>NC_136815.1:84028052-84628052 GCF_951394365.1 Tetrao urogallus | reverse complement strand
TTACTCGACTATACTGTTCCTAAGTATCTCTAACTCTTGCTTCCTGTAGGCATTTAATTAGGAGGTGAGGTCTGCTTCAAAATTCCGATACGGCGTCACTTCACTAACGCGCACTGGCTGAGAAACTCATTGCAAAATAATGCATTTGGCTAATTAATGAAAAAGCTAACAATCAAGTAGGGAAAACGTGTCACAACTAGAATAGCTTCATGTAGTGTACCCAGCTGCCATAAGCAGGACTAGCTTCTCAATAGTTTGCTTCATCAAACCTGTAGGTAACTGTAGGAAACAGTTTCCCTAGAAGCTTTATGTGCTTTTAGAGGAGAACGTTTGCTCTCCTGAGACACCTGGGGAGGCCGTGGAAAACTTTCTGTCTTTTTTTCTTCTTCCTCTGCTGTACTTTGTTTGACTTCTTTGAAGTGTGAGGAGACGGCAGTGTGTGCGCGGTGCTCAGTGTGTGACGCCAGCACCGAGGAGGGCAGGAGGTGGAGTGCGTGGTCTGCAGAGCTGCTACAGCCCTGCTGCAAAGAGGAACCAGTGAACTGCCCAGGGAGCAGCCGTGGAGAGAGTGTTTGCTGAGCATAACAGAAAAGGAGAACCTGTGCAATCTGTTGCTGAAAGCACTGTGCAAGTGGAGGGCTCCTTCTTGCTTTCCCTACCCCGAGCCAACAATAGATCATTGAAATCTTGCTTAGGTCAGGGGAATTCTTCCAGCAGGCTGAATAAGGTTTTATTTCTAATGCAAAGTATATAAATCTGAGGAGAGGAATGTTGGTACCAGGGTCGTGTATATATCAAATTAGTCATTTTTAATCCTTGCTTTTTGCCTTTCTTTTGCTATGTACAGACAAAGGAGATTACTAAACCTGCTTCCCCCTGGGAATTTCCAATGGCCTGTGTATTTTCTAAGGGATGTACTTCAAATTAGGAAGGACAGCATTCATTAGGATAAATGAAAACCTTCGTTCTCTATATTCCTTGACAATTCTGCTGGGCTGTTTCAGTGCTTGAATCTACATTTATTAAGAGCTCACTCTCAGATGATGCTGCATGGATTGCGCACCTTAAAACCTCTCATCCTCCCATGCAGTTGCACTTAAAAAAAAAAAACAAAAAACATTTTACTAATATGCTCTGTTAAATGGATTGTAGTAATGATTCATTACCAACCCTCTGCTAACTCTTCCATAGAAGCTACAAAAGTTTTATTTTGCTTTTTCCTATCAATCAGAATGCAGATTAGTAAGGTGCTGCCATACTCTGGGATGGTCAACAGTGTTTTGTCATGATTGCCCACCTAACAAGCAAGAAACTGAAGATAACTGGAGTATGGCAAATTACTTTACTGAAAGGATGCAGAAATACAGTATTCCAAATTAAATACAGCTTTTATTGCAGTGGAAGGAGCTAGCAACTAGGTTAGCTTCACTGCATGAAGGAAGCTGTTTGGTCACAGGACTGGTTATCTACAGCTCTGTTTTCAGAACTGCTTATAGAAATACTACCCCTGAATTCAATAGGAATTTAAGGAGAGGGAAAAATAACTCTGTCTCCTAAAACAGATTTTCTCATTTTGCTTACATAATTTTTATTTTAATATTATGGAGGAAAAATATGGGGTTATGCAGAGGGACCGGTGTAGGACATGACTTGTTCTGTCAGAGTTTGTTCCCTTATTTTTTTCTAGAACTTGTAGTGCCTCAATCAAAATGAGGGCATTCCCATTCCCACTCTTTCTAGTAAGACCAGAGTTAAATCTCAAGTTGATAAGGCTGCTATCAAATGGTGAGCTGATACTGCCTGCTTGTTACTGTCTCCTATAGTTCTGTCTCCAGCCAGGCAATTCTGCCTTCCTTAAGAGAGAAGGAGAAGCCCTCTTTTAGTCTGTGATCGGGAGACCTGTGTAGTATCAGAGTACTGCTAACCAGGCTCTAGGGAATGAAGCCAGAACAGTCAGAAGTGAACCTGCAGATTGCTAAACGTCCTCTTGCTGTTACCAGACGCAAATTCAAAAGGGAGCACCTTAAGGGGATGCCTTGGTGCTTCTGTAACCTATTTTTATTATCAGGAAAGCTGTTCATTGACTAAATTCTACTCGGTAGTGATGCTCACCAAACCTTACCATGGTCTGAAGCAAAACATGTCATTCAAAGTTAAATAACCACCTTCTCAATAGTGTAGCGTTGAGATTTCAATTATGTGTTACTAAGGCTGAATTTCTGCATGACACAGCTCTCTGCATTAGTCTAAACTGTCCTTTCCTCTAAAACAATTAGCTGTCGCCTTATTATTGCTTGCAGGATTATTCTGGGAGGTCTTAGTTAAAAACACATCTTCTGTTATAACAACAGGGGAAGTCGTAAGGCACACGGCAGCGTGGAGTCATTTCATTTTGAATATCCCAAAGCTATAGTTGTTGCTAAAGTTAAATGTGGCTTTCCTTTTCCTTTAGTGCAAGAGCTTAAAACAACAAATAGGTGTTCCAAAATAAAAACTACTGTCAGGAAAGAAAGCTCAAACCATGTGCAATTCCCACACTCTTACTTTCAAGAACAAAGCAGCAGCTTTTATTTAAAATTATTGACACTAAGGATATCCAGCACTATTAGGCATTGCTTTTTCAACTTTTGACCTGGCAGAGCACTAAAAGCAGTTGGGTTCTGAATGGCCAGGCTCTGCACGTGCTGGCCTCTGCAGTAGGTAGAAATTGACTTTGGCCATATAAAGCCGTTTCACTCGACTCAAAACAGTTGTAGCATGACAGATGATCAAAAATAGCCCCAGTGCAGCTTACGCTGTCAATCACCACGTGTGAAATGGCACGGTGGTGAGGAGCCTGCCTGGGGTTTATGTTTGTTGTAGGGTAAGATGTGGCGAACGGGTAATGTTTCATAACTTCACCACCTGTTAGTTTCTTGGCTTAATGAAACAAGTCATAAGAGTTTAAGTGGGAGCACATGTATCTTTCTGTCTTGTTCAAGGATCCGATCGAGTGTCCTAATGTCCTAAGAAAATTCTAGTAACATCAGTTGCAGACAACAGGAGCACTTAGATAAGCCTTCTTGCTGAACCATTTCTGTTAGGACTATTCTATTTCATAAATGCCGTACATAAAAATTCTTGTGATGTGATGCTGAATGGGCTCTTACATGATGCAGAAGGGGCTCTCAGTGACTTTGAAGTCGTTTTTATTCCTCTTTATTTAATACTTAAAAACATGATGTTATATTTATTGAAATTTTCCTTGGCTGGTGACCAATACGAAACGCATGCTCTTGCTCATCCATCTTGTATGGGGAGCTCAGGTAATGATGTGTATTTAAATGCACAGAGCCAGCTTAAATATGCTTCAAATGCAGTTCTGGCTAATCACATCATAAATTAGGTGAGTTTTAAAAACCCAACTTACTGTTTTATCTTATGCTTTCTTTCCTTTCCCATCCCTATTTGTCATTCTCTCTTTGTTTTTTTTTCCATTTCTCCCTTCATACAGTAGGAAGTGAATTCCATTGACACGCTGGGTTTTTATGAGTGCAGTGCTCCTATTCACGCCACTGAGCTCTTCTTCTTCTTAAAAAAGAAAACCAGGCTGTTCCAAAGTCCGGTTTTCATGTATTTTATACTATTTCTTTGCTATGAATCTAGGTGACAGTGCCCCTTCTGATTGAAATGCTTCCTTGTTGACCATTTAGGTAAATCTTGATGTCATTTTAAAGATTAAAAAAGCAAAAAAGCTTTCCATTAAAACTTGCAATTGGAGGACACTGTGTACTATTGCAGGTTGCATCTATGCTACAGTGCACTAAAAGGCTGGTGCAGTCTTCAGAGTTGTCTGTAAAGGTAAATTTCATTACTAAATAGCTGTAAATTTGCACAAGCAGTTTTACACGAGTTTATAAAAACTCACTTTCTGGAAATGAGTTCGGAATGTGAAGGACTTCTCAGTGAAAATCCAGATGTGAGACAGAGCTATGGATTTTAAATGAAAATTATATCAGATGCATCATTTTAATAAACTGTATTACGTGATCAAACACAATTTTGAGATGAATCTGTGTGTACACTTCTCTTGTGGAGAAGATGGGAAAGTGTGTGTACTGATTTGTTCAGAATGGTTATTGCTTAAGCCATACATTTGTTTGGTCTTTTTGTTTGCTTGTTTGGTTGTTGTTTGTTTTGTTTTTTTTTTTGCTTTTGTTAAGCACCAGATCTATTTAGACTTAATCCTATTCCCACCTTCCAAAAAACTCTATGCTGTATGTCTTGCATAGAAATAAACAAGCTGGCACAAAACAGGACAGCAGTGGCCTGATAATCAAACAGGTTTGACCCTTGTGTCCTTATGAACTTTTTAAAAGTGTGATGCACATGTACTTAGGAGTCACTGTTATGGATTTTAATAGCATCTATGTAGCTTCCCTCAATGGCCTCTTGTGACGGAGTGAGCTGCACTATAGTTCGTTTGGAAAGTGTGATTCTTGCTGTGTTTACCACACTTGTGAACTTTATTTAAACTCTTTTGTCGCCTGTGTTGGTTTTTTTTGTTTTTGTTTTTTTTTGTTTTTGTTTTTGTTTTTATTCTTATTTTTAATAAGGGTGACTGAGGTTGCAGAGAAATTAATGTGTGCTGAGTCTGCATAGCAACTTAAGTAGGGTTGCCACAATACACCTTTCTTCCCTGCTCCCCCCAGAACACTTTACGTAAACAGGGCTAAGCTGTTTTGTTGCCTTATTGGCCATTGTCAAACAGCGAGGCTGTCAAACCGCCGTGTTACTAATAATAACAGTACTCACAGGAAATAATTTCACTAAGAGGCAAGTAGTTCGGCGACAAGCAGGATCACGAAAACCACTTGAGGTGTTGTGAAAAACAAATGCTGCAATCGAGCCTCCTCCTTCAGAGTTGCCTTAAACTGACATCAGTAATCCTGGGCCTTCTAAAGGGTTTGATAACATCCCACGTAACATCCTCAAGCAACATTAAACGCTCCTGTTTAACTCGGCTATAAGGCTGTGCTTCAGAGCAACTCATGTTTTCAGGCCAACCAACTGATAACCGGTCTGTTCCACCCAGTTATTGTGGCAACCCTATGCACATAACAACAACTAAATTGAGTTTGTCTGACTTCGGAGTATGGATACGACGCTTAGGCGCTAACTCGCCTACCACCTCTGACTCCCTCTCCCATCTTTCAACAGGATCCCAGCTCACTATGTCTATCCACAGGCTTTTGTGCAGCCCGGAGTGGTAATTCCCCACGTTCAACCCGCAGCAGCCGCCGCTTCCACTACGCCCTACATCGATTACACCGGAGCTGCCTACGCCCAGTACTCAGCGGCGGCGGCCGCCTATGAGCAATACCCGTACGCCGCCTCTCCGGCCGCCGCTGCAGGCTACGTGGCGGCGGGGGGCTACGGCTACGCGGTGCAGCAGCCCATCACCGCAGCGGCACCGGGGACGGCGGCTGCGGCGGCTGCGGCTTTTGGCCAGTACCAACCCCAACAGCTGCAGACGGATCGTATGCAATAGCAGACGGACTCCCGAGGGAAGCTCGTTCTTTCTCTTCCTCTTTTTGGCCTTCCAGTATAAGTAGTTAATCAGAGACGATTGATGTTAACTAAGGAGCTTTAAGGAAAGCGACGCTATTGCGAAACTAAAGAGTTTTTATTCCACTGTCTTCATACAGTATGCATCCAAATCTTGTTGTTAGAGGGGAGGGGTAGTGCGGCATGGCTAGTTTCAAGTATCGATCCAGAAGAAAATGGGGAAAACATACTGTACTGTCATGAAAGAGTGGCAGGAGTAGCAATGGGACTTTGTATTTTAAAAGAAACGAGAACCAAAAAAGCAAAGGTGTATTTTTACAGTATCAGGGAAGCAAAACTGCCTTTTATAAGTGAGAAAGTGGTATTCAAAAAGTTCGAACCAGGGGAAAAAACTGAGTCAGCAATATGTAACCTTTATCCATTTAAGAGGAAACAAGCTTAAAGCACTGATTGTCCTGTGTAGCTTTCAGAAGCTGTCTTCGTGAGATGGCATCTTCCCACCGTTTCACTAACGGGCACCGAACAACCCAAGGAAGATGGCCTGCTAGTAAGATGGCGGACAGGCACCAAAGTTATTTTCTTATCTGTCCTCTGGATGAGTGGAACTATGGAGCAAGTGATGTGGAAGTAAGGGGTGCAACAGCTGTAGAGACAATCAATAACACAGACAGTTCTGGACAGAACACATCACTCATGCTCATGTGATGAGCTTGTCACATCCTAATCCCTCGCCCCATCCTGTTTCACTTTTGGGAAACTTTAACTGCTGGTGTCAGCTATTCTGATTCTAAAATAGGATCAGCCCTTTACTACAACAGCCTTCTCTTTCTATTTATTGCATCTATTCGTAACTTGTGAATAAAGGCAGGAAGAAGCTTAATGAATTAAAACTTTTAAGAACTGTTTTAAGGGAATTTTCTTTTCTGAAACCATTTGTACGATTTTAATATCTATTTCAGGACTATATTTAAAATATTTATTAGTGAACGTACATTACACAAGGCAACTTTTGTTACCAAGACTGCAGTTCTTGAAGGGTTAATGGTATGTGATTTATACTGTGCCTTAATTGTTATGCTATTTAAAAAGAAATATTTATTTTGAAAGTTTTACTATGCTGTGCTCTAAAGAAAGCAACTTTAGATGTGACACTGTATAATTATGTATTCATCTCATGGCATAAATTATTTAGTAGACTTAGATGTAGCATATTAAATATTAACCTAATTAACTAAGGATGTTGACTTGGATTTATTTAAATTCAGTATGTGCACTGTATGAGGGTACTCTTAAATTAACACTTTTTTTTTTTAGGTTTTTACATTAAATATTGCTAGTTCATTCTTTTTCCCTCTAATAGTTCTTCATGTAGACCTCTCAAGTACATTAGTGCAGTTTTCTCACTCATCTGTATGTAGACTGACTATTTTTCCCTTTGCTAGGAAATGCTGCTTTACATTGTCCTGTGAAACTACAATACTTGCAATTTTTATTCTTGACCGAAATGGAATTTAATATTTTACACTGTATTGGATTTTTTTATACTTGAACAATTTCATACAAGGGAAGACAGGATAGCATTTTTATGGACTTTTATCCAATGTCACTGGATTTATTTTAAGTATTCTGAGTACTAGCCAGTGTTACAATGTAGACATGACTCTTCTGTGCATATTATTTATTCAGTATGTATATTGCTTTACAACATTTCAGATCTTTTAATCAATTCACTCATATTAAAAACAATAAAAGATGTCGTCGCATCTTGTCTCTTGATGTCTTTGCTCAAAATGTCTTAGATCGTGTCTAGCTAAAATTGGGGGCCAACCTTTTATATAATTTTCTTGGTCTGTGGGCTGAACATTGCAGTGTCTTCAAGTCTACAAACTGTAAACTGTATTAAATAGAAGAAACTCTACAGAGAAAATGGAGAAGATCCATCTTAGAGGTTATCGTAAAATAACTGAGTGTAAGGGACTCTGGGAGTTCACCAAATCCCAGACCAGGTTGCTTTATGTCTTTGTACAGTTTAGTCTTAAAATCCTCCATTCAGAGACTGCAAAACCCCACTACGTCAACCATTTCGTTGCCTAATTGTCCACATAGTATTTTTTTTTTTTTTTCCTTTTCCTTCATGTAGCCCAAGCCTCCCTGATTATTTATGACCTTCATCTCTCATTCTTTGGCACAGAGCCCAACCCTATCTTCTCAGTAACCTCCACTTAGCAACTGGAAAGTTGCCGTTCTCTTCTGTGGGCTGGACAAGCCCCATTGCCTGAGCCTCTGCTCTTAAATTTCATGCTTCAACCCCCAGCCATCTTTCTGTTCTTCCAATGGATTCATTAGGGTTTATCAAAAGCTTTCATATGCTGGGGAAGTCAAGACTGGACTCACTCTGCCAGATGTGATCTAATGAGCACTGAGTGAAAGGGAATTACCAATTCCCTTCATCTGCCACCTGTGCTGCTGTTCATATGGTTTAATGCACTTTCACTGCTGCCAGGCTTTGCCACTAACTCACACTCAGCCCAACACAAGGCCTTGCATGCCCTTTCCAGCAGAGCTGTTACCAAGCCAGCCATGCCTTATAAGCCTGTGCAGGGTCCTTGTCCATCTGAGATGCAGGATGCTACATTTGTCCACACTGCATTTCATGGGGCTCCTGTTGGCCCTATCCTCTAGCAAACATGAATCTCTCTGAATGGCAGGCCGGATCTCAAGCACATCAACTACACCGTCCATTTGGTATCATCATTGATAGCCTGAAAGTACTGCATCCTGCCTCTGCATCTAGGTCATTGACAAAGACATCAGGCAGGACAATCCCTGTGGAATTCGATTTGCAACCAACTTTCAGGCACAGTATGATTCTGAACATCAATCTGGTTGGAATTTTGCCCATCCAAACTGAAACATCTGAAATTGAATACAAGGATTCTGTGTGAGACTGCACAAAAAGCCTTGCTAAACTCAAGGTAGACCTCTGCTTTCCCCTCATCCACAGTGAACTCATTTGATCTAGCAGGTCTGGCACAATTTACACTTGTAAATCCATGCTGACCTTTCCCAATTACTACCTTCTTCTTCATGTGCCAATAAATGACTTCCAATATTGCCTGCACTGTGACTGTCCCAGAAACTGACTGTCCTGCGGTTTTCTGGATTCTCCTTGCCCCACTGAAGATGGGTGCATTACCTGCCTTTCTTCAGTAATGCAGATCCTGATCTCTGTACCCTTCCAAAGATAGTGAGCAGCCTCACAATGGCAACATCCAGCCCTCCTATTATCCATAGCTGCAGTTCATCTGGGAAGTGGCAGGACTTATATAATGGAATCATAAAATCATGATGCAAGAGACCTTAAAGACAATCCATTTTCAATCCCCCCTGCCAGAGGCAGGATTGTCACCAACTAGATCAGGCTGCCAGGGTCTCATCCAACCTAGCCTTGAATGCTTCTGGGGATGGGGCATCCACAGCTTCACTGGGTAACCAGCTCCCATGCCACACCATCCTTTTGAATAAAGAATTTCCTCCCAGTATGTCATCAAAATCTCCACTCTCTTAGTTAAAACCATTCTCCCTAGTACTATTACTAATGCAATTGTACTCCCTAGTACAATTACTAATGTGTAAAAAGTTGGTGTCTCTCCTATTTTTAAGCTCTCTTCAAGTACTGGAAGGCTGCAGTGAGGTGACTCTGAGCCTTCTCTTCACCAGATTGAACAATCCCAGCTCCCTCAGTCTGTCTCTGTAGGAGAGATGTTCCTCTGATCATCTCTGTGGCCATTTTCTGGACCTGCTCCAACAGCTACACATATTTCTTGTGCTGGTGGCCCCCTGTACTCCAGACCTCACAAGGGCAGAGTAGAGGAGGACAATTACCTCCAGCCCAGGATACAATTGGCTTTCCAGGCTACAAGCACACATTGTTGGCTCACACAAAGATTTTCATTCAACAGGACCCTTTAGTTCTTCTCTGGAGGGGTGCACTCAGTGAGTTCTCCTAGACAGTACACATAACTGGGATTGCTGCAACCCAAATGCAACACCTTCACTTGGCCTAGTTGAACCTCATTAGGTTCTTGTGGGCTCACTTTTCAAGCATGTCCAGGTTCTTTTGGATGGCATTCCTTCCTTCTGATTTATCAACTGCACCACTCAGCTTGGTGTGTGTCATCAGAAAACTTGTGGAGAGCACAATCAATCCCCCTACCCAGCTCACTGATAAAGATGATGAAGAGCACTGACTGCAAGAAAGACTTCTGGGAGACACCATTCAACACTGGCCTCCACCTGGACATAAAGCCATTGACTGCAATCCTCTGGCTGTGACTGTCTACCCAATTCCATTTTCTACTCTCTTCTACCATTTCCCCTTCATGATCTTCCCTAGAGAAGGTCTGTCTACAGGACACAGTATCAAGTAAGAATTAAAACCAGACACACCTGTCCATTTCCTGTGGAAGGAAAAGGAGAGCACAGATGTCTCATGAAAATATGCGGTACAGTAAAATCTTGCTTAATCTAGGATAAGGAAGACATCTTTGCCCTACACAGATACACTCCTGCCAATCCTGGGACCTTCTCTGGTCTCCATTCAGAGATGACCGATAGCCCAGGGTGCGGTATGATAGGCAACGATTGCTCCCCAGGACAGGGGCTGTGCTGAGGTAAGCCACAACAGGGACAGAGTAAGCTTATGATTCAATTTACAGAGGTGAGTTGCATGCTGGCTCTGTAACTTGACAACTTAAATAACCTCAGCAAAAATGTACATGTGTAAGTTCTACTAGCAAACCTAGCTTTGGACATACAACACAAACGCTACCTTATTCTTGCTAAATGTGTAGATGTACAGGCCTCTGGATATGAAACACATATCAATAACATTCCACGTACATGAAATGGAAATAGTTCATGTTACCAGGACATAAAATAACTGAGAAACAACAACACTTAATTGTGAAGTGCTAATACTCAGCAGAAATGTCAGCATTTCACTTGAGGGATGGCATATAAGCAAGTAGCAACAAGTTGCATACAAAAAAACTTCCAGTTCTGTTACCAAAATCTTCAAAAGAGATTTGACATGAAAAAGTGACCATTGCTGAGCTCCTTGCAGAGTGGGATGGAGAAGTTGAAACTAGGAACACGTTTGTTCAGCAGTGTGCAGATGAAAAAGGTGCCATGCCTTGAAATGCTTCATGTATGAGCTGAAGCTGCTAGAATTGTAATTTTTCTGAATGTTTGCATTTTCCTAATAACTTGTGAACATAACTTGGCATTACTAGAGTTCATTGCATCTATTATTGTTGGATTTTTAAAACAAGTGAAAGGAATATATTAGGATTAAAATAAAATGCAACCATTCAAAGCACCCCTCAGCCTTGCTAATCAGATACCGAGCCTTTTCAAATTGAGCAGTTCCCCAGTTCTGCTCAAAACATGCAGCCTATTGACTAGTAAGGTTACATAAGGTGTGCACTAAAAGTTTACATCCAACTATTCCAAGTGTATCCTGCAAACAACAAGGAAATGCTCTTCTAAACCAGTTTATTACTTCATGCCACCATACTACTAGATGTAAGGGTCCCAAGGCACAGATTCTTTGTATTATTTATATTAAATATACTACATTTAGCAAAACCAAGCAAATACGTTAAGAGTAGCTTTGAAAATAGTACAGTTATGGACAAATTTACATTCTGCATACTGTGAATGATGACTGGGCTTTGGGAGTTTGTGTTTGTGGTTTTTTTTTTCCCCTAAAGCCCAGTCAAAAATTATGAGAACAAATAAGCTTGACACAGTGCCAAAGAGTAAAGAGAAAACTGCAACTACAACAGTGCTCAAGCATGCAGATATGCACACAGAACAATTATCTCCTTCTCTCCACTTGAGGAAAACAAACTCCTTTTCCCAGTTCAGTGTGCCAACTTTGCTGTGATAAGCCCCAAATATGTTTAAATATTAGCTTACAGTATCATTATTTTTGACCTAGTCAAGTCTCGGATTAAGGGAAAAACCCACCAAAGTCTGCTTCATCACCAAACATCTAAAAGTCAGGGGCTGCAGAAATCCAAATTAATTGGTGAGAGGTCTCTGAGACAGATACACTCTTTAGCTCCATGTAACCATGTTAAGTCTTTGGACAAGACTTCATAGGCGTGCCTGCTACTTCTCCCTCTAAATGTGGCTGTGGTGGGCCTTAGTTCTCCACTTTCAAACAGAGCAAGGGCTCTTGTAGGTGCACTTCCTGATTAAGAGTGGGTAGAATGTGTCAGTTACAGTAAGACAAGCCTCCAGTCTTTCACCTCAAACTTATTTGAACTTTAAGAAATCTGGGGGAAAAAAAAATCTTTACAAAGGAAGCCTTCATACCCACAATTCATCTTCTGAATTTATTTACTTCATTTGAGACCAGAGCAAAAAATGTCAAAATGGCAAAACTGACAGAAGTAGCGAATCAGGAAAGCTCAGTGATTCTTCTGCCTGCCATTCATTTGTTAATAGAGCTTTGTCACTGAACTTGCAAAGGCTGTGAATCAATCTTTAGGACACCTTTGAAGAAAAGTTTTTATCCGCCACATTTATTGTTAGGTTTTTTGGTGGTTGTTTTTTTTTTTCCTGGTTTGTAGAAATGAGAAAAATAAGGACACAATTCAGAAAAATAATATTAAAAATAAAAATAAAAATCAGTGTTTTGTTAATTTTAAAAAATAGCTAAAACCATTTAAAAAAAATCATAAATTCTTTAAAAGAAAATATCCCTGCATTAAGAAAGTATTGGAGCAGAATGTCCTGGTTTTTCCTGACATGAGCCATTACAATTGAATAGTTTCCAAAAGACTTCTGCTTCAGTATACTTTCCAGCTGCTTCAAAGGGAGGACTGATTACTTGCTCAAGGCTGTGGATGCCATACTGATGCCAAAAATTAGGATTCCCAAGCTATTTGCTCAAACCACTGGAATTCTTCTCCTAATTTGATCACTAGCAATATTTCTGAATGAAAACAGAAACAAGGAAAATGTAGAGGCAAAGATTATTCTCAGACAAATGAAACTCCAGTAGGAATACTTTGGTCAGGCAGTTTGGGAATATTTTATACAGATAAGTGAACACTGCTAAGAGAAAAAAAAAAAAAAGCATGAACATAAATAATCCGGTTGTCGTGCAAGCTTTTTTTGAAGCATCCAAGCTTTTTCAAATGATGGTCAGTCTCTATTATAATGTAATTTCTTTATCAGTGCTAACGATGCCTTAAATTGGGCTGGCCTCTTTGAGCAGTGTTCTTCCTTCCACAGAAGATGGGAGATGGTAAGTGGCATATCAGTGTGATAAGGGATGTCCACTGCCTGTGTTTTTCAACACACAGTTATGGAGCAGTGCACGTTTCTAGGCATAAATATATTTTACATACACTACTTAAGGAAGAAGTGGTCTTCATAAATCAAACATTAGGTAATTACAGTATGCAAATTTAAGCATTATTGTTTCCCAAATTTCATCAGTATTACCTTCTTTTTTTATTAGTGAATAATTTTATTAATTAAATACACTCTTTTCTCATTTTCTGTAAAGTGCATCCTTTCACTAACTAGAGTGCCATCATAATTTATGTTCTTCATGTAACAGAGAATATAAAGAACTTCAGACTTTATTCTTCTATAAATATCATCAGTTCCACTTACCCTACTGTATCTTGAGACTGGTTTTCCACTGACCTTATCAAGAGCAGCCATTTTCCTGCCTACTCTAACAGCACCTGGAATCTTACCAAAAGAAATCAGAACCCAGTGTAAAGCTTCAGGAGCAGTGGCTAAGTGTGAAAACAGGAGCGCGTCCTTCAGCCTTCAGAGGACTTGTGTGGGGAGGGAGCTGCTCCTCCTGGGGCTGTTTCAGCTCAGCTGAAGGCATGCAAAGGGCACACAACAGTTGAAAGGCTCTCTTATGTGAATGCATTGGTTTAGCTTAATAAAGGCTAAGCAAAGGGCAAACATGACTGCACTGTAGTGACTCTCTAGGGTAGAAAATCTTGGTGCTCAGTGGAACTTCAGAAAACCAAGCTGGCTTCAAAAGTCCTGTCCTCTGCTTAATGCACTCTGTAACGCAGCGCCTTGATCTGACCCCACTTGTGGTAGCAGTGCTTGACAGCAGTTCTCCAAAAATAAGGGTTGCATAGACATTGTCTGCGGAGGAGATCATGGCATCTGGCTTTCCTAAACTCCATCCAACATTCCTAAACAGAGAATGGCAGTATGAGGGAGAAGCAGGCATTGTGTCTACTCTGCCTTCTGTATTATGTAAGATATGGTTTACGTGACAAGAGCACTGTATTAAAGGTATTTTGTTCCAGGAGGGCTGCTTGGCTGCTAATTACCACAGCCATTGCTGCAGAGAGCAGAATAGCAAGCTTTGGGCACAATGGAGATGGGCTTGATACCCTAGGACTGCAGCCAGGGCCCAGACTGGGAGCAGAATATCTGCAAAAATCTGAGGGATTTGCAGGAGGTCAGAGAGGTTTATTTTATAGGCTGGAAGTACAGTCTGTTCAGTGCCCATGGAAGTGCTATTGCTTGCAAACATAAGAAAGTTTTCATGTTTTTTCTCTTTTTTTTACATTTACTGTGGTATTTTACGTGCTTAGCATGATGGGATAATTGTTTTAAATCTAAGTTTTAAATCTAATCTTTCATGTCTTTACTGGTTGAGTAGTAATGAGTGTAATTTTTGCCCATTTGTTGACACATGAAAACAAACAGGCCAACAGGAGAATATTTTTTAGTGGGATATTACCAGATGTAGGCAGGGTTCCTGCGAAGTCCCATGTTCTGCCAGTTGCACTGGTAGAAGATTTAATGATAACATTTGGCTTTAAATTCCTACATCAGCAATGACCTCAAAAAAAAAAAAAAAAAAAAAAAAAAAAAAAAAGACAAAAAGAAAACAAAAAAACCCCCAAACCCATAGCTATTGGACTGCATCGTTGATAGATCCTGTTATTTAGAAGATCTTTGCAAGAACATCTGGCTCCTCCAGAGAACAACTCAAAATGCTGAACAAAACAAGTTGCAGGTAAACCTACAAACATCGCTTTGCTCTACGAGGCATTGACTTGCTATAAAATCTGTACCGTAGCAATACATTCCAACCCTTGCATGGCTATGGTGGTAGGATAATTCTGCTGCTCACTATGATACTATCAGTGTTGAAATCTCTCATGCTGCTCCCATTTCTGAGAAGTGGTAGAAAGCACTGCATCCAGGGATTTGGGGACAAATGATATGGAGTAAGATCATTCTAAGAGAAGCATCTGGGGGAGAAATGTCAACTATGAAGTTGGAGGACTGTAGTCCACATAATGCAGCCACCTAAGCACATCTCTAGTTTGTAGGCTTCATGGAAGCTTGCCTGGATTTATGTGTTCATGATCCTACTATATGAGGTTCTACAAATTCAGACCTTCCACCACTGCCTCATTTCAATTAAAAATAAAACTAACTGTTCTTCCTTCTACAATTGAAACCTATCCTTTTTCTCAAGTACTATGGTGACAGAAACCTGAAGAGCCTTTTTAGGGAAATTCTTCTAAGTCACCAGGTGGTGCAAAGCCACTGGCAAAGATCTTCTTAACCTATAGGCTGGAAAGCTGGACATTTAGAAGGCAGAGTTATTTCAATTATCATAGGCAATACATTGAAAAAACAGATGGACTCTGCCTCCCTCATTATTTCTCAAATTGACTATCTCATTTCTCTCCAGATAAGTGCACCTGCACTCATTTCTCATAAACTCACTTTCTAAAAATAGAGGCCATCTATATTTACACAAGAATGCAAAATAATAAATTGCCTTGTCTGCTGCTAATCGCGGAGAAAATGAGGAGTTCAGCACACATGGAAACTGAAGTTTCTTTTTGCAAGAGAAAGAGAAAGGTATCGCAAGAAATTCACTGAAGCGTTACAAGTGCAACATTAGGTCATACATGTGAGATTTTGAATCAGTTTATGCTTTTGGTTAAACGTTCCTGTTACGGGAACGTAGGGTCAAGGTTTTCCAAAACAAAAGATTATCTTTTAAATACACAGTCAAAGGCTTTCAGGTATCTGAAAAGTTAATGCAAATTCTTTCTTTAAAAATAATTAACCTGCACTGTGAACATTACTTCTCAGTCATTTCAAGCATTTTTCCCTATGCCAGACACACGTAGCTCTCCTTGGCAAAAGTTCTATCTCTCTGTGTCTCATGTGATACTTTATCAGATTTGATTGTAAGTTTTCTGACACAAACCTTTTCCTTTAAGTGTTACTATAGGCTACATAATGTTATATTTCACCAATAAGTGGTAATCATTCAAGCCTCTATCATAAAATGTTTGATCAAATATACTTAATTTGCATTTTATACCCTCTGCCTCTTACAATTTGCTCAATTATTTTATTATTCTGTGACTTTAGCTTCATGACCTCCAAAACAGCTGCTGCAGCTCTTCTTCTCTGCTAGGTCGGACCCAGCAGTGCAGGTCAGGCAGCATGAAAGCTGTCAAAAATTTGCTGCCTGATTAGATTTTTGTTGCTGCTGTTGTTGTTGAAAAATAATTATTGACTACCTCCATTCCCTTTTTCACTTTCTTTCCATTCTCTCTGCCTGCTATTTTTTCTCCTCTCAGGCTTCAAGCTGAGACCAGGCTCTCTAACATTTTCTAGTTCATTGGAGGTCATTAGCAAACAGCTTCAGAGAAGCTAGACAGCGTGTTTGCTCTTTTCATGGTGCTGTATTTCAGTTTTTGATGGGACAGAATCTCTTAAGATCTTCTCCTGTACTCTTCTTTTCACATAAGCTCTTTGTTCCTAATGATACAGGAAAGATACTCTCATACTGTCTCTTGCTTTTGTGGCTGAAAAACAGCAGAGCCACGATTTCAAAGGTAAAGAACATGCTGCTGCTACAAGCTCCTGTATACAGACATTGGCATATATCTTTACATCACTGATGCACTCACCCAGATTGGATTCAAGTATATGACCAGGTGCTTTACTGTCTATATATGCGAGTAAATTAAAAGCTGTATGTATAATAAACTACATGTGCAATGCATAAAGCCTTAAAAAACTGTCCCATCGTACATTCTTATAGTTTACTTTCTGAAGTCACCATGTTCTTATTACAAACTTGTTTTAGACCCTGCCAAATTCTAGAGACTGACAGACCATTCAAGCCTGCCAAATTCGCCTCTTCCAGATTGCTCTCTGGAATACAAATCTATCTAAATCTAACAGATCCTACCAATAAGGTGTTTTGAACAATTGAAATCAACTGCCACCAGCACACTTTCTTCAAGTAGAATGGTATTCCAATGAAAGGCATTCACATGCCAAATGATTAGTAGGGAGCGTCTTGATAAGGTCAGGAAATACAAGATAAACTGCTAAAGCAGTAGCTTAAGAGAATACTAACTAGTAAACAATATTTTTCAGAGCGACCTACTTTCTGTGGAGGAAACAACCAAAAACTGAAAGAACAATTCAAGATGGAGGGAGCAGAAAAGCACTCCTGGAGATCCTGCAGAAAGGGTTCGTTTGTGAAAACGAGACGAAAGTATGGAAGCAGACCAGCCAAAAGAAAAGATTAATTAATTCACTCTTTCAATAGAGTTAACAGAATTTGCATATCCATTCCTGTCTCAGAAGCTTTGGAATTCTGTTTTTCTCCAGCTGTTTTTCTTATCATTGTGGCATGCTTTCTCTTCTCACATAGGACCACTTAGCTCTCAGATTCTCTCTTTAGCAGACTGCTGGCATCTTTCAGCTGCTCTCAGGCCTTCTCTTTTACATCTCCCAGCTGCCTCTCTTACCCCTCACAACATTACTGGCCCACTCATCTTGTGTATTTTTTTTAAATCATTTCCAGCTGCCACATTTGTGCTCTAGATACTTTTCATTCTCTCTCCCCCTCAGAATATGTCACTCTGGAGTGTTTCTGGGGGCTAATGGGATGACAAAAGTTTCCAAAGCCTCTTTCTGCCCTAATAGGAATTTCATTCAAATCCTTTCAAGATTTTCATGCACCTAACTCAAAAATTTGGGGGGCTATTTGTCAGTGCTGGGGAAGAGAAGGGCTGCTAAAATCCCTAAGGTGCTACAAACACATCAATGATCAGATAATGAAATCTCACCTCCTGCTGTTTCACACATCTCATGCATCATGCTCTCTGGACTCTAAATAGTGCCCAAGCTCCCACAGTATGTACGAAAGTTCTGAAGTTCAGAAGAAATCCCAGGTTACAGTGTAGAATCTCATGCCCAATCGTGTCCAGATTATTAAGTTACTCTTGCAGACTGCAGGCTCTGGGTCGAGGAGGAAAAGGCTTTATGTGTTTTTAAGCAACACTACACTTCAGTACATGTGAATCCTTTGACTTTCACAGTCAAGAAATAAACTTTGTAAATCAATTCCTCTTAACTGCGTAAATGACAGTTTAAACACACACTTGGTGGCTATTCTCACACTGTTTTGCACTTTAAGAAATGGGTAACGCTTTCATTTCATCTTGGTTTTGCAAAATTTTATACCAAACCTATGTGACTATAGAAAAACTTCATTACCATCTAATTAAATTTACTCAAATTTAAATTTCAAAGCTATTAGACTTTCTTTCCTCCAAAACTTTGGCAAAAGCCAAATGAAAATATGGCTGGGAGAGGTGCTTAAATATTATGGAATCTTAATTGGGCCTTCTATAATCTCCCCTTCAACAATGTCATTTGAATAAACATACAAGAAGGTTCAGGAAAGGATATTTATACTCATAAATCCTGATAGAAGCTTAGATTTACCCACTGGAGTGTACTGGCTGAAGCACTTTCTCTGCAACAGGTGCCCACAGTCCAAAGATGAGCCAGGACAAAATGTGTTGGCATCCAGCACTTGCTTTGAAATAGGTCACAAACTTGGAAAATCCATTTATAAACATCGCAGCAGACTGCAGAAAGGGAATATATTTGGAACTGCCCAAGCAAGGAACCCTCCTCTGCCACTATGCAGAAAGGCTCCTGTCCTCATCATCTTTTCTTTCTCTTGCTGACTCTCCCATCACAGGCAGAGCAAAAAAGGATTTTGGATCTGCTTGTTTTAAACGATTAGAAGGAAAAAGAAACAGTCTTCTTAGGTTTCTTAGGAAAAATATCAGTAGGAGTGTGCAGTTTAAGAGCTGATTTAGTTAGCACAGTGGCTGGGAGAGAAGCAAACATAAAGCTGGCAGGGCAAAATAGAGGAGAGGCTGGAAGAAAGATTTTAAAGAGCATCACAGACATTTGGACACAGCGTCCTCCAGGGTACAGTGAAATAATTTAAAGTTCTCCAGATACCTTCAAAGACCTTTAGATCAGGTCTTGTGATCTTGTATTCAGACTAGAAGGCTTAAGTAAAGCGTATTAACAAGCACTTTCAAACACACCTTAGCATGGATGGAGTCAGGACAGCTTTGGGTTCTTCACAGCATACATGATTGTTACCCAACCTGAGAACACAGACACGAGGTTCCTTTCCAGCTGGGTTTCTGGTATTCCCAAAAACCTTCTCTGATGATTTTGAAAGGATTTACAAGTCAGCTCATGAAACAAAGGAGAATCAAATTCCACAATTAACTAGGAAGTCATCTAGCACACACAGCTCTCTATACCTGCCAAGTACTAATGCTACTCTAAAAAGAACCCTATTATAAGAAATGGCGTTATTTGGATTAGACTAAGCTGAGGTTGCCTGGTTCCAAAGAAACCAAATAGGACTGTGACACAGCACTCTCTACTTTCCACATGAGATCACCAGATATATTTGACAGAGATAAACGAGAATGGGATTATATATTCAGTATACAAACTACAGCATCACCTTCTATAACCAAGCTAACATCAAATTAAAAGGCAAAAATAGGATCAAATGTTTTCCCTCTTTAAAAAAAAAAAAAACATCACAAACACAACAGTAAGAGATATGCCTTCTCCTTCCTCCAAATGTGTCTTCCCCTTCTTGTCCTCTCCTTAAGGCAATCATCACACCAGTACTGTGCCATTGCCAACTACTACAATTTTGTGTACTGCATTTTACAAGTGCTGAATACTATGATCTGACAGAAAGCAGAAATTGTGTCCAATAGAGACACAGTAATTTCCACAGGCCTGACTTTATTCTAGGAAAATTAGCTTGCTCCCTGGATATAGACAAGAGACACATAGATCCTTTGAGTTACTGTTGAAGGAGCTTCTTTTGGATGCATGGAAAAAGAGGTAAGGGGGATGAGTTCATCTATGGTAAAGCTTGCTTCTGAGGATTCTCCATCAAGTTCTGTTTGCTCCTATGTAAAGTATAAGTCAGGGCTTGACTAATTTTGCACCTCTAAAACTGAACTAAGTCCTGAAGATAGTTCATAGACACTATCATAAAAGAATACAGCAACAAAGTAAATTATGAATGGGTTGTATCAACAGCAATGGTAATTCACTGCTAATTCACAGAACAACCACTAGCAGCCCTAAAGATATAACCTTAGATTATGATATTCAAAGTAGCAAATAAGCTACTGACATAGCTTGTGTCTAAACAGACCATTTGAAACCACTGGAGGATTATGTTCATGATATATTTCAACTAGTTCCAGAAGAATCAAGATGGATTTATTTTGTGAGAATTCCCAGTCAATTGTAAAAGCTACATCTCCAGTAAACAGTTCAATAAAGAAGGAAACAGTTGTCTAAGAAGAAATGAACAGTGTTTTTCTGAAACAAAATAATTACAGCGAAATTCTGTAAGTCCATAGTCCATTTAAATGTTCATATTGGAGGGTCAGTGAAGTGCACAAGGACCTCTAACACCTTGAAGAGAAGGACAATTACTACTGTTTTTACTAATTTTTAAGATTTATCCAAGATTTATCCAATAAGTCTCTGGTCAGCACAGTGAGGATACTGCACAGTATTTATATTACGTGGACACATATTTCCACATAGATTCTGCAAATGAACATTTGTAGGTCTCTAAAAGCCACACACTATAATTGAAGAGCAGTTGTCACAGATTTGAATCCCTATCATTGAACGCTAAGGTATGAAAGAATGAGAGGAATTAATCAAATATAGTAAATGATTTCACATAGCCGCATACCGAATTTTATCTGAGATATACTGTGGAATACCAAACACATATGCAACACAGTCATTTAAAGTACAAAACAGAAACATTTTTTTGCATCATGAGTTTATTCTTTTAACCCACAAACTCTTTTAGTGTTGAGACAGAGTTGCTTGTTTACACAGGCACACACTTAGATGAACACAGCTATCTAAAAGCCTTTTCTACACTGATTTTCCCTCAACATTTCTACTGCGTTATTGAATCATAGACTCATCTAAGATGGAAAATCCTTCAAGATCATCAAATTCAACCATCAACTTGACCTACCAAGTCCCTTCTTTAAACCATGACTGCTAGTGCCACATCCACGTGTGTCTTAAGGACCTGCGGTGCCAGGCACTCAGGCACTTCCCTGAACAGCCCATTCCAATGCTTGGCTTGGATGTTGCAGGGCATCAGCTCTTTCTGATGACACTTACTCATTGTAGTATGAATATATGTGCATGCATTTGCATGTGGATTAAGAGCCAGACAATGTGTGGAATGTGGAAAAGATGCACCCATCGTGGAACTAGCATGGGCTCAGTAGCACAAAGGTGTGAACCCAAATGCCTCAGGGACTGCGTAGAGGAGGAGAGTTTCAAACAAGCTAAGTGGGACAGATATTATCCTTGAGTAGCCTTCTTTAAGTTTGTCTGATAACATTGTGTGGTGGGTACTCGTGAGGGAAAAAAAACTGCTAGGGAAATACAGACATTTCCTTACATTTTAAGAGGTGCAGATTTTATAAATTCTTTCAAAATTCTTGACTGATGAGCAGGTATTATTGTAGTTTTACTGGCCGTATCTATCTGGCTAGGACAAGGGACCGATAGCAAATGTGTTTATTAAATGACTTTTCTTCAGACAAAAGAAAGCAGGAGGTTATTTACAAGGGAGTAATCATAACAGATCTGTAACTTTGAAAGTTGTGAAAAAGTTTTAAAAGTTGTTGCATATAAGCAAAACGATTTTTAGAAAGTTTCGGTCCTTTATAAAGTTGCACCAGAATTTCACAGCTTCAGCATCAAGAATCATGCTGTAAAATCCAACGTTCCCTCAATTATTAAGTATAGCACTGTATAAATACGAGCATTAGGTTATGCATGACTGCTATCCTCCTTTGTCTTTTTAGGACATCGCTGTATCCTGGCAGTACGTGCAACCCACAGAGACAACCAAATGTTTGCTGCTATACACACCTCTGGAGCTGGTAATGGCCAATCCCATTTTGGCTTCCACACCACCTGCCAAAATAGCCAATAGTGCTGCCAAACTCAAAATACCTCACTATGTCCTTCTGATAATACCAAAGGACACGAGTTCCACAAGTTCAGAACTGTTACCCTTCTGAAACAAATGGAACTTGACTGGAAATTATCATAAGGTAACAGAAGGGACAGCTGTATCATAAAACTTGATTTGAGCCAAACAAGCCAGCTGCATCATAAAGCAACTGGAGAACCAAGTAACATAAATTCCCCTGCTTTTTTGCCACGGCCGTGAACTTTACTCACTTACCTATATAGCTACTAACACACGGGATTGATGGCTTTATTTCTTAAAGCCCATAATACATTCTAAATGAATATATTTGTGCTGAGCTGTAACACTGCAGAGCTATCTGAATGCAGAACCCACAGCGCGACACGTGTCACCGGGACTCTCAAGCTCAAACTATTCTATTAAAGCCCAATGCAAAGTTCAACAACTGAGCTTTTGATCCACAGCATTTGGTCTGTGACTCACACAGGAATTTGACACACTCATCCTTTGCTGCAAGAACCTTGACTGAGGCTTCCTATGCGGTCAGTAAAAAAGTTAACTGAGTAACGTCCTCAGATCAGTCCATTGTTCACCGATGCCTATTGGCACAACCTCACAGCTCCCACTCACCTCCCACCTTCTGGTGTCATACCTGACTCCAGGGCTGTGTCTCTGGAGAGCCTTTCTAGGCACGGCTGGACAACGACCTGACAATATTCAGTTGTCAGAAAAGCCATTGTTTTTGCTGCAGTCACATAAATAAAGTCCTAAAGCATTAATGTTTCTGGTTGGAGATTGTAATTGAAGGAATTTACCCAATTGCATGAACACTGGGACAGACATATAACGACTATAAGTCAGCACATCTCTACAACTTTCAGTAACAGTTTAGTGATGCAGAAGGACTGATAATTTGATCTTGAATACTTAATAGGTAAAAATAATTGTTACAAGTAAGAGTCAACTTCCAAAATACTAAGAAAAAGCATTTATCATGGTATATATTAGCCAATTAATACTTTTCCAAGACATAATTCTTGCCCTAAAGAGGTAACAACATCATCTAGAAGTAAAGGAAAGTGAGAGAAACTATGCTACCAGAGAGATTTAATACAATAAAATCTTCAATTTGCAGTCTTATCTATATTAATGTGTATTTATCTCACAAAAAGAAGTTTGAAGAGGTTGGAGAGAATGTCCAAATTTCATTTTCAGACAAAATCAAAGTCAAAGCAAAAACCCAAAGCCATTCTCAACAGCAAAAAAAAAAAAAAAAATCTATGGTTGTATTTAAAGTAACGAGTTATGACGTGTCCAGATTCTGTAGCTAAAAAAAATGCCACCAAAATAAATATCCATGGCAAAAACTCTTTGGTACAGGAAACAATCAGGTAGTAATTGTGGTAGCAAATGAGATTGTTTTAAACTGTTGGAAGATCATTCTCCAATGTATCAAATAAGACTATTCCTCTTTCAGCTTCCAGGGAACAAAAGGATAAGAACCATAAAAATTGGGAGTGAGATTTGTACAGAACCAAGACCTAGGAATAAATCTAGGAAATCTGAATTAAAACTGTAAAAATTTGGAGATAATGTAGAGGGAGCCACAGGATGTATTTTAAGCATTTTCAACGCAAGGTTTACTTCCACTTTACTGAAATCGGTCTTACTTAGTATGAAACTCCATTCAACACACAGATCACACATATTTTGTGCCCAAAACAACAAAAAGCAGCAACTTGGCCAAGTTTCCTAACCCATCTGTGGAAAAGACCACAAAGCATTACTTTATGGAGAAAAGCAGTTGACTTGGCAAGTCTGCATGCGGCATGTTGACCCTTTTTTTCTTCCAGAAAAGATCACCATGGAGCTGGGTTCCTGAACTTCCCAGGGTTTCTGCTGCTCTAAAGTTAGAAGCCTTTCAGACTATAGTATCATGACAGCCTAAAGAAACACGAATTAATAAGTCACTTTCTTAGTTCCTACAAAACCTTTTTAGGAGCTCAGGAGCAATAAGGAGTGGTATCAGTCCAGTTCTTGGTGATCAACAGCTGTGACCATTGCTGAAAGCCTCAGCATGTAAGAACAGCTGCACTTAAGTGAAAGGCTAAAGGGTTCTGTGTGTCTGGGAGGAGGTCTGATTGTCTCTTGTCCGCTCCAACAAAACCCAAGATTGTGGCTTACAATGCTGTCATGCTGGCTCTCTCGTTACATTAATGCAGTTGAAAGTATTTTTAGTGGAATATAAACACACTAAACAGCTCAGACCGCAGGAAGCAAGTTCTAAGCCATGACAGATTATAACAGACCGATTTGCTAAACAAGCACATAGAAATCCTTGAGTTCCACTGCCACTTAAAGCAATGGAACAACAAAGTGAAACAGGTTTAACCCTGATACTAGGTTAAAACTCAAACAACGTGTGCAAAGCCTTTCATTTTTTCAGGGTGTGGATTCACACACGGGATGGTCAAACCAGTTTCTGAAGAGACAAAAACTCGCAGTGATGATTTGAAACAATCGGAGAAAAACTCAGATATAAAGTTGCAGATATTATAAATCATGCTATCATTATTAATTTCAAAGGAGCAAATGTTGGTACATCGTTGAACTTTGCGATCATTATTTCAGACTAAATGATGTTGCTTTTTTTTTAAAGAGTATTTATTTTATTTATTTTAGATATTGTTCTATGTAGCTCCCTGGTTCCATGTTTTCAGGTTGCATCAGAAAAAAAAAAGTCACACATAAGGCAGAAGCAACTTCATGAAAGGACTTCCTTGCTGAAATTAAGATATTTTAGATTAAAAAAAAGTGAACGAGAAAAAGGAATATTTCTATATTATTGACCAGATATTTTAATGGCACACTGCAATTCAATATCATAGAGTCATAGAATCCTTAGAGTTGGAAGGGACCTTTAAAGGCCATCTAGTCCAACTCCCCTGCAATAAGCAGGTACATTTACAGCTTTATCAGGTTGCCCAGGACCTGATCCAGCCATGCCTTGAAAGCCTCCAAGGATGGGGCATCCACCCACATCACTGGGCAACCTGTTCCAGTGCCTCAGCACCCTCGCTGTAAAATACTTTTCCTTATGTCTAACCTAAATCTATACTCTCTAAGCTTGAAACCATTTCCCCTCATTCTATCACCACAAACCCTGCTCAGAGTCTGCCCCCTTCTTTTCTGTAGCTCCCCTTTAGATATCAAGGCCATTCTCAGGTCACCTTGGAGCCTTCTTTTCTCCAAGCTGAACAGCTCCAGCTCTCTCAACCTGTCCTCATAGGAGAGGTGTTACAGCCCTTGGATCACTTTTGTTGCCCTCCTCTGGATACATTCCAACAGTTCCATGTCTCTCCTGTACTGAAGACTCCACATCAGGACACAGTACTACTCCAGGTGAGGCTTCACCAACGCAGAGTAGAGGAGCGGGATCACCTGCTCGACCTGCTGGCCACGCTTCTTTTAATGCAACCCAGGGTATGGTTGGCTTTCTGAGCTGCGAGGGCACACAGCTGGCTCATGTCCAGCTTCTCATTCACCAGTACCTTTAGGTCCATTATGGCAGGACTGTGCTCAATCCTTTCATCCTCCAGATTGCATTGGTAGTGGATGTTCCTTTGCTCACATTCAAGACCTTGCACTTGGATTTGTTGGACCTCATCAGGTTCACCTGGGCCCAATGCTCAAGCCTGTTTGAGTCCCTCTGGATGTCGTTCCATCCCTCTGGTGTGCGGACTGCACCCCATGTCTTGGTATCATCCACAAACCTGCTGAATGTGCACTTGACCCCACTGTCAGTGTGATTGATGAAGATATTAATAGCAATATGCATAACAACAATAACTATTATGGCTACTGATATTGGAATTCCTCAGACAAAACAGATCACTTCTGTAAATACATGGTAACATAGTCTTAATACTATACTGGCGCATTTGTTCTTATCATCCTACATGTGATCACATCTCTCCAGCCAGTCTGAAATTCGTGTGTACTGTGTAAGGGGAGCCACAGGCACATTCCTAACAAACATCCAAAGATTTTTAAAATTGAAAAAAGAAAGAAAAAAAAAAGAAAAAAGTGAGAATGTGATTGCTTTTCAACCAAGAATAAAAACCAGGCAGAACCCAGTGCTGCCATGTAGAAACTGAGTAATAATGCCCTGTGCAGGTGGAGCATGAAGGTGAAATCCACAGGCAGTGAATGAGGTTGCAGGGCATGATGCACACATACACACCCACACAGCATCTGCTACTGCTATTGCAGTCAGTAGACCCAGTATCTGGAGGAGGTGAACAACATTCTTCGGAGGTGAGCTGACTCAGCTGCACAAAGGCTTCAGGAGGTTTGCACTGACATTTTTGCTAATTATTCGTTGAATTACAGCTACCTCCGATTAAATAAAAGTAGCAGCTTGGTTGACTTCAGCTGCTACAGGAGTAGACCTGTAAGAACTGCCACCTGCTCTTTCCAGTCAATGGGTAAACTTGCATTGACTTCAATCATCCTGCAACAAATAGACCTTTAAGCGCGGGGCTCTCCCATAAACAAAACCGGACTAAAACCAGCAGGTGTTTTGCTCAGAAAGGTTCTTGTATGAACTTCCAATGTCTAAAAACAGCTCCAAGATAAATAAAAATGAATCAGCACTGGTGATCTTCTATTTAGGGAAATACGTTCTTGTAAGAGACCTGAACGGCTCTGAGGATCTGACCTTTCATTCATTTCTCTCTTCCTCGAAAATATACACGAAGATAATTCTTCTAATGCTCGTATTTGTTAGCATCCAGCCAACAGTCAGATATCTGGCACGGTGACTGTGAATCTAAGTTTTGTTTGTATCCTTTACAAAACCAATATTTGTATTTCAGAAAACGAAGAAATTGAAATGGTAGTGATTAAAGTCCTAGAACTGACATCCAACAGGAATGACAAGTTAAATTACCAGTGAAAGAAAGCAAATAATAGGCCCTTCAGGTCTGTTTTTATTAACCTAATGACCAAGGACCACATAAAACATACAACCTTCGGGCTGAGGACATGTACCACAATAAAAACGAGGACAACCAATGAAGAAATCAATCTTGAACAAACTCCATGTATGGAGCATCAGGTTCTCCACCAAATTTGTTTGATAACATTGAAAACCAAAAAGACGTACAGAAGACCTGCTATGAAAGAACACTGAAGATTCCTAGGAAAACTACGCTACAGAATTATTTCTTTTTTTATTATTATCACATTAATGCTGGTGATGAATTACTGATGTTGATAGATGACTCAGAAAGAAGGGACTATATGGGTTGCTCACCAGAACAGGTGATGGACATCAGCCTGATGTTCCAAGAATGTTAATGTAGGAATCATCTTTTATTTTGTTTCTCCAGAAGATTTCACTCTCTCTGTTTCTCTAATGTATTTTGTTTTCCTTTTGTTAACTGCTATACAGAGGAACTTGCAGCAGTTAATTCCCTGCAATGCCCAAGGTCCCCCAGTATAGCCCATAATTTTGCTTATGACTAAGGTACGTACACAGGAGGTCACAGTAGCCAGACAAAACCCTTGCACAAGCTGACAATTTGGCTATTTATTACAGGCTGAATGAAACTGGTGGCTGGAAGAGGCTGACATTTCTGAATTGGTCAGCTCAGATACAAGCAACAATCCCTTATATGCTGTGGGACTGATATGCACCTTTAATACTGGTTTGACTTTGCAAGGCATACATTCTTCGAGTATGCAACTGTTTTGATTATTTTCTTTTAATGTTTTACAAGTACCTCAAGACTCACGGCTTTGAAACAACGCTTTGTAAGAGGTGCAGTACCTGAATCTATCTTATATACAGAAAATTAATTGGAGTTGCTTATAACAAATGTGTAAATCCCATGAAAGAACTTAAAAGTGTTTGTGGACCACAAATTCAGTTTGAAGATACTTCTGGAGTATTTCCTTTCCACCCAAAACATTTATATTTTAACCTGATAAGATACATAGAATTTTGGATTAGACTGCATGTTATTTACTGTTGAATTTATATTGTATTCTAAACAATTCTGTTTTCCTTCAAAACTTACATACATTGCCAGACAAATTATCTGACATCTAAATATCAAATTGTCACCACGCTTCTCCCATGCTCCTTTTTTATACTCTGTAATAAGTCAGAGCCAGATCTTTCCACATTAGTGGAAATCTGCATAGAACCAACGGTTTTGTTTCAGAGACACTGATATAACTGAACCAGAATCCAACCTGATGTACTTACTTACACCAACACTTTATTTATTTTTAACTCTCATGGCCTAATTCATAAATCAGCTTTGCAGTGTTGTGTTCCTTTTTTTTTTTTCCTCTATGAAGTTACAAGAGTGGCACATTTGATGGGGGATTAAAGGAGATCCCCAAGACGAATTATTCAGCAGAGCAAACAATATTCTCTAAAGAAAATGATAGCTTCTAGAAATATGGTACAGTAGGTACAGAGCCCACGTAAATACAGGAAAGCAGGAAAATGAGCATTAAATAAATGACTTGCTTTGAAACAAAACGTTTTCTTCTAGTACTTGAATCATTGGTCTATATTTATTCAAGTGAAACATTAAGGTGAAAATTTAGGGTGAAATCTCATCAGCCAGTGGCAAAACACGCACTGATTTGAGAGGAATAGGATTTCACCCCAGCAGAGCAAAATATTTGTAATTCTTTCTAAACCATTTTAGCCATTGTATGGGAGCTGCTGAGTCACGGCCTGAACCTCTGATTGACCACCTGAGGCGAGCACTGAGTCAGCCACAGGAGCACAGGTGAAGGCAATTCAGCTGTGTGCCGGAAGGGGGGGAGCCTGGCAGCACCTCTCCTAGACCTATTTAAGAGCTGGCTGCCAGTGGGGAAGGGTCTCTGCTGGAGATCACCTCTCTTGGTGTTTTGTGGTGAGCTCAGCCGTAGGGTAAGCTCTTCCACCTATTCTCTTTTTGTGATCGTTGTCTATTTTGCCTAACTCTCTTGATTATATTGTGATTATAACATCTTGATATCTATTGATTATACAGCCATCAAACAAATACACTTTTTTTTTTTTTTTAACTTTTGTTTGCTTCTCCTTCCTTTTTTGGGAAAAAATAACAAAAAATAAAAGGTAGACTGGAAGACAGTGTGGCTACAGGAAGATCATCTGGCTAAAAAGGCAGAATCATTTTCTGGCTTTGTATTTGTTCTTCTGTTTTCATAGAAAGACTCAATACACAGATGATGGTAATTCAGAAAGCAAAGGGAAAAAAGCAAGCCATTATGCAAAGTATCTCAGCTAAGGCCTATAAAAGGAAAACCACTTTTTCACTTACCAGAAGAAACTCCTGTACCTCAGCTGAATGAGAAAAGTATGCGTTGATAGGGATATATAATGGGGTTGGTCTCAGAAAGCTCTCAGAGTACAGAAAAAACGTTTTCATTTGCCATGGAGATGAAAAGTAGGGTAAACGATTCTGCGTGGCTCTGTGCTGCTGTACTTGATCAGCTCTTCATATCTAATCTAGGCAGTCATCATTTGTAAAATAGTCATTTAGGCCAACAAAACTACATACTAATGTAAACAATGTACTGTACCTAGGGATCCATACCTGCAGTCTCATTTTGCAGCAGGATGTAAAATTGAGATATCCTCAGTCTTGAAGTCCGTAGCTGAGAGAGAGATTGAAGGAACAGAAGAAAATTCACACCACTGTCACCCTCGGCATTCCAGTGCTGTATGAAAAAGCACAAATCACCTCAGTACCTTTCCAGATTAAGTCAAAGATGCTGACATTCAAAACTTTTCCACTCATTTCTTTACTAGGGTTAGCAAGAGTGCTCACAGAAGACTAATGTCAAAAGCTAAATGGTTACTTAGAGGACAAGCCCAATCACAGTGACTACGGCAAGGCAAAGGACTTTATTCTCTGCCTGAATTAACTGCTCTAATGGAGACTGAGTGCCTATCTTGCTCTCCCTCACTTCATAGAATCACAGAATCATAGAGTGGTTTGGGTTGGAAGGGACCTTTAAGATCATCCACTTCCAGCCCCCTGCTAGACCAGGTTGCTCACAGCCCCATCCAGCCTGGCCTTGAATGCTTCTGGGGAGAGCATCAACAGCCTTTGTGGGCAACCTGTTTCTGTGTCTCACTGCCCTCACAATAAAGAATTTCTTCCTAAAATCTAGTCTAAATCTACCGCTTCCAGTTTGAAAACAGAATCACAGAATAGTTTGGGTCGGAAAGGACTTCTCACTCTTCCAAGGCAGAGGAGCTTGGAGGAGGACAAAACCAGCTAGGAATGCTGTTTGCAGAAAGGGGTAGCAAAAGTCACCTAGCACCAAATTTACTACAGGTAATTTCAGATAAAGAACATAAATCTCTTACTCACAGCTCTGAAAAAGGGCATAGCCTAGTTAAGAGCTTGAAACAACGCTAAATATGTCTGCTAGAATACTTTGGCTACCTACTCATGTGGCTATATTTCCTATGAAGTGTACTGTCTGTAACAATTAAATAAGCAAGTTATCAATTCATATGATTTTACCATAAATTCTGCATAGCTTGGTGTTTTCCTTAAACTGCCTTTTCCTAGAATCTAGTAATTTAACACAATGAAGACAAAGAATAATTAAGCTTCTAGTCCAGGGTTGTACAGAAAACCTTGAATCCATGACTTGGTTATTCCCTCGAATCTCAGAAAAAGCAACATCAAGAACCCAAAATATACTCAAAAATTCATATTTTTCCCATATCTGGATTTTTAAGTACTTCTACTGCTCTGTCTGGGCTTTCTCATACAAGAGCATCAATCTCAGGGAATCATTAGTAAGTCATCCCAGGACAAAGTTTAGAGCTGGCCTATGCTTTCTATCTTCAGGGTGAGAAAAAAAACATGATTGCAGTCTGGATTTACTGGAACTCCTGAGGATGTTGGGACACTTTGAACGAGCCAAAGCAGTTGGGAAAAACTAGCAGTGACCAATGAATGAGACTCTGTCATTCCTTTTGACTGTCCCATCCACAGCTTTCACACGCAACAAAAGCATAGTTGAAGATGACAGAACACTACAGTCACACACTTGGAAATTTTGCTTTCCTTCTTCTGATTCTCTGTTCAAGCATCCTCACTAAAAGTATTCCTTGCAAATTTCTGCCTGTAATTTAAATCATGAAACTTCACTTGAAATCTGTATCAAAATCGGTATCAAGATAGGATTTTTAGCAGTGCAACAGCCTGTATCTCATCATAATAAATAGATAGGGCAATTTAAATAATTAGTAGAACTGAAGCTCAAGCTTATGGTATTCTCTGAGTAGCTTTCCCAATAGAACAGCTCCACAGAAAGGAATTAAAACACCAAACTATCATTAGTGAAAGTAGTCACAAAAATTAGTATTTGTGAGATCAAGACATTTTCCCTCCGGATTCAGCAAAGCCCTTATGCATATACTGAATTATAAACAAGTGAGCAATTCCATCCCTAAGTGACAAGCTGCTTGAATACAACTGGAATGCCTAAGTGCTCTGCTGCATGAAGATGCCATTACTCACATACTTAATGACATATTAAGCACGTGCTTTTTATTTAACTTTTCATGTTTCCATGCCTAAAGAGAAGCATCCGACTTATTAATGCACAGTTATGAGAGTCCACACTCCCAGAATCAAAGAGAGAATTGCAGAGAAGAGACGACAAGCAGTGCAGTGATGACTTATCAGCCAAATATAATTTGATCTCCTTTAATCTTATTTTATAGGCAACCAGATTGGATGTTGACATATTCAGCCTTATTTCACACCAGTCTGAAAAAGGAGAGATAGTCCACTTGTTTGGCAGAATCTTCTCTTTTTTTTATCCGTGTGTCCTGGCACTGGATCTGTGTGAGATGCCCACAGAGCTTTCTTTACTGATTCATTTAGCTTACTGTGAATGTCTTTTCAGATTCTGAAGACTAAACAATAGATTTGGTAAGCAAAGGGCATCCTAACAAATGCACTCAGATGTAGACCTAATAAGTCACACTACCAAGACTTCCATAAGATATTCCATTTTGGTTCCACCTCAATATATATTTACTCAATTTAAATTCATTTTTACGTATTGCCCCAGCAAAGACAAGTTCCATGAAATCACGGACATGAACAGCAATATTTGTGCTTTTCTCCAAACTCATCTATGAATCATTTAGATGCAACTTTTATCAACAGGGAAATTTTACAACTGCATACATCCAAAGCCTATTTTCAACAAATACTGAGAAGGTAGCCATAAACATTTTCAACAGTTTTTTTCTGTGGAAAAAAAAAAAAAAACAAACATGCATGCAAATTGAATATGCACCAGAATATTTTCTTCTAAGTAGGTTGCAATTCTGTCATCCTATGGAGATTTTGGTGTGTCTAGAGCAGCTTCCGGCATGTACTTTGGGATCCCTGCACAACTTCAGAAATACATTCTTCTAAAAAAGGAAATGAAATAGACCAGCCCTGGCAGAGATTGTGTGCAGGAGCAAAGATAAAAACAAAACTGAAAAAAAAAATCAGAAAGTTATATTAAATGCCATATACTGTTCTCCATGGCATACTGTATTTTAATTGGATACCTTTCAGCAAGAGGGCTCTTACTGCACTTTTTGCACAGAAGAGCTCTGCATAACTTCAGCCATGAACTGGAATTGTAAGACTTATTTTTTCTTCCAGCATGAATGCGTGGTATCTACATTTTAAAGACTTTTAGAAGACTTCAGAAGACTTTTGAGAAGATTTTTAAACCTTTTGGTTCTGCAGTTGTTGATTCTTTCTGTACTAAAAAAAGTATACAAATAAAAATCTCTGACTTCTAACTTTTAATGTTGCGATTTCTGGCATCAATTTATTTTCTGCCTATAAACCAACAAATGAATGCATTGTTAGACTGAGGAAAAAAAAAACTCAGCTTCAAAATCTGATCTTCCAGGCTTTCCTCACTCAGTGTTTCACTTGATGTCAATGCCAAACAGTTTCAAAACACATTTTTATTGCAGTCCAAGCCTTTCCTTTTTTTCCCTGGATGGGTTAGAACAATAGTATGTCATCTACTCAATATTTTGCAAAGTCCAAAATTTGCATCTCTCTCATTCTTTCCTTCCCTGTAGGGGGCTGTTCCTAGGCTTGAGTTAACTGTGAAATTCTTTATAGAACTGCCTTTTAAGATTGTCTTCATTTATGTAGAAACCGAAACGGGAAAGATTTTCTCCTCTAATAGCATGTTTTCAGGCAGGAGCTACATCTTACATCTCTACTTGCCACTGGGTTTCCTCTTTATTATGAGGTCACTTTACAATTACAGAAGCTCTTGTTTCTCCCTTCTAGCTAAATTTATCACTTCTTGTGTCCTCTCTACCTTAGTCTTAGCCTTTGATGTCTGCCAACGTCCTCCTGGGGAGGTGAAAAGAGCAAAAGAGCTTGACTGTTTTGTGTAGCTCCTACGCTTAAAAATGCCCTAGAAGAAGTCAAGAGGGAAGATGTGTTACAGGGAATTTACTTCAGATGCACAAGTTATCTGCCAGCCTGGTAGCCTGTAAACTGTTCCACGTAAAGAAAATGCCCAACTGTTTTCCCCTCCTTTTCACATGCCTGTGATGTCAAAGAGTGATGTGGAGTGCTTGACTGTGCTCTTACAGTAAGAGCTTGTAAAATGTTTTGTAAGTTAATGGCATCACATTTTCCTCAAATTAAATTGACACTGGAGAAATTGGAGGGCATTTGGCATCCCAAAATTTCCACTTATCCCACTGACACTGCAAAGGTACTGGAATGTTTTTTCTCTCTGTAGTACGGTATATGGATCTGGAGCTTTCATTTAGTTATTCCACAGTTGGTTAAACTTTTTGTGCTTCATTTCCAGAAGGAGATCTTCTAAGCTTCTTTCTTGCTTCTCTCAAGCACTGTCTGTGTCCTGAGTATTTTTGCAACCAGGTGCTCAGTTTCATACTATGTTTTTCCTACTTGGAAGGTTTGCCAAGACTCTTATTTAAAAACAGCTGTTCTGTTGATTTCATCTGTGTGCTTTTTCTTTCTTTTAAATACACCAAGAAGTTGTTCCTTCATTGTCTACAGGAAGCTGCAGCTCTGACTTCTTGCAACTTCCGATGATAGCACTGACCACAGCAGCGTTTTGATCCTAGGCTGCTCCTTGCAGTCAGCTTGCTTTTGCTTACTGCTGTTTCCACATCTCATTTCTGTACAGACACTAAGGTCTGCTGTAGCTATGGCGTCTTTTTTATGATACAGTTTTCCACAGCCCCCATTTAAGAACTGCAGAATTGAGACCAGTATTTCCATCTTACATTTTACAGTGTTGTCAAATGCTCAGACGTCAAACACAAAGTCTTCTAAAATAAACTATGTATTTGACAGAGAAAATTGCCACCAGCTTTTGCACAGCCACAAGGCTGACCTGGAAAAATGTTTGCAATCATTTATTTTTTTTTATGACTGACTAATGACTCCTATTTCATTTCAGAGCAAACTGTTTCATTAAAGGCTATGAACTCGTGCTCTTCCCCCAAGACTTCCGTGCAGAAAGTCAGCTCAGCAATACCTGGAGGAGAAGCAGATTTCAGGTGACTGATCACACACCTTTGGGACCGCAGGGCTGAGCACCGCACAACTGCAGAACCCATGTGGTCACAGGCGGTAGAGACTAGCGTGAAGCCCGCAGAGCCCGACGCGCAAGGCCCAGGCACGTGGGTTTGCCTACAGGGAGAGGACGTGCTGTATGGCAGCCACCCCAGCGCAGACACAGCCGTCGCAGCGCTCAGGCTCCTGCAATTGACTCCGCTTCGCAGAAGGCAGCAGACTGTCCGCAGCACGCCTTTGGCTCTGCCCGCACACACTTCCCACACCGTCCCGCACCCCTTTCCCAGCGCACGGCGCTCCCGCTCGCCCAAGCCGTGCTCGGCAGGCAAGCGGGGCCGGCACACCTGTGGCCACGGCTGCCCCTGCGCTGCGTGCCCCTGCGCTGCGTGCCCCTGCCCTCGCAGCCCGGCCGCTGCCCGCTCCTCCGCGATGCCGCACGGCTGCCATTTCCTCTCCGGCACCGCGCTGCCGTCACCGCTAAGAGACACCTCAGCCTTTCCCTCTTCTTCCATTTTCACACTCCACCCACTTTTTGCTTTCTTTCTCCGTCTCTGTCACCGTCTCTCTCTCTTTCTGGACTTGTCTTTATTTGGCACTCCCGGAAGCCGACGGGCATTTCTCTCCCTGCCTGCTCGGGCAGCTGATGTGACTGACTGACACCGGCTCCCGCTGAGCAGGAGGAGGAGGAGAAGGAGGAGGAGGGAGAGCGACGGCGAGGAGAGGCGAGGCGAGGGAGGGGGGGAGCGAGTGGCCGGCCACGGATTGTCATTGCAGAGAGAAGGAGGAAAAAAAAAAAAAAAAAAAAAAAAAAAAAAAAAAAGGGGCTGCGCGGGTCATCAAAACAGGTAATTCAAGAGCAGACAGCGCCGGGAGGGGCGGGATGCGGGGAGCAGCCGGAGCGGCCCGACCTCCCCCCGGCCGGCTGCCTGGGGCGGGCCCGGGGCTGCGGGTTCGCCGCCGAGCCGGAGCGGAGGGGCCCGGCAGGGGCTGGGCCGCAGCGGACATCTTGCGGGGGGATGAGGGCACGGCCGGGGACGCGCGGCTCGGGGATGGGCGCCGGGAGCATCTGGGTCACGGCCCGGCTGCCGGCTCTGGTCCGCCCGTCAGCCGCCACCTGCGCGGCACAGCCTTGCGCTGCCCTCGTCGTGAGGAAGTAGCCGGAGGGCGAGAAAAAGTCCCGAAAAACGGCAGGAGGGTGACGGTGCCGCTCCGGGGTCGGACTCGGAGCCCTCGAGCAGCACGAGTCCGGGGGGTGGAGGTGGTTGTCCCGCAGCCCCCGGCCCGACCCCTGTCGGGTCTTGGAATTACCCCTGCTTGTTCACGCAGACCTGGCAGCGCACCCGGCCCCTCTCTCCATCAGCGCGAGGTGATCTCATTTTGTGCGAGGCAGCTGGAAGGCTCGCTGCTCAGCCGGGCTCCAAAATGTTGGTTGAGCCGGAGGTGTGCGTTGGAGGTGAGCGGAGGTCCAGGTGCTGAGCAGCCCCCGGGTAAAGCTGTGAGCAAAGAGCTGGGTTAAACGGGATCTCGGCGAGAGAGAGCTTAAGAAAAACGTAACATCTGTATAAATGCGTGCATGTATGAGGGATTCCACAGATCCTGAAGGATGTTGTGGGGGAGCAGGAGGAAGACAGAAATCAAGAATTGTGAAGCTGAGATGCTGCGGTTTGCAGTAACTTGACATCTGAAAGGAGCACTCCCCAGAGCCTCAGCACAAAGCACAAAGCTTGCCATGACCCCAGCTGGAAATGTAAATCTGTCCTTTGCTTTGAGGGTTGCTGTTGAGCTGTACCTTATCAACAGTGAGGCTTTTAATCAGTTAAAATGCTGACTTCTTAGTGAGTAGGGGCAATCTTAAAAACAAAGTCTATCTGGAGAAAAAACTCAAAAAAAACATCAATCCCATACCTGTCTTTATGTGTATTACCTAGGCATGGTTGTCATCAAATGATAGAAAATGTTTTCAGAAAATAAAATAAAATCCTGCATAGAATTAGGATTTTGCAATAGTAAAATTATTTAAGGGAGTCAAGTTTGCAAGAGGCAGAGTGGGATCAATACTTCATTTTTTAATTACTTTTTTTCTAAATCTGACAAATGTGGCAATGGCTCCATTGTTCTGTGAAGCTGCGGTCAGAAAAATAGGACTATTTTAGAAATGTAACTTTAAACATGATTTAAAATAGGAAAAGTGTTAGATGGAATGAGTTGAGACTAATACCGTACTCCCAGAGCTGGCCTGTTAAAGCATTACTAATAGTTGGACGTCCAAGTTTATGCAAACTGTCCCCTACCATTTCCTTTCAATTAGCTCTTATGCAAACAGTTAAAAACTCTGTTCTGATTCTATGTGTTTTCAAAAGAGGGGTTTCATGACAGTGAGAGAATCTATATTGAGCAGGTCTGCCCAAGAACAAAAAGCAATACACCTACTGTAGCAAAGCCATTTACGCTGAGAAACGTGACGTTTTAGGTCTTGGGCATAACAAAAATGTCAGTCTTCAGAATGTTCTGATGATTCCTTTGTTTCTTTCCCCTCAAGTGAACGATGCTCAGATGTGGAAGGTGGACAGGCAGAACTCCAAATGTCATGAATAAAATATGTTTTCTCAATTAAATAAAAATGAAGAGAATATGCATTATTTACTATTACTGTAGAGCAGTTGTATGACATGTTTTCATTATTCTTTGTCACCTATGGCACTCAGTTCAGAGGAAAAAAGGTGGTGATTCTTGATGTATCATGAGAAGACATGGCAAGATATGTATGATCTTGTCAAGGATGCTAAGATTCCATTTATTAACAAAACCCCTTGTCATTAGAATTTCTAGTCCCAGTGTATTAACTATTTTAGCCATTTAAAATACGAAAGTCAGCCTGAACTAGAAATAAAACCATAGAATTAAAATTCCCACAGAAAAAAAAAAAAAAATCATGGGAATTGGAATTAGCAGGGATTAGAAAAAGAAGTATAATGCAGAAAGGAGAACTGGATGCAGAACAATTGTGTTCAGCTCACAGTCTTGACATTGACTTGCAACATTACCTGGAGCAAGTCACAGGGCCTTTCCATGTTGCAATCTGTAGCTTGTCAGAGACGATAACGTTCTGAGAGGTTTGAACTCCAGAGAGAAAAATGGTGGACAACCATTAAAAAATATTCTTAAAAAATATTCTTGGTGATCCTTCATGTTTTTAAATGATGTGCGCAATGGTAGGAAACTCAATAGTTGCAGTTTTGCCTAGTACATCATCTGGCACGGGGAAGGAAAATATTCTTTGTCATATTCATTGGTCAAAAACAAAACCAAAAAAATGCCTCCAATAAATCAGGTATAAATTAGTTCAGTTATTCAGGCAGCTACTTTATTATGATAGAATCACAGAATCCTTAGAGTTGGAAGGGATCTCTGAAGGCCAGCTGGTCCAACTCCCCTTCAGTGAACAGGGACATCCACTGCTGGATCACATTGCCCAGGGGCCAGATCATATAAAATGGTAATTTTTTTTTTTTGCTTGATTAAGCACTTACAATATAGAGAAATAATTTGAATTGTCTTCTCTAAAATTTTAGGTGCATCTTTTGCAATAGGAGGAATGCTTGCCATCAGTATAATTTTTTCTGAGATATACAGTCAGCTTCAGCTGCTCTCATATTTTAAAAAAATTAGTGCTATTGACAGATGTGTTTTACTGACTCCCAAATAAATGCTTTGAACTCAAAAGGCTCAGCTATTTTTGGAGAATGTCACTCTTAGAACTATGCCAGAATATCAACACCTCTGCTAAGCAGTGAACACTGAGATGACAAAAGCACACGAGTGCAGCTGCACCTATGGCAGGGATTCTGCTGATTCAGCTTTGTACAGCAAGAGCATGAGGGTTTTTTGTTGTTTTGCTTTTTAACTTCTGTAACTTTTGTCACCATGATAGCGTGACTTAATGGCACATGTAACACCTTAGTCTGTAAACTGAGTACTTTGGTCTTTGTTTCTCCTGCAGAGGTTTGGATATGCTGTGTCAAACCTCGGGGTGTTTTTGTTACCAAAAAAGGTCCCAGTGAGGATACTTTCCTGAATATATTAAAGGAGAATGCTGTGTCTGACCCACGTGTTGCAGAGGAGGAAAAAAAAACCTAAACTTAGAGATTAGAGAAATTGCTTTCAAAATCCAAAGCAGAAGTAGTGCTATTCTGGGAATCAAAGGCTTTATGTGGTGTATATTAAAAAAACAGGTAAATGGTCGAGTCCCTAATGGAATAATGTCTTATTTTTCCAAGAAGACATGCTCAGATCCTGTGCATTACAGCTATGTTTTCTATTATTTTAAATACTCTATTAGTTGCTTCCTGGAAGGAATGCAAGGAACGATTTACATTTCCATGTGTGTCATTGTTTAGACAAAAGTGATAGTTGAGTAATTCACCTAAAAGCTCTGGGTCCTCTGAAGGCTACTCTTATAAACATCTAAGATGAATCCAATTGCATCTTTCTGGGCTGAAACCGAGGAGGAATAAGAAGCTGAACATCTCAGATCTTGTACATGAGCAAGGTTACATGGATTATCATTATAACACAGGATCTCTAAGAATTTAGTAGATTACAGCAGGAAATAGAAAGATCTTTTTCAGTAGAGGTGCCCATTTCATCCTGAATCAGAAATGAAGGTACAGTGCACTTCTAGGATTTCTAGTAGCACTGCAGAATCACTGGTGTGGATTTTACGATGGGAGGTAGGCCAAGGTGTAGAGTTTTTGTGATCAATGAAGATCAGACAATAAAGCCACAGTCGTTGTGGAGTGAAGGGAGTAGGATGGCAAAGTGTGCTTCAGCCTTCCTGGCTTCTCCATGCTGAGAGAAGGGTCAGTGGTTGTAGGCTACGCAGGGACATGAGAGCCTGAGAGCATCAGACAGAGTGCTGAGATGGTAACTGTGGCAGGACATTCTGGGGAGAGAGCTAGAGAAGCTGACTTGACTGAAATTAACCCCAATTACTCTGACATCTGACGGATGTCCACCAATACTTCTACTTGTAGTACTCTTTGTTACTCACAGTTGCTGTTGTTTCACTTAATGTGATTGATTGCATCGGAGTGACTTGCTTTGCACAGCCAGAGGAATGCTTCTTCTGAATTCAAACTGAGATATGTTCAAGCAATGGATGCATTCCAGAGTTAACTTGGCATGCCTGCTCTTGCAGGTTGAAATGAGAGATAGCTGCGTGAGTGGAAGGGATTTCCATCAGTGTGAATGGTGGAGAAAGTCCTCTGATAATCAGGAAATTCAAGCTTTTGCTCAGTATGGATATGCAAGCAAAGTAAGATGTGGTGGCGTTCTGGAAGGCCAACCTCCCAGCAAACAACATTGTTACTAACCCTGGTACTGAGGAACTCAACAGTCTCATCTTTTCTGAGAAAAATAATTGCATAGTTTGTATTTTTAGAGTTTGAAACTCTATTTGTTTGGTGTTAACTTTCTCCATTTGCTTTTCTGTCACATGCCAGAAGTAGTGAAACACAATGTAGGGTTTTGTGCTTTGTGGAGTTTACTACCCTTTTGAGCAGTACAAATTCAATTTGGTTGGAATCATAGCATAAATAATCTTACTGTTCAGTTATTATGAACTGAACTAAAGCCCTTTAATAAAATCAGTGCCTGCATGTAGTGTTTTCTCAGAGCAGCAAGGCAGTCTGCTTACATACAGTAATTGGACTTGTGACAGGTAATTAAATGGCTTGTAAGGCCTTTAGGATGCTTGATTACATGAAAATCACTATGCTGATACATAGCAAATGAAGTGGATAAGAACACTATGTATCAGTTGATTGAAGAGACACTAAAGCTCTTACACTTCATTGGATGGAAAGAAGAAAATGAAAACAAGACAAAGGACTATAAGCAGCAGTAACATTAAAAAAAGGAGCATAGAAAGGAGAATGTACTTGGAAACTGGGTTGCCTTGGTTATTTTAAGTCAATCATGCTTACACAAGCTGTCAAGTCTTGACTGCTTCAGTAGATCATTAAATAATGAACTTGTTCTTTGTGATCACAAAATTGGTAAGACAGCCAGAATTATTCAGCAAGGGGTGGGAGCTCTTCACAAAACTTACGTATAATTAGAAATGAACTGATAATCCAGGAAGCACTCAGCTCATACAGGAATACATGACATATTTTATAACTTGAACACGGGAAGTACCATACAAACGTGCAGAGGTACTTCTTTGTGGTAACAACAGTCAGCAGTCTTTGGGATACCTATCAAAACAGAGATGGCTTTACAAAGCCAGTCTGTAATATTTTTAAGATAGTGGCGTACAGAGATGCCTCAATTCCTTTCCTGCCTGCTTATTTTTATCAGCAGGGAGTCAGCACTGGGAGTGAAGGAAGCAGGGCAAGAGCTGGTGTACAAGCAGCAAAGTATGTTTTGTGGTACCAGTGCTATAAAGCCAGACAAAGGAAAAATGTAGGTTAAACTGAAGAGGTACAACATGAACTTGTCTTTTCTTCTTCTGCACCTTGCCAGTTCTACACCTTTTCTGCTAATAAAAAATAACCCTTTAAAAACAATCAGTGTGCCAAATACAGACGTCTACAGGCAAGATTATTTTGGTAGCACACTTTTGTGCGCAGCAACACAGGTCTCATTTCTAGTATACAAACACACACATAGAGCTAAACAAAAAGCAGAAGTCACCCATTTTTGTCTGCTATAAAATTTGGCCATATTCACACACACACACACACAAAAGAAAGTTGTTACAATTCTAAGTACATTTAAATATACAAGAGTACATCTTTTACTTGGATAAAATAAAATTTTCCTATACTTAGAAGAGCATGGCTTCCAAAGGAACTCATAGGAGACACAAAGACAAAACAAGACTAAAAGGTCATCAAAAGCTCTAATTTGACCCCTGGATCATTCTCACATAGGCCTTTTCCAAGAGGTCCTCTGCTTTAATCCGACTTGACATCACTTTGACAAGCCTCTGTTTACATTCCTCCCATACAGCTAATTGGAAACAAAGCACAAACCATACAAGGTAATGTTTCTGTCTACCAACACATTTTCTTCTAACCAATACATGCTTGCTCTGTGATCTCCACCCAAAAGCTTTTATGGTAATAAACCAGATAGCTTCAGCAGCACCTCACTCACCATTCATCTGGTAACAGCCTGCTTCTCAGTTCTACTTGGGAATGAGCAGCCCCCGAGACCCCCAAACCAAGAGGTTTTCATCGTTTGGACTAAATGGGGTGGAGCAAGAATTTGGATCTGATGCCAAAGACAGCAAAAAGGCTGCATGCTCTACACAGTCTGGAGTTGGTACATACAGCTGAATGGCAGTGCAGGAAAGCTAGCCAGTTATGGCTCAAGCTGACTGTGTATAAAGTGTCGTAGGATGCTTTTGTAATTTGAAGGCACATTCAGAAACATGTATGCATTTCCCCTCCTTTGATATACACTGTACAGAAGAAGTTTTTGAGGAGACCACGCTTTCAATCTATAAGGCATTTGTGACTAGCTGTAAGACAGTACTAGTTGGCAGTGTGAGGATTTGCATATTTTGTTTATCACATATCTCAGTAGCAGTTTTTTAAAGACTATGAGAGGAGACACATGTAAAGGCTGCAATACTTTAAAGAATAAAACTGTGTTTTTCCAAGCAGCGTAGCAATGTTAGATGCAATGAAAATAACGGATTCTTGCCTGTCATAGGTAACTGCCCTTTTTTTAGCATAGAGAAGGAAAGCAAAATCTAACCTGTAGCATCTCAGATGATGAAAATGAATCAGACCCAGTCAGTGTCACAGATGTGGGAGGAGTGGTACGAAAGAAAAAAAAAAACAAGCACAAAACAAATAAATGAAAAAAAACACCTTTTTTTCCTTCTAAATTAAAAGAGCACTAGGAATTAAAGCAAGCCATGGGATCTCCTGATGATATTTGTCAGAATATCATACATGACAGGGTGGCACCGTTCCTACATTCAACCTGTTTTTATGTGCCTGACAAATCAACTCTTTTGTTTATTTTTACCCCTTATGCTGCTACACTGTTCCTCCCTGTGGGCTTGTTACAGCTTGTATCTTCTTGAGACAGAACAATATGGTCCTCTGTCAGAAGTCACATGCAATGATAGCAAGCACAGTACCTGTGTGTTTTGGCTTACGGTTTGACTGCAGTTTGGGATGAACACATCAGGGAATTTTAGCGTACAGACAAGTTTCTTCCACTGATAGTAGATAAATGGTGCTTTGAGACAGGTGTCAAATTGGGGAGTAGAGCAGTGCTGTTCTGTGTACAAAAACAGATCTGCTTTTTGGTCTTCAGTGTGTCCTTCTTCGCTTCTTTAAGTGCAGAAAGGATTGATAGTTGCATTGCCATATGCCGTTAGCACCCCACAAAAGATACCACTGACAGGAAACAGTGCAGCTCTATGAATCCTCTGTGCTTTTTGTGCACTAGAGCAGTGCCAACATTTAAACAATTTGTTCCTAGCTCTTAGCTGATTGTGTGTTCAATGAAGAACATTCTGCTTCTCCACACAGAAAACTGGATCCAGGATTACACTGGACCTGAAGTATTATTGGTTTTAACTCCTTATAGGTAATCAGCATCAAACCTGAGAAAGGTGTATGAATAACCCTGATGATCCACATCAAGAACAAAGCTTTAATTAAAATCCCAGTGAAAACAAGATAGAGAATCTGGCTTGATGTAAAATCTAGCTTCATAGCAGTAGGGGCATCCCGCAGATGCATTTACATCCTCTTTATTAAGATGCAAAGATTTTATTTGGCACTGTAAGTAGACCGGTCTCATTTTTATTTATAATTTTTAGCTCTGGTACTACATTGCACAGACTGCTTCACAGAGTCAAGCTCTGCTTTGTGCTCTGAGCTCTTTTGAGCTCCGGGTTTGTGGCATCAGTTTGACCTTCCAGAGTGCAGTATGGACTGTTAACTAATCAGATGGACTCTAAATACAGGTCAAGAAAATGATGAAGGTTGTCATAACATGAGTCAAATATGTGAATCCCTAAATACAGGCAAAGTTGCCAATGTTTAGACTGGAAACGGATCGAGAGTTGTGCTGTTGGCCAGTGGAGTCTTTACTTCAGAACAGTAACTCTAGTTCAGTCTTGTTTGTAAGAAACCTAGCTGACTGACAGGAAAGCAAATGTATATATCAGGTTATTGTATGTACAGCTGATGTAGAGTTTTACACACTAACGGTGAAAGTATACTTGCACATTGTTCATAAAGGACAAGGTACCTGAATAAATACTTATGTGCACGCATGTACATGAGTATAGATACAAATACCATGTAATCATGCATTGAGTCTATGAGTAGGCAGATGGAAAGTGGAATTCAACATAAACATGATGACTGAGCAGTTTTTAAGAGTAACATTTCTTCTAAAAACAGCAAAAAAACTGGCAGCATTGAAGCTGTGGTCAAAATGGTTCTGACTTCTGTCTAAAGAAATTGGAACAATATGTTATTTTCACACACAGGGTGGTGAAGCACTGGAACAGGTTTCCCAAGGAGGCTGTGGATGCCCCATCCCTGGAGGCATTCAAGGCCAGGCTGGATGTGGCTCTGGGCAGCCTGGTCTGCTGGTTGGTGACCCTGCACGTAGCAGGGGGTTGGAACTGGATGAGCATTGTGGTCCTTTCCAACCCATTCTGTGATTCTGTAATTGTCCCACTGTTGATATCTGACTTTAGAACAACATTGTAGTCTTGCAGCTTTTTGGCACTGGATAAAACTGTGAAGAATATCGTGAACAAAAGACTGTTGCTATTGGAAGGTATTGCATAGAAATGTCCACAGGGTCACTGGGTTATTCCATAGAGCTTCTGACTCCATAAACCATATTTTTAGCATCTTACAGGGGCCGATTTCTTGGGTAGAGCATTACAAGTCTGATCTATTGCTGTTTGTTTGGAAGATTCCTCCAAGTGTGTGTAGTCACATCAGAACCGAATTCTTCAACAAGCAAAATCAGGCTAAAGAGACAAAAAGGAGCCACTCTTCCAAAGAAATTTTGTACTTTTCATCAGTGGAAATTTTGGAGCAGATGGAAACAAATATAGTTACGTATCAGACCATGTCTTCAAGTAAAGACAAACAGGAAATACACTGAAATATACTTTAAAATGCTGATGAGAAGAACTGACTGTTAGTATGCTTCAGTTAGATCAGCCAGACTTTAAACTGCTCTAGAAGATAACTTTTAAAATAAGCACATTTTGAAGCTTTTAGCTAGTAGAGTAGAATGTGAAAAGAATGCGCCCTTAATACCTTTGAGGAATGAGTGCTTTGTTTTAAGAAAAAGTTCAATATTTTGAGAAAAAATTTGCACATTTCAGAAGCTTTCCTGACACGTTCATGTTACTCCTGCCAAGATAGTTGTAACCTTACAAATGTGAAGCTTTTTTTTGGTTTTGCTTTGGAGAATTCATTATTTTTCAAACAGAGCAGGGTACATTTTAAATACATGCAGAAGAGACCCCCTCCTCCCCCTCCTCCCCGCCTCCCGAGTTTTAGACAGTGCTTATATGCACATTGATTCATGTTGTCCTCTTTTAGGGGTTTGCTTTTTTATTTAATGTAAATAGGGAAAAAGAAAGGAAAAAAACAACGCATAATCTCCAGACAGAACTTTCTCATGAGAATGGTTCTCCCAAGACTTCCGCGTTGTAAAATCTTCTGTTTCGCTCTTAGGTCAAACACAAATCTCCTCATATTTATAGTGCAAAGCCTGAAAGCCCCACCTTGTTTGACAGCATGACTTAACACGAGAGCTCTGCATGTGCTCCCACCATCCTCATAGCTTCTCTCACACTTAAATTTTCAAAATAAAAATGATTATAAAGATTACAAATACTGATTTTTAAATCAGAAGCCCTTCTTTTCATATTACTCTACTTTTTAATAAAAGAATTTACACTTTCTCCCCAGGGCAAGGGAACACTGAAGCAGCATTATTTTATTTGTTTCGCTCACTAGAAAAATATTGCATAGAGTAGGGGATATAAGCCGTCGTGTGGGGGCTCTGCTTGAGCTCATGTGGATCACGTTTTCATCAAGAGCCATAGATCACCACCGGCTCCCTTACTGTATGTCACTCAGAATAAAACACCCACAACCTTAAGTTAAGACCACTTGTTATATTAAACTATGGGAGATTTAAACATAGCTTTCTCTTTACTTACGTAACTGTTTCTTAGTCTGTAGCGTATAGAGCACAGTGTTGCCTGAGACATTGGCTAGCATTCAGAAATTCAATGCCTACACTTCCCCACATGTAAGAAAACAGATAATCACTTCATGGAGAAATGAAATGATTTGCAAATTGTTCAAAATGTAGCCTGATTTCTATTTCATTTTACATCAAATCACTGTTGCAGCACTGTGCAAGTAGGCTCCTGGCTTTTTCTTTCCAAATGTTAATCAGTGCTTGATTTGAAAAGCTTGGGATGCACTGATTGACATCAGGTGCATTCATAAGAAAAAGAAAAATAATTAAGAGATGGGAAATCACACCACAAGAACAACCAAAATTGCCTCTTCACAATAGTCACTCAGTAAAGTGGTTGAGCCTTACTACAAAGTCTAGAAGACCCAGGCAGATTTCAGCGTGTATTTTTAGAAAAGTCAGGAGGTAGACACTTAAAGGCTGGCTTTTAATCAAGTTTTAATCAAATCTGTATTTTTGCCCCAGGAACTGACTGATGCAAATCACTGCCGGCATACGTTTCTACCAAACACATTTATAAAGATTTCACAAACTGTCCAAATACAGACTGCCCAACACCAGCAGTAGTTTGTATCCTTTTACAAGGAAAACCGAAGGCTGAGCACTGATCAGCAGAAGTAAGTTCTCATTTGTCAGCTCTTCACTGCAGCCGGAAAGACAATAGTACAAAAAGGAGCTTTTACTATAAATGTTGATAAAGCCATGAGTAGAACACGAGGTAAAGAATGGGCTTTCTCAAAGGGGTCTAATGCTCTTTCCTGAATGACTTTTTTAGAATGGCAGAGAATCATGGCTTGATGGAGAGATTGGAGAAAGCAGTGACTCGACTTGAATCATTATTTTCAGATTCCCAGAGATCTGGTGGAATGGAGTGTGATGCGATGAACGGTGTCAATGGAAGTAAGTCTCTTTTTTTGAAGTACCACCTCTTTCTGCTATTAGAAATCCAGCTTGTAAAAAGAGCGTGTGTTTGTCTTCTAAGCATGATTACAAACATACACGGCCTAGAAAATTCAATATTAGTCATACCTCTTAAATATGTGGTCCATATTTCAAGCTTTATTGCTTTCTCAATTTTAGCATTTATATTGTTGTAGATAACTCACCACATAACAACATCTCCTTGAGCCCAGTTAGCAGAAGAAATGAGACGTCTCAAAAATGCACAGCATCAATACTGCTAAAGATGTCAGCAGTATAAACACCGAGTCTATTTTCCAGCTCTCTGAACTTCATGCTGTGCACCATGATTTAATCGATTACCATCCTTAATCAAATATGAGTTTGTTCATAAGCGCTTGCTCACTCAGATCTGCCACACATCCTTGGCCTTACTTTTATTACTTTTGAGCTCTCCTTTCTCAAGTGGATCTCCAAAGCACTAACTGGAGATACATGAAAAAAACACCTGTCCTCATTTATCTACCTGATACTGCCAAATCATTTTTTCCGCCCCTTAATTTTTTTTTTGTTGTTCTTGCAGTCTGTAGGATAAAAAACCTTATAAAAGTGGTAGTACTGATGTTGGTTTAATAGAAGTACCTCTTTCCTTTCTCAGGAGCTTTAATTTAGCTTTTTTAAACCCAGAATCCCTGCATATATCCCTGTCTGATCTTCACATCAGTTGCTTTGCACATTCCTTAGCCCTTCCCCACCTTCTTCTTGGGAGAGCACATCCTGTCATGGACTTGGTATACAGAATGCTGCAGAAAAAGTAGGAAGTTGTGGGCAGCTCCCTTATTGACAGAAGCAAGTTACTGTGTGATGTCAGCTGCTTTGTTGTAACTGTATGCCAGCCCTTATCCAACAACACGTGTGGCTACACATGCTGTAGGCCTAAATGCCAGCAGTTGCTGTGGAGCAGCTGATTGAAAGCAATGTTTCTGTGGCAGGAAGGGAACATCTTCCAGGCTTCCAGAGCAGGGGACTTAGCTGGTCAGAGTGAGCTTCAGTAGTAAAATGTGTACAGTGTGGAGAAAATCCAGACAGCTTGTAATGTCATGGAGAGATATGACCCACGTACAAATAAATTGATTGCTACTAAGAAGTCTACATTTTTCAAAAACATTGGCTTTGATCCTACAATGAATCAATTTGGGTGAGTCTCTACTAACACAAAGCTTAGAACTGCAGAACCAGGGCTGCTTTTACAAAGGAGGTCAATTCACCCCCAAGAAAATCAGCATATCCTTAGCCTACCCTACAAATCGAAGAAAGATGAAGAGCCTCAACCCCCCCCCCCCCCACAGGGAAGCAGAGCCTTAAAAACCCTCAGCAGGTCCTCAGAAGAAACTGACTGACAAGTGTTGTGTGAGTGAGATTGTAAACCACACCTGCTGGGAGAAGCAGCAGCAAGAAACTGATAAGAGCAGCACCGTGGGGAGCTGCCCAGGCTGAGCTGGCTCACACGGGGACTCAGGAATCAGCTTTTGCTGATGCAGTCAGGACAGACTGTATCCGTTTTTCACTTGGAACGACTGATGTACAAACAGTGCCACAAACATAATTCTGTATGCTCTTGTTACTTTGCAGAGGCTCCCATAAGTCCCCACAACAATTGCAGAGCTGACAGTCTTACAGTGCTCTTTTTCTACTTTAAAACAGATACTCTGCCCAAGAATGTGACATTTCTGAAGTCCCTAGTGGAAATGGAGATACATTGCTTTCTTCTTCTACGCCCTCTTCCCCTAAATGACCATTCCATAATTAGAATTATCCCCCAAAAATAAGCTTGAGTTTTTTAATTTAGTTTTTTTTTTTAAAAAAAAAACAACAAAATAGTGGGGAACATGAGAGGAATGTAGTGTGCTTTTCCTTTTTTCCTAAATGGCACTACAACAATGGGATTGCAAACAAATCATTCAATTGCTCTGCACAACTCACAGCACACTCTAGTAAATGCTCCTGGGAGTTAGCTGTATTGAATAGTAAAAAATAGCAGTCGCTTTCTAGTTCTGCATAGCACAAATGCCATTTGGTGAACTGCTATTTAAAAGTGTGCTCTAAAGTAAAAGGTTACAATGATTCTCTTGGAGACGCGCACAGATTTCAACAAAGAACATAAATAGGCTTTGGAAAGCATCTCTACAACTAAAACCTTTTGTTGCCTGGGTCATTTGAGGGGTTTACACACAAGCACTGAATATGGAAGAAAGCCCAGAAATTCCTCAGAATTAAAGGTGAGTGACATCAAGAGAACAAAAGAAGCCTTGAAATCCCGCCTAGTTGTCTAACTACATTTTTATTTTGCACAGGCCATTGCAAATTCCCATTACCAAAGCCCTTCTTTTTTCTGTCGAGGAGCCAGATGACTCTTAGGAATTAAAGAGGGCTTTCAAGATTATGAATTTGGATGCAGTAGGTTAAAGCACTCTCTCTGAAAAAAGCCCGGTACCTCTTCAGAGCAATCTCCAGGCTTTTTTAAGCAGGCAGAGAGGCTGGAAAGAATTTTCACCATATTCTCAGATGCTACAAATGCCATAAATTCACGTATGCGTTGCTCATGCTGGACTTAACAAAAGTTCTGATGCACCAACAAGACAGGAGGATGTGCTAGAGAGGAAGGAGAGGGCTGGAGAACGCTGAAGGAAAGAGTTCTTTTTCCATCTTAAAGGATATCACACAAAGTGATTTAGAAAGCCAGTTATGTAAGAAACTGAGTCCCACCTTGGTCTTCCGATTGTCCATCAGAAAACAGCTCTTTATACTATATAAAACACAATAGTTCTGTTTTTCTGGCAGAATATATACCACGTAAATAGTCTGAGGGATGTTGTCATCTAGAAGATTTGTTTCAGCCTTCTTTCTCCAGTGCCTGTTTTGTACGGTCACACAACAAAATAAGGAGATTGCAATGCCACATCTCACTGCCTAAACTGACTGTCAGTAAATTCTAAATGCTGGAAATTTAATTACTTGTTATTAATGGCCACCAAACAATACAGAAATCTTCAGGAATGGGTGGATAGTATAAAAACAGTTGTTCAGGACAGTGCAGATTCTTTTTAGGGAGTAATATTTGTTTTTTGTACAGTAATAGAATTTTGTTAAGACAACCATCCTTGTTTCACCATTATGCTTTTGAAAGGCTGAGAGATGTTTACTTTAGCACCTGTTATTTTAATACAAAAGAGGCATCCCACAGTATGCAAAATAAAATCTCTTTGTGCTCCTTGACAAGTTTTACCAGGAGCAGTATTTTTCCTTTTTAGAAACTAAAAAAAAATATATATATTGCATCCTTTTTCACTGATTTCACAAATCAATGAATACAGCAGAAATTAAGTTATTTCTTTGCTATTTCCCCATTTCTTTATTATTTCCCCTCCATGTGCTACACAGGGAAGACCTATACTTTACTTTATGGACCCATTATAATGGAATGCTCTTCTTCTGTAGGCATAGCTCCATACGTAGAGGCCTTTGATAGGCTGCTGAATGGAAGTGTTGCTGAGTTTCTCAGGTACAGCAAGATTCTTGAAGGTGATGTGAAGACACATGTGAGTATTACTCGAATTTTCTGCCCATAATATAAATGTACACATTTTGGAAGCTGTGTGATCAGCTTTGATGGCTGAGTAGAGGAGAATTTTAATGGCAGTTCTCTGAATTATTTGTTCTTGATAATACTGGCATAACACACTGGGGGCGTTTGGTTGGGGAAGGGCTTTTGCATTCATGAGAAGAGACTTTTCTATAACACCCAAGATCAAACACCATAATACACAAAACCTCTAAATATTCTCAGGTGCAAGCAAGTTGAATTGTCCTGTTGGCTGCTAAGCACTTTGCAGGACAGGAACAAACATAAGAACAAGTGTCAGCAACTGAGAAACAACAGGAAGAAAGGTGGATCAGAGCAGTGGCAACATCTCATGGACGTGTCTGCTAAGCATCTACATCATCATACCACTTAATGTAGCTTTGACTCTCTTCTTTTACTCATTTCTCTTTCATTTGGAACAACATAGAAAACTAAAAGATGGGTCCATCAGACATTAAAGTGTCTCTTTCTTACCATGTATGTCATAGCAAGAAAGCGAAATGGTATTTTCATGATGAAACCAGTTTGTAACTTTGTGATCAGAGTTTGTTTCATTACTTTTTTTTTTAAAATACTGTCTTCTCTAAATTTGTTAGTGATAGAATGAAAAAAATGGGCTCATTTTACTGCAGTTCACAACAGCTTATCTATACATGTCTTGCCAAGAAATCACATGCAGAAGAGATACGGTCACTTTGAGCCTGGTCTGGAGGAGCATGAAGCTACTGACTTTATCTAGTAGATCCATGCAATCAGGCCTTTCTCCACATGAGTTAATCTTTCCCCAATTCCTTGCAGCTGCTGCTCCACATAAAAAAAACCCTGTAGCCAGAAAAGCGTGTAGTTCTAGAGGAAACTGGGATTGAAAGGACATAATAAATACTTTGCAAGGCAGCCAAAGTAACAGTCTGTTCGCAGAGCAAGAGCTCTGGGATTCTTCTGTCTGTGCTTTTTCTGTGATACGATATGTTCTCGTTAGCAGGGTAGAGATTCTGACCTAGTTAGGCCTAAAATACTAGAGAGAGTAGGAGATGAAATGACTCTTGAGGATCCTGATGTTTTCAGAAAATGCCAGGCTTCAATTTAACTTGAAAGCCTCTTCACCTTAACAGTTATACAGTATCTTATAAGATACTGTATGTGCACTTAGCTCTTAAAATAAATAAGGGAAAAAATACCAAGCTGAGCAAAAGAAGTATACCTCTAATTGAGCAGGAAATTGATCCCTGGAAAGGATCTGTTCTACCTTTGGCCATAAAGATCATAAGGCACCATTATTTTGCAGTTGATTTCTCAACAGTCTAAACCTGGTAGATAGCAATAGCCACAGTACTGCACCCCAACACTAAGCAATAAAAACGTTTGCATGTAACTTTCTAAATGACTGGAAGTTTTTGTAATATTATTATTTTTTTAATTTATGGTGTCTGTAAATGTTTAAATCAGTAAGCATATTAATTTACATATTTGACACTTATCACCGAGTCCATATACAAAAATGTTTATAATTTATCTCTCAAGTCTGTGGATAGTCTGCAGCATATTGTTGATGATAGTGTAATGCAAACTGTGGTACAGAGTGTATGTTAGGACTATTAGATTAGACATAAACAACTTTCCTTTACATAAAGAAACTGGTGATTCTGATTGCAGCCTATTAAATATTCTGAAATCTTAGATTCTGAACATACAGGATGAAGCAGACTGTGGTTGCCTTATGCTCATACTTATCACAGCAGCAACATCTGTGCTTTACCTTAACAAGTGGAACAAGGAGTATTTTTCTTCTGGGTGTCTTATTATGTGTCCTCAGCATTATACTTGCAGCTGCTGTCTCTGCCACATAATTAGCTGAAGGGAAGATTGTATTTTATTTCAGAAAACACCTGTTGCCTAGAAAACCTCACATACCTGACTCACCAGAATGGTAATATGAGAGAAAGGGAGACTTTATATTATGCTACAGAAATAAAGGATTTAACATGTTTTGTGCTGATTGCTGTAAGAATTGTGTGGTTTGTGTTTCTGGTGAAAGGAAGAACACAGCCATAACTAATATCCGCTGGGGAGCCCAACTCCTATTCTTTCAGCATGCTGAAACAGTCTATTGAAAGCGAACAAAAAAAAAGAGAACTAGCAGCTAGCTCCTGGCTCCATGCAGCACAGTGGATTTCACAAAGATTATTTTATCAAAAAAGCGTACTGCTTAGACTCAATCTTGAAAGCAACTTATTTCTCATTCAGATTACAGTATAAGCAATGCTGAATCTCTGAGGTCAACCGCAGTACGGAAACTAACCACATAAAGAGACAGAGAGAATAGTTAGGTTTTTTACATAGTCTGTTTAAAACAAAATTACCTCTGTAAATGGCTAGGATGAGATCCTTTGGCTGTCCTGTCACTACAGCAGAAAGACCTGGTGATTATATGGGTACTTCTGTGGCATGCAAAGTGCCCCACAGGCATATAATTTATGAAGCTGTACCTAGACATAGAATTAATGAAGAACTTGTATTCTGTCCATGTCGTAACTACAGATCATGTGAAATCAGTGGAAGAGTGAATACGGCCAGGACTGCTGCCAGCCAGCTGTCCTTGGCCTGACATACCCGTGTCTTGAAGGCTGTCACCAGCTATTACAGTTTAGAACAGCCACCCTGAAGCTGATTGACCATATGTGCCAACATTGGACCATTCTTCTGTCAAAATGAGGGAATTCAAAAGCAGTAGAGGATAGATGGTGGGTCTGCAGTATAGACAGTGTTCTTATATCCAGCAGATAGACAGCACTGGCTGACTGCTCGATCACAAAATGTAGTCCTATCAGTATTTGCCCATCCACCACTACAGAAAATGTGCTGAGGATGATGGAGAGCTGCCTGTGGGAGACACAGCCTGTCTTCAGATCATATCCCGGTGAGGAAGCTGGGCATTCATGTCTGATGGGCTCTGTCATGTCACAGCAGAGCAAGCAGGATCTTAGAAGGCCACGAGCAGATTTTTTGTGATGAACTTCTTCACATTGTTTTTGTTTATGTGATACTGCAAGTGATAAGATACTTTGGCTTGAATTTGAACAATGTACCAGATGGGACATAGTGATAAGAAGAGAATGTACTAGTTCCACAGGAAAAGGACTGATAACATAAAATGTCCATAGTATGATATTTTATGTGATACAGAACAGAGGAGAATTACAGCCTTCCTGTCAAACAAATCGACTAATACTTCCTATTTTAATTATTTTATATTTGTAAAAATCTCCTAACCTCCCAACCCCACCACTTCAGAGAAAATATTGTCTAGGGGATTCAGTTATGTTCCTGCTTCTCTCATCCAAGCTATTTAGCCTGGAAAGGAAAACTATAGAAATATTGATATCTTTTTCCTCCTCTCTATCATCAACTTCCAGCTGCTGACCTGCAGAGCTCAGACAGACAACCAGTAACATTGTGGAGCATACATCAGAGTGCCCAGCAATAAAAAGTTTGTTGGTTGGCTTGCTCCTTCCTGGGACAGTTAAGATACGACTCATTTACATGTGTGATACACAAACAAATAGCTGGGGAACAGCGATTTCCAGCATGTTATCCCATCTGCAGAGGCTCTCTGTGTGCATGCACTGATCTACTATTGTGAGCAGGGGAGGCAGCGTTCACATTACAGAAATTTTATTTGCTTATATTTACAGAGGTTCTCTTTTCTTTATCTATTGTGTGAAAGCCTCTACTCTTTCCAGGCACATTCTGTGTAAATACAGTCAGGCATCTGAAGGCAAGAGCTATCTTTAATGAGGTACATTTCATGAATTATCTTTATACTTGCTCTTAGAAAAGCGCAGTTCCAGTCTGGACTGTCAACAAAGTTAAAAAATCATCGCTTTCTCATTTCATCCAAAAAGTAGTTACTACACGTGAAATTGCCACATCTTGTCTTTTCCTGTGCGTGATGTTGATGAGTTACTCAATGACTTTCATAGCCTTGAACTTTGAACAGGATGTGCTGTCTCTGGTACACCAAAAAACACTTCTGCACTTCATATTACCTAATCAAAGCACAGACTATCAAACCCATTATCTGGCTGATTCCTCATTAACAAGCAATTTGCTTACAGGGCAACAGAATGCACAAGTGTACTCTCGTGTTGTTCTTTTGTGCCCAGAGGCTGTGCGGTTTTAGGCATTGTGTTGAAAGTTGAATTAGAGCTCAGAGAAGAGGATGATGTCAACATGCCCAAAAAGAAGCTTGCTGTCACGCTGCCTTTGCATTTCTATGCGAGGTATTTTCTGGTGGATGAAATAAACACCAAACCAAGTAGCTACCACAGGAATGGAAAAAACAGAATTAAAAAAAAATATAAATAAAGACAAGTATTTTTATACACCAACAAAACAGCTGAAAGAAAGAAACTAAGCATAGAAAACAGTACTGCCATCCACTAAAATCAAAAACAAACAGAAAGAACCGAAACAAATAATCTGCAATGAAAAAACAGCCTTGGGAACGTAGCAATATTAGAGTTGATTTTTAATGATATTGCAGTCATATTTCTCACCCTGCACATGTACAACAAGATAGTTCATAATATAAGCTATGAAAAATGTTTGCTTAAATATGACACAATATACACAATGAAGCCAAGTGGCTAATCCAGAGCAATTACCACTTTGAGGTGCTTTACAACTGCTCCAAGGGATGACTTCATTTCTAGACCAAGGGTTGGATCTGGCTTACAAAATAAGCAGGATTTACTGGGTCAGGTGAAGGCATGGTTACACTTGTCTAACTGTAAGACACCTGGTTGGCAAGAAGAATGGCTCTGAAACATGAATAACCTGGCCTGGATTGTCCAAACCAACAATCCGTGAGAGACTGGGAGGTTTTCTGTTAATTTTGATGAAAACTGGATCGAGCTCACAGTTTCTCAATAATGTCATTGTACTAAATGCAGCCTGCTTTTTCTCTTACTTAAAAAGACAAGGAAGAGAGTCTAACAGACCATACTGAAAAATACATGACATGGTGGTCAGTACTGGGCAATTAGTGTATTGCTGCCATGAGAAACATGCACCTGCAAATACAGTGTAGTATTGGTCAGAATATACAATGAAGATGTTCCATACAGTATTGCCTCAGTCAGAAACATAAGAAAACATTAACACTCAATGCTGTCAAACAGTTTTCATAGCCTGTTTTCATGGAGCTTGCTTCTTTGCATATGGAGTAGTTCCCAACTAAATTCAAATGTTTGTTTCATAGTGGAGTTGATCAGAGGACATTTCTTGGATTAGAGTCTAATATCCTTAAAGCAGAAATTATGTCTGTGTGTGGTTATCCAGTAAAATAAGACTGATTTCAAAAGGATGCCTGAAAAACGGTATCAGGAAGATTTATGTGGGAAGTCTTAGAAGAATGGGAAATGAAATTAAAACTCCATCATGTTTGTCCAGCCGTTTTAAGTCTCTAAGTCAGAACTGATTATATGCTCTAGCTCATGCTAATTTTATTATCCTCTAAAATGTTTTCATTGAAGCCCTTTAAGAGCAAATTTGAATCTGCTGACATGAAAACTGTTCTTCTTGGTGGTTTTCTATGGACTCGTTACAAGTAGACTGCAGACCTAGAGGCAGAAGTGCCCCACAAGTTGAAGAACATTGCAGCAATTTAACCAAAAGCCATAAGGTAATAAAGTTACGCGACTAAATTAGTTAGCCAAATGACAGGTAGTTTTTGTGTGCGGACCAGCTGCACTCACAGCTGCAAACACAGTGTGACTGCTTCTCGGTGAGCCTGTTGCAAAGTCATGGGGCAGGACAGATCTTAGAGGAAACCACGGAGAAGATTACTGGGGAGGACTTGAGACATGGAGATGGCAGAGACCCAAGGCCCATGAGGGAGTTGTCAGAAGCCTTGATAAGATTTCGGATTTCAGTCTTTTACTGTTCTGATTCAAAGCAATCCGGGCTTATGAGGACGTAGGTGTCAGTCATTTTTAGTTACTCCACCTCTGAAAAGTGAGGTCTGGGCTTCTTACAAGAGTAATTTGCAGTGAACCACTCACAAATCAGACCATATTGATCCATCAGGAAAACTGAGACAGAGAAGCAGAGAGACAATTCCTGCTTTCATCATCAGGATGAACTTCTTGTGACTGAAAACTCTTCCTTTATTGACACCAATGCTCATGGTTCTTATTGCTGTAGGAGGAACTACAACTTCGAATTGAAGCTGTAACGCTATGTAAGCTCATTTATTTCAAGCTGCAGAATATGCATCCATCGATGTTTGAGTTTTTTTAACTTTTTTTTTTTTCTTTTTTGGTACCATACTGTGACACTTATCTCCTGTGCTTGATTAACATCATATGTTGCTATAGGCTATGAGCAAGCCTTTTGTAATGTTCACTCTCATTCTTTCTAAAAAGCACATATACGCTCTTCTCACTCATCCTGCCTCCCCATCCCTGCCCTGCTTTTATTTTGTGAGTTGGTGGTTGCAAATGTTTTGAGTGTATAGAACTGCTAGGACTGGAAAGTGAGAAGGCTGTTCATCGCAGTCAGCAAAAAAAAAAAACCAAACAATGAGCTCAGAATCTGGCTCTTCAGATAGTTTCTAGCAAAAAGGAGTTCAGTGAATAATGAAAACTAAGCCACAAGGGAAACCAATGTGCAGTTTCAGTGTTGTTTTTAATAAGCTGGGAATACGGTCAGGAATGATGAGATAGAATATGGCTACAAATCTGTATTGCCTCTTTATCCAGTTTGATTTGTATGATCCATGTAGCAGGATTTCTGAATGTTAAAGAGTCCATTAGAGGAGATTAAAACATGTCACTGCCACTGCTCACTTCCATTAGTCTCTTGACATCCATAAGTGGATGTATTTCTATAATTAATCTGAATTGCAAAACAGTTCAGTTATTTGCTTTTTTTTTGTCTCAGGTATTTAACTGTGTTTTATTCCAGAGCTCAGAGCAATGAAAGATTGATTTGGAACCTTGAGGGAGATCTTTAAGGCTGAAATGCTTTTTTGTTGCTTCAATACATACTCTGTTCAAAGAACAACCTTTTTACAGGCTTACTTTTCAATCACATCAACATGCATCTTTCCTTTCAGAGAGCTTGAGATCCAGCCTCCACGTATACCTGGACTTTTGATGTCACAGAATCATTTGAGTTGGAAGTGGTGTTTAAAGGTCAAAGATCATCCAGTCCAGCTCCCCTGCAATCGGGACACCTACAGCTACATCAGGTTGCTTTGATCCCCATCCAGCCTGATCTTGAATGTCTTCAGAGACAGGGCATCCACTGCCTCTCTGGGCAACCTGTTCCAGCGCTTCACTACCCTTATCATACATTTCTTACATCCAGTCTAAATCTTGCCTCATTTACTTTGAAACCATTTCCCCTTGAGCTATCAAGGACCATTTCCCCTTGTCCTGTCTTCACCCTTCTAAGGAGTTTATCTCCTTCTTTCCTTACAGCCCCACTTTAGATATTGGAAGGCTGCTCTTGGGTCTCCCAGAGCATTCTCTTCTCCAGTCTGAACAGCCTCAGCTCTCCCAGCCTGTCCTTATAGGGAAGGTGTTCCAACCCTTGGATTTTTTTTGTGGCACTCCTTTGGATGCACTCCAACAGGTCCATGTCCCTCCTGTACTGAGGACTCCATGCCTGGATGCTGTACTCCAGATGGGGCTTCACCAGCACAGAGTAGAAGGGCAGGATCACCTCCCACAGCCTGCTGGCCATGCTTCTTTTGATGCAGCCGAGGATATGGTTGGCTTTCTGGGCTGCAAGGGCACATAGCTGGCACATGTCTAGCTTGCCATCCACCAGTACCCTCAAAGTTGGTCAGGGAGGACTTGCCCTTTGTGAAGCCATGCTGGTTGTCTCTTATCACCTCCCTTTCTTCAGTGTGTTTTAGCATAGCTTCCAGGAGACTGTATCTGTTTCATGGTTTTCCCTGGCACAGAGGTGAGGCTGACAGTTCAATCAAATCAGCAATCAAATATTGCTGAGATTGACTTGGCGACTACATCAGCCAATTCCCTAGCACCCGGGGATGCATTCTGTCGGGATCTGTGAACTTATGAATGTTGAGGTTCCTCAGGTGGTCGCTCACTTGATCTTCACTTACAGTGGGAGGGACATTGCTCCCCCAGTCCCACTTTCTGACCCCCATCTGCTCAAGGGATGTGTGAAGAGCAGTTGCCAGTGAAAATTGAGGCAAAAAGTTGCTGAGTATCTCAGCCTTCTTTCTCCTTGTCCATTGTTACCAGACTGCCTGTATTGCTCACTAGGGAAGGTACACCTTCTTCAACTTTTTTATGGTTGATGTACCTGTAGGAGACTTTTTTGTTCTTTGCACCCCTTTCCAAGTCCAGTTCCAGTTTGGCCTTAGCAGAAAACCTTAGTGGCAAAGAGGCCTGCAGATTGCTGGGACCTCGGCTGTTGTCAGATGGGCTGCTTTATGGTTTCTGTCCCTTGCAGAAAATGTAGAATTACCTTTACTTGGGGAAATGAGGTTTCTCCTAAACACACGCAGTGAGGTCCTACAAGAATTCTGAACTTGGACTTCAACAGGAGAAAAAAGGAACCTAAATTTTAAAAAATGACTGACCCCGATAACAGTCAATTTTGGAATTCACCTATTTGGTACACACTATGTGGTTTCTATTGATTTCAGGAAGTAATACATGTTTTCTGAGATACAGAGTGCAGCTCCAAGTAATAGCAGAAACTAGAAGCTTTGGGAGTCTGTGAGACTTGAATGTACCATGATTTCTGTTCTTTAATCAAGTCCTGGAGTGAGTTGGTTTTTCTTTCCCATCTGTCTTTGAGAAACAAGCTTGCTTTTGCAGGGTAGTCTGGATGTGAAGCTACAAGAGCTGTTTCTTCAAAGACTGTGGTTAACTTCTGTAAATGTGTGTGCAGGTTGGGGTGCTTTCTCTCTGCCCTCCCTGATTAAAAAGAAAATTGCAATTTTGGGATGCCACATCCTTTGATGTGATATAAAGAATGTTCTCATAATATCATTAATTAATTGATTCTCCTTGGAAAATTGCATCATTTTATGAGTAGTCATTCTCAGAAATAGAGAAATAGTGTTAGCCTTTCAACTCAGGAATTCTGGAGGCAACTTGAAGGCAGGTCAAAACCAACTGATCACTGGCTGCTGCTTCACATATTCTATATCTCATGAAATATACTATGACTGTCTTTAGTTATTAAAATCTCAAATCAGCAATGCTGGCCTAGTATGGACTGTAGTGATGTCTCCTCTATAGCGTAAAGAATCCATTTGTTACGATGTTTTTATATTTGTTCTTAAAATATCTGGATGTTTTTATCAGCTGGTTTTGTTTTTTTTTGTTGTAGTTGTTTGGTTATTTTCAATGATGATCAGTATTTATGTATTATAAAGGCAGAATGTGTCAACACAAGTTCTTCACAGCTGAGAATCAGTGTTGGGAATGTTCAGATAAGCCCCAGAGACTGGAAGATCATGGGTTGCAATGTGCCAGTACCGTCTTTTACTTCCACTGCTGGGGAGTCCTTTAAATGCAGATCCTGAGCTGTACACTATGCAATGAGGTAGATTTGAACTCTTTAGCAGGTAACTGGCTCCTTGCAGAAGATAGCAGATTGCAATGCTAGTGGCAAACTTGAATTCTTGAAAATCTTCAAAATAAAGGTATTGAAAGCAAACAAACAAAAAAAACCCAACCCTCTAGTCTGTAAGTAGATCACAACTCCAGTAATGTCTGGATTAATTCTTGCATACAGTTCTCAGTACTTTTCTATACTGAATCTTCTTGAATCTCCAACCATCAGTACTCTACATTTGTTTTCAGAACTTCCCTATAAAAGCTGAAAGGAGCAGAGGTCAGGAGATACTTTTGGCTATTTGCAAGGAGATTCATGGAACTGAAGAATCTGGAAGTCAAAAAAGCAGTCTGAGCTTTAGAAAGCATCAACTAGTACAGATTTGGTCTGGTATTGCTCTTCTTCTCTAGTGGTTGGGGGGATATTAGAGATGTTTTGGAAGAATATGATCTACTTTTTTGCTCGGCAGTAGTTAGTAGTCTTACTGGCCCTCCAGCCAAATATTTTTCTGTTTGAAATGACAGACGAAGAAACTAATTGACTACTTCTGCTATGCAAATTAATGAAGAATTATTTAACAAAGCTGGCATTTTAGTGACATTCTTCGGGTTTTAAAATTAACAGTCTTGTAAGATCAATAAGCCCTGTTCACATCACTCAAAACTGGTAGAGCATAAATTCTAGAGCACTGGAGCAAATTTTATAGTGCAAAAGAGACTGTGTATTCTTTCTCTAAGGCAATATTTTTGTAATTTATGTAAAAGAAGTTGATGTGGCTTTAAGTACTCCTTTGCTCCCCTGCATCTACACAGTTCATGTCATACAGACAACTAAGATGACAGGTGAATACAGGTTTGTGCCAAACAATTACTATCTGTCTTAGGTCGTTAGCTTCACTGGAAGTAAGAACTCTAAGAGCTCTGAGTATTTTAAATCAGTCAAGCTATCTGAAAGGTAAAATTAGTGAACTTAGATACAGATGTTTCTCTGAAACAACAAATAAATAACATTGGCTAGCACTGTGCACAGTTAAACGACTGTGTTTAAGACACCAATAGATATAAACAACTAGAAAGACCAGCCCTGTTCTAACCTTAGATTGGTACTGGACAGGCAGAAGCAATGCTGAGAAATTTTAGCAAAAATTACCTAATATAGACATAGCTATGGAGACTGAAAAACACTATAAAAATACAGGACAGCTGATTAGTGGTAGCCAAATTTATCTGTCACTGAAAATAGAAAAGAAAACATCTGGGGTGCAGTCTGGCTCCATCAAAATCAATGGCAAATTTCCCACTGACTTCAATTTTGACCACAATTTCAACCCTGTTTTCTGCATATACCAGTAAGAAAAGGTGATAGTTTTTTTTCTTTCTTTTCTTTTCTTTTCCCGTATCAAGTGCGTTGCTTGGAGAACTGTCACTAACTTCAGCATTTGGCTCAATTCTAAAAAGGAATCTATATCAGCCAATTAACCATACAAAACAAATAGTATCTCTTCAGCTGGCCTGGGTAGTTTCTATGGCAGCCCCATACTTAATCTAAACACCATTCTTTTTCCATTTCTTGCTTCTCCATTTAAGCCACCAGCCACTTCTCCACTTCACTTTGTAGAGGCTCTTGAAAGCAGAATGTAGAAGATGAACTCTTTCTCCTTCTCTGGCAGCATTGTTCCCTTCACAGAAAGATTGGGTATTAGCCCATAAGGCTAAAGTTCCATCTGTAGTTGCTATTTGACAACAGTCATTGTGTCTTTTGCTAGATCAAAAGGACCCCAAATGATTGCTGCAGAACCTGTGATTAAAACTCTGGGCCACTAACTAAATCCTCACTCTCTTTCCCAGTGTCCTCTTTAATATTTTGTTTCAGAACAAAGTCGTCGTGGGTATTTTCAAAATCTAAAATGTACATATATCTGTATTTTGATTTGCAAATTACCACTGTTAATGCCCGAGTGTATATATATGCAGATGTGTAGTATTCTCCAAGTATAGAAGTTCAGTGAATTCTGATGTTTACATTATGCTTTTTAGTGCTATGACTGAGGAAATACGTTATTAAATATAATCACACCTGCCAATTTATATTATCAGGTCAATAGATTAATTTTATTGACTGAATTTCATAAGGAAATCTCTTGTTTCTCTTATTTCTATTTTATTTTACTATTTTTTTTTCCAAAAATTGAATTTACTCATAACGAGATCTGAATGCACGTGCTTGTCTTCCTCTTGTAGGCTGCCAAACTGTTGTTACATAAGTAATATTTGTATTCATTAGTGCTTGGATACCAGTGTGATGGGCAACTTAGATTAAATAAAATGTTTAAAATAAGAAAGAGACATCTTAAGGACAAATGATTTCTCCATTAATTTCTGCAAGCTGAACTGTGAAGAGGTCTGTCTATGCTGTTACTGTGACATTGATGGAGAGGCCACTCCCTGTAGTCAGACACAGATTTCAACAGGAATGGAACTGGGCTGACATATCAGAATTCTTCAGTTCCAGTCATAGTAACCAGCTAAGGCAGCTATAAAGCACACCTTAGGTAGAGGATTAAGACAGCTTCTTCCACAATTTACTGTTTGGGAAACTGAGGAGGAGAATGGCATGCAGGCAGTCTGGGCATTAGAGCCCAAAGTCACAGCCATCTCCTCCAGCCTTTAGCAGAATAGAAAATATTCTGAAGCACTTGCTTCCTTCAAAATGTTTGCCTCAGCTGCAGAATCTATCTGATGATTGCTGTATCAGTACATAATCCCAAGAATGCCAAAAGGATTGCTCCAAGTTCTGAGATAATGTTTATCTGCTGCTCCAAAATATCCCATTTCTATCTGCAGAAAAATGTGTGCAAGTTTGTGTTCTGGTCTACTCTGATAAATTTACTCACAATCTCCATACATTTTTGACACTCAGTCTTCATTACTATCATTCATTATAACTGAAAGAATCTCCGTTGATTTATTCTGTGGCAATCTTTTGGCTGAGCAGCACAAGCTGTTGAGAAAAATCCCTCTGGTCCATTTTCACTTACTAGACTTCAGTGGATATGGAGGTCTAATGAAAGAGTCAGTTCCATATTAAAAAGTGCTTCTGCTTGGTTACACAGCCAGCTTGCTAAAAAGAAGGAAGTAGCAACGAAGTGTCACATTTCAAATACTGAAAGAATTGAGGTGGTGATAAACTGAACTAATGCATTCTTAATTAGAAGATCTTCTAATACTTTGATAGGATGCATGGAAAGAAATACTGCATGTTTGGAAACATTAAACTCAGAAACCCATTTTTAATGCTGCTGGAGAAAGAAGGAAGTATCTGTTGCAGAAGTCTTCTGAAATTGGGCTCGTAAAAATTCAAAACCTGTGTTAGCACAATCCTTTGATTAAGACTTAATTTCAAAGGTAAGAAATATCAGTGCTTTTCCCCCTGTACAGCTAAAAGCCTATGGGGCTGGATAATCTCAGGGGATGTGGTATCACCAGTCAATACGAGTGCACTGACCAATGAGTGTTTCCAATGTCCTACAATAAGTAAGGGGTAATAAAAACAATGTGGAATGCTAGAGCATCAGCAGAAAAGAAGTGAAAAATTAGGCACAAAACCAATTGTTACGTCATACTATGAGGGGAGAAAGAAGTTCTACTCAGTCTAATGTGTAAATGGGAACCCAAAAGTATGGATTTAATGCAGTATTAAAAAAAAAAAAAAAAAAAAAAAAAGCCAGACTTTTTATTTTCAAACTCTTGTTTTGTGATCCATCAGCATTCAAAGTTCTGTCTTAAATAGTGTTATCTCTATGTAGGAATTTGGAAGAACCCTTCTGAACTTCACCTCTGAGTTAGCTGGAACAGGGTGCCTGGAGAGGTTGTGGGTGCCCCATCCCTGGTGCTGTTTAAGGCCAGGTTGGATGGGGCCCCAGGCAGTCTGATCAGATGTTTGATGTAGTGGTTGACAACTGTCTGTGGCAGGGAGATTGGAACCTGATGATCCTTGAAGTCCCTTCCAACACAAGGCATCCTATGACTCTATGAAGTTATACATCAAGAACGATGTAAGGATGCTCATCTTACTCTTCAGCTCATGACCATGGCCTCAATTCATCTCTTGCGTTCTTTATTGTTCCAGTAGCTAAAAAAAACCCTATGGCTTAGTTTTACTTCTCTGTGCAATACAGAACAACAAGGCCTTTATCCTTCATTCCCTTGCTTTTTTATTTTATAATCTCTGAACCAAATTATCCTTGATAATCGAGGCCTTTTCTCACTCTTTGTAGGTTCTGTACTTAGTATCTTGCTTCAGTCATTTGTGCATCCAGAGACTGGTTAATTCTTCTCTCGTCCAGCATGTGCAGATTATTTCCATTATTAATGCAAATCCATTCTTTTCTGCATTCAGTTAATTGAATTCCTCAGGCCACTCATCTTCATTCACTGACTTTTCTATTTTCCACAAGTTGGCCCTTCAGAAATACCGACCTGTAGATTTATTTTGTCCATCTTGCAGTTTGAGAAGAACTAAATCCATTCATAATCACTCCTCCTCGGATATTATTTTTTGGTCAGCTGCTCTGCAAGGTCCTCCTTATGCACAAAAATTAAGCTTAAAATAGCATGCATGTTGTTTTACAAATTTCTGTACCAAAAGTCAGTCTTCTGAAATGCCTAAAAAAACCCAAATCTTGCCATTATTGGTAGTATTTTTGTCTGTCCAAAAAAGTTGTTTTCTGTACTCATATAATTTCCCTTGTTATTTATTTATCCATTTATAGAGTTGACTGCCTTCTTACAAATCTCAGCTTGTCAGAACATAACATCCCCCTTCTACACAAATAGTGTCCAAGTTGCTCTCTTTTACCACCTTTCCTTGCAGTGATTTTCATCCTAACAGATTAAGTTTTATTCATGCCATCACATTTTAAGATAGATAAACACCATTTGGTTTTGAACTTTGAACTTCCTAACTGTAATGTAATTTAAGTTGCACCCACATAGGCCCATACATAAAGTTTTCTTGTTTTCTTTTTAGACTGAAGGAACCTCAAAGAAAAATAGCATGAACTTCCCCACCCTTTCACAAAGTGATCATAAATGTACTCATTCATATTAGATTAACTTAACAGCATTTGGTTTGGTTTTATATAGCTAATACGTACTATTTATGAATAGTTCTTTTCTTTGCTAATAACTCATCATTCTAAGTCTTTACTCATCCACTTGAATAAGATATAGGTAATACTGAAATACTGATTAGATTCAAAACAACATACATCATTCATAATAGAAGAAAAATGTGTAGTGTTCAAAAACAAATTTGTCAGATTTGCAGATTTAGTCCAAATTCTAGAGTTCAGTGGGGGGAAATTGCTCAAAAATCCTCAGCCACCCTCATCTCTCGTAGCCATCAGTCTTAGGGTCTGCACAGGGAAATACAGGAAAGGAATGAGTTAACAGCTCATCTCTCAATAAATATGCCAAACTCAACTCTTCTTGAACATCACTACAGCCTAAGGTATCATTCAACAGAAAGTTTGCAGGCTGCAGGTCTCAGCAGTAGTAAGTTGTTATCTTGCACTCTGAGTATAAACACTGCCATTACATTGCCATCAAAATGTCTGAACATTCTCCGAAGTGGTAAAATTAAGTCCTTCCGTGACTTATCTTAAAATGATAAGCAAAAGGCTGCATATCAACTTGTTTTATTTCCTATCTGAAGAAGATAGGAAGCCTAACCTGAGATTTCATATATATATATATATATATATAGCTAAGCCACTATAGTACATTTTTTCCAGTCAGCATTGCTGTGATTTAGATGAGAAACAGCAAGAAAAGTTTGAGCTGTCACACTTGACTTTGAGCTGCCAAAGAGAAGTACTGGAGGTCACAGGCTAAGATTTAACTTATCTCCTTTCCTTACAGGCAGAGATGGTACGTGCTGCTTTCCAAGCACAGAGATCTTTCCTGGTGTTAGCATCTCAATGTCAAGAGCCTCAAGAGGTAAGAAAACTGACCTACAGTTTCAAGAGTCACTGCATCAAAAGGCTGTCTTCCTGCATGTTTTGTATCATCCCTGCATTTGCTTCTATCTCTTACTTTATACAGTGTACTTAGATGCTTGCTTTTAGTGTTATTAGCATGGTACTGCAATAACCAGAAAGTTTACAATAACCAGAGTGAAGGAATTTTTCTGAACCAATACATATAACATCACTGTAGAAAGCAAAGGAGGTTTCCATTATAGGGCTGTAAGTAGGATCAGTTTTTCTCTGGAAGCTGAAGACACTAGGCAATATAATGACTTCTTGCTACCCCACAGGGATGTTGTGTAATAGACTTGGAAGTTAGGGAATAAGCTATTGAAAGAAAAAAAGATCAATACTAGCCCCTAGACTGAATACTCTCAGAGCTCTGGATTAGTCTGATTTTGGAAGAGGCAATGCTTTTCATCAAGAAAGGGAAAAGGCATTTTAGATCAAATTGATTTATTTACTTTAGTGGTAAGCTTTCACAACTAGAAGGCTCAGGGAGACTGTGGAGTTGTTAAGAAATGTCATTTGAAATGAAATGAAATGTCATTTGTGGTTTCGGCAGGGCACAAAGTTTTGGATAGCAGCACTGTGTGAGTCCTGGGAACAATGATTGGGCAGCCCTTCTGTGGGACTGTTCTCCAACCTTCCTTCTGTGAGTGTGCAGAGAATGAAGACTCTACTTGCACAGCCTTCCGTTCTGTCTTTTTCTGGTAGCTCATAGTTCACTAGATTCTGTATTCTCAAATCTGAGCTCTCTGCAACTAGGATGGATTATTGAAATTTTGCTGTCACTGTGGATCGTAGAGATACAAATTGAAAGTGTTACTAATCAGTATCTTTTAATGTACTCAAGGAAAAAAAAGAAAAAGAAAAGCACAGATATTCCAGATGAGACTTTTGATTTATGGAGTTCCAAGCAAGGGAAGGGATCTGTTGTTTTTCCATCTGTCCCTGATCTCAGAGAGTAAAAGTGAGTCATGATTTGCAGAGAACCGGCAAAATTCCCGCTGGTACAGGCCTCAAGAAGTCATTTGTATTGGCTGTGAACACAGTTGCACCCAGAGGCCCACAAAACTCTTTGTGCTTGCTGGTAAAATATTCCCCAATGAACAATCTCCAACGGCCACTAAAGTAATGCAGTGCTCCAGATTGTTGGCATTGTCCCCCTCTGGTGAAAGTTAAAGCTCTGGCTCACTGCTTGGTGATGTGCTACCAGTCTGATTTTCTCTGCTTTTCAATTGGAATTGGAGTGGCTTCTCCTCAATTTTATCCCTAACATTTTCTGAACCTGATGTCAAAAATTTGATATTTCTTCAGCTGTAAAGTTCAGAAACTTTCATTTTAAAATGGCAACAAAACAAGCAAAGAAAAAAAAAAAAAGAACAAGTGTAAAAAGAGATTCTCCTGCGATCCAGAACGGCAGCTGCAGAAGCATTAAGAAAAGCAACAAATAATAAAAACCTTGCCATAAATATAACCACAGTTGGCCACATGTATAGCTGGGCATTATCAGGCTTGCATAGAATTGTTCAGCTTGTTGATGGCAAAAAAAAGTATTTTTTTATCATTGAATTATCTTTTAGGTCAGAGGAAGTGCCAGGTGACACATATGTTACAATGGCAGGAATATTACAGGTTAAGGTTCGTTTCTCAGTGACAACAAACCCAATCCAATTACTGAAAGTTTTTCAAAGTGAAGACTGTTAGGTGCATTTTTGGATAGGTTTTTGATAGACATCCAAAACTGTACAGTTGTTAATTCCTCTCCTCTTTTTTGCACATACTTTTTGCACGGTCCTACATGCAGCTATAAAGCAGACAACCTGAAACTAGTTGAAGGCTGCCTATTGTATGCAACTTGAATAGCATGCTCCACTGCAGAGACCGACAGCACAAAAAGCATCAGGCTTTTTATATCTCCATCTCAGTGGGGAAAAGAATCCTTTTGCAAAGCTGTATTGGTTAACAGTTTTGAAAAAGCCAGTTAACACCAGATAACGCCAGGGAGGGAAAGAATCAGGGGTCCTTCCCCCCCCAGGACTTTATTGATGCAATGTCATCTGGGCTCTGGTTGTATTTACAGCCTAGAGCCACAGAGTCAGTGTGGAATCCAAACAGGAAAGCTAGTCATTAGTGTATCAGAATGCACAGGGTAGAGAAAAGCAAATGAAGATGACAGCATATCTATAAATGCAAGAGAAAAGAGAGTAATTCTGTCATTCAGCTGTCTAGACTGTTTGCTTTATAATGTAAAGCTGTGAATGAGCCAGCGGGCTGCGATTATGGCATAGTAGCTTTGCAGACATTCAGAGACAGCGGTGTGGAGACTGAGGGGATTTAGTGAGTTCCTGTCATGTTGGGATGTCATACGTGGTGCCTTTAAAAAAAAAAAAGGGGGAGGGGAAAATGCCCTGCAAAAATAAATTAGCTCAGCTCTTGCAGCTTATAAACTAATGAACAAGGAATTCAAACTAAAAGAAAGCTCCTACACGTATCATGATCCTTAGACTTTTCTGTGCTTAGCAAAAAAGGAAGAGAAATACGTATCACACAACAAGCAAAATTTTCCCCTCTGTGAAAATGTTGCAGGCTGAAGTGTTCTTTCAGATCTTGAGCTCCTTCTGTGAGTCACTAGCAACATTTTCAGTTCAGCTTGCTTAAGCTGCTTCTGCAGAGTTTTGCTCCTTGATAATAAAGCTGATATTTTTTCATTGGAATCTGCTGCAGCGCATAGCCTCTATTATCTGTATATGTGAAAACAGTAGGAGCTGGGAAGGTAATTCCAGCTGGCATACCGATCTAGCATCAACTGCAATAAATTACTTAGCAGAGAGCATGTTCTGTTACTTTTTATGGTCATGTTCTATATTTGTGTGTGCAGTGGAAGAGATCACATGGCAAAACCACCGTTTGATATTCCTGTTTATGTATGTCCCAGTTAACGGCTGCTGGGTGCAGGCTCATTCAGCAAGAGCGAATACTTGAGTTCATCTGCTTCTCAGAAATTACATTCTGCCATCAAACCTCAAATGTTGAAAATAAAAGTCTGTAGGAAGTTGTTTATTATATAGAGATAGCAGAAAGAAGATGGCGAATGGAAAACAAATCACGTTGTCAATTTATTCTGGGAGATGTTTTTGAAAAGGTATTTGGAGAGGATGTTGCTGGGGCAATTCAGAAGATAATGTGTTAAAGGAACGTCAACCATCACCTTCACAAAACATTTATGATACATGTTTTGGATGTGAATTTTCTTCTCCCAGTAGTTTGAATCAAATACAATTATGACTGAAAAATTATTATGTTGTATAATAATGTTAAAAGTTATTAGCCTTCCTAAGCAACTCTTTTACAAGTTTTTAAATTCAGGATCTTGTACACAAACACGAGATCACTGCACCAAACATATGAGGCACTGCACTAAACTCCTTGTCAACAGTAACTTATATCATCTCCTCTTTATAGGTTGCTTCATTTCATTTTAAATGTTCAAATAATTTTAAATTACACATTTTATTAGTGATATAATATTCTATGCAATATTTAACAGTGTATTCATGTATTATTTTTATATTATTTATATATTGTTGTTTTTAGTTATTAATTCTGAAGCTCACAGTAACAAATAATGATAGAATAAGGTAAGATGCTGCTGTGTTTAATGGGAGCTACACACATTTACTTTGATCCTCTGAGCTGTTATGTGAAGGGGGTTAGTTTTAGTTAATGAAGCATGGTACATAAATTGACATTGGTGACTTGAAACTTTTAAGTGTTTTAGCATATCTTAAGCCTTCCCACAAACAGACAAATGTCCTTGCAATTAGGCAAAACTCAGGACGAATGCATCCCGTGGTAAGAAGCACTGCAAACAGTGACGAATGCAGTTCAGACTATAAATGCTTACGTAACTCCTCATTGAACTAAAATAAAATGCTGAGTTCATGTGACTGGCAGAACTCATGGATTTAATTACTAACATGGTTAGACAAACATTCCAATGAAATACCTGCTTAACTATCCAGAATGTATGCATGGGGAAGTGAGAGGTGAGAGAAGGCCTTCTTTTTTCCTTTTTTTCCTGGAAAAGTGGAAAAACATAAACCCAGGAAACTGTATTTGAAGTTGGAACGAGAACCATGGAAACAAATTCTGACGTTTTTAATTTCTTCATAGTCAAGCAAAAATTCCATTGTAGAAACAGAATAGTTCTGGTCATTTCTCTAAATAGAGTTATTCTCAGATTTTTTCTTCTAGAAATTAAAGATGGAGATTTACACTTTCATACTCTGCTTCAATTTAGGATTAGTCATTTTTTTTCTCCTATTTTTAAATCACTCTGGTAACAGAACTCCTTGGAGTCCTGCATCCTAGCAGGATTTTGTTTTCTAATTATATTGACTTGGTTTTTGCTTACGTCATTCCATTTCCCACTGTTTTTCCCCATACCTCCCAGAATCACCCTTACTTTTTTTCCAAAAATATAAAGAGCAGTATATTCTCCATTTCTTTCATTACTTACTTATGCTAAAGAGTTTGAGCCAAGTTTTGCTGCCACTCTACTTAGTTGGTTGACTGCTGCAAAGCTTCACCTTTGCATCTAGAAATAGCTTAAGGAAGAATTTGGTTCAGTCCTTTTAAGGTCCTCAGGTCTCAAACTTACAGAAGGTGCCGAAGAGTGACATGGACAGACCCTGAGAGTCCTGAGCTCCAAAGGGAACCCCTTCCCCCATCCTTTTCTCTGAAATCTTGTCAAACTGTTAACATATTTCTGTTATCAGCACGCCTACAACTGCATGAGATGTGTGGTCTCAGCCACAGCAATGGACCAACTGACAGTTTCCAGTTGCTATTCTGCTGCCTTGCTGTGTTCACAGGCTCATTTCTGGATATTGTTGCTAACTCTTAGTTTCAGACTGGCTTTCATCTTCGATTATTTCTTTGTTGCAGGTGTATTGCCAGATAACCCCTTGGCACCTATTACCTCATAATGTTGTCTCAAAAGTGTTAGATAGCATTTAAGCAGCATAAGCTCATGATATTTTCTGATAGTGTAGTTAATATCTGTAGGTATTCTTGTACCATGTCTCTTTCCTCGCTTGTGTTTACCAAAACTCCCAAATTGATAATCCCTTAGTGAAAAGAATGACGCAAGTGAAATTCAGTTCTGTCCCGCAAGCTGAGCAGTTGGCTGTAAGAAGGCCCAGAGACACCTCAGGATCCAGAGAACACAGAAGGGTCAGATTGGTGCCACATCTCCCAGTCACTACGGCAGGGAAGCAGAGGCAGAGATGCACATCAGCACACACGTCTAGACTGGCTCATGCCAACACCGTCAAGCAGAGACTCTCCAGCATTCCAATGCCCAGTGCAAAAGCCAGGCTCCAGTAAGCACAGGCTTCTTCCCTTGTTTTACTTCATACATCAATACTGGGATTAAGAACAGTATCACCATATAAGGAAGACATCAGCCAAGATGGCACTCCACATATGACCTAGCTCTTCATTTGATATACCCGCTAACTAGATTTGGGGATCCCATAGGCTCTTACTGCTGTGCCCTCAAATAATGTCCTAAAATCACCAGACTAGTTTTCGATCCCTCTAGCAATGCTCATATTCAAACTATGTCATGTAAGAGCCCAGTGAACTGTGCTGCTGGGACACCCCCTTTCCCACTTAGCATAATGTTCTTTAGTTCCGTTAAATGCAAATCCAAAACAATACCCTCCTGTACCTGTGCTCCCCAATTGTTTCCCAGGATTTTTAGATTACGTGTGAGCTGCTAAGAGGGAAAGATTTAGGCAACAGCCAACTGAAAAGAAGGGCTTTTCAGGTTCGCGGTTGATTCCAAAGTTTTCTGAATTCATTTTGGAATAAATTGGACCACAATAACTAACTTTTGAATTCTGAGAGTTATGCTCATTCATAGACTACTTATTGAACTTGTCAGTTTTATATTTTTTCACTAGGGAGATCTCAGGTGAACCACGTGAATGTCCGAGCATCTAGCATATCTGTGCCGGCAGATACCTATGTGGAACCTAACCAGCCTTAACAAAAACTTGTGAGATCTCAGATGTTATGCACAGAACAATTGTGGCTCCATACAATACCATTTTCTGAAAGAATGTTGCTAATTCAGATGGCCTAGGGCCCATTGGCATGGACTGCGATCGCAGCAGCAAAGATCAAGGAGTAAATCAATAGGCTGGAAACAATTCATGTGTGTAATTTTCTTGTTGATGATATGTGGGATGGTTTTTGGCCTGTGTGCCTCAAGCAGGAGGCACCCTTCCGTGCTAAAGGTGCTGCTGAGGATCTGCAGTGGAAAGGAAAACAATATAGAGAGCACTGAAGTCTATTTAAAAAACAGTGTTGTCCAAAAGCATAGAGTGTGATTTGGCACTGCTGCAAACTGCTGCATGTGGCTCCTATCAGGCCCTGGATTTCTCCACAGGTTAGCAGCTATTCTCTTTGATGTTCTTCTCCATTTACCTTTCTTAAGAGTTAGCATTTCAAAATGACTAAATTTGTCATGTGGGATTCGGTTTTTGTGTTCCCATTTTTTTCACAAGCACAAAATTGCTACAGCTCAACTTGGCTGTTAGATTGAGAATTTATGTGCTAAGAGGAATAAATGCCAAATACCAATTAAGTCACTTTGGAAGCACACAAATGTGTCTAAGCTTCCGTGTGGATGAAGCTGACGAGACATTTCTGCACATTTATCTCCCTGTGCCGTAGTCCTGCTGCACAGCAGTGAGTTGAAGTGGCAAAACCTGTACTATCGACAAATACTTGTTATACCACTATGCTGAAAATGTACAGGCTAAGAAAACGAGACCAAAATAAATTAAGCTCTCTCTGTCATTAGCTAAGAGACCTCTGAACCCTAGAAATATCAGTATATTCTAAGGATGGGAATGTGAACCACTGGGTTCACGTGCAGTAGGTTACACTGTGGTGTGAAATGGGAATATGAAACACTGTGATGTGAAACACTTCATGCTACAAGAGATGGAGATAAGCAGTGAAGAGAAGTTTGGTGGCAGCCAATAAAAAAAAAAAAAACCTGAGTGTTTCACTGGAAAAATGAGGTAAAGAAAAAAATGTAAGTGTCTGAGCAATCCAGATTTTCACTACAAGCAGCATTACTTGGAGGCTGAAAGTTATGAACTAGCTTAGATTCACCCCTGAAAAAAAATGTTTTCCATATACTCCGTAGAAAGATTATTCCTCACCCTAATTTGAGCACTGATTCCATTCACATACACAGACGCAACAGAAAAGATAAGCCCTTCTGATACCACTTGTATGCCAAAAAAGGGATCAGCTCCAATTTTCAAGTCTTCCTTGTAGTTTGCCTCCTACAAAATATGGGAAAGTACAGTTGACCTGAAACTATTTTAGTTTCATATCAGAGCCATCCATAGAAGAAACGCGCTTCGCTGGTGGTCACTAAAACTACTGTTCTATATGTTAGGGTGCAACATACAGAACAGAACGAGATTGTGCTCATCAGCATTAAGAGTCAAGGCAGGCATCTTGCTTAAGGTGTCCTTCTGGGCCTTCTTTACAGTTAATGGCAGCACATCTTGAGTGGAATCTTCACACTGTAACATCTATTAAAGACAGAAAGAATTCCTGAGGCATATCACTTTCTTCAGTTACAATAGAGGAAATTAAGTCTCAGCTGAGAGAGCAGATCCTCATTCCTTAAGCTGTTAGACCTGCATGTGGTGGATGCTGTCCATGACATCTTTCACCCCATGAAAGCGTGGGATGGGACCGTACTAGGTTGTTAACATAGATAGAATGGCTGAATCTACATTACTGTTTTAATTCACAGGGGCGTAATGCTTTTTCTCCAAATCAGCTCTACTTACTGTGCTGTGATCACACCGCAGTCTGAGGATGTGCAAAATGGGTACCTTTCTGATGACGTTAAATGGAGGATTGCTGCACTCTCATAGAGCACCTCAACTACAGTTTACAGCTAGTCCAAAATAACCCCCCAGAGATGCATACAGTGTGAATGCCAGGTCCTCAGCACCAACTGTTTTGCTTTACAGATCCATTCCTACTAGGCTGCACTATTTGCCAACATGCACAAAGACAGATGATTCAAATCAACTCTGCTTCAGACTTGCCTGTGAAAAATATAATGCAAATGCAACGGAGATTTTGAACTGATGGAAGAAAATAATAGGACTGTGGAATGGAGACAGCATAGAATTAAGGTTGTTCAGGCTGCAGCAGAGTAAAATGAAGGCCCTGTTGGTCTCAGATGTTCTCAGTTTTCTTTTACTGGTCCTATCCCAAAGGCTGCCACCCCCTCATTTAACACAACTTAAAAGAGTACTTGTTCCCTGGCCATGTTTTTTTCACAGAAGGCTGGGTTGGCTTAAACATTTTAATAGTGAGGTTGAAAAGTCACCACCCATCAACATAAAAATTCTTCAGTTAACAATCTCAACCCTCAACACCACGTAACATTAGCCAGAAAGTACATAAGTTCTTTAAGAGCTGTATTTTTATTTACCTGCTGGGTTTTGTGTTGTTGCGATTCATGCTGGCAGGCTTCTGGACAACAACGATCCTGAGAAAATACCTGAGAAAATACTGTTTTCTCCAGTGAAGCCTGAGGTTTTCAACAGTCGCTTGGTCCAGCAGCCAAAGGTTAAGCAAGCTTTATTATGCATATTTAAGCAGTTTTATTGTGCCTTAATAGTCACATTCCAAAATACAACAGTTTGGCCCTTCTCTGAATTAAATCCACTTGCCTCAGTCCTGTTAACCTGTCACTGGTGGAATTTCTGTGAGTATTATGAAGAATCTGAAGGAAAAAAAATGTGTTCAGTAGGTTCTGTGGGAATACTGGTATTCCAGGCCATTCTGTAAGAGTGGGCCTGGACTGTTCAACCTCTGAATCCAAAGCCTAAGGCACTTCTTTTTGTATTCTGTAACTTTTTTGTTGTTGTTTTTTTCCTACTCAGTGCAGTAGTCTCACTATTCTTGATTTTCTATTAAGAGTCGTGGATCGAAGCTGATTAGTTGTTTGGGTATTAATATTTGAAAAGACAGTCTGGTTCTAATAATCATTAAGAAGGAACAAAGGAATACAGGAATTATTTTTGGTATTTTTATGTTATGCCATTGTTGCATTTTTAAACATTTCAGCAAAACTGATCTTATAATAGGAATAGTGTTCATACAGAGACTGTTAAAATTCTGTTAAACAACTGTGCTGTGTCTTAAATGACAAGACATCTTATCTGGCACATGCCAAAGGCATGCTGCAGATTTTTCCAACGGCTCTGATTCATCTCCTTGAATTCATTTTTTCCTAGAGATACAATATGGACAATCGGTTAATTAGTAGCTGTTCTTATAGTCATTACCATGAAGAGATCATTCTCCTAGAACCCTTAGCACGACTGTAGAGCCAAACAAGACTGATTCGTGCCAGAATTAACAAACCTTTCTATATCCATATGCCATATACACTATAATTCATCTGCAGTCTAATCACTAACTAAAAGTTTTGAATCAACTGCATGGAGACAAGACTCAAGTGGTTCTGTGCAGGCCTGTATTCCTTCATTCCTGACCATTACACAGAAGCTCAGATCAGAAGAAGCTCACACACACACACACAGAGTGCACAGTCATCCAGACAAGCAGAAATCATTTCAAGATGGGATAAGTGCTCAGAGAAGGGAAGGTAAGCTATACTGTTCTTACAGTGCAAAATAGACAGGATAGAGCTGAAGATATCCTCAAGCCCTTTGTGGTTCTTTGCCAAGTGAATGATTTCTTTGAGCTACTTCCCTTAGCAATTTATTATTTGCCTTTAAAATTCTTACACTGAACTTCTGTGAAATTACTTCCATTCACTACAATGTTCTTAACAGTTGATTCCCTACAGGTTAAGTCCTGTGTTCTGAGGCACAGAAATACTGTCTGTACCAGTGAGAGGAAACCTTCACAAAAGTGGTTGGGAGTTTTTCCAACATTGTAAGCGGAGTAGGAGGAGGGGCAGCTCTTAGGTTCCCACTGAGGAAAATGTTCAGCCCTGATGTTGCCTTCTTATCAAAATAAATACAAATATTAAAATGTTCTCCAAAGGCAATCAGTTATATTAACAGTGCTTTATATAGAGGAAGCTGGAGCACAGAAAGGTAACTCTGCTTTCCTAAAATCCGACAGGAATTTGGTGGAAGAGCTGCAAACAGAACCTCCCTTTTCAGACTCCCACTTCAGTGCCCTATCCACAGAAGCGTGCTGCCTCCCAGCGCTTTCTAGATATGCCAGGCATCTGCACAGCTGTATTTTTAGTCCTGATATTCTCTCTGTCTGGAACTGGACCATGAAGACTCACAATAAGCCAAAGACTGTAAATATCCCTTCAACTTTATAGGAGGAAAACTGGCATCATTTCAAAGCAGAACAAGCACTGTCTTCAATTTCAGTTTTGCTAACTGCTGTCATACTTAAAATTTCCCTAAAAACAACCAAAGAACCAACCAGCTGCAGTGTGTTGTAAACAAGAAAAATTAGGAGGAGGAGTTCCTGCAGGACACAGAATCAATTTTTCTTGACTGTAAATCGCAGAGGTTTCGGGGCTCTTTCAGACTTAATGACTTATCTGGTCATTAAGTCATAAACAAAAATCTTTCCATCTCCTAGTAGTACTGTAAACACTGGTTTTCTCCCAGCCCACTTTGCTGCAGGAGAAGACCAAATATTCCCATTTACTTGAGATGCCCAAGCCTTTCTCAAAACTACATTACCACTAAAATATTAAGGCTCCGTTGTTGGATCAAAATTCTTTTCAAAATTCATAACCTATTTTTGTCCTATCTTGACGAGTGTCTTTTGAGTTTTCTCGATCCATAGCAAACATGCTTATTTTCAGGTGACACGATCTTCGAGGTCCATCCCAACCCAAGCTACTCCATGATTCTATAATTCTATGACATAATATTCTGTGAAGCTGAGGTCTCACGGGAAGCTGGAAAGATGTAATGTAGAGACCAAGTAGCAGGTATATACACACTGTTTTGTGTGATAACAGGACAGTCCTCGAAATTATGAGCATTAGTTTCCTCTGGCAAACACATCCACTAAACAAGGACTCCTGAGGAAAAAAAAAGGTGAGTAGAAAGTACAGAGTTCTGCTACTTTGTCAGGAAAATAATATCTTGAGTGACTTCTGAGTGAAGAGTCAGGGAAACTCAGAATGGGGCACTCTCTTTGGTGGGACATAGTATGGGTTCTGCAGGCATACTTTTGCAATAAAGATTTTGACTGTTTTTCTAGAAACATATTACAAAGTTGCAAAATTCAGCAGCTCTTTTGCTTGTAAACTAATGACTGTTTCTCCCATGAATGCGTTGTTCTGAGTGGAAGAATTTTTCCCAGCAAGTAAGTGCTCCAAATTAGTTTTTCTGAGACACTGAATCTGTGTGATTAACATTCACTTTGCAGAGGAGAAGAGCTTGGATAGCTTTTACATTCATTCTGCTTTTCTCCTCACTCCAGACACTGTGCCTTCCGCTCAACAGTCATTCCCCTGGATACCATTCCTTTCTGATTAACACAGGGGAATTTCTCCAAGCCATGCCTTGCAGGCAGTGTGTTTCCCATGAAGCATTCCCATATTACTTGCAGCCAAGGGAAATTTAAACATTAAAACTTACCAGTAGGGAGAACTAAAATGGATATTACCTTCACTGTATTACTTTCTAAATCTTGTCGCCAGATGATAAGGGGTCACTAACTAACAGGTAATTTGTTTCTTATGGAAAGAACAGCGTGGTGATTAATATGAAAAGCTCCAGCCAGTGTAAAAACTCTGAAAAAGCTCCAGAAAGATCACATGAAAAATGCTAAAACTCTGAGATGCGGGGTCTCTATGGGCCTTAACCAGGATGGCGTGTAAAAATGCTGCCAGTGCTGAGAACAATTTTTGCTGCATCACGTTATTAATAGTTAATGCCAGTGCACTTTGCTGCTACAGCCAGAGCAGGGTAATTAAACTGTTACTTTAATGTGGAGAATATGCTTTCCTTTTCCTCCCACTGTTAACACGATGGGCAGGGAGGACAACGTTACACCGTAGGGTGTTTTTGGCCCGCCGATTGTTAACAGCAGCGTTTTCTTTTTTTCTTGCAGAATGAAGTGGCAGTGCTTCTCAAACCAATATCAGAGAAGATTCAGGAAATACAGAACTTCAGAGAAAGAAACAGAGGAAGTCAAATGTTCAACCATCTCTCAGCCGTCAGTGAAAGCATTCCTGCGCTCGGCTGGATCGCAGTGGTAAGTCACACATAGGCCAGCTGGGAGGGCTGCCAATCCACTGGATGTGGCCCAGAGAAAGGTCCAGATCTTGCAGAACTTTGTAGTCTCATCTGCATAGTTCTTCACTCTACTACATCCAAGAAGCTGCTTTATATTATACCTAATATATCAGGGAAGGTGTCTGACTAATGTTTTACCTCCTTTCTCCTTCTGTTGTTTCCTGCTACCGTGGGTTGATGGTCCTAGTCTCCTAAACCAGGCCCTTATGTCAAGGAGATGAATGATGCTGCCACCTTTTATACAAACAGGGTATTAAAGGACTACAAGCACAGGTATGTTGCAAAGCCCCAGTATCTACTAGCCACCATGAGAGAAGAGAGCATTAACCACACTAACAGGGTTCACAATCCCACCACACACACACACAAAAAAACATTTTGTAAACAAAAAAGCATTTGCTAAAATCTGATCACAGCAGCTTGTTTTCCCCTCCTCATCTTAGACCAGCAATGCTGGCTTTTGTTCTCTGCAAGTTAATATGATTAATTTTCGGGAGTGCCAGAATGTTGGCCAACGAGCTGCTATGTGTCTCTGTCTCACTTGTGCACTCAAACTGTTGCTGTTTTTAGTCTCCGCTTGGAAATGCGTGTTTACATGCTTAGTGTGTACAGTTGAGCATCTACTCTCATAGCTTTCAAAGTGATTTTTTTCTGCACTACTGCATTGTTCTTAAAGAGCACAGGGAATTCACAGAACAGTTCCATGAATAAGATCAAAAAAGAGAATAAGTGTAGGTCCTTTCCATGCACTCTTAACAAACGTCATGTATAAATCCTGTTTGTTTGGTACTTTTGGAGGCCAGATTTTGGCTTTTTATTTTTATATCCTCAGTGAAAAATAGTGTTTGCAGTCGAGTTTCTTCTCTTTAGCAAGGAAAACTTTATATACTTATGTATTTAAATATGTAATTTTATGTATAGATTTCAGTTTCTTCTGTATGTACTATGTGTGTGAAATATATATTATATATTATTTTTGAAGCCTTAGTTGACGTGCTCGAGGTAACTGAACATTTTTACAAAGTAGTTTTGGAGGTACTTATCCTAAAGCAAAATAAAATCTCACATCAAGGTATAAGGAGGGTGCATTAGCTAGGCATAAAGTTAGCTCTTCTCTTAAAAAGGAATTCTTCCCATGTTTTTAACTGAATATTTGACCAGATCACAATGTCTTCCAAAGCAGTGGAAAGCTGTCTCTTGACTTCCCTAGGCCTTGGATTAAACCCACTGTCCCAGATCTTCAGCTGTATTAAACATCAAGCTCCCAAGGAAATAAACAGGGGGTAGGTACCCAAGCACTTGTGAGCATCCACTCCATGGCAGTCACTCTTCAGTAATTATTCTTACGTGGAGTTCCCTAAGTAAGGACCACATCTTACAAGCAGTTTCTCTATCTGTATGTACTTCTTGTTCACACTTAATGTACCAGTGGAAGACTTAAGCCTTCCAAATAATGATTCCAGAGGCAACTTTTAATTTGTATAAAAATTCTTGATGTATCAGTTTTTCAGTCAGATGCCTATTACATGAGCTAGTATCACACTGGCTACATAGGAACTTGGGAGCTAGAGCACTGTAGGTAACCCACAAATAGTTCATTTTCTAAAATTCAGAGTTGAGTCCAGGAAGCTGCTACCAAGTTCCAGATAGCTTCAGTGCTTCTTCAGTTGACTGTGAGTTTGAACAAGAGGAGGTAACACGTAACACCCTACCAGCAGGCTGTGCTAGAGGCACCTTTGCCCTTCTTTGTCCTCTGGAAGGGCCTGAAAACTTTGCAGTGTAATAGGCCTGAGTATCTTCAGCACTGTGCTGACTTGCTGCCTGCTGACTGGTTTGTCCATGGCTGCAGGCTTTATTTGCTTTAAGCATGAATAGCAGCATTTTCTGATTTGAAGTACAAACACAGATATAAATATTGTTTCTGTTTTTTACAGTGATACACGTCATGTTGATTGGGTGAAGTCCTACTTGAACATCTGGTCTGATCTTCAAGCATATATCAAAGAACATCATACTACAGGTCTCACCTGGAGTAAAACTGTAAGCACCCTTTACTGTTTCACAAAAAAAAACCAAAAAAACCCCACATAAAATATAAGCAACCAATCTGACTTCTAATGTAGGTCATTAACTTAGAAAAATACACACCCAGGTGAGAAACAGAACTCATGGCCAAAGAACTTCCTAGCCAAGATGACAGAAGCCTGAAAGACAGGCGAAGTTGATCTATCAGGCCACTGTGGTACAGTTTTTGAGAAACAAAGATTTGTTTGGGATGATTACAACTATAATTCCCAGTTGCAGATAGCGAGGAAAGACAGGCACAGTTCTCCAGGCCAGATACAGTGGAACGCAGGAAAAAGAAACACAGGGAATTCATGCCAAGTTCTTAGTCCACAGATAGTCAACTGTATAAAATGAGTATTTTATACATACAGAGATAATTTCTGAAATATATATATTTCATATATATATTCAGAGAGATAGCATGTATAACTGTGCTATTTATGCTCTCCGTATCAGCATCTCTGGGTGATACATCTGAAACGCATAACGAGATGACCACAATGAATATTGTTCTCTAAAAGAAGTAAAAAACAGTAGGAATGAATTTTGTTAGACATAAAGGTGAGAGTTTATGTCAATAGTCTGCATTCATGCAATGTTCTATATAAGATTGGAATAATGTACTCACATTTCTTACCAAGTTACAAGATTTTCTGTCATAATTTTCTAACCTTACCAGTGCACACACATACTTGCACATACAGTCATTCATACCAAGACTATCACTTCTGTACAGGCAAACATTTTTATTTTTAATTGAAAGATTGTTAAGTGGGCTGACATAGACCATCAGATAACTTAATTCTCAGACCCAAATCACGGTGACAACACAAGGAAGTGAAACAGATCTTTATGATAGAATGTATATTAACATGGTATCTGGAGAAGTTTCTTCATCTCCCACGTATGGAGGAGATAATCATATGAAAGAATGTAGAACATACACTACTTGTTCTCAGCTACAGACGCTGTACAAGTCCTTACAGTATTCAAATGCAAGTTCAAATACAGGAGACACTAAGATCTGTGTGTACTTTTTAGTTTGAAGCAATGCAAAAATACTTAAACCTGATCAATTGAAAGACTGGAATTATCTGCTGCTTTGTAGGTTTCTGTTGTAAAAATCTGAAATATTAAATATGATGCTCTTTCTTAATTCAGCACAAAGTTTCATATATGCTACATCTGACTCTATTGTAATCAGTGAGTGTGAGAAGAGCTGATGATTTTTAAGTGACTGTTAGAAAAGTGTAAGAAATTATAGCATCCTGCTAGCAGAATTATCCTAAAATCTGGAACAAGTTTAGTTCTGTTAATAAAGAAAGATACATGTATCAGTGCATCTTTAATTAAATGGAATTTTACAAGAACAGAAGTAGTGCAATAGAGATTTGTTATATTTGTTATACAACGTAGCAGGAAGCCTCTGCTGTGAGTACTGGTAATCTCACAGAGAGTGTGGCTATTGCAGATTGTATTTGACTGGTTTTAAATGCATCTCAGCCATCACACCTCTCTATTTTCCTTTCTTTAGATGTGCAGCAAATTGCTGAAGCCAAATCTAGGTGTGACTTGTTTGTTCGTATTAATCGTAGTTTACTGTGAACAGTGCTTGTTATTTCTTGAGTGATGAGTCCACTAGTACATCTAAAGCCTTGCTTTCACTCCATTCGGATATCACTTTCATTTGAAAGAAGATATCTTGGAGGTATGGTTCATATGAACTATCATTCATTTAGTGTATGCCAGAAAGATTAAGTTAAAGGTTATACGTCTACAGGAAAAGGGTTGGTAAATTTTTACTTCATGTGAGTGTAAGGACATTGGAATCCAGTAAGTTAGCAGGTTGTTTAAGTACCTTGTTGTGTAGATGTTGTTTAAATAGTTTTATGAAGATTGGTAACAAATACCTCCATGAAAGCAATGAATTACTAAAATGATACTGTGATTTTTTAATGCATTTTAAGGTGAGAATGAAAGTGACGGATTCATGCTGCGTGAAGCTAAGCACAAAGGTCTGCAGAATCAGGGCCTGGACAGAAAGGGAGGATATAAGAAAGAAGCAGATGGACTCTTTGGCAGGGTTTGCTGTGATAGAAAAAGGGGAAATGGTTTCAAACTAAAAGAGGTGAGATTTAGATTGGATATAAGGAAAAGTGCTCTCTATGATAAGGGTTGCCCAGGTTGCCCAGAGATGTGGTGGATGCCCCGTCCCTGGAGATGTGCAGGGTGAGGCTGGAGCACACTTCGAGCACTGATCTCACTTGTAGGTGTCCCTGTTCCTTGCAGGGTAGTTGGACTAGGTGACCTTTAAAGGTCCCTTCCACCTCAAATGATTCTATGATTCTATGAAATGCAATATTTAAAAGTTGTAGAAATATTCCAGACAGTTGTTAATCACGGCACACAGCAGCTTCCACTTATATGCATAACAGGAAAAAACAGTGTGGCAAGACATTAAGAAGGTGGTACATTTATGAAAGGGAGACGTTGATACAGAAAAGCTATTCTGCTTGAGGGAGAGAAAGAAAGCAAGTCTTTGAGCAGTGTAAGTACACAGTTTTAAGTATGCTATAGCAATAATTTAGCCTTTAACTGCAGAAGTCAACAAAGCAATGCTAGAAGCATTAATAGAGAAAGCTGTTAAGTGAGATATTTGGGCATTTCTAAAGAAATTCAATATTCAGGGAGAACATTCACTACTGCATTTCTTAGAGCTGTATTATTATAGTTTGGACTACAGCAAAACACCAATAGCATCAGCCCAGATCAGGCTAAACTTGAGCTTCCAAAAAGGACGGGGCAGTTTTTTTAATGGGCAGTTGGCCTCTTTATCTATAGATGCAGCATGGTGTGGCACACACATTTCTGGCCGTGCTCCAAGGCAGTATCACAAAGCTGTGCAATTTCCAGCCCCCATGTACCCATCCATCAAGCTGCACAGGGCAGCTGCAGCCAACTTGGTAACAAATCATTGGTACATACAGTAGAGTTCTTGGCTCTGGCAGCAGCACACAGGCAGACACTTTAGAGAAAAGTGTCAGAAATGTCTTAATAAATTACAGGACATGCACTAAAACTAAAACACATAAATGTATCCTGTGGTGAGTACCAGTTCAATATACTCTCTATATATCAGTTAAGGCATCTTGATAATTGGAACAATAGCAATTACCCACCTAATAGAAATAAGCAAGCATTAATTTGCTGCCATATATGAAATTCTGAAGTGTCAGTGAGTTCTATGCAAAAAATGAAATGCTGTAAATGTCCGGTGCAGCATTTTACCCATGCAGCAACTGTCATGTTTGCTTGCTACAGCTTTCTGACTTAAACATGAAATGTACAGCTGTAACAGTAACCTACGTCCTTTTTTCAGTCTTTACTGAAAATAGCAAGTGTCCTTTTCCTTCCCCCCACCTCCTAAAGAAGGGATTCTATTGAAGCACAGCTCTTTCTTTCCTCCCTGCTTGCTTTTTTTTTTCTTTCTCTTGGTGGTGTAAAGAAACGAACAGCTGGTAATATAAGCTCACAAGAATGCCTCATAAAAGTTTGTTTGCTACAAGGACTGCATGAGTAAGCTGGGGGAAGTGAAACTTCTGCTCCTATTACAGCAGGTTAACTCTGCAGCAAGAAAACAACTAGCGATAATGAGAGGTTGCTGTAGTTTCCTGTACATCAAATAAGCGTTAGGAAACAGATCTTGCTCAAGGATAATTGTCCTAAATGTTCCTCTCACTTGCAGATAGAGCTGCAGTAAGTTTTTGCTGTTTGTACACAGTTGTCATTTAGGACAAATTTTGACAGCAGGATTTGAAGAGGTATTCACAAAATAGGGGTGAATTTCTTTACAGTGTTTGGTTGAACACAAAACGACACTCAAGTAATGAATGCTCTCCCACCCCCATTTACAAATCAAAACAAATTGCTAGCAGGAAGCCTGCATCTGCATAGCAGTTGCTGTAGTTGAATCAGTTGAGATTTATTTATATCTATTCCCACTGAATCACAGAATGGCTTGGGTTGGAAGGGACCTCCTGAAGTCTTTTTTCCTTTCGTTAATATACATATATATATGGCCATATACTATTCTAAAAACATTCTTTAAAAGTTGAAATTCCCCACAGGTTCTACAAATGGCCATCACGCTTCCTACATCAGCCTGAGTGCAATTACACTGGCCTCAGTGCAACCTTTGGCCATTTCATGCTCACCCAGAATAATCACCTGCAGACATTTTCCTATTAAAAGGCTCTGCCTGTCTCCTGTACTATCAAAATACTTTCTTGCAACGTATCAACTCTCTAAATACCAATGTGAACAAGTTGAAAAAGACCAAATCCTGCAGGCGAAAGCCTTCTATTATCATTACAGTATCTCTTCCGTGCTGTTTGGTTTGACTCACTTATCAAGAAGCCATCGTCTGAGCCACTTCACTGAAGCTAAAGGTCAAAACTGTAGTGCCAAATTCCATCCAAAGCCGCAACTGCAATCCCAGAGGCTTCATTCTGACAGAACTAATGGCAGCACGGATAGGCTGATTTAAATGTCTATACCTTGGATAAGACACACACTTTTTCAGAGTGCTCAGTTTTTCTTGTCATAGCTTTTCTTTGCCTCTTCTGCCTCTTTCTCTTCCCTTTTATTCCCTTTTCTTCTTCCTCTTCCTCTCCCTCTCCTCCTTTCCTTATATTTTATGTTAAAAATTTGTTCCCTTTAGCTGTTTGTTTCTCAGAGAATATACAACATACATGCTTTTTTATATGATTAATTTAGAAACTGGCCACCAGAAAGATACAAAAAAATCCCTTTTCTTAAGGCAACATCTTATTTGGAAACTGCCCTAAAAGTTGCCCATCATTTTAGAAACATCCTAGCAACTCTACAATTAGTTGCTTCCGTTGGAATTTGCCACTATGACATTAAGTGCCTTTGAAAAAAGTGGTTTTATTCCCTTATTTTAAAAATGGCTGAAAATACATGTCTGCTGGCTATCAGTGGTGTCCTTTCAACATCAGTGACCCAACACCGCTCAGACATGTTGAAGAAGAGGCTGGGAGAGGTTTGTTTGACACCAGCTGTCAAACATAACATGTAACATAATGCAGCCTGGTTTCAGTGGAAAAGGGAAAGGTAAGAGAAAACTGAAAGCATGTAAAATGGAGAGAAAAGGAAAAAAAGAACATCTATTAAAACTTCAGTGTAATGCAGTAGAGTCATCTTCTTTTTAACTGGATTTTTGTTTAAGTATAGGATGGTTTAATGTACCTGTGGGAGCAAGTTCCTCCTTGACAACTGCACTAAGATATGGCTTTCAGATGATTTAGAAGACCTTGGCTGTGTAAAACATTTCTGACTGGGTACCTGGGAAGATGTGAGGACCACTTTAAATCCCCAACAGGTGACAAATGGCAGAAATGAATTAAAAGGGGCTTAAAAGTTTGCAAACTCAACAGATAACTAATTCTGGGACTCAGTAACAAGAAAAAAAGAGCCTAGTCTGGTTTTTGTTGTTTTGTGATTTAACTCTCAGCAATTACAGGCCCTGCAAGTCAGCTGTTTCATCTAGTAAACTGTGTCTGAGGGCAGCAGAACCCCATGCAGACAGGTGGCATAAATACAGTACGTAATAGGACTGTTGTGCTAAGCTACTTTTGCACACCCAAACACCTTAACAAGAGCTCTGCGCCCCTAAGTCAGAGTCCACCTGTTCCCAGAGGTTGACACACGATATTTTGAGCTCCACAGTTCTCATCTTTGCCTGTGCATATGTACAAGAACAATACAGAATGCTGTGATTTTAGGTGTGAAACTAGGATTACCAAACGAGAGGGGTTTTTTGTTTCTTTTTTTTTTTTTTTTAAAGGAGAACATAGTCCCTGTTAAGATTTCTATTTACCTGCTGCCTTGAAAAGATGGCTTTGCAATAAATGGAGGGTTTTATGCCTATTTCTAAGCCACTTGTTGCCTCAGCCACAGATAGATACTTACATCTTAACGTGAGTTACAAACACAAAAGTACCATATATCATGTGCACATTCATACTGAATTTATTTATATGCATTGTATAGATATTTATAATGTCTTTGGTTAAAACTGTCCATTAGAGTTACAAGAGATGACAGTCCACTTAAATTATTCCACATTAGGTTCCCACCATAAGAACTTTGTTCCTCCCTGTACACATGCTGCACTGTGTCAGCTAAAGCTAGATAAACACAGAGAAATACTGTGGTGGTTTGTACAGGGCCTGGCTCACAAGACCTTCTCATCCTCCCCCAGGACAGCAGCATGCCCATGTGATAAAATTGCATGGTTCCATTTCAGCTCTTCCCAGCTGCCACTGGGAACCAATGACAGAGGCAGGAGATTCTAATTAGGGTTCTAATTAGGCTGTTACGATACTACGAACACAACAGCATGTCAAGCTGCATACAGCCTCTAGGACCTACAGAGCACTTGTATAGACACTGTTGTGTTTCTCTGACAAGACTGCCACTGCATTGTGCTCCAAGGAAAGCCCTTGGTAGACGTGCTCTGTATGCAAGGCCTACCTCCCCAGAAGCCAAGGGTTTCACTCATCTCTGCTGTAATTTCAAGGGAATTAAATAAGATGCAGCACAGATGAATTTTAATTAGCCAGCTGCCCCCAAAATAAACAGTCTCTTCTTTATTCCACTGAGCCAGGTAGGCAGACAGCTTGGAGGAAAAAAAAATACCTCACCCTTCTGCCAGTCCTATGAGATAAAGGTAGAAATACAGCTTACTCTGAGCTTGTACTGCAATCCTGCAAACCCTTCCATGGCGATAATGTACATTTATCAGAACCAAGGCTGTCAGCAGCTTCAGATGCTGGCTCCAGGGAAATGGCTGAGGCACAGGCAATGGGAAGCTCTTGAGCCTCTGCAGATGGCTCTGGGCTATCCAGCAAAGGCTATCCCTGACCCCTTCCTGTCCCTTCATTCAGATCATAGTTTAGAAGGAGGCCAAAGACATTTTTCTTTTCCCAGAGAGAAGAATTCTGGAATATTTTGTCCTCTTCGTAACTATTTCTACATGACACAGGGCCTGCATCCTCTGTTCCTGATAGGACCTGACTTAGAGAATGACACCTTCTCCCATATTTCAGGAAGCCAGAACAAGATTGAAATCATATCAAGTTCACTCTGATACAAAGCTGACAGGTTAAACATTAATGGCTTGTTTTTATGTTGCATTTTCATAACGAAAGGCTGAGGCTATCTATCCCCCTCGCAGTTCTTTCAAGGGGAATATTTTCAAATGATGAAAAAAATGACCTCACCAACATGGCAATGAGAACATTTGGCTATCAGCACAACTTGTCACGACGTGTACAGACACCACTGCACTGAGAACAGCAGCTGTTACCAAGGCAAACAGCTGAAATAAAAGAGGAAGAAAGGCGGCTTGCAAATAACCGCCTTTGCTAGTCCAAATGGCTCTTAATACTCTTTGTGTAAAGACACACTGTTGTTAACATCTGCTTGAAGTTAATATAAAGAGTTGTTTGCAAATAGCAAAGCTGGTAAGCACCTGCTGCCTTAGGAAAGATGAACTTTTGTGGGCATATAACGTGCTATTTTATTCCCAGCAGCTCTTGTAAACACCGTGCTATACAGAAAAGAAATGAATGGACTTTGTGAAGAGCACTTTAGTTGAAATAGGATAGGACTATACATAAGTACTGCTAGATACCAGAACAGTTTAGGAGTCTGGTTCAGAAATATTCTAGAGCCCGAGGATCTAAGTGGTCTTAGAAAGATGACTAAGAAAAGGAAAGCAATTTCCAGTGACTTAGGTTGATAACATTGAGGTCTGTGCATTAATAGAGGTTGAAACTAAGCAAAAGAAGAAAGTTCCTGGCCACTTCTCTGGTCTGGTTTTAAAACTGCCCTTGGCATGAGCGCGTTTTAGTCCAGCACAATCTCCCTGGCATGCAGGGAATGCAAGAAGTGCACTGTGTTTCCTGCATTTCCAGTTCACTTGTGCCTTCCATCCCCTTCTGAGTGTTACCCTGAGATGCTCCTCCCACAAAAAAATTTCATATTGACTTGACTGTTAGCTTGATTTCCATCAGGTAAATCAAAATGGAAAAATAAAGAAGATAAAAGCTAGAGTGAGATTGAGCTTTCCATGCAGCATGACTCTGTATACCTTCCCAAGCCTTCCAGACCTCTATGTTTTCTCCACGCTGCTCTATTTCATTTGAGGATTGTCGTATTGCATGTATCCGTGCCATTAGATGGTAGATTTACAGTGGAGCAGTTAGTCCTGGCCCTATCATTAGCAACCTTTTTAGACTTTGACTTGCCTTTTCATTTTGCCTGTGTTAAATTATGACTGAAATTGTTTACAGTTTTCAGAATGGCAGGAGATTTTCAGACCCTGGCCATAGATGTTTAGACATAATTGAAAACGTCACCATGTTCTGTTAGCTTCTGTAGCTGCAACTCAGTCATAAACAAGAATTTGTCACGAAGCAGAAAAGTTTACAACAAAGGCTCCGTCCATCTCTTATTTCTGTGATTTCACAAGATTACGAGGAAAAATGAAGAACCCCAGTTGTGACACTCCTGTGCTGTTATTATGTATAACCCAACATCTTTTGAGCTCAGTAGATAGCCACTGACTTCAGAGGATGGACCAGGCTTGTAAAGAAAAGTGGAGGTTTTTGACTAGACTTGGCTTATCTCCATGAGTACTGCTTTAGAAGAAGAACATGCTTGTAATTGCCCAAATCCTTTCCCACCTCTGCCCTTGAAAAGTAAATTAGACATTCTCTAGTCACATAAGACCACGTCTGAATCTGATTATTTAAAATCCTTCTGTTTTGTTTGTGTTTTCACTAGATAGTCCTTTCAGAGTTCTGGGAGGGGGATCATCCACTTCCCACGATTAAATTCCTTTGAGTTTTGCTTCTACTTTGGTTACTGGACATTCCCTTCCCTTTGTTCCTGTTTGGAAAACTGCCCTTTGATACACTGCTTAGCATCATCGTTTGAGCTCACAGTCTCCTGCATAGATCAGGCATAGGCCTTTAGCACCTGAAGCAGAGATTGGCAGCGACCCACTGTTCTGTGTTGTATGCAGAACACGCAGATAACTCCTGCACCTTTGTAGCTTTTGCAGAATTTCATTGGTGTTAATTACAAAAGAATGTCAGCTGCTTCTGCTTCTAGGTGACAGTTGCTCCTCAAACAATGACTCTTTCACATTCAAGTTTCTGGAAAATCACACTACTGTATTTATGCAGGTGGAAGCTATAAAGTATGTTGGGAAATCAGAAGGTCAAATTTTTATCTCAAGCCACAAGTTATTAACCACTACTGCCAGTACTACCATTAATCTACTCACTTAAAGCATACATAATTTATAGCTGCAGGTTCACACTGCAGCGTGGATGGTGAGTGCCATTTCTGTGTAGCTAAGGATTTTAAAAAGACCTGCAAATGCAACGTTCATAATTCTGGATAACCAGGACATAGTGAATTCAGTTGCTATGGTTGCAGGCAACAGATAGGGAAGATCTCTGTTGCACCTCAGGCAGCAATAACTGACTGTGCCACTGAATCCACTTGCATTCATTTTTTACTATAGTAATTCACGGTTGTGCTGACTCTGCTGCAGGTAACATTACTGACATGAGCACAGGCAGGAAGATGGGCCCTGTAAATCGAGTTCCCAGTGGGGGAGCTGTCCCCAGACTAAAATAATAACCAATAATTACCAAGTACATATGCAGAAATGCTCAGAGTTAAATGTATCCGTGCAACAGTGAAATGTCTTTAAGAGCAAAAAACATCAGCACCTGGTTCTGGTGTATCTTGACAATAAATGATAATCAATTCCAGAAGGGGATTCTCTTTTGTTGACATTTGATTAAAATCATTTAGCAGCACGGGGGAGAACTCATTGCCTTAAGAGATCACAGATCCTTTCAGAAACAATCAGACCGTGCTGTTACATCAGCTTTGTTACTCACCTGAGTCTTACTGTGCAAGCGCACTTTTAATGCCACTAATGTGACAAAGTGTCTTGCAGTGTATTTATCACTACCATAACATCAATGGTTGCCTCAAGTGGAACAGTACCCCCGTGCTGAAGACTCATGGGCCAAGAGAAGGGTTACATTAAGATGTTAATTAATGTTGTTATTACTTTTCCGTGCTGCTTAACTCAGGGTCATACAGACTGAGAGGTCTGAATACTGTTGGGTACACAAGTGTGCCAGTCTTTTTTTTTTTTTTTTTTTTAAAGGATGTCTGAAGAATAACAAAAGTGTGTGCACCTCGTGAGCCAGATGCATGCTTTGATGTTTTCACTTAGTGCAAAGCAGAAGTGGTGGCACATTAAACAATTAAAAATATCCTTTGAGTCCAGCTAAGCAATATCTCTTTCCAGTATTGGTTACCTGGGATGCATTTTTAACAACCTATATCTCCTAACAAAGGCAGCCAATTAGGAGACACGACTCTGTAATTCTCTGTCATTTTTCCACTGTATCTACCTACCTATCGAATGAGTTAGTGCAATGCACAACACTTGGATAGGAAGCTAAATTAATCAGACCAACCTAATTTTTTCACAGCAGTTCTTATAAAAGTGTCTGCTCTGCTGCAGAGATGCTGTCTGGATGAGCAATTTCTGGCATCAGAGTGACACTCAGTGGCAAGACAAGAAAAGTGATTCTCGGTTTCTCAGATTCTTTGTGTCTTTTCAATCGGTAGGATGCATAAAATTGTGATCAGCTCATTATCACTATTCCCTGTTTGTTTGATAATATTATATATGAGCATCACCATTCAGACCAAAACATTTACTTTTGATTACACAAACTAATAGAATGACTGCGTTACTTACTTTATCAGGGTCCCCTCACTCATTATTCATGTGCTGTGATCTCCTGCAATTGAAAAAAAATAATTTGAGAAATCAAAAAATATTGAATTTCATGAAGAACTTGAACGACCATAGCTTTGTTTTCTGCTGCAACTCGAATCTTTGCAATTACTTCAACAGTCTGGAGAACAGCATTTTACATATTTTTTTATAGTTGAGAATCTTGCATATGCATAACTGACATTTGGTGACCCCTTCAGTTATTTTTTAGACAGAAAGTTTTCTGTTGAACATCAAGTTACTGCATACAGTGTCTGAAGAAAAAAAAAAAGAGAGATTTTTGCTTTTACATCTGAGAAGCATTTATATATCACAGCACATGTAAATCGTATGGAAACTTTAATATTGAAGATGTTTAATAATACTCTTGGCAAGCATTTTGCATAAATACGTTAGGCGGAGTAGCTCTGCAGCAGAGTGGCAGTGTGGACTGCCTGCCTTTCCAGCCTGGTTTCCGTCAATGTGAGGAAAGACTAATAGTGTTTAATAACCACTTATGATGCTAGAAGTTCTTCTGAGCATGTGGCTGCCTGGAATCAATGAAACTCAACACTATCCAAGGATGTTAACAAGTAAGAGCTATCACCATAAAGTGTTCCTTGTCACACTGTATTTAAAACTAATTTCCATCTATCCCACACAGGGTCCTGTCGCATCACCCACATCTATGAGGTCTGTCCTAACCAGTGGGTCGTGCCCCTCTTCAACACCTCCTCCACCACCGCCTCCCCCAGGACCTCCCCCCATCTTTGATACAGAAACCCCCCCAAAGGATGAAGGAACGGCATCTCGCTCAGCCCTGTTTGCACAGCTTAACCAAGGAGAGGCAATTACCAAAGGTCAGGAGAAAAGAAATCAAATTCTGACCCTTGAGTCAAACTATATCAACAGCTGTTGTATGTACTGACCCAAATTCCACCAATGTTTTTAAGCTATGTTTTGGCAACAGAGATTTTTCCAAGGCTTGTACTGATCCATCTGGATGAGACAGCATATACTAAAACCCCCTTTAGAAGTAGCAGCACTCAAAATTGTTCAGTATTCCTGAAATTTACACCACTTATTTCAAAGTCCCCATTTAATTTCAATGCACCCGTGTTAGACATCTTCAATCCCCAGCAGCTGGTGAACTTCAAAGTTGCAATTACAGTCAGAAGTTATTCCTGTTTCTGACCCACAGTCCGTGTACCAGCCTGTGTCAAAATGTCTCATATGTTGCGTGGAAAAGTATGGCTCACAAATCAGTGTGATAAAACCTTTTGTATTAACACTGGATAGTTGTAATTAAAGTGGATGGCTGTGAATTTAAATACTTACAATTCATATGTCTGCCTCTAGTGCCAAATTAGAAAAAGAATCTCACTTTTCTGGATGTAAAAATACTCGATAGCAAGATCACAGAGCTCTCTACAGATGGAGAGGGACTAAAAGACTGCTGCGTTTTAAAGATTTTAAGACAGCCCATCCCAGGTCAAAGAGGTTTTATACAAAGGGCTAAAAACATCTACGCCAGTTACAGTTCAGGTGGTTACCCTGGCAAAGCACGAGGAAATAAAAAATGTCAGCTCATCAGATAATTTAACACAATTGCAAATGACTTAGATACTATCTTTCTTATTTCAGTACGAATAGCCTTAGGACAAGACAACAGATTCTCTTTTATAATAACGACCCTTTTTTTTTTTTTCCCAAGGGCTTCGCCATGTCTCTGATGACCAGAAGACTCACAAGAACCCCAGCCTACGTGCCCAAGGTCCACCCGCTCGTTCTCCCACGAAAAGCCATACTCCAAGTCCCACCTCCCCCAAGAACTCCCCGCAGCAGAGCCATGCCCCCGTCTTGGAGCTAGAGGGGAAAAAATGGAGAGTGGTGCGTTCCAGTCACAGCGCGGAATTGCACGCTGCACATTGCAGAGCAGCCTGAGCACTGAGCTTCTTGCACAAGGCTGTCCGCGATCAAGTAGCAACAGATCAAGTTTGCAACTAAAATTTGTAACTACCATGCCTTATTCCAGTTTAGCTTATTATTCTCTGAGATCTAAAGTTAATTCATTTGTCTCTGAGAATCCAAAATACTTCATCCGAAACGGAGAATGTCAAAACCAACAAATAAATTGTAGCAAAATCAGACAGCGCTCCAGAAACAAATCCCATGAAGAATCCCAATTAAAATCCCTTTTTGCAGGCCGCTCTTGTGAGAAAACATACATTATTAGCAGAGAGCACTTTTTCCATCCTTGTTAACTGATGGAATTATACATTTATTTTTCATCACTCAGTCGCTCATTCCATGCCAGCTCCTCTCTCATGCTTTAAAGTTCAGAACTATTTTCCTTTTGCTCCATCTACAGAAGACAAAGATAGCTTTGCTTATAACATGGAATTTAATTTATGGAGGCATATACCAAACTGTCTGGGAGTGAAAAGCCATGTCACTGTGTTGGTTTAAAGAGGGAGAAAGCAGTAAGCAATTTAGTCATGCAGAAGTTTCAATACACAGTCATTACAATGGAGTAAAGTTTGCACAGAGTGTAGCCACAATTTACCTCTGTTGTTTTGCTTTAGGGCTTTACTACCTGGAACTTCCCTTGTGGATCCCTAGCCTTTCTTTGCCATACATTGACTGTAAACAACCTTTTGCACTTCATAATGAGAGAAAATTTCTTCACATATTCCTCCTTATTGTTTAAGGAGGAATATTGCTTATTGCAATATTATTGCAATATTCTCCTTATTGCTGCCTGCACCATCTCACAATATACTGTATACAGCCCTAGATAGCATTGCTGGGAGTGAAAACTTGGTTTGGCCTTCAACATGCTGGTTCTAAGTTGAATGAAAGCCAAACTGCTGTGAAGGCATTCTTACACTGCTGAGAGCAGAATGTCTTTGCTACCAAGTCAGTGGGTTTGTCTCGGTCTGTGCCGAGTTCCTCAGCTCTAGAACATACACATGCGTCACCAAAGGCTGAGGTAGGTGAAATATCCAGCCACCAATCACACTGGATTTTTAAGCCACCAGGAGGATATTGTTCTGTTGCAGTGATGCAATGACTTGATGATGTGTTGTACTAAGCTCTGACTGTGAGCTAGTTAAAGATAACCAAATAAATAAATTTTCTTCTGAAATAGGAATATCAAGAGGATAAGAATGACCTGGTCATTACCAACACTGAACTCAAGCAAGTAGCCTACATCTTCAAGTGTAACAAGTCTACACTTCAGATAAAAGGAAAGATCAATTCAATTACTATTGGTGAGTGAATAGCTCAGCTGGACTTTAAATGCCAATCTTGAAAAAACTTATGCAATTATAATGCATCAGAATCATTTCATTCATTGTGATGGGCAGATCACCAGTGATTAGCTACACAGCATGAGACTGGAAACTTTTGTAATTAATGCAACCGATGTGCATATATTTGCTTTTATCTTGCCTTTCTTATTTATGATTGTTTTTATTTTAGATAACTGTAAAAAGTTTGGCCTTGTGTTTGACAACGTTGTGGGAATCGTGGAAGTGATCAATTCCAGGGATATTCAGATTCAGGTAAAGATCTGTTTGAGAAACAAAGAGAGAAAGAGAACAGACAGAAAGAACAAGCCTGACACGTGGCTGCAAGAGATTATTAGAAACTCATGCGCACATGACGAGTGAGAGACTGGTGCAGCCAAACCTATCTTAATATACAGTGAATTCTGCTGATGTATTTAGGAAGTGCTTATGAAAACTACTGATCGTTACTGAATAAACTTCATTTAGTCCAACACCTGGTTCCAGCGAAACGGAGAGATCTATTCAGTGGAATCACAGAATCATAGAATAGCTTGGGTTGGAAGGGACCTTTGAGGTCATTCAGTTCCAATCCTCCTGCCCAAGCAGGGTTGAAATATTATTACTTCTGGCTTTAATTTTGTTGCTTTCATGGTAAACAGCTCCTGAAATTGAAAGGTTAGCAGCGCTTCAAATTCTGGCAGTTAGCTAATTGGTTTCTGAGCCCAGAAGTTGGTTATTTCTTTTTTTCTTTTTTTTTTTTTCTCTCAATGAAAACACTCAAATAGACTATCAAGGACAACTCAGTGACATAAAGTGAAAGCAGGCTCTTGGATTTTGAAGATCTCCCTGCCAACAACTTGACTCATTACATGAGAAGATAATGCAGACAACTTACCCAGATACGGGCTGTGAGTCTCTGGTTTTGTCCAAGACAACCAGCGAGTAAAATTTCATCAGAGATCACCTTCTCTTGTGGTTCTTTTGAAATGAAAATATACACTTTTTAAATCCAGATCTTGCCCTCCCTGTACTGGACATTGCCCTATTCAAAATACAGACAGCCTGCCTGGCATTTACAGCACTTCACTCGTTCCGTTCCAAAGAGGTCTAACTGTACAAGCTGGGACCAACACAGATGATCTTAAGAAAGGCCTCTGGGATGTTTTATTTTAAGAGAAAAATAATTAAATGGAAATTAAATTATATTAAACTGCCTGTCTTCTTCACAAAAGCTGAGGTCTTCTGCTTAAAAGGTTATGCCTGCAGTAAATTCTGTACTTCAGAAATACTGGTCACAGATACCACACTAAAAAACAGCAGGGCTTTTTTTGCAGTTTTGCACCTCTTGCAAGTGACTGACATTGCTACCAGCTGCACGTCATCTTCTGAGCTGTAACAAGCAGGTTTGTCATGATCACTACACAACTTATGGCACAGGCATTTGAACATCCCAGGCATTTGGCTGGTTTCTGTTTTTTTTTCCTAAATAAATGGATTATTTTTATCAGCACTTCTAGAACTTCTCATGAGAGACAAAAACTCCTATGTAAGGAACAGCAAAACTGGACGCTGTTAATATTCATGCAAAGAGGAAATATCTTTACTAAGAATAAAAATTCTTTTGATTAAGCAGGTTCTATGAATATTGCATAAGGCTTCTACAGCATAGAACAGAGTGGAGTTACACTTAAGATTCCTGCTATAAGCTGCCTGCTTCTGAAGGATTTGAGCATGCCAAGTGCTCAGAACCTGCATTTTCTCAGTATTTTGAAGATCTGAGCTCATAAATTGCAAATATATCACATATTAATGCAATGAATTACCCTATAATTTTTTCTATATTTACTTCAGTGCCTTACTTCTTGGCTCTCCTTTCTCCCAGCAGCATTTTATTTTTCCTGCTGTTTGCTAAATGTATAACATTAAACAGAGCCTCCTTTTGCAGGATCTCATGCAATAGAGGGCAAAAGAGAGGAAAGATGAGGCTAGGAAGCACTGATCATCACATAGCTCAGAATTCAGGAGGAGGGCAGAGTGCAGTAGACAGACCACTTGCTCTTTGTTTGCCATCACATGTAAGGAACTGAAGCTGAAATTACATTCTAAACTCGAATGATGGAAGACACTTTTTTTATTAGCGAGTGGCTATCTGTCACACGCTGTTATTGTTTTATAGCTCAAAGCTACCTTTGCCCTTTCAATACTCTGACCAGAGCGTACTGATGCTTTCAGCCAGTGAGGAGGAGGAGGAGGAATTTTTACTGACAGCCATGAGTCAGCCAGTTAGCCAGGTAGTGACCTTTTAACCTGCAGAATGGTCAACATGAGAAAGTTTACTTCCTTCTGCCCCCCTCAAGTAAATCTTGTGCTCGCTTTTAACGTGATGTAAGAAATACCTTTGAAGATGTAATTAAATTGATCTTCATGCTTTTTTAGGGCTCTATCTTGCCTGAAGGGGATAAAACCCTCTCCTGTTCTGTGCTATAAATCCAGGAAGAGTTTTTAAGTCTTTGGAACGCATCACAAAACACTTCTTTCGGATGCTGAGATCCTACATTTGCCTAGAATGGGTTGGAGTTCATGTGTTTGATTTCTTGCCATCCTGCTGATGAACAAGCTGAATGCTGCCTGAGTATCAGCACAAAAACATCACTGGAAGCAGAGAGAATGGAGAAAAAATTTGCACCAAGTCATACATTAAAAGTCTGCTGTGTATTATAAGCTTGCAGTTGCATAGAGAACATTGTTGTCACCACCAAGAACTTCTAGTGCTTAGCAAACGGTAGCTTCTATCTCAAATACAAGCATCATGCAGGCAGATGACATACAGATCAGATGTTGACGGGCAAAATTAGACCTGGCAGGCAATAAAAATTAGGTTAATAGAGCCTTTATTTGCTTTTTAAGATTCAATAACGAGTATATCTCATTTTCCAGGTGATGGGGAAAGTGCCAACCATTTCCATCAACAAAACAGAAGGCTGTCACATCTACCTCAGTGAGGAATCATTAGATTGTGAGATCGTGAGTGCCAAGTCTTCTGAGATGAACATCCTCATCCCCCAAGATGGCGATTATGTGAGTGAGATTGTTTTTAGAGATTCTCTCCCTCTACCCATCTAGCCTTGCTAGATAAAACTGCTAGGAAAGAAAGAGCTCACACACCACACGTATGAACACGATCAAGAGATGATCCAAAACAACTGAATTCCTGTGTTCTGTTTTCTCAGCTATCAGTGCAGAAAGAATGACTTCTTTGGCAGGGGCACAAACTTTAAAGATTAGATGTTATCTTTTTTTTTTTTTTTTTTTTTTTTTTTTTTAAATACAGATGATGGCTTCATCTCCCATCCACTTAATTTTCTTTTCTTGAAGTTGGTTCCTAAACATGACCTCCCAGTGGGACTCACTTCACACATTGTTTGAGAGCACTCTGACTGAAGAGGATGACGCTGAAGTTAAGATAGAAATCTTTCAGCTCCAAGTGAAATGATAAAGTATTACTTATTTTTTTCCTAAGACTGCTGATACGCAGGCAGTATCTGTAGAATTCTTTCTAGTGCTTTTTCAAAATACGGTTCTTAAACATCACCTAAACATGAGGTTTGCCTTTTCTAACTCAAAGGCTCCTTTTTGTCCTAGTGAGACCTTAATACTTGTCTCTCCATCATTTCTACTAAAGCTATCCACTGCTGTGTCACACTGTAGCAAGGCAACATGCAGGTAAAGCATACTTAACAGAGTAGCTTTGAAGTTGCACTGAATGACTCGAGAGAGAACTTGAATTTGCCATAAGTCTTCCACTCTGGAATACCGTATGGCAGAAGAGTTTAGGCTTTACAAAGGAAAAGATGTGACAAGAGAATCTGCATGCTCCACTTTTCCTAAAGTGCTTACTGGATGCTCATCTTCAGGCAAATAAAAAGAGAATTATTTTTCAGTGAGTGCATATCTACCTGCTTCTTTACCATATCTTTACCTGCTGAAAAAAAAAAAAAAAATCTCTTTGATGAGTCTCTCTCCTTAAATTGTTGTGTGAAGTCACTGGCTACCAAAACACTGTGAGATCTGAAAGAAAAAATCCTTTCCTCCACACTTTTGTTCTCTGAGAACCAAGGAGGATCCAATATCTCTCATGCTTTCGTTGAACACATGAAATGGAAGGAAACTTCCCTCAAGGTTCTGCTTTGTTTTGTCTGGCCCACAAAGAATGCCATGTCTCTTGACGTTTATCACGTGTAAAATGATAGGCTGGTATTTTAGATTTCATTCTTCTGTGTTATATTATTTGCTTTCCTCTTTAAAATTAGTCTCCTCACCAAATCTCCACATCAGATCCCTTCTACTGTCTTCCAGGCCAGCCATTGATGGAGCCTAAAGTCATTTCTGACCTGAGGTTTATTTACTTAGCTGTCCCAAATAATGGTGTGAGAGGGATTTTTACACAGGAGTACCACAGCAAGGCTATTTGAAACTAGGTAGCAGTAAGGCTTTTTCCTGTGCGGCACTGAAAATAGCTTCCTAGGGTAATGAGGAAGGCCTCTCTATAATCCTGGCACGTCTGAGCTCTCAATGCTTTCCCAGTCATGTAGCACTAATAGTATCCCACCACTTTTCACGAGGTATCCGCTGTTTATCTAATCAGTGTTGGCGCTTTTGTTTCTTACCAGAAAGAATTTCCGGTTCCTGAACAGTTCAAGACAGCGTGGGATGGATCTAAGTTGGTCACTGAACCTGCAGAGATCGTGGGTTAACCTGACAGCACCCGGCGCTCACTGACCGTGATCAGACCACAGCCAGCAGAAACAACGCAGCAACGTGAACAACTAGAAACAGCAGTAGCTCCTACTGCTCTCATAGGCCTTCAAGCATTAGCTGTGCATGCTAGAAACTATAACTCGTCTGGCACGCTTTTGTTAGGCACCTCAGCATTTCAAGTTTCCAGTTTGCCTTCACTTACGGTTTTACTTCTCAATGATGTCATGTGAATGTAATGGCTTGAAACCCCTGCCTTCCAGCCACCTCATTGGTTTGAAACACTTTATTCGTTAAGCCAAAACACTGCATGATACACTGTTACCACATTGCTTCCGGGCATTCCTTTTTATGTTTCTGCTAATCAAAAACAGCATTAAGACTAAGATGAGATTCTCACCTCTTACACTAGTCCTGTACAATGCAGTACAAACGCATCCTGAGAGAGAACTATGTGACAGTTCCTTGTAGTTCTCTGGCAACCTTTTTATTTAAGCAAGCAAAAAAGGGTAACTTTCAGCAATACATTTTCCTAAGGGAAGATGAAATGATACGATATTTTAATCTAACACTTTTCTAATACACATATTTAGAGGATCCCTGCGTTTTCAGCGACACAAGGTTTTATTCTGGTCCACACAGACTTGCTGTAACCCTCTCGTTTCTTAAGAATCAGGAATTTTTTTGAAACTGAAGCCTCATTGAGCTAACAGCTTGCAGCAAATCACCTGAAAGCTTTTGCTCCACAGGTATCTTTTGTTGTTGTTTATAGACACAATCTCTCATGCTTTAAAGTTTCACACTGTATCCTGCAAACTGCACCTTTGCTATTCAGCAAGCTGGCATGGGAAGTACCATGACTGGGCAGGTGGTTTTCCCAGGGCGAGAGGCACACAGCAGATTCACTTAGTTTGCTTGTTAAAGTTCCTTTAAAATCTATCATAGCTGTCATAGCTTCTGTTAATTAAAATATCTTTCCATTTCTTACACTTACTCAATTTCAATTACATCCACGAAGCAAAGCCATAGATTTATGACCTACCAGTTGAGCCCAAACAAAGCCCACTTGGCCCTTCAATTCTGCTTTCTATAGTCCCTACTGTACATGCTTTTTTAACAAAGGTGGAGTCCTGTATACATTTGTACTATTTCAGCACACAGTACAATAAAATTTTAAAGTTTTGCAGCCAGCATATGTTTTTGATCACTTGTAATACTTGGTAATGGTGAAATCAGTGAGATGCTTGCAGAGCTAGTTACAAGCTAAATTTTGTGCCTAATTTACCTTGAAAGTACATTAATCCTTGAGGGTTTTTAACTATCTTTAATTGTAAACCCTACATAACAACAGTAGTGCTCATTCTGCAAGGTTTTGCTATCTGATCTTTAATCTATATGTATAATGTGTTTGCCTTAGTATATAGCATTTTTCAACAGTAAACTTCTTATGGATTAAAAAAGGAAAAATGTACTTGTTTAAATATAAAGTTGCTCAGAGCTTACTGTGCCGTAATGTTTGTCCCACACGCCCTCCCCATCTTAAGTGCCATTTCATTAGCTTAAATGAGAAGTAGTAGCTGCTCCTCCCATCTAAGGAAACATCAGCACACCAGCAGCCATCACTCACCTGACAGCAAGCAGTGCTTGTGTTGCATGTGAGCAGGTGAAGTTTTGTGCATGTAACTTCTGTGACAGCACTGGAACCCAGCTGTTCGTGGTTCTCATTTCTAGGTACACCTGTATCTTCCAGAGATTTTGTCTAGGGAGATGTCATGACCCGAACAAGTTTATAAGGTCTACCTTCTATTTTCAGCCTTTCCCATTGTTTCTCTACATGTCTTTGGATACATCCTTCCCACGTTAACAAGCTCCAGGAGCAGTCCATCCCATATTTCACTTAGACACGCAGCATATCTGAAAAATAGCATCACATACTTGTGATAGAAGGATTGTGGGAGGATTGTTTCATCTTCAAATCATAATCATGATTTGTTCTGTAAAACGACCTCATTCTGATCTGAGCGACTGAGCCATGTTTTTAATCCAGCTTCAAACAGGGATGAAGTTGTTGCACAAAGACAGGAAGCCACGTGCTCCCGTGAAGGTATTGCACAAAGCAAGTCTAAAATGCTTTCTGGTGAACAGAAAACAGTGATGCAGCTCTGACTTGTTACAAGGACAAACTCCTTTAGTTCTTCCAAAGGGTTCAGCTTTCTCCTCGAGGCTGGTTTGCTTGTATCAGTCTCCTTTTAAACATTTCAGAGCAAACTCCCTTGTGGCTAAGCCTTCTCTCTACACTCACACTCCTGCAGCGTGCAAGACCCAAGCACAATCATTGATGAGTTTCTTAACAGGAAGGAGTCCTGTCCAGTCACACTGTGTGCTTGAAGGTCTGACCACACCTGAGAACTTTGTCAGAGAGCAGAGGTTGAAAAGATAAGGAAGGAGGCCTTACATTAAAAGACACAAGGTAATGCTGATAACTGGAGGCATGGAGGCCAATAAAGTCCATGCAGTATTAGGCACCAGAAAAGTAGAATGGGAGAGAGACTTGTTAAACATGCAGACATCTTTTATCAAGTACGCAAAGTCAGCCATGTGGCACTAAGTCATAACTGTGTTTCGTCAGCTGTAATCCTTGGGAAAAATATTTGCTGTGTGTTCTCAGGCTGCTCTCTGCAACCTGTCTTCAAAAACGCAGAGGAATGCAAAATAAACAAGATAAATCCTAGGTTCTGATTCTACCCTATATGAATTCATGTACAATTAAATGTAAAAAGCTCCTTTTTTAAAGAATCATTACATACATCTTGAGTTTAAAAATAGTCACCAAGCTGCAGAATGATGATTTGAAGAAAGATCCCAACTGCGGTCAGTTGCGTCCACATCCTCACCAGCAAACGTGAGCTGTGTTTAAAGACTTACTGCAGCAAGGAAAGAAGCACTAAATGCTGAGCAGTCCTAACATTCTATCAGCCTTTTCTTCTTACTACGCGCTGCCACAGGAGATATGCCATGTATTCCACATTGGTCTGCTGTATAATCAATGAATGCACAGATGCTAAAAGTAAGAAATAAACAAGACAGTGCAGCTAAGCAGGTTATTACACCAAAAAAAGAATAGACAAAGGGCTTACCCTTGCCCTGGGCTCACTGGAAAACTTCAAACTGAGGGATCTCCAAAAACAGACCCTTTCCTACTGGTAGCCAGCTCTTAAATAGGTCTAGGAGAGGTGCAGCCAGGCTCCCCCCCTTCCAGCAGCACAGCTGAATTGCCTTCACCTGTACTCCCTGGGCTGATGCAGTGCTCGTCTCAGGTGGTCAATCAGAGGTTCAGGCCATAATTCAGCAGTTCCCATACAGTCTGCACTGCTTTGAAATTGTGCTTCTGTTCTGAATCTAGAGAACAGTATCTGTGGTGCATACATTGTTATGGAATGAATGTGTATGGTGTAACTAGCCTGTTCATTTTTATAAACCTCTGTGGGTCAAATGTTCACTAGGCTGCAAATTAGCTGGTAAGATGCACGAGAGATTTTGATGTAAGTTTTCATATGTAAACAGTGTTTTTCTTGTGAGATCTCACGCTTTCTTCAATAGCTCCTCTGTAAAAGGACCGCTTCATGCGCAACAAGGAGAAGGGCCAAACCCAGGACAGGCTGGGGCCTCTCAGGTAGAAAGCAGCAGAACAAGGGGCACTGGGCACAAACTGGCACACAGGAGGTTCTGTCTAACCACCAGACATCACTTCTGTGCTGTGCAGGTGATGGAGTACAGGCACAGGCTACCCAGAAGCTGCGGGGTCGCCTCCTTGGAGATGTCCAGAAGCCGCCTGGCCACGGCTCTGAGCACGCTGCTGGGGCAGAGCTGGGCCAGGTGGGCAGAGAGCCCTGCCAGCCTCAGCCACCCTGCGGTTGTGCGATACCGGCTTAGTTATTCAGAACATCGCTTCCTTTGTGGAAATGGGAAGTATCGAAGCGGTGACTCCGCGTATCCACCAGATGGCAGAGAGCAGCTGAGGCGCGGGCAATGGCGCGCTGTTCTGTTACCGCTGGGCTCGTGTTCGGAAAGGCTGTGCGCGCTGTCTATCAAGGGACTGAGAAACTGCTCTCTGAGCGTCACTGTTAAGACGTTGAAAGATCATCTCGGTTAAAGGCCTGAGGGGACTGAGCGCGGAAGAAGAAAAACCATCTTCTTGTTGGAATAACGTAAGACTGCTCTTTGAACACCGCTACTTCCACAATTAACGCCATCTCCATTAAAAGCACGTCATAAAAAACCCGGTCGTGGCGCTAATACTCAACAGAGCTGCAGAGGAGAAAAGGCTGAGCAATGCCAAGCCTGCATTTGAAATCCACAAGTCTTCCCAGCCATCTAGCAAACTAGATCCTTGTTTCCCAGTGCCACTGTTTCCCAGTTGGTTTCGGATTTCGAAAGAAACTCTTCACTGCGTCACACACAGGCGGGAAGGGAGCGGCGCTGACTTGCTGAGGAGCCGCGGCGCCTCGCGCCCTCACACGGCACGGTGGGGGCGGGCAGGAGTGGCCCTGCCTGCGCCCAGCCGGGGCGGCTGCGGGGCCGCTGCTCCCCTCGCTAGGGGCGCTCGGACGCTCCCCGGCCTAAGCGCGGCCCTCTCTCTTCGCTGGGCGATACCATCTGGCGGCACAGGGGTGGGAAAGCCGCTTCCCTCCCGGCGCGCGGAGTTTTTCGGCTTTCCCCGCTCACCCCCGCGCCGAGAGGGAGAGGCGAGGCGCGCCCTGGCGCGTGCGCGGTTCGGGCGGCGTTCGGCGTCAGCGGCGATGCCGGAGATGGCGGATCCCGGCACGGAGCCGGGCACGGCCCGCAGCGGCGCCGGAGCGGCGGCGACGGCCGGGGGCGCCGAGGACAGGAGCGACGGCGGCGGAGAGGCCGTTCCCGCGTCACCGCCTCCGCCGTCCCGCTCCGCACCGACGGCCGCGGGGAGCGACGACGGGGGGAAGGCGCTGAGCGCGGCGGAGTACGCGCGGAGGGTGCACCAGTGGCTGTGGGACTCGTACTGCGGCTACCTCAGCTGGCACTGCGGCCTGCCCGCCCTGCTCGCCGCCGGCCCCGCTGCCCGCCTCGCCGCCCCGCCGCCGCCGCCGCCGCCGCCCCCTCCCTCAGCCCCGCCGGGTTCCGCTCCCGCCGCCTACTACAGCCCCTTCTACCTCTTCGCCCCGCCGCCCGCCGCCGCCGCTCCGGGGCCCCGCGCCCCCCCCTCGCCCGCCCCCGCCTCCTCTTGGCCGCCGGCTGCCGCCGGGCTCTCGCCGCTGCCCCGCGCGGCTCCCGGCTCCGGCGGCGGCAGTGCGGCCCCGCGGGAGGCTGCGGGCCGGCCGGCAGGTGAGTGAAGGCGGCCTGGGCCGCGTTTGTGCCGTGTTCGTGTGGATGCCGCTCGTTCCTAGCGCGGTTCGGGTGACGGGAGCCGAACTGACTTCATCTGCTTCTTTCCGTGCTGCGGTGACATCGCCTGGCCAAGTCGAAGGGAAGAAGCGGAGCCGTGGGGCTGGCAGCGGGAACTGGAGTTCGTTTCAGATGTCAGTGTTTGCGGAGTGTGTATAGCACTGCTTCTGTTTGCGTTCTCTTGAGAGCAAAGCAAACTGATTGCGTGCGAGAGAACGCGGGCAGCGTGCAGGTGCTTCCCCGCCGGCTGCTGGAATGGCCGCCTCCTTTATTCCGGGGCTGCCGATGGACGGGCATCCATCCGACTGTGCTGCCGAGGCCCCTGGAGAAAAGCCAGGTGTCCTGGCCCTCCGCAGGGCAAAGTGCAGCGGGCAGAGCTGTGCCGTTGGTGTGAGCTCGCTCTCCGGAGAGCATTTTTCCTTCCTTTTTTTTCTTGTTCTCCGAAGGGAAGGGATTCTGACTTTTAAACGTGGTTTGTTTGGTTGCGGTGCAAAGCAGTGCTTGCTTTCGTTCGGGGTTATAGATTGCTTTTATAGACTGCTTTGGAACAGAAGCTCCCTGTCCCTAAGGCAGAGGATACAAAGGTGGATGGAAATGTTTCCTGGGTTTTTACGTAGCTCTTCAGGAACAAATGCAGTATGCCCAAGGCAGCTGGGGGCACAGATTGCTCTTCCTGCTGGTGAATGTGGTCATTCTGAATGCTCGTTACTGTCGTGACACCCGGCCTTCCTAAGGGAATTCTTTGCATGCTCCAGTGCTCCGATGCAGTCATTTGTGCTCCAGCTTGCGAGGGGATGCATCTGGAACAGCTCAAGTGATTACATCTCCTTTTCTGCTGCGGATTATTGTCCTTGGAGCAAGCTTGGCAGGAGAGGACATGTTTCCATCCTGGTGCTGCTGTAGTTTACAGCTCTGTGTGCTTATGTAACATAGGCTGTCACTTTTTTCAGCTGAACTTTGCACATTTCTAGCTGGAGCGTCAAAAAGCAGAGCAGGTGACCGCCTCTCCCAGCTCAGTCTGCCTGCAGCCGAGTGTCAAAACATGTTAGTTGTATGTTAGTCGTACGTAGTTGTACGCTGGGCAGCAGCAAGCTTTTGTTGGATGCTAATTGTGGTTTAAGATGCTTCGTCCCCTTGCCCTTTGCTGCCTTACTGTAGCAGGTTACCACTCTTACACTAAGCACAGTAGAACAAAGCATGCTCAGACACAGTTGCCCTGTGTCACTGCCTGATTAGTGTGACCCCTCCTTCATGTGACAGCCTGGGCTTTGAGCTGCGCGTTGCTTTCTGCTGTCCCCACCACACATGTTAACTTGTGATGTAAAAAACATCTCCTTAAATTGCTGTGGGGGAAATACGCTGAAGTCTCAGCAGAATTTAAGGTAACTTGAATACTTCCACAGCCACAAACACTTCTGCCTTCCTCAGTCGCTGTGTCTGTGTGTCCAAATGGCACTGCTGCTACTGTCAGCCACTGTGCTGCATTTGAGGAGGGCGTTTGCTCTGTGCTTTTTGCTGCTACATGCTTAAGCTGGGCCAGCGGAGGCTGAGGTACAGAGTCTTCTGTTAGAAGTTTTTTGACAACTTGGATATGCTTCAGCAGTGCAAACTGGATCTATTTTAGTATTCCTTATGTAAGTCGTGCTGCTTGACAGATAGTATCAATGTGGAGTTACCAGTGTAAACAGCTGTGAAGGGAAGATACAAGCTGAGTTGCGTTAAGCAAAAACTTGCTCTTGCATAATCACTGCTTTATTGTACTTACTGCATTTAAAAGTACAGAAGTGCCCTGGGCTTGCAGCTTCACATGCACAGCTTGTGAGGCCGGGGCTGGCAGTAGCAGTTTTGGAAGCTGGACTGTTCTGGGTGAAATTTAGCATAGAGCAGTGATGTTTTTTATGATGTTTTTTTGAGATTGGGGTGAGAATTTCCTTTTCCCCCTCCCCCCCTTTTTCTCCTTTTCCTGTGTGTGGGACAGGCATTTGCAGAAATGCTGTTTATTTTGCCCCCATCTGCCATTGGCCAGTGATGCTGGGGAAATGGGTTATGTTTTCTGGCTCGTTATGGAGCGCTGTGCTGTGTTGTATTATAATAAACAGCATAGGAACCTTTCTGACAGATGTGACTAATGCTTTCATCTGCTCCTGTTTCTGGGTCTAACCTGAAGGCTCATATAACTGAAGTAATCCAGATGCGTTCTTTTAATTGATAGACTTCTTTAGTAGAATTCTTGGTGTGAGCTGAGATGAAGCTGTTGGTTGTGTTCTTGTGAAAGGTATATGTGAAACATCCTTGAGAGAATTGAACTTGTTAGTGCAGTACAAGCTGGGTAATCCGAACTGTTTCTGTTGCAGGTCGGGAGTTCATTATCCCTTCGCTGGCACACAGGTTCATAGCAGAGATGGTGGATTTCTTCATTCTGTTCTTCATAAAGGCAACCATAGTTTTAAGTATTATGCACCTCAGTGGGATAAAGTAAGTAGAACAGTATAAAGGTTTATTGTACACAGCTTTAAGGTCTTTGCGCTCTTTGAGGTGTCATGATGTATATGTGCTGTGGTTATGCATCTGATGTCTCTTTCTTAACTGGCACAGGTAGAGGAAACAGCCCCACTATAGGATAACCTCCTTTTAAATCTTTCCTGATCTGGGGTCAGCTGATGGCAGGGGGAAGAATTTTGGAGTAATTTTGTAGGCTCACAAACTCGTTACTAAGGATTAATTAGACTGACCTGCAGTGTATGATTTTCAGGAAATTAGCAAGAATTTTTTTAAATGCTCTTAAAAAAATCTCTGTGGGAAACTTTTTTTGTTTAAAGAAGGTTTTTATTTCAGATCACGTCAAATATGTATCAGCAGGAAGGTTGCTAGGAACGTTGCCATGCTGCAGGCTTTACTGTGCATAAGCCGGAGGGAAAATGGAATAAGCATCTTATGCATCAACTATGCACCAGAATGAAAGTCTTCACGTTTTTATACTTGATGTATTTGGTTTTTTTTAGTGCTTAATTACCTCAAAGGCTCTCTCCTTCTGCAATAGTTCTTATTCCATAGCTGATTCAGTTCCTCCACTTTGATACATTCAGGTATTTCAGTCTCACGAGGAGATGGAGGCTTAGTATGGTCCATACACTTACATTTCAGAATTGAAGGTTTCTGCTAAAACAGCCTTCCAAATGTTGGCTGGATGTAAACTGATACTACAGAGATAACATCTTCTGGACAGGTTGAACTGCTGCTTGAAGGGTGTGGGGAAGAGGCTTAAAACCAACACAATAAATGTCAGTGTAAATTTTCGGTGTTCGTTGTTCAAGTAAGCAGGCAAATGAAATGCCAACCTCTCAGTTCTGTTCAGTTGCCAAAACCTCCAACTCTAACCTGGCAGCTTGTATTTCTAGCTTGGTTTTGTAGGCCTAAAATGATACAGAAGGTACAAGAAAGAGAACAGCTATACGTGCATTGCTTCTGCAAAAATGGTGCTGGTGATTGAAAGAGAATCTTTTTCTTTTTGAATTAATGTACGGCATATTGAATATTACTGCTCTTGCAAGAGCTACAAAGTTGCTTACAAGCAGCTTCAGAAAAACATTTGTTTTTCCTGGTGAGCTGTGTGCTGGAGGCCAGGCTGAGCTGTCGTGAAAAAGCACGTCCTCACTGAAGACAAACGCTTCGGGCCAACATTGCACTGAAGGGAAAAGCAGATTGTGCCATACTTCATTTTCTCTGTTCCTTATCTTTTTTGATCCTGAACAGAGAGGAGAGCAAGTAGTGCACGTATGGGTTGTTTTCAGGTGGGACCACACCTATTTGAATGGAAATTATAGTCTAGATAGGTCACTGAAAAGTCACCTCCCGAGTACACATTGCAAGTGTGCCTATTCCACGTATCAGATGTCAGATCTGTGCTTTGGCTTGTGAAAATACACAGCTGATTCCAGGCTGCTGCTTTGCGTAGCTTCATTAGGGGAAGTGGCTCAAAGTTTCAACTGCTCAGTGAAAGCATTTTGAAACTGCTGAGAAGACAAACCCTGGTCATGCAAAGGAGAAATGTCCTTTGTTGCCTAGTGACTTGCAAGTTCTGCCTTGCAAGAGAACAACGCTTTGGGTTCCCATCTCCCTTGCCTACCTTTTAATGAAGATACTTGTATCCGTGTATTTAGTGAGATGACTGTGGAATCCCTTGTGTATCTCTCAAGAATGAGAGTTTTCCTAACAGTTCTGCAGCTCACTACATAGGCCATCCTGTTGCAAACGTGGTAACAGTGAATTTTTTCATAATGAAAAACCAAACAGCAACTCAGAAGGAAGCCTACCAGTGTTGGGAATTTTAGTGGATGGCTTAAGATCACAGAAGCTGAAAAGCTATTATTCTTTTTTAATAACAGACTGAAGTGAATTCCAGTATTAGAAGGGACAAATGAGTTCTGGCTTTTGTGTAGTGTTTTGTTGTTGCTGTTTTTTTGTTGTTTTTTTTTAAAGTTATCTTATTTTCAACAGAGACATCTCTAAATTTGCTATGCATTACATAATAGAAGAAATAGATGAAGATACATCCATGGAAGATTTGCAGAAAATGATGGTAGTAGCTCTCATCTACAGGTTGTTAGTCTGCTTCTACGAGGTAACTACTCCTACATTGGAACTTCTGTAATTCATACGTGGCAGTTCTCAAATAAACAAACAAAACAAATGTATCATCAGTGGCCAGTGAAGGAAATCCTTTTTACTTTGAGTTCTGTGAAGCTACGTGACTTTCAGTTGAAAGCTAAGTTTGCCATAGCAGTGAACTGCAGTGCGTTGTATGGAATTGAAATAACTTCTTTTTGCAGATAATCTGTATTTGGGGAGCAGGCGGAGCAACCCCGGGGAAGTTCTTGCTTGGACTGCGAGTTGTGACATGTGATACGTCTGTGCTCATCGCACCCAGTCGTGTGTTAGTCATTCCATCCTCTAATGTCAGTATGACAACGTAAGTATTTCATGTCAATGGTATGGAAAGCGTGCAGTTTGGAAGGAGATGCACCGTGTTTTTATTGTTGGCTTTGCCGGAATTGGATTGCCAAGAGCCATTCTCAGATTCTTTCAATATAGCAATTATTCCATTGTGAATATTTTCCAGTTCAGGTGGTAAAATAATCTCTAAACTCTGGAGGTCGTGGGTTTGGGGAAAGCAGAGAAGTGACAATAAGGCACTGAATACTTTTATTCTCTTTTCAGGTCTACGATAAGAGCTTTGATCAAGAATTTTTCTATCGCTTCATTTTTTCCTGCGTTCATTACGCTGCTGTTTTTTCAGCACAACAGAACAGCCTACGATATTGTAGCAGGAACTATTGTGGTAAGAAGAAATGGGATCAGATGATATCAAAACAGGATAGACTCCCAGACTGTTTTTGAATACCGTTCCCAAATGAACAAAGACCTACCCCGAAACTGACACTGAGATGACCGTCCGAATCTTAAGCCCAAATTAAAGCAGAATCATTCTGCAGCTAAAGGAAATGCGTTGCTCCAGAGCGGTGCCGGCAGCTACCTTCAAAGTATTGGAGTTCTCACCAATGCCAAAGAATTGTGAGAGAAATGATGTGTATTAACCGCACCTTGAAAATAAGTGGCTCTGTTAATAACTGCAGAACGCTGCTGTTCTGTTTGTCATCCTGGGGTGAAAGCAGATACTGAGAAATACTCCACCTCGAAAGAAGTGTTTTTCTGCAGTTTTGGGTATTGGAGGGAACTAACTAGAAAATGTTGTTTTCCAAGCAGTTGCCTGAGTTGTGTCGTTGCAGACTCTTTGAGGGGAAGGGGACTGCAGTGTTGGAGAGTAAGGCATATTCACTGAGTTACAGTGACCGGTGTGTAGAAAGAAAACAGTGTTTATCGCTGCCTTTACTATTGCTTCACAGATCATATTCCCTCACCTCTTAAAAGTATTTTATCTGAATATTGATGTGACAAGTTTTTTTTTGCATGATTATCTTAAGTATTGTCATTTATTTAATGTGTCAAAGCTAATGAGGTGAAATGGTAGCTGCTTTTTATCTGGGAAGGGCATTTTACACTGCAGTGTTAGTGAATTGCCATGTATATAATTTTGGAGCTGTGAACAGCACACGTAATTTGCTTCTCTCTGGAGTGAAAGCACTTGTCTATTTCTTGCATATAATATCAAGCAAAACAGCTGACTGAGTTTCCAGGAGCATGCAGGAACTATTAACTGAAACACGTGTTATGGGTGTAAGTCTACCAAAGTACAAATACTACTTGTTTTCTCTTTATATTCTGGCTAACTGTTGGTATATTCAGAATAACTTAAATACTGAATAAAAAAGCCTAATATTTTGCATGATTATACATAGCTTTGATTTTTGTTCTTATGGCATTAGCATCTTGGAAAGGGCCATCTACAACTGTGTTGATATTCTATTAAAATTTGAAGAGTTTAAAATTCTCCCAGAGCAGTTTTTGTCTGCTCTTCTCTGAAGCATACCTGCTGCTCTGCTGCTGAAATTCTTACCCTTTCTTCCCTTCTGGAGGTAGACAGTGGAAGTACTTGTATGAGCTCTTCTTCTCTCTTCAGGTGAAACAGCTTAAAAGCAGTAACATGTTAATATTCTGCATTAGTTTAGTTTGACAAGGGCTGCTACTTTGTTTATGAAGAGAACTTTTTGCATACACTTTCTGATCTTTATTTGCCATCTGTTAAGAATGGCATTTTCTCCTCACTGAACTTTCTACAACTTTCCAGAATGAAGTCTCTGCCTTTTTGGATAATAACTCTCAGATTCTTTGCTATGAGCAATCAGTTGTCTTACCTAGAAAGCCCACTTCCAAAGGCATCATCAGAAAATGTATCTGTACCAAAACACGAAGAACAGCACTGCTGATTTGAGTGCTAGAAGTTGAGGAGGGGCTGCCCAGCCTGACAGAAGCTGAAGTTGTTAGAACTGACAAAAGCCATGCTGGGTTGGGTGTTGCCTATTTATATTTTCACCATGAATACAGATAGAACTTGTGTTCTTGTCGTGGTGATCTAGAAACTGGGATTCAGGATGGAGGCAGGTAGAACCATAGCTGGATAAAATTTCAGTTAAAGCTTCAGATTTTTCTTAGCCTGGAGAAAAATACAACCCTGTCCAGAGCAGGCAAAGAAAAAATTACAATTCAGAAAAGCTAAAGCTGGCCAGGGAAAAACAAATATCCAGTTGCCTGGACAAGTGCATGTTTATTTTTCCGGTTTGTAGGTTCTGTACTTGGCAGGTAAAAGGGCTGAGGAAAACTGAGTGGCATTTCTCTGATTTGGACACCTGGAAATATCTAACTGCATATAATCTGTCCACAGCAGTAAGATGTGACCACGTGAATAACAGCTTAGCTCCGTGCTTTTCAAGTCCAGTTGCTAAACGCTTCTTCTGTATATGGAAATACTGATCCATTCTACACATGCTGCAAGACTGACAGAAGTGAAAGTTGGCCTTTGCCCTCCTGTGAAGCATAGCTCACAGTTGGAAGAGTTTCAGAACATGGGCATGTAGAAATGCAAAGCAGCACTGAATGGCAAAAGTGCTGCCAAGTAACCACTAACGTATCTGAAATTATTTATATCAACTCTAAGCCAGGTGGGCCATGCAGGCTTTTCTCCCCTGGCACTATGAGATGGAAGTGGTGCTTTCACTGTTTGCTGCAGTAAATGACTGGATCTTAACCATAAACTAAATGCTCTTGCTTACCAAAAGCTCAGCTGTCGTCCCTGAAGAATCAAGAGCCTCCTTCCTTCCTCTATTAGACTGTCTGCTCTCTAAGAAACTTTTCTCACTCCTGTAGAAGTGGGAAAAAAACACATCATGCACTTACAGTTGGGTATATTTTGCTGTGGTGAATGTTTCTACAGTTAAGTTTTGTAGCAGAAGTTAGCCTCATAGCTACAATAGTTGAGTCACACTTACGGCTCCAAGCAAGCCTACAATAAAACTCTAACAAGTGAGAAGCTCCAGTTCCCTGCTAATTTAAAGAGTTCTCAAGTCCACTGTGGTGGCAGAAAGCATGTGACAGCACGGGGCATGAGCACACTGCCTTGCAGCACAGCTGTAGTCACTGAGGCCTTTGTTTGGAGTTAAAACTGCCAGACAATATTTCATATTTTTATTGATGGCATTTATCCCATGGTTTAACATGTTAATTATACTGTAATAAACATGGCTTTAATATTAAACTTTTCCTTATTATCCAAAGTCACCACAGTCCATTTCAGTAAATATAAAAATATATACTTAATACTTTGTACAATACTGGTTTTTGGTCCAAACAAAAATGGATCAGAAAAGCCAATAAACTTACTTTAAGAATTCCCAATTTTAAAGATTTTCTAAATGGATTTAGGCAACTTTGAATAATGGGATTTACATAATAAAATCTGAGACAATACTAAACAAAAATGGCCGTAACACACAAAATTAAAATTTCCATTTCACAGATCTGTTATGCCAAAAAAGTACATAGAGAAACAAAACTGTATTTACACGTTTCATAATAAAATAATAAAGGCGAGACAGGTGATAAAGGGCTGTAAGAATGAAAATATAGAAATAGCATATAATTATTAAATGGAGAACTACAGATCTAACAAGTCCTTAGCATGAATCGTCCTGTAATCAGTCTTCCTCTATCAGAAAATTTTAGTGCACGATACACCCAAACTCACTCACTTCACACATACACCGGCACAAACTCAGCATAGAAATCATTCGTTACCAACATTCTCTACTCTATACAGAACCCCTCACTGGTATAATTACATTTCGGAGGCGTCAGTAAACGCAGATGGGCGCACGGAGCGGTGCAGATGAAGAGGTATTGTACAAGCCATTCACTGCGCGGGCTGTGCGCATCTCTATAGCCGAACCATGCCGAGTCAGTGACACAAGTAACTTGCTGGATTCTAAAATAGTTTTGCTTGAGAACGGCCCCGGTGCCAACTCTACTTGTTACAAAAAGACTAAAGGAGGGAGGGAAGGAAAGGGCAGCAGAGTTCTATATTCCTTTAGGCAGATCTGACTTCAGCTAACCCAGCATGAGGTACGATCCCAACAACTGAACAATGCAGGGCAGCAGCTGCTCTCAAAGTTGCTTTACCAATCGGCGATTACTTTCTACGTCTAACTGCAGTCTTTATCTTCCGACCAGAAACTGAAGATCCAGAGGCAGAGAAAATATTTTTTCCATTAGTCCTATCAAAAGAAATTAGCAGTGCAGAGTTTAGGACAGTATAGTCGACAATGCAGTAGCAGCACTGAGCAGATATTCCAGAACAACTGTGTTATCATCTGGCTCACTAGTTAGCAGCTGGCAACACACAGCGTATGACGAACAGGAAGAGAGTTCCAGAAACCAAAAGCAATTAAATCTCTCATTCAGCAGGTAAGCAGCACACAGTGGCTAACTGCAGACCTTATTTTTCAAGAACATTTCAATGGGTGCATGGTATTTCTGAGAACTAGGCTGCTGTCAAGCTAGCGCTGTTCACTTAGCTGCTCACGCTAACAGAGCGAGGAAAGCTGCCGTGCTTAGACATAAATTCCAATGTTCATCTGAGCACCTCACAATTTAACATCAGCAGAGGCTGCACACAGTCCACTGATACTACCAAAAGCTCAAGTGAAATTCTGATATGGTCTCTTACCCCACTGTAAATGCTGGAGGCTGGCTGAATGAAAATCCTGAAGAGCCAGAAGGCTGTACCGGTGCTGCTGGTGCAGGGGGGTTTGCACCAAAAGTAAATACTTCTGGGTTACTTGTAAAGTTGAAATTAGAAGTACTACTTCCAAACTGGAATACGGGACCTAAGAAAGATGGGGCAGAAGCAGAAAGGAATAAGAAAATGAAATTTGAGTTCATTCTTTCCAGCAAAAACCTCACCATCCTCCCTCTACCTCTGTCACACATTGCTCAAGATGGCAAAGCTTGGGGTGGGAGGAAGGTTTACCAGAAATGCTAAATTACCACAGGAGCAACACTAAAAAACTTCATTTGCTTCAGTAGAGAATCATAAAGGGATTCTAAATAAGATTGCTGGCACACTGCTAATGAACTGTTTCCTGCTATCTGTATTGCCATTAATTTATGCCTGCATGCACTGAAATATATCAATGAAGTCTCAAATTGCAGTACTGAATTATCATATACCATTTAAACAAACTTTGTTGTGTAACTGCAGTCTGGAAAATAACATTAACCGTTCCTACAATCAAAGTAACACAGACAAACCACGGGGACTTTTCTCTTTAAACTCCTACTTCATTCATTACAGAATGAAAGAGCAACTGACACGGTGTGCCAACTAATTACTGATTAATACAAATGCAGGCTGCTTTCAACAGAGAGTATTTTGTAAAACATCCAAGAAGAAAAGAGGCTTTTCTTTTCTAACTGGCCCTAACCCTTTTCTGTATCTGATCCTGTTATCAAATACAAGTGTTTTACCTATGAATGTGTTTAGTTGAAAAAATAATTATTACTGTGGAACAGGTCTTGCACTTAAATTGCAAGGATCATTCTTGCCAGCATATTTCAGAAAAAGAACTTTAAATGAAGCTTTCGCCCATACAGGTCTAGTATTAGCAATGTATCTCACACAAGAAAGTCTCCAATCCAAATAAGTTGGCAAAAAACCCTAAAAACTACTCTGTAACAAATCCCAAAACAACTGCGCAGCGCTTCTGCTGCTCTGGTCTGTCTGTACAACCTATGTGTACCTGCACATCTCTGGTCCTCCCTTTTATGGAGGTTAATTCTTACAGTTGAGTATGTGCAAAAGGCAGAAGTCATCTCACTCACTAAACTTCAGATGCACTTCATGGAAAACAACCCACCGACCAAGCAAGCTCTCTGTGACACCAGAAAGGAAGAGGATGGTCAACGCTCACCAGCACTGGAGGTGCCGGAGCCAAAACCCGGTTGTTGGCTCGACTGCTGTCCAAACACAGGGGGCTGAGTGCTGCTCGTCACAGAGCCGAAGGCAGGAGGTGCAGGCTGAGGGCCGGCTGAAAACAGCGTTGTTGACAGGGATCCAAAGCTGGGAGCATTCGGCTGGCCGGGGCCCTGGCTCTGGCCAAATGCTGGTAGCTGACCGGCACCAAAGGCCGGGCCAGCAGCAGGCGTTGAAGACCCAGACCCAAAGACAAATGAAGAGGATGACCCTGAGGGAAAAGAAGAGCAATTTCAGCATGTGCTGGGTTGTTTCGTTTGTTACAGAGCTTATGTTTGCAGCCGGGTAGGTAAAACAACAAACAGTACCTCCTTCATAATAGGAATTATACCTTTTCTTGTAAGAAAGATGAAAAACAGCATGCTTTCAAGAGTCAGTCAACATACACCTCAAACACTGGTTGTCTAGCCTCAAATTACCGTTAGCCATTCACCTTCTAGAAACAGACTCCCACGAATAGCACATGCTGATCTGTGTTTACTAGGAGTTATTTATATCACGGGTAAAGAATACTCATTCATTTATTTTTAATATTTCAATCATTCAAAATACAGCTCCTGATCTATTGGAATCGGGAGAACGCAAATCTTTCCTCTTGTAAGCAATTGCACCCCTTCCTCATCCAAGTGTTTACAATTATCAATTTCTGGAGACCAAATCAGGCTTGCAGGGACCTAACCCAGCTACCAGAATAATTCCGTCCCTCCATGTAACAGAAAACAAGCTCATTCAATTAGCTGCTTTGGTTCTGCATGGCCAGCAGAAATAATGAGAAGAAAATCCATGACTGAACAGTGACTTCAAACACACACACTGCTGCTGAGCAAAAAGAGACATTCTGAATAGCACTGGTAATCTAATGCAATTTAAGCAGACGTCATGCAATGAAAAAATATCCATCTCTGCAACACAATGGCTAACTGTTTTTCCAAGAAGGAAAACAGAAGGTAAGACAGGCTAAAAGGTATTTAAATACTTTTATGAAGATTTTTGATAGCTTTGTTTACTAACAAAAAGATGCTGGAAGTCCTGACTTGCTAGTGGCTTAAGACTGATCTGCTGATTGCTGTAACGTAGGGCTGTTCTCTCTCTGTTGCTGATATACAAAAAATAACATTTAATTCCCATGAATGACAAGCTTAAGGAAACTGATCAGAATAGTTGTAGCTTTCTTACAGGTTTAATTTTATTATCAACGATTTCTAGGCAGAAATACACATTATTTGGAAACTTTAGCCTTATGCCATACTGCTAAATTCATGCTGCACTTCAATAGCAATGCATATAGAACGTGAAAAAAAAATATCCAGATTCTTGTTTCTGTGTTCAGGTAACCAAGAAAATGAACGACTGGCTATAATGCTCTCCAGAAGTCACCCTTCACAAAGCAGCAGTTGCATATATCAATACTGTGTTTGTGATATACACTTGTGAAGGATGGTCATTACAAATCTTGATGTTATTTACAGTGCTTGATAGTTTTAGGTACGGGAGAAAAAAAACTGAAGTTGTCACTGACTTTTAACCTTCAGCACTGGATTGATACTGAGAAGAGGGAAATTCACTCTCACGATGACAAGTTCCTACGTGAATGAAAGCCAGTAAAGGATTGTCCACTGCACAGAATAACAGCACAGCCAGCTGATTCCTAAACTGTATTTCCCAGACTGCCCGAAAACCTGAGCCCCAAGCATTAGTATTGTTTATATGTTGTTGAATGTAAATAGTCACTACTTCTTTCCATACGTTTTGCCTACACGTTCTCCATGAAACACTATTTCCCTGCTCCATTTATCTATTTTGTGACCTAACAGCAAAAACAAAAGCACCTGCTTAAACGTACCTGTTGAACTTGATGTGGCCGTGGCTCCAAAGGTAAAGCCAGAACTTGCTGCACTGCTACTGCTGGCTCCTGAACCAAAGACAAACGGAGCAACTGCTGCACCAGTGGTGGAAGATGTGGTTGCTGGTTTGCTTTCTTGAGAGAAGCCAAATGACTGAGATGCTGTAGATTCTGCAGAATTGCCAAAAGCAGTGCTGCTCACAGTGTTGCTGGCTTGCCCAAACACGAAGGGAGTGGGAACCGGCGCAGGGTTGGAGGAAGAGGTGACGCTGCCAAACACGCTGCTGCTGTTGGCTGAAGTGGTGGGCACAGCTGTGCTGGAGGAACTGGAGCTCAAGAAGCTGAAGGATGGCTTTGCTGCTCCTTGATCTGCGGGGCAGAACAGAACATGAAACGCTGCCAAACACCGAAGTGTGCGCAACGGAGACCCTGTCCCAAAGGCTGTACAAGGAGAAACACTGACTGATGCCTCAGCTACTATGCAGCTACTGTGGATTACTTAAGATCCAGATCTAATACACTGATTGCTGCCATTCACAATTAATGGAATGGGAGAACCGTGAAGAACGATGACACCACCACAGCTGTAGGCTTTAGCAGTTACAGACACCAAGCATTGGCTGTAATAATCAGAACCAGATTTAACCAGTACATCTCTTCAAACAAAAATATCTTTCAGATGCTCCCAGAAGAACAACATCAATTACCTGCAACACTTCTATAGTTTGTTAAATAGAACACAGCAAACAAACAAACAAAACAAAACAACAACAGTGGAACGGTTTCTTTTGTAGCCTCTCCTGAAGTTACAGCCCCGAGCCTACAGCCCGAAAGCCAGCTAAGCTGATCATCCTGCAGCCTCACTCTTACGGCTTAAGCTCACTGCACTTCAGTACTTTCAAGACCTGCATTTGGGAGCCATGGAGAACAGCACTCTGTTACAAAGCTGTCACAAAGTACTGAGTGCAATTTTAGATTTAAAGCTTTTTTTTTTTTTTAAGTATATAATTCTTCAGCTTTCCCTAAGCTTCTGCTCTCTCATTATTATACCTGACCCTGTTCTTCATTTCCCACTGCCATTTTTTCCAGCAGTTATGGACCTTTTTCCATCTATGCCACTTGTAAGTAACTCTCCACTGTGTTGAAGAAGGCTTGTTAAAGTCTCCTTGTTACACAAGGTGTTTTGTCAAATTCCCATGACTAAATCAAACTCCAGAACTTCAACTGGAAGAGAAAAAAAGCCAAAACAATACAACCTCCCCTCCACCAAATCCCCCAATCCCCAATCTGCTCAGTAGCAGCTCAATCGTAAGACTACAAAGATTAAAAATACCACAACCCTATGCATTGCTTTTATTCCCCCTGTTCTTTCCCTTATTACTTCCAAAGTTAGCCAAAGTTAGTAACGAACTCTGTTCTCTACACCATGGTAAGTCATACAAAAAGGAATTACAATCAGAATTTTTCCACACAGTAATTGTCACTAAAATCTTTCAGTCCAGCCTTTCAGAAGATAAAAGACACACAGAATGTGCAGTATCTATTTAATTACTTCCACACCTTTGTGGCAGTAGAACTGCAGCAGTACACCCGGCAGCACAGCTGCAAGTACACACGAATGAGACAACTTTCACAGATCTCCCTTCACTATGAAAACCATAGCATGAAGCCTCTGTCATCACGCTAAAAACTTTACCACCAATGATGGTGCTAGCACAGAAACCATACAAATCATCTGTGTTCGTGTGGGATGCAACACAAATTCATTAAGGTGCAACGATTTCTTTTCTTCTTGTCCAAACCTAGTCTTAAAACTCACTGAAATTGAAATAGGAATTGCTACTAATTGTCTATACATCAACAACTGGAACAGAAATTACACTACGTACAGTAGTTAAGCTTTTTCTAAAGCTCCAGTACGTGAACCTTATCAGCTCCTACAGACTCTGTAACTTATGACTTCAGAGGTACTATTTGAGGGACGTAGACAGTTGAAGACAAAAGATATTCTGCTTACCTGAAGTACTGGCTTGGGCCCCAAATGAAAAAGCTGGCTTTGCCTGCTCAGTTTCCTTCTCTGATGGTTTAACAAAGCTGAAGTTGAACATAGGTTTTGCTGTGCTTTCTTCTTTGGTATGCTCAGACTGCCCGACGGAAAAGACAGGTTGTGCCTTTGACTCTTCACTGTCAGCTTTCTTCCCAAACACTAACGGAGCAGCAGAACTGACAGAATCCTGTTTCTCTTCTGTCCTTCCCAAAACAAACTGCGAGGCAGGTGCCGACTCCACGTTACCAAAAGAGAAGCCTCCCTTTGTTGAAGGAGTTTCGTCCTTTCTCTCATCTGGTTTCTTAAATGCAAAAGAAGCTGACGCAACTTCATTTTCTGCCACAGTTCCAAAAGTGAAGCCAGCGACTGCGGTTTTATTCTCATTGGTAGTTATGGAAGAAGTAGAACTTGAACCAAAACTGAAACCTCCCAATACTGGTTGTTGCTCTTTCTTTTCCTGCTGTCCCAGGCTTGCTGTCCCAAACTGAAACGTTAAAGGAGCCGGACTACTTGTAGACGGAAGGCCAAAGGTAAAATTGTTACTTTTATCTTCCTTTTTATTCTCTTCTGATTTAGAGTCCGAGGATGAAACTCCAAATTTGAAGTTCCCTGAACTGCTAGGAAACTTGAATCCCCCAGGCGCAGCGTTAGAAGATGCAGATTCAGATGCAATGCCAAACTTGAAGCTCCCTTGTTCTCCAAATTTAAAACTTCCTGCGGTACTCGATGTTTGAGAATCAGAGGATGATGACTGAACACCAAATGTAAATGATGGCATTGCAGCATTTGTGGACACAGCAGAAGCATCAAAACCTGCAGAAGTAAGAAATAACGTTTACTTTGTACTCTATGGTACATCTGTGGCACATGAAGGCTTCAGCTACTTAGTGAGTTTCTAGTTCCAAACTTCCCAATCAAAACTGTAAAAATAAAACAAAACACAAAAAACAACCCAAAATCAAAATGGAAAACAAAATTCCCTCACGCTTCTCTCTAAATAAACCTTTTCACAATGGCATTTTTCTGTCTGCTGCTTGGCTTTGAGATGTGCACTGGTATTAGATGTAATACACATTACATTATTATTACACTTTTTGTCTAAACTGCAAATGAACATCATGTAAGAACAAGCATGTTGTTAAAAAAGGCTTTTCTCTAAAAAGCATACATTTATTCTTGGGAAAATGTGTGGAAACATACACGTGACCTTATCTAGACAATACTACAAGAAAAAATGAACAGACCTGCCCTAGCTCTAAGGAAAAAAACTAACTGAGCTTTAAAAAAAGTCAAAGCAAAACAAACTGCAGAATGCACATCCTCATTTTAACCACTCAGTATTACCTTTGAACTCTGCTTTGGTGCCTGGCTTTGCACTTTCACAGGCTACACACTTTGTGGCCTCCGGTTTGTTTTGGACCAAGCAGACCTCACAATCCCAGCTTCCTTCAGGCTTCTTGAATTTGTCTAAATCCAGAAGTTCTCCAGAAGGAGCAGCAAATGCAGACGCACTGCTGCTGGTCACAGGCACTGAACTCCCTAGGAGATAAGCAGTAATTAAACACTCTGCTTGAGTTATAAAGTGAACATGAAGTTTAAGAACCTCTCAAATGCTCTCGGGTTTACAAATCAGACAGGTGCAACAGTGAAACATCAAACAACAGCTATTCATACAATTCAACAACACAGCCCATTTCAGATGTAATTCATGGATATTCTTATCAACTAAACTTACAAAAATAATTTCTGCTGACACAAGTAACCCATAATCAATGTTAGCACACACAAATCGGTGATGAGTGTAAAGTGATGTGAAGCTAAGAATTTATCAGATTTATTTATCTCCAAATTCCAAAGTCAGACATGTTGGAAACTATACCATCATGAAACAAACAGAAAGGAACCCAAAGCTTCCAGACACGCAGCTCTGTTCAGCACACAAACTGCACTGTCATCAAGAGCAGCAGAAACCTCCATGAAAGAGGCCTGAAAGACATTGCTTTCCTTCTGACTTTTCTCCCTGCAAAGGAATAGTTGATGCTGCGGCAGAAAACTTGTAGCTCCACAAGCATGAGGACTGAAGCAGCCACCCAGAAGGCACAAAAGCATCACACTGACATCTTCACTCCAACTGTTTTAAATCACTGAGGGCAGCTTTTAAAAGGGAGGCAAAAAAACAAAAAAACAAAAAAATCCCTTGTATTTGAAACAATAAAGGCAGGGTTTCTCTTTCATGGTATACCCAGCAGACTTTATCCTCATCTTATTTTCAACACTCTTCCCCTTCACTGATGTAACATATCCATGCAGTTCCCTCCTTGCAACGGCTGCAGTTTCAGATAAAGGTTCTCAGAGGCTCTCCAATAGAATCAGCTCCCCCCGAAATGCATTATCTTACCTGATGAAATTTCACTCTTATTGTACAGGATGATTACAAAACCAAAATCTAGTTGGTCCTTATTTTTTTTCTTCAGGAATATATTTGAAAATGTGTTTTTTGACATATTAGTATATTAAATGATGTGTAGAGTCAAGACATTTACAATGTCAAATAGAGGGTGACAATCCAGAACCGGACTGAAGAACCCAGTGGGTTACCTGTGTTCTTGAAGCCTACCACTGCCCTTCACTGAGATACCTGGACATCAGGTTTTGTTTTAGCTAAAGAAGACTAGTTAGGACTACACAGTCTTGAAATCCAGCTTCCTATCTCCCCTCATGTAATACAAGAGGTGAGTGGAGATATTTTTGACTGTGGTTTGTAAATATGATTTTTACTTTTTTGAAAAAGTTTTGTTTTTTTTTTAAACTCCTTCTACAGAGTTCACATTTTTTTCTAGTGAAAAATCAGTGAATAGTTCTTAAATTAAGCCACCCAGTTCAGACATCTTTCCTCACCAACAGCAATGCAGGGAGTATTTGCTTTGACTCAGCTCTGTACTTACACACTGCACAATCAGTTCAATTAATGGGATAGGCTGGAACCTGGGCTGACACCTTGAAAGTGCCTGTAATCATTCTTGCAGACAGGCACTCATCCACCAATCACATCTGGCTGTTGTGTTGTTCAAAATATTTTCTATGTTTTTCTGTTGTTTTTTTTTTTTTAATTCCATAACAAAAACCACAGACTAAGATGGAAACAACAGGTTTTCTTAACAGGAGGTTAAAAAAAAAAAAAAAAAAAAGGCCATACCTGGTTTCTCGGACTGACAGGCTACACATTTGCTATCTTCTGCCTTATTTGATACAAAGCATGTTGCACAGTCCCAAGAGCCTTTTGGCTTCTTAAACTTGTCTCCAAAGCCCAGAGTGACTGTGGTGTCAGTGCTGCTGGAGGAGGACGTCACAGTCACCGAGCTCTCTGTGGTCACTGGCAATGCCAGAGTAGGCATTACTCCCATGCCAGGCTTTGGTGTCTCACATGCTACACATTTGGTAGCTTCAGGTTTGTTCTGGACCAGACAAGTATCACAATCCCACGTTCCAGGCGCTGCCTTGAATTTGTCTCCAAAGCCCAGCATCCCCACTGGAGAGGCTGCTGCCTTTGTGGAGCCACTCGGACTTGAGCTCATCGTCTGTTTCGTACTCTCAGCTGTTGACACTTTAGCAGCTTGGCAAGTGACACACTTGCTGTCTGTGGCTTTGTTCTGCAAACACGGGTCACACGGATCAGTCTGCCAATACGACGATGCTTGTTTCGAGGTCTCTTTACCTGCAGAAAAACTACTTATTGCAGGCCTTGTATAGACCGCTGTGCTTGTGATAGGCTGTGCAGATGCAGAGGATTGTGTTTTTACAGATGTAAATCCTGGAGGAGGAAAAAAATATACATATCTTCCTGTTAAAGCTGTACCTCACTACAGTTAGCAGAGTTACTAAGGACACTACAGGGCCTATAAATTAATTTCAACTCAAATGTCAACAGTTACAAATATACATTCAGACTGAGTGCAAAAGGAAGTCCCTGGAAATCTGATCTAAAGGGATTGAGTTTCATATGCTGCACTGAGACACAACAGAAAGCTTCATTTAACTCTTCAATTTCAGTAAAGTTTGAAATCAATTTTTTCACTAGTTGACACGTGTGAGCAAACAGTGGCTGACTGAAATCTGACTGTCCATCACGCACTGGAAATAATTCAGTTTCATTCAGACACCACGCCCAAGCAAATCAAATTTCTGAAGCCATTCCTTCTGTAGTAACTATTCAAATTCACTTCAGTAACCGTGCAGCAGTTTGCCCTGTGAACACTGATCTGCACGATTATTTCCCTACAGGTGCTGAATATAAATTAACAAGAAGACAGTAGAACAATTGTCTCAATTTTATAATCTTCCTTTAAAGTGCGCTGGACACAGGCCAACTTGTTCCTTTAAGGTGCCAATTCTAACAGAAAACAGAAGCTACTAACAAAGATACAGTAAAGGAAATGCACCTTCAGTAGCAGCTCAAGTTGCCTGTAAAGCTAAAATAAATACTGTGTCGTTGGCTTATTTTTTAGCCAGCAATGAAGCCTTTGAACAGTGTGGATGTAGATCCTGCTTCTCTTAAATTGAAGAAGAAAGTGACTGTCGCTTCATTCAGAGGTCTTTCCTTAAACAAAGGAATTTTCTCCCACTTAGCTCCTTCCAGTACAAAAAAAATTACAATTTAAGGCCCAAAGATTTGCAGCTTTTGCAACATATTCAGGAATGGAATCCCTTATTCTTTCTTTTTTTACATATATATTTATATTTTCAGGACTGTTGAAAGTGGGACAGGAACGCTGAGGTTTACAAACATTTCCTTTTCAATTCCATAAAGTTTACTTATTTAAAATCAAGCGCTGATTATTTGATTGTTTTCATAACTCATTTACATCCTAGCACAGCAGAGATGTAATCCATCTGGTTTTGAAGGTGCAGTTTTACTTTCAGCAATAAAAACCACTCAGAAGGGGCAGATTCATCCTAATGGACATAGCACTTAATGCTTTCCTACATTTGTATTTAGAGCTGATACTGCATTAACCATGACATAAGCTTTTTTTTTCTTTTTTAAATCCATGTAAGCATTTTTTCTGCTGTATCTTTTAAGAAGAAGTTCATTATCTCACCAGGGTTTCTTAGAATGTCTAACACACTCCCTTCCTTTAAGACCTTTGCAGGTTTGAAGGGACCATCATACTCTTCTTTTTCTTCCTTTTTATTGCTGATGCTGTTTACAGCGCTGGTATCTTCAGAAACAAGAGAAAACAAAAACATCTTTCATGATGCAATCCAATTAGAACAGAATACACCCACTTTTGCCAGTAACAAGAACTTCCAACTTTCCCGAATCTAAGAATCTTCAAAATTCAACCTGCTTTACAGTTTTTAGTTACACCTTGTAAAAGCAGATCTGTCACTGAAAAAAAAAAAATACTGCAGAAGCCCAACACTGTCTGAAATCGCTAGCATGCTCAGAAAGAATAGATTCAGTATTTAATAACACAAAAAAGAAGACCTGCACTTCAGAAGTGAAGTGCTAAAGTTGCAGTTACCGCGGGTAAGGAAGGGCGTCGCTGCTGTATCGCTGCATCCAGAGCGCTCTGCCGATTTTACTACAGGAACACTGAATGTAAACCCCATCTGCTACAAAAAAAGAGAGGTTTTTCAGAGTCTGAAACTAAAGAAATTTAATGAAATTCACACACAAATGCAAGTCTGACACCAAATCTCCAAATTTTCGGTATACATACTGGATGACTGCTTATAAGCCAGAAACCTACATAATCGTTTTTCCCATTAGCACAGCCCTGTTTTAATGGTCTGCAATATTCTACTAAAGGTCTGATAAAAAGTTGAGTTTTTTTCTTTTACTTACAGACAACGGAGGTAGCACTTCTGCCTCAGTAGATTTCACAATAGGAGATGAAAATCTGAACACAGGACTGCCAACATTACTTGTTGGTTGTACCTGCATTTTCAAAAGAATCAGAAGTTTATACCTAAGAGCAGCAACTACCTGAATTCAGAATCCAACAGAAGTTTTGCAGAAGTTCAGAAATCTGATGTTTTAGTTATTTCTAATCCACAGATGAAAGCAACAATAAAATAAAATGAAGTCTGCTAACGAGTACACAAGACATCATCTTTAAAACTACATCACACAAACCAAGAGAAAAAGATGAGATGCTACTTAGGTCTAAACATACGGAAAAGCAGGAAATTGAAGATGTCTAAACTCAGCTCTACTAAAGAACTTCCTTGACAGGTTAAAGCAGATATCTGCTTCAAAAAATGCAAAATTATCTCAAGTATTCTGGAACTGATTAACGTTTATTTTTCTATACTAATCTAAATTATTGCACCCTAAGCTCGTTCTATGCAAGGCTTGAACGACCACTTAATCTAGCTCTCATTCAATAACCTCATGCCATGGTGTAACCATCGTAGGCAGCTAGTCACTCCCTTCACATGGGCAGGGAAAAGAATCAGACAGGTAAAAGTTCAGTAGCACAATGGCCACTTGGAAAACCAAATGCTGTGCCTCTGCACATCCCCTCTTTTGTTCCCCCGTGTTGCTGCTGAGCACATTGCTATTGGTATGGCTCATCCCTGCGGTCACACAGGACACTGTCCTGGCTGAGCCCTCTCCCAGCCCTTGTGCACCTTGGCCTGCTTGCTGCCAGGGCTGTGTGAGAAGCAGAAATGGCCTTGATGCTGTATAAGCATTACACAACAACAGCTGAACACTGGTCTGCTATCAACACTGCGTTCATTGCAGACAGGCAACTTTGCACAGCTATAACTATAAAGAAAATTAACTCTATCCCTGCCAAAACCAGGATGAACAACTTGGCATAAAATCCCACCCCCCTAAAATTCCACAGTTATACAGTTACCTTAACCAGATGTTTGCAAGTTCAAGACTGACAATCAAAAAACTGCATTTTTCTCTCCAAATTGCAATACAACTCTGAATTATTCAACTCAGTATGAACTAATGCTGGTTAGTTCCACGAGTACCACAGAAGTTAACTTGCAACAAAGCAGATATATACTCATACTGAAAAGCATTCACAGCATACAACAAAGATTTACCTTGTTCATCACTGATGTGGAAACAGTGCTTGGTGACGACGAGACAGTACTGCTAGTCAGAAAACTGAAGTTGAAAGGAGCCAGTGATGCAGTACTGATGGGCAGGGATATTTTCGGGAGTACCGGTTCCTCTACTTCCTAGAGTTGTAAATTAAAATTTTTCCCTTTACAAAACATGCTACTTTCTCATCCTGCTCCACTCTCACCTCTTAATAAAATTAAACAATAAAAGTAACACAGACACAGATTAAGAGAAAGCAAGTTTTCAAAAGGGTTTCCTAATCTCCCCATCTCAGTCTGTGCAGTTTTAATTCATGGCAGGCCTGCTTTCACATTACATCACATTCACCACTAGCCCAGTAAGAATACTGGAGTTACCTCAAAATTGTTACCTGTGCAGAACAGAGAGGTACAGATCAGACTTTTTTGTTGCTGTTTTCTATGCTTTAGTCATTAATGCTCTAAAGAAACATCACCATTTCTAAATATCCTCACATTTCTTCCTTTAATATTAAAGTCTTAAGACAAATGAGAAAGTGTTCTTGCAGAACTGGACAGGGCAGCTGCTCAAGTTTCTGAAGCCACTACAACAGTGAATTTAGAAAAATGTAACATTTAAGGTATGTGGGTTCAGTACACAAACAAAACAGAAAATGCCTGCAAAGAAAGCTACAGAAGACTGTACTCTGATAAATCCTGCCATGTATGAGGATGCAAATCAGAAATCAGTACATCTCAAAAAGAACTGGGTTTGTTCTTGCCTTTTAAGCTATTTGATAACCAAGACTGGATGAGTTTGGGTTTAAATGAGAACTACCAACCTAATCACAATCTGCACAGAAGCACCAAGATCTCAACAGAAATGAACGACTAAGCAGAGAGATAAATTGGTACCACAGACATTCAGTGTATCCTATGACTTACAATGTTTCACTATTTTGATTAGGAAAGCTTACAGAACTTAGCTAGTTTTATCTCTATCACTATTTTATTTGAATTACACATACATACTCCATTGTTAATGATTTCTTTATATTGCATCAGCTGAAAGACCAACTTAAAGACTTACACTACAGATACAGTTACAGGCAGCTCAGATAACATCCAATCAGAAAATCATCTTTTGAGTATTTGTGACTACAGTTTTAGAACAAGAAAAACCCCCCTCACAACAAGTTGAGTAAGTATCAGAAATGCTAAGTTATCATTAGCAGACGTGCAGAACATCATTTTCTAATTCTCTTATGAACTCCTGGCCCACGTGTCTACGAGATGTAAATAGGAAACAGTAAATTCAGCATGCTTTGTTTACGTACTTGGCACTTGTTTCAAGGATCACCGCAGTGCAGAAATGATACAAATCTCCACTAAAACATTCCTGTTCTTAGGACTCATTCATTTAACTGCTGGTGGGAAACTTTCTAGCGCGAGGAATCTCCAGTACAGCAGAACTACAGATTTCAGAGCTACATAGCAAGGCTCAAACAGAGTAAGTAAACAGGAGCTTGCTCTGAAGCCACAAGAAAAAAAAACCCACAAACCTAAGGCTGCATTCTTATAATTCGCTGTGAGGTAATAAAACTGACAGACTTCAGTCATCTCAAAGACAGCAATCAAAGGAAAAGTCACTTACCTGTTCTTGTCCAGACTTTGATACGTAGTGTACCCCTCTCTCCCTTCTCATCTTGCCGCCACCACTTCCTCCTGAAGTCAGACCATTGGATGCAGGAGTACTGAATTTGGGGTAGGTCAAATTGCTAGCACAGAATAACAACACATGGGTTGGGGGTTAAAAAAAAGAAAAAAGAGAGAAGAAAAAGTTATCAATTTATTTTCAAGCTATTATAGCCATCATCAGTCCTAGAACTGAAACTTGTTAATCAGAATCAGGAAAAAGGTAAAGCTGCTTCATAAGTTCCCAAATGCTGGTAATACAATTTTTGCTATTTAGAACATCAAGTTTAAAATAAAATGGTTTTAAAAAAAGCAAGGAAAATGACATACAAAGTTGCAACATCCATATGGGAATGATGACTAAGCCAGAAGACCTGAAATAGAAGAGCTGATTCATACTGATAATTTCTAATGCTTCTTTTAGATAGCCTGGGCATGGACTGGTTCTCCAATTCTGTGACGAACATTAATTCTGCAAGGATATAAAGAACAACTCACGAAAATACACAGAGTGTATGTATGCACACATGGGAAAAACACTGCCAACAGCTCTGATGGAAGAGAGAGCCCTCAAGATGGTGAGATAATATGGCAGAAGTTTCAGAAGCAGCTCAGGCTTTTATGTGGCCATCAGAAGGAACAGCAGAGGTGTTTGGGTGTGCCAACATTCCAGAATTCTTTTCAGACACCAACACAGATCCCTTTTGTAATGCATACAAAGGCATTTCTCTGTTTGTTATGAAAGCCTTGATCAAAACCAGAAAGATTTCCTAATGCAAGTGCTAAGAGAAGAAAAAGAAAAAACCACATCACAAGCCGGAAGTGAAATAAAGAATAACATCAGAAGTAATATGGCAACAAAATGAAATATCCCTGAAAAAAAAAAAAAAAATCACTATATCAAAGCTTATCCAATCAGTCATTAAAGAATGAATTATATTAGATCACATTGGAAGACACCAAGTCCAGTTTCTGGAAGATTGAAGAAAAGAACTGGTGTAAACTTGTCAGACACTTGAAAGCAGTCTGATTAGCACTGTAACTGCTGAGAGGAAGCCAGATCCCTAAGGCCATACGCTCAGGCTTTTCTGTAAACCAAACTGCCAGTCAATCAGAATTCTGAAAAAAGCCTTATGTCAAAACAGATCTTTATTCAGACAACTATAGCCTGCACAGAAGAGTCTATTAATTCTTTCTCCTAACACATATCAGCTTCAAGGGGCAAAGACATTTGTCAGTCTTCGAGTAAATCCATCCTACAACCAGCCAAGTTTAAAGAACAAATAGCCTTTGGTAGGTTGAAAATAGCTTAACCAGTATTCCACTCTTGCCAGAGTATCAGTGTTGTGTTCCTGATCTACAGCACGACACACAAAGACTGGCTTCAAAAAAGGGAGAAAGGAAAAAAAAAAGGAAAGAAAATAACATCTACCTACTGTATGAACAAAAAGAAAGACATGGCAACATTGCAATGAGCACTGAGAATGAAATAAAATGCAGAATGTTTTCTGAATCTCCTTTTTACATGGAGGAGGAGAACGGATTTCTGCAAACAACAATTTAGAACTGTTTGGGGGAAAAAAACCACAAGTCAAGTCCAGCACCTCTCTGCATTCATACCAAAACCTTACAGCCAATCTCACACTCCCGAAAAGGCAGCTGTTGTGAAATCAAACTTTTAGACACCAAATCAAAGCGTTGAGGTGTTGTTGGTTGGTTTGTTTTTTTTTTTGTATGAGCCAAAGAATGCCCCAGGCCACACAGGAATGGGTTGGCATTTGAACAGAGTCCTGTTAGTGTTGTTTGAAGAGAAAAATCCACACCCCAAAAGATAACATTAGAGTGCAAAGCGCCTCCACTCCAGCTTCATTGAAAACACTATGAGCTATGAGGAGCAGAACTCATTCTACCTACCTAAACCAAGTAAGCCGTGTGGCACAGAACAATCTCCTCAAGGCAATCACAACTGTTAGCTCCCTGGGAATGTTGTTTTAGAACCAAGCTAACATTGGACCTCAAAGGGTTCTGTGAAGCTCTTAGTTTTCATGCTAATTCAGAGCAGAGAAATGACTTCTCCAAGATAGGAATTTCAAAACAAACAAACAAAAACACCCAAACAAACCAAAGGATAACTACAAACATACTCCTGAGCTGTACACCACTCTGTCTTATAAAGAATCCTTCACAAAGAATCATTCCTTTAGGACCCAGCTTTCAAGCTTCAAGCAATTAGACTAAACAAATCACTAAAACTAATGGCTCTTACTCCAGATAATATCGAGATGGATAAATGGTTTAATTGCCAATAAGTAAACTGATAAACTACAAAATATCTGCCAAACTGAAATTTCTAACACTAGTGATTTAGTTGAATTGAAAACTAAACTATCTTTACTTCCTAAAGAAAAAAGGCCTCCATAGCAAATACCCTTTCTGTGGATACAGCATCATAACTGTAATGCTGTAACTCCATGGAAAACACAGCAGGGTAGCAAAGTCCTGGGCTGCAGCAGGTGAGGATGAGCCCAAATGCAGCAGCGACGGATGCAGAAAAAAAGGAAAAAACCTGCTTGCCCTTGGAAGGCCTCAGGAAGGCAGGGATCTCCAGCAAGATACCCTCACCTCCACTGCCAACCTTTAAATGAGGCCTGGAAAGGGTTGGATCCTGGCTCCACACCCCTTCTGGTCACTCAGGAGCACTGCATGTACCTGAGCTCCTGCCTTCCCACCAGGTGCTCAATCCTGCCTCAGGTGTGACTTAGCATTTCTGCTACATTCAATACCTTGTTTCCAACCTTCATATCCTACTAAGGAGATAGACATGGGGAAAAAATCATTACTTACACATCACTGATAATCTGATTTCATTCTTGTTCATTTTCCTTCCTTTCTTAAAAACAAAAATTTTCTCAAACTTATACTGATCTTCAAATGTGATTTAGACTTTACAGCTCTCAAAAGACAAAATTTTTGTTCCCACTACTAGAACTGTTACTGCGTTTCCAGAGAGACATGCAGGCAGAATGCAGTGACAAAGGAGATAGTTTTCTTCATTCAAGTTAGCCTTAAATTAATAGATCTGTCATACCTTTCAGATGGTTCCACACGCTGTTCTTCAGGCAAACTCTTCTCTTTCACTTCCTGCAAATTATTTCAAGATTTAGCTGAACATATATACTATACACAAAGTGCAAACAATGAATTGTGTTGTTTTTTGTATTTTTTTTGCTAGTTTTTTTAATTTATACCACTAAATACACCTCTACCTAGTTAATTTTGTTCTCTAATTCAATATTCCAGGTACAGCTAAATTTGGGGGCTAAAACAAGTACTGTTGCTTCTCTTAGCATTGAGGATGAACTGACAGAACAGTTAATCACATTTGTCAAACTCTCTACTCTCTAAAGAAAGTAATTGAACGAAACATAATGGTAATCGTATTGTGTGATGGGGAATCAAATCAAGTTTTCTTAATAAAGCTAGTGCTAATTTACAAACCCATTAAAAGGGCTTCACTTATATCATTTATCAACGATCAAAACAAAACAACACACCCTTCCCTTCAAAAAAAACAAACACAAGAGTTGCTGCTATGCTCTTTTTTAGAGCTCTGTTAAAGAAAGATTGTGCTGGTTGAACAATACAGAGATTAAGAGATTTCAAAGCAGTACCCAATCAGTAAGGACTGCCCACTTTCATCTCTTGCCTAGAAGGCCCACAGATTTAACACCTGGCTGTTTTTCCATTCAGACCAGTACTGGGAATGTGGTGGTTTTTCAGAAAGAGATGCCACTCTTGTTTTTACAGAAAACTTACCAGAGACTCCATCTACACCAAAGGGACCAAGAATTACAACCAAGCACATTGTCAGAAATCTCAGTTGGAACTCATAGCTCACCTGGGAGAGCTTACACACAACATCAGCATGCTCCATCAAGGACAACTTTGTGTACAGGAGGATATAAAAGGAAAACACTGCTTCTGTCTTTTAATATTCTTTCACTGAAAACAGCCTGACCCTACAGTACATCATTACATTGTGAAACCACCAGAAGCCACTTAATTATTCCAAAAACGTAGTTAAATCCAGAAAACCTGAACCTTTTCTCAATAGTTCCCACTGCTTTCATGCCTATCTCAAGCATACTATCTGTATTCTTTGCAAAGAAAGAGCATCTCGTTAAAGTAATTGGTTACAAACATTCCAGGCAGGTAAGGACTGCAGAATTTACTTACTTTGTGCTTTGTATCTACTCTCTGGTGAATTTTGCTAGAATCAGCAGATGGAGTCAGAGATGGTTTAAAATACTGGGTCCGACTTCCTGACAGAGAGATTGCCTTTGGTGTCACCAGTTTTTGAACAGGCGGATGGTGAGATTCCATCTTAGAAAGGGAAGCAGTAATCAATTTATTCTGGCACCCACCAAATTTAACTGCAGCATTTATGGATGAAAACAATTACAGAACTATAAACATTCCATTAGTCTTGGAACTCAATGATAAGCATTAAAAAATTCTAAAAGCATTCAACTCACAGAGGGAAATCATCAGAAAATCAGTGATAAAGCCCAGAAACCTACACAGAAGTAGCCAAAGTTTGACTAAATCTCATTTCAAATTGGGCAGTTAATTTCATAGACAAAACAATTCACGCTACCATAATCAAAATAACTCATGTTCCTATAATAGTCCTCTCTTTTCCTCTGCCTACACTGTGATATTTTTTACTAGCTTAATCCACTGATCTATCATTCAAAGCACTAAGCAACTGATAGAGCCTTCTGGGCTTCATACTACCTACATTTTCCTCCTTCAAAGCCAAACAAACACTAGAGCACTTAAAAAAAAATGCTGCCAAATAACCTTAAAATAATCTCATTCACTAAAACGTCATCTAACATTTTAGATTTGTACTAAGTACACTTAAAGTACTAGTTCAATTTCCCCATTCAAAGTATTTTCACAGACCAGAACTGATTTTTTTTTTAACAGAAAGCTCTGAATGTTCTGCAAAACTGACTTCACTGAACTGTCAAACAGAAAGCAAGCTCAAGAGGCTATGAGATTTACCAAACGCTCCATCCACAGTCTCAATGAACAGAAGAATCAGTCTTACAACGTTTGCTGTTCTTCTGAACAGAAAATGTCACACTAAACTTTAACTTCTCCCAGCACCCAGTAATAAAATTCACACTACCTATAATGTGATTAAAAATGCATCTTTCTAAGAATTATTGGAACGTTGACTAGAACACGTTTTATTTAAATTCACAGTTCTGCTTTGAATGAACAGTTTCATTGCTGGCTTTAAAAGTAAATGACTTAAGTAAATAAAAATTGCCCAGTTAGCTGTTTAGTACACCGAGAGCTATTCTGCCCAGTGCAGATCCTTGAAATAAGTGGAATACCACATACATCACTGCTACCCACTGCAAAAGTTTTGCCTGAGCATACAAGGGTTCTGTCAACCATACCGCTCCCTTCAGCAGGAAAACAGAGAGCCACGTCCTTTGCAAATAATTGCTTTTCATCACAGGCTACTCTTCTGCCAAACATTATGAATCCTAGCATTATGAATAGACAATCTACCTCCTTTTACCCAGTGACAGCTGTGTGCAACACTCGTTTACTGCCTGACAACTTCAAGCTCTCTGTTGCAAATCTGGCAGATCTTTCTTAATGCCATATCACAGGTGTGGTTCTACAATTTAACTGAGAATTCACACCAGATCTGTTTGCAGTTAACTGGGTAATACTTATGCTGTACTTTACTTTTCTGTAATCTTATAATTTAGCACACATGAAAAAAGAAGGTGCAGGAAGTCTCAGATGTTTGTAAACACTGAAGTGACTGTAAACTTAATTATACATCCAATCAATGGATTATATAAAGGACAGAAATTAACAATTTTCATTTTCATTATCTGGATGGTGATAATAAACAGAAGTACTCCTTCTCTGCACCTGAATCAACACAGAAGCCTGCACTAAATCTATATGACCACTTGATCATTACTTTGCTATCTGTGATCACTTCTTCAAGATCAAGCTTTCCCAAACAGGAATTTTAACACACAGCTTCACTCCAAGATGAAGGACAAGACAAAACTACTTTATGTGTTCTAGAAAAGTTGTTCATTTGACATATCAAGACACCACCACACAAAGATCACATAAATGTTTAACCTAAGTAATCTTCACAGCTCTTCATTTAGTGCAGGTAGAATGGCATTTTTTTTAGCTGTTTTCACATGACCAAGATATGAATTTGTACCTGTAATGCTAACATTAACTTGTACTCATGCGTACAGTGCCACTGAGGTCAAATTTCTTGTGATAGCACTGAAGCAAAGAAGATTTCTCAGTTTAAGACATCACTGGTTCTTACCTGTTTTCGAGAGGAATGGAAGCCCGTAATATCCAACACGCTTCTGTCCACAGGCTAAGGGAAAGGAAAAAAGCCTAAATATTAGAGATCCTTTCTTTCCTCCCCCCCGCCCCTCGAGAGAGAGTTTCATGCAATAGAAATGCGTGGGTTTCACAGTCAACTTACAGAAGACAGTGGACTGGTAACAGAAGATGGAATTCTTTTAGCGTCCTATGGAAAAAACAATCAATAAATTAAACAGGGCCCAACATAGGGAAGAATTTCATTCTTTACTGGCACGTGTACTAAGCTTTATAAGTATATGAAATAAAGCAGATAAAAAGGAGTGCCACTTACTGCCAGAGGACTTGACATCTTCTCCAGAGACTGCAGGATGCGCCGTGCTGTGGAACTTGTCACACCATAGGATTGCACGTTTGCTTGTTTAGCTTTCATTTGCCTTCTTACTGGTGTCTGAAAAAAACCAACATTGTAATTGTCATGCTGCTCAATTTTGATTTAAATACACATGTATTTTACGTCCGTAGGCTACACAAACAACATAACCAACATTCTCTGACAACAGAGAAAAATGCATTCACTGGGAGTTCAAGACATAATGAAAATACATTCTGAGTTTATAGCAGTTTAACTGGGTCTCCAATACATCTTGCACAAGGGATAAAACTAAAAAAGAAATCCATATGCGTAGAAAGTAAAGATAGAAGATGTTATGAGTGCCAGCATCTCTGAAGTAGTAATCAGAAAAACAGAACTGAAGCAAAGGCTTGTTATGCAGAAAGCACTTTGACTGACAACACATCTGAAGAGTTTCATAATGGTGCAAGTGTACCATCTTTAAATCAGTGCACACAACCACAACCAAGAATTCCTAGTTTTACTTCTCTCTTGCTTCTTCCTCTCCCTCAGGAGGGGAGGCTGCAAATCTTTTTCTCTGTTTAGTAAGATAAAGCTCTGACTTGAACAGTAACAGATCAAAACACATTACAATGAAGAAGTAAACTATTTTACTTGCACCACAATTTAATTCAGCATGGCAGTGTAACCACATTGTGCTTATCACACAGTGTGAAGATAGGAAGCAGACTGCACAGCATACAAAAACTTCAGCAAGGCTCACAGCATCATGTGATGGTTGATCTGGGAAGGGGCCTCTGGGTCTACCAAGTCCAGCCCCTGCTCAAGCGGAGACACCCAGAGCAGGATGCCCAAGCCTGCATCAAGGCATCTCAGAGAGATCTCCAAGGAAGAGACTCCACAGCCTCTGAACAGCCTGTATCAATGTTCCATCACCTACACAGCGCAGAAGTTGCTTCCTGGTAACTACATGGAACCTCCAGTGTTCCAGTTTATGCCCACTGCCTGCTGTCCCAGCACGAGGCTCTGCTAAAAGAGCCCAGTGCTCCATCCTCTTGGCACCCATTCCTCAAGGATTTACAGACATTGATGAGATCCTCCCTGAGCCTCCCCTGATCCAAGCTGAACAGGCCCAGCTCTCTCAGCCTCCTCTCGTGAGAGATGTTCCAATCCCCCCATCATCTTGGTGGCCCTCTTCTGGACTCTTCCCACTATGTTGCTATAATTCACAGAAAACAGGAATAAGCAAGCTACTCTCTCCATTAAAAGCCTAATCTTTTGGTTCCTCTTTTTGGTGTAACCCACAGTTACACTGCAAAAAGTTAAAATAACTGATCAAAGAGGGCTCCCAGCTTGCAGGAAGTTTTAAAAACAAGTTTTCAAGGTTTCCCATGCATCAGAATGCCCTTGTTCCATGTCTGAAATGGACTGCCAGAATAAATCCAGAAAGCTGTGTTTCAATTTCCTTCAAGTTCCTTTTGATTTTTTTTTTTTATAAAGGGCATTTTGATTAAAATACTTTCCTATCAAACCTGATTTGACTTCTATTTTTGATTCAACTCTTGTTACTGAGAGCCATCAGCATTTACTTACAGCTTCATTTCAGAGCACCCAGAACTCTCAGAGGCAAATAACTCTTTTCAAGAACAGTATGAAACAAAATAAAAAAGAATGCTACTGCTCACCTTGAGATTGCATTTAGTCCTGCATGCCCCTCTCTGGGCAGTAGTAGAATAAAGGATTTGCAATGCTATTTTAGAATGAACAGCCTTATACAATTTATTCATAGCATGAGTATAGATATGACTGTGTAAGTTCTACAGATAAATATCAGACAGGTCTGACTAGTGTAGCTTTTGCTACTATAAACACAGGTTTTTGATGTTACGCTGTCACTGTTTTAATTGCGTGATGTCATTTAAACATGATACAGTTAGAGGTACACAATGGCACTCAAATGGAATATTTTTAAAGACTTAACAATAGAGGAAATCCCAACTACAAACATCTAGCTTTAACAGTCATTCTTGTTCATTACAACAAATCTTTACGTAATACCTACTGAAAATAATTTAAATAGCAATTGCCATTTAAATTTCTACTCTTGCAGACAGAGAGGGGAGAATAGGAGCTGTTGCCACATTCTCAGCTCTGCTCTGAAAGCTATAGTACACAACTTTAGTATTTCAACCACTGTTTCTTACCACGCTGTTTTTCCCATACCTGATAAGGAGCAATTCGCACTTTTGTCTGCCTTGCTGCTGCAGCTGCTCCACCATAAGTGGTCTTTCCAGGGTAAAATGGAGAATCTCCAAGCTGGCTTGTCTTAAAGACAGAAGTGTTTCCAAGCGACTACAGAAACACAGTATGGTAACTGGTTAGTAAAATGGGCACGCATTTAAAATGATTCAAATAAATACTGTGCTGTACTTACAGGAGAGAGAGCTCCAAAAGCAGATAAATTGAATGCAGGTTTCTTTGAACTAGATGCAGAATGCTGGGAGAGGGAATGAGATCTTTCAGCTTCTGTGGACCAGAGCAGTGGTGCTGAATTGGTTTTTGAAACTGCGATATCTGCCAAAAAGAAACACACTGGATGTAAATGCCTTGAGTACAAAAAGAACTCCTGTTATTAAGGGTCACACTGACTTGAGTTCTTTAATACAAAAAATAACCTTGACTTCAGCATTCTTTAAACAGATCCATTTCACATACAGTCTGAAAATCAAGTACCAATTCTGAACTTGAAAACTGTTCAACACAAATACAGTTACTTTTCAGCAATCTTAGGAAGCCAATTCTATGTTTCCAATGCAAAGTCTTTTTTTTTTTTCTTTCATATCAAGATTAAAGGGAACTGCATAACACCAGTGCATCTGTGAGGACACAAAGTTTTTCTTGTGTTGGTGAAAGGCTGGAGGCCAGATAGGTCAAAACTGCACAAGGTTTTAAACCTGAAAGATTCCCCAGAGGCTGATCTAACAGAGTTAATTTGTTTCCCATGTACTTTTTTATGAAGACACATCAGAATGCTCTAGTAGGCAAAGGTTATATTGCTAAATCCTGGCAACATCTACTCTGAACTTCAAAAATATGTACTCCACAAAACTTGCTGAGAATGCCTCAATCCATGTCTATACTAGAAAAAGCTGCAAACCTGCTGTTTGCCCTTTCACAGTGAGGTGACCCAGGTACCCATCTACATCAATACAACATCCATTTTTTATTTTAAAATACTGTGCATTCCTTAGTGAGCTCAGCATAAAACATGGCAGCATCGACAGCAGAAGCCTTCTTTCAAGAAAGGCCAGAAAAGCAGCTCAAACACAGTCAGAATGGTTCCTTTATCTGCTCTTTGTGAAACACAAGAAAACAACCTGCATTTCCATTTGTCACCTGCAGTTCCTCACTTTTAACTAGCTGTCTGTTGGACATTGAGTCCCTCTTCCAAGTAATCAACCCAGCTGTCAAGCCAGAACAAGTCACTTTCATTTGCTACCACCCCATTTTGAACCACTGTTCAAAACCTACATACAACTAGCTGAAAGTAGGTAATCAGCAGTGATTTTTTTGTAACATCAAGGTCTCATAAATGTACTTCCGAGCACAATTCTATTAAAATTTTGACTGAAACAAATACTTCTAAACACTAAAAATTCAATTCAATTCTCACTTCCAAAGCTGACATTTACTTATTTTACTAAGTTGATGAGGAATCTGAACGAATGCAAAGTACTTCACGTTATGTAAGAACAAAACTAAAAATTAAAAGAAAGTATGAAAATTACCTTTATCAGACGCTCTAGAGGAGAAGCCACTGGTTGTTGAGATGTTATCATCATCGTGCTGAGAGGTAGAATCTTTTATTTCTTTTACGAGAGACAGTCCAGGATTGCCAATGCCAAGTGTAGAAGATGTAGAGGGCTGACAAGGTGGTACAGCAGAATCTAACACGGTACAGTTCAAATGGCTCCGATGCAGAGACGGCCTTGTTAACACAACTGAAAAGTTCAGTGCTGATCTACTCGTGGATGGTTCTAAATACAAACAGGGAGATGATCAGCTTTCCTATAGACAAGCTCATAGAAGCCAAAACCTGTTTTCTATCAACAGTCAAGCTATTGCCAAGATCTAAGCACAAAAATAGAGAAGCCAAATTTAACTTCTTTCTCATCCAGATAGGGTTTCATCTGTGTGACTACAACAGCAACACTACTTGCAATTCTAAGTATTAATATCACATCAAGAAAAAGTTAAGTATGGGGCTTTACAACACCAGGTTCTGACATCATGCTCATGTGCTGGATCGTTTACTAATCAAGCATATAGACTCCCTCCTCTTGCTTGAAAAGCTTGCAATAAACTTCCAAAATTTGAGATCATGTGGCAAGTTGCAGACAACACTGCAGTTTATATAATCTTGGCACAAAGATCTCATTAGTTTGAATACAACATGAAAATGAATGTTTGCAGTACTTCAGCATTTTTTTTTTTCCTCCCAAACAAACCTACAAATCAGGTCACACCACATGTAAACGTTATCTCCTATCCGTTAACTTCTGAGATTGTAAGCCAAGAGACAAGTAAGCATGTTGGCCCAAGTAACCAAACAAGCATTTTTCCCTCTGGAACCAAAGGGTCTACAAACACTGCCAGTGGCCTGGAAGGGGTGGCCTCACAGCTCCAACTTGCTAAATGAACAGGACTACTAATAAATATCTTGCCTGATGAAAGTTCACTCTCTCAGGAATCCTGGGAATTCAAACGATTTTGAGCAGCTCTCCCCTTGATACTTGCACCGAAGCTCAAACTAGCTAGTTCAATTCTCATAGCCACTGCAGTACCACTAATCAGTTCTCCAAAACATGAGCAGATTTTTAGGACAGTATTGCTTGAGATACTTCATCAGCCAAGCAAGGAATACAAGCTCTAGCACATAGGTGTCTCACAGCTGAAGAAACACGTTTATCTACAATTGTAGTAATAACTAATCTTAAGAAAAAAAAAAATCAAAACAAATCTTAAACATAGCAAGTAACAAACGCAGACAGCAACATAAGTTACAAAGGTTCTACACGGCCCACCTGCTCCTGATCTTCTGGAGTTAGTGAGCTTGCTGTGCAGCTGTTCTTACTAAAAGGTTCTTTCACACAGTTCTACAGAAAAGCCAGCATGTGTTCCCCAGTCATGAAGACATTATCTATTGCTTTATTCAAGCTTACTCCCATGCTACAGCAACACAGAAAGCAATAAACTCCTTGTTTACAATTAGATGACATTGGAGGAAAAGATACTTCCTCATTATTTTTGACTCTGACAACAGAAGCAACTGACTTTCCATATTATCTATGATTACCTTTACATGCTCAGACAAAACCACTCTCCTTATTAAAAGATAAATTCCCCCAACAGCTATCAAAGAGGAACCCAACTGAAAGCACAAGCAAATTTACACAGCAGGACTACAGAATCAGTGGGAGGAACCTGATTTAAAACAAAGATGAATTTTTAACATGGTATAGAGGCTGCAAGTCTCTGACAAGAGTCCAAATATCTTTTCAAAGACAACAGCCCAGACACTAACACATATCTTAATTTTATTGAATATTCTAAAAATACTGACATAAATCACATGCACGAGTTCCCCAGTTTGCCATTAAGCTAACAAGGAGCTTTACTAAATTGATTTAAGTCCAAAAGGTAAACAAATACCATTAAAAAAACCAAGACATGAGAAGAATTTTTTTCCTCTGAATCTACTTTTTGTTTTCAGGACTTCAAAACAAATTAATGTTTTTAATTGCCTTAGGCAGTTAGACAAAGTTTCATTCCAGGTCTTCTAACAAAGAAAGAAGAAAATACAACTTAGCACACTTGTAAATGAGTATTTTCAGCATTTGCTACCTGACTAACAGAGTACATGAAGTTAACGGATGGCTTCCAAGAGTTCTAAGTTCTATGCTTTATAACCATATTACAGTTTAAAGCTGAGAGACAGTTTCACAAACTGTTGTTGTTTTGAGGCTTGGTTTTTTTGTTAACTTGCAGGGCAGGGGCTGGTTTTAATTACATCAAAACCCTCTTAGCAGATTCCTTTGGAAATTCAAATTCAAAACCAGAAATCTGTGAAGAAATAGAGATAACCAGAACACTCAATGATTTTTCACATACCTTCCAGGTTAATTCCTGCTGGTTCAGGTGTGACTCTCCCATCGGTCATTATGGTATCTTCATCTCTATAATTATGATGATAATTTACTGGATTCTCTTCCTGATTTGTAGATTCATTTGTATCTACACATTCATCTTCACTTTTATTAAAATACTTCTGTAGCCATCCTGGTACGATGTTTTTCACTGATTCTGTCATTCTGCTAATAATTCCCTGCTTGAAAGAAGAAATACTTCTTTAATTACAGAAATTCAGCCAACAGGATGTGCTGGATACAATCTTCCACAGACCTCAAAGACAGAGGTTATACAGCAAACACTGAGACCAAGAGTAAGATGTGGGAGGCTGATCCTTGGGGATGCCTAAAATTCCCCTAAGATTGATTCCTGACTATCTATTGATATTCAAAGTTCTGAAGCTTCCATCGAAGTTCTCCAGCAGCTTGTCAATTCACAAGGCCATCAGGAAACTATTTCTACATAATCCTGATCTACATACTTGTTCCACAACTCCTCCTCCACATACTCAATTGGAAACCGCCTAAAACAGAAACCCAGCAGTTACCTGCAGCGACAGTGATGATCATTCCATCCACTAAGAGCAGGGAGTCTAAATATTGCTGTTTCTTCTCATGCTGAATCACAGTAATAACATGCATCAAAAAAAACATTGCTATACTCTGAACAGTCAGTGTAACCTGATCAAAATCCAGGAAGAAACACAGCTACAGCTGCAGTATCAGCTGCATCACAGCAGATATGTTAAATAGACCCCTTCTGATCAAATTTCACTTTATGGACATTAAAGTTTCGGACCTCCAAACACTATTACTCCACAACTACTATACGCTTAACAGCCATTTCCATTTTGCCATTTACAAATCCTTGGCAATTCTTACATTCCTCATTATAAGAATGCTAATTTACCATGTTATAGATGTTCACTTTTTCCCCATCGTTCCCTCAAAACTTTAGCATCCCTTTCTGTCCAATGGCTTGCAGCACTCCCTCTCACACTGCTGACAGCCACGGAGCTGCTTGGCTCCTTGCGCTACAAGCAAACATGAAGGCTGACTCAGCAACTCCAACACTGAAAACCAAGAAGTGACAAAATGTGAATGGAATACAGCAAAAAATGTGTTCAGCGGTTGCTGATGTGTGCGCCTGGTTCTGTAGCAACAGTCCTGCTCTACCACTTTTCTGGCTTTGGGAAATAGAACTTTCTAGCTGAAATAATTATTTGGGTGTAAAAAATTGATAATATGCTTTGAACATGCTGAAGTTAGTTACAGACTAACAAAATTCTGAGATAACAACCGTGCATACACACAAAAACAACAAAACCCCACATAACCAAAATAGAAGCCTGTATCACTGAAGTATTCCATAGACGACAGCGCAAACACTGAGATACAAGAATTATAAACACTGATACACCCTTGAACCCAGAACTAGGAGGGAGGTAAGGGAAGAGGAAAGAGTAGAAAACAAAAAGTCTTTTCACAGGAAGAAAGTCATTCTAATTCACAATTAGACATTTTTCCTAATGATCTGTTATTCTGTTGTTTACTTGCACAAGGACAGAATAAATACCCGGGACAGTTTCAGCCGCGCAGGATACCACGGAATAAACACATCCATCACAATTACTACATTAAAATGCACTCATTAAAATGAGTACAAAGTGCTCAGAACGTTGCTATTCTTCTCTTAAACACTAAGCCTCAGCTTTTCTGCAGAAACCACAAATGCAGCTGATGCCAGAGTTCACAAGCAGTTCAACGCACGGTGTCAGCAGAGCGGCTCCTTCTAATCCCCCAGCCCCTCGTTGACACCTTTTCCTCTGACACATTCCACTTTTTACCAGCCCTAAGAATGAAAGAGCATCGGGACAAAGCATCATACAGGATAGCGTTTGCAAAAAAGAGCAAACGCTCAGGCACCCAAGGCAGCGTTCTTTCACTAAAGGCACTGCTTCACCTACTATTGCTGGAGAGTTGCTCACACAGAGCACGGCTATTACAATAGGCCCACGGGTTTCTCTTGCTGAAGAAATCCCACCAGTACTGAGCGCTGCCAAAGATGAAGGAAGAAGCTGCAGGCATCCAAAAGAGCAATCACCCTGTCAATCTGCAGTAATCCAAATGAATAATTGCAGTCTAGCTAGACAAGCAGTTAGAGATGACGTTTTATCATCCACATCTAAAGCCAAGATGGTCTGACCCTTTCTTGCACATGGCTGCCTTGCCACCGTTGTCCACGCTACCACCTTTCTGAGCCCAAGATAACTCCTTAAACAATTCAGAAGCTGGGAGCCTCCACCCAGCCATACTGCAGAGTGCTGCCGGTACATTCCAGGTTCCCTGCATGGGCATCAGCAGTCCCTCCAGAGGTGGTGTAAGGGACCAGTGGGAAACTGACTCAGAGACTTGAGTTCAAGAGAGAGGAGGTCTGGGTCCTGCAGAGGCAGAGCAGCGAGCAGTTTTACCCACTTCCTCTTATGGCAACTTACTGAGGAGAGGGTGCACAAGCACCAGAGGCCGTTGCCGAAACTCCCCAATCTTCTGGAACCCCCCAGCTGAGCAGACATGAGGGACCTGCCACGTCCAGGGCAGTCTGTAACCAACTGGACTACGTGATAGTGAGCATGCACGTTCTGTTGTTGGCTGAATCACAGATCAAGGCTCCAACTCAAGACAACACTGGGTCCAAGAACATGGTGAAAAATCTCTTTCACTTTTGTTTTGTCTATCTTTCACTGTCTTCCTGTTTCTCCCCTCGATCTCTTTTCATTTGTTTTCTCTAACAGCCATTGCCTAAATGTGCCTCAAAGTAGCTGACTAGGAAATAACACCTGTGTCAGAGTATCTTTTATCCATAATGTTTACTGTTGGTAGAAAGCTGCCTCATTTCGCCTCAAGGTAGTTGACTAATTGTAGTTGGAAAACTCAAATTGTTTTGTATTGCTGCTCTGAGTTGTTGTCTGACTCTGTCACCTCCACAACCCCTGCAGACCAGGGACTGTCCTACTTCCTCACAACCCACCGAGCGGAATGACACAGGCTGACAAGGATGCTGTATATCTCATCCGTAGCAGCAGCTCTCCAGAGATCAAATCTGATGCTTTCAGTAGTATGCATAGGATCACTAAGGTTGGGCTCATCTAGACCGCCTGCCAAACCATCCCCACCATGCCCACTAATCTATGTCCCTTGGTGCCAAATCTACGTGTTTCCTGAACACCTCCAGGGATAGTGACTCCACCACCTCCATGGGCAGCCTGTTCCAATGCCTCATCATTGTTTTAGACGAGAAATTTTTCCTAATATCCAACCTGATCTTCCCCAGGTGCAACTTTAGACCATTACCTCTCATTCTGTCACTAGTTATCCAGGAGAAGAGGCTAGTCCCCACCTGGCTACAACCTCCTCTCAGGTCACTGTGGAGAGAAATGAGGTCTCTCCTGGGTCTCCTCCAGTCTGAACAATCCCAGTTCCCTCAGACATTCCCTGTAAGACTTGTGTTCCAGTTCCTTCACAGCTTTGTTGCCCTTCTCTGTATGTGCTCCAGGGCCTCAACATCTTTCTTGTACTGAACACAGTACTTGAGATGCAGCCTCATCAGCACAGAAAACAGAGGGATGATATGATCACTTCCCCGCTCCGCTGGCAACACTATTTCTGATACAAGCCAGGCTGCCTTCTTGGCCACCTGGAGACACTACTGGCTCATGTTCAGCCAGCTGCTGACTAGCACTTCCAGATCATTTTCTTACGCACAGCTTGCCAGCCACACTGCCCCAAACCTGTAGCATTGCATGGGGTTGTTGTGAGCAAAATGCAGGAGCTGGCACTTGGTCTCAATGAACCTCATACAACTGGCCTGAGCCTATCAATCCATCGATGCATATGGTGAAGCACATTAAATACAAGTAAAAAGCCACCTATATTTCACCTACAACTTCCAAGTTAATTTCATTTAAATAAAAAAAAAGTTTAATGAATCTTGCAATTCCTGGAATATACTGGACAATGTATGCAATGCAGAAAAAAAGGAAACAACCCAAGAATCAGACGTGCCTCCTTTTGTAACAAGACATGCCTGTGTAATGCTCAACCCCTCACACCACAGTTACTTACCAGGCCCTCCCTCGTCACCTAAACTCACTGCATATGCCCAGCATGCTGCCGCACAGCAACTTCTCTGGTGCCAGCCCTGTGCTCAGAGGAGGGGCAGCTCTTTTGTTCCTCATTGCTACCGGACCAGGAGGCTCAGCAACGTGATACGGTGACAGGCAGAATCCCAGTTGTAGTTGCAGCAATTCAGTCAGTGAATACGTTTTGGTCCTTCAGCAGATTCAGAATTAACTCACTGATTTCAGCAGTTTGAGAACTTCTCTCAGTTCCAACGGTTATCTGCTGATGTTAAATGCACTCACACGCTATGTTCATCCGAAAATAGCAGCAGGAAAGCGGAACAAAGCACAGAACATTGAGAAGAGATCCAATAGCTTATGAACAGGTATTTACAACAGTGCTTCAAACACTCTGCATCCCAAGCGCCTGCAGCACTGCTGGGTATGTCTCCACCAACACATACATGCACCACCACAGCAACAGTAACTACAGCTGCAGCTCACAGGCACGCTGCCTTGGGATGCGACTCCAAACAAATGATGAGCTGTAGGCACCCGACAGTAAACAAGCAGGGATCCTAATTCACTACTTTAAAATGACGTTTTCTGAAAGGGTTTATATCGAGAAATAAAAACCAATAGGTTTCAGTTGCAGTTTGACTTTCAACCTTAAAAGCAGGCCGTCTCCTGGCAATAATTATTTATGAACTGGACAGTTTGTCTAGCTCCTCAGGGGTCTCTCACATAGCAGTGGGGGCAGAGTGATGGCAGAAATACTCAGAAACAATGCGTTACCAGAAAACGGTTCTGGTAATTCTGGTTTCTGTAATTGAGTTGATTTCAATCCAAGAGGCTTAAGTAAATCCCACTGTACAACAAGGGATGTATTAAAAAAAGAAGAAAAAAAAAAACACAGAAGGGCTACACACTGACATGAACCCTTCAGAGATGCAAAAAGCACAACCTGTCAGGAGAGCCAATTTCTACTTCCCTATATGCACACCTCTAAGAGCATCAAGGCCAACTCAGATTTTTTGTTATTTTGCTTCCCATTTCAAAGCTCAAGCTCTTGAAATATACAAATCAGTAAGTCTTCAAAAAGAAAGCCTGCACCTGAGGGCGAAGTGCAGCGAGAAGCAGCACTTCCCACCACTGACAGAACTCGGGCTCCCTCCATCCCCCACATTACCCAGTGCCAGCTCTGGCGCAGCAGGCTGTTCTCCTTACTAGCTGAATTTGTTAATCTGGCAAAAAGCACATGTTTCTCTGCTGGACTAATGAGTTCAGCTGGCGCAGTGCAACAGAAATGGCTCAGGAGAAAGATCAGGCAGCGGGACAAGAGAAAGAAGCAGCAAGACTTCTCCCTTCCTCTGACCAAATATGCACTGATACTCAGTCATGTAACATCCATATCAGGGCTTTATCGAACTGACTCAGCCAAAATTTCACCTACGGCTTGCAACAGCTCACCATTTGGTTACAGTGGTGCTAGTGCAAAAGCAAGGTTAGAAATGGAAACGTGACATGGTTGTCTCCTGCAGCAGCACAGACGGAGAGCGGCTCTGAACTAGCTCTGCTCTTTTCCTTTAGGGAGTGGTTTCAGTCTGGATGTAGGACAGCAGTTTGATATTTCATTTAGAAAACAGACAATAAAACTTATGACTTAATAAGAACAATATGTTACAGGAATGTCATCAATTATGTGACAGTGGAAAAAAACAACTGTTTTATTTAAGGCAACTGGACTAGTACAAATTTATTTCCAAAGACCATGAAGAAGGGTTTATGCTTCCAGATGTAAGTACTTCCCTCTTATTGTGTGAAATGAGCCTTTCTCAGCCTAGCTCTAAGATGGACATCCAGGGACACTAGTGCTGTTCTGCATTCTGGCACTGCCTGTACATTTCCACAAGGAAGACAACAACCCATCATTATCCCTTCCATCCAAGTGCAAAAAACCAGCGTGTGCTCCTGTAAGTAAACCAGCATCTAACCCACTTAACACCCAGGTTAAATCCTGGTTACACCAAACAGTTTTATCTCGAGTTTAGTCCACACCTACAGCCACATTTTCAAAAGATGGAGCAATGTACAGGATGCCTCCCTTCTTGGTACCAGCACTGTGCGAGGCTCCAGCCAACCCTCAGCAGAAATCAAGAGATGGTGCTGCAAATTATGAAGTGCATATGGAGTGGTAGACACTGAGATCTATCAGCATCAAAAACAAAAATTAGGACTAAGGAGACAACCTGCACTTACGACTTCATGAGCTGTTTTGACCGAATTCATTCTTAATCTAAGAAGGGGCTATCAGCACATTTTTTTATTGAAAGACTGCTGCACAATGCAGAGTGTCTGCAGCACAGCTGCAAGGGCCCTAATTCTACCAACCAAAACTCAGCTCGATTTATTTTTCTTCTCCTGTAAGGGTACCCCACAGTCTAAACTGTCTTTATTCAACATCTAAAGCAACGCATGGTACCAGGGTAGCAAACTCTCACAACCACACAGACACGCAGTCTAATTGGTCCAAAGTTAAAATTATCAAAAAATACACTTCCCAAAGCACCAGATGGTCTTTGCAAGGCCATTAGAACAAGCTATGAGAGTTAGCAAGAAGCATGATAACAAACATTTATATTTCGGATTTAAATAGAGTTTAGGCATAAAATCTTATTTGTAGATATTCTCTGTACAATAAGGCACGATTCATTATATTCATTTCTATCTGCCAAAAGAAATGGCAACCTTTCTGTTCCTTCCCCCCCTTCACAGGAAATAAGTCTATGCATACAAATGCATGCTTTCCACATATCACATCTCATCCTATGCATCTGCTACCTCTGATAATATATTTGACTCCCAGCAATTAAATAAACAATATTTTCACTGCCACTTTGCCTAAACGCACCCACGAGCTACAGCTCTGAGCAGAGAGGACACGTTCTGTGGGTAAACTACAAGCAAGAGCAGGCCAAATCCCGCAGCAGCTTCTGAAGCAACGGTTAAATGCCATTCAAGGGCAAGTCACAGCTTGCTGATGCTCATCTCCATGCCCAATGTCTTCTAGTGCAGACCTTACAGATAACTTGAAGTGCTTTCTGTCACTTTGGGGCAGCACTCCAGAGTAAATCATAAACTTGTAATAAGAAGACTGGAACTACATTTTTTCATTTTATGGGGTGTTAATAAAAGATGACCAACTGCTCTTATGCTCCCTCTGAACAACTACTGAGCTGCAAACTGAGCTGATCACAGCGCACGCTGGTGGGCACACAAAATCTATCATGTCAATCCTGCTAAACACGGAATCTTTTTTGTTTTTATACACCAACTTGACCTTGCAAATTAAAAGTAAGTAATCAAAGAATCACCTTTAGTTATTCTCTGCGCTCACCTGAAAGTAAGCAAAGCTCTAAGCCTTCTTACTTTTGAAGCATCACACATCAGTGCTGTTTAGTATGTGCAAGTCAGATCTCACAATTCAACTAAGTCAGCAGAACCTGCAATTAAACAGGGCAGGAGTTTTAAAAATTGAACTACATTTGATCCTGCTGCACACATTTCTGACCAGATTTAAGACAAACTAAAATGCTGACTCAGACACAGCCGCTTTAGCTGCAGCTATGGTTATAATCTTTGACATTTTAAGCTAATATTCTGAAACGGCAAAGCCAACACAGGTTCACCTCTGCTGCAGGGCAGCATTCTCCAACAAATAGGGGCAGCAACATATTTCTGGCCATGTGTTTTCTCCACAGTTCATCTGACAGAATCAAGAGCATCTCACAACGGATCTGTAAATATCATTCTCTTACCACTAATACAAAAAAAAGATTGTCACTGCACAGAGATCTATCCAGTGGCTGTAAACAGTAGTATACAGCTCTATAAATCTGTATATATTCTACAGCTCTGCATATTAAGTTTATTAACAAATCCTTAAGGCTGACATTATGGCAGTTGTGACGTTAGAATTACCACGTCCCTGGTACAGATGAACAGTTCAAATCTTTGGTTGGTCTTGGAGGCAACCAGAGGTAGAGCACTAAGAGGGGAAGGAGCCACGAGACCCAGCTCATGCAGAAAAGAGTCAGACTCAAAAGAAACTACAGCTTCAAAGCAAAGTCAGCTATTTTTTCAGGACACACTTGCACAACTCCTCCCAACAAGCAGAGCTATGGAGACAGGAATAAACAACCTTACCAAGGAGAAAGAAAATTTTCTGCTGGCACAGGTATTTGCAAAGCAAGCACGTGTGTTAGAACTGTAGCTTTAAGCTTAGTGTTAGAGGTATAAATGTTAATGCACACATTTTTTCCACAGCAATAGAGATTATCATGAGCTTACGCTTACTTTAAAAAAAGATGGCGATCACAACCACGCCAAGCACACATACAGACACTATAATTAAATGCAAAGTGCAATTATAAGATGAGTTACAGAATCTCAAAAGGAACTGCCGCCCTGAGAACGTCAGCAGTGCTGCCCCAACACAACAGCTCCATTGCTGTGCTATTTCCTAGACAGCGGAAAAATAACTTCAAGTCCTCTCTTGTCAAAAGAAGGGGGATATGTCTGCAATCTCTCCAATAACAACAAAGAAAAGCAAACAGCACAGTTGAGAGGATCTTTTTATTAATAAGCATTTTTGTAAAGTAATCTGGAACACCACAATGACAAATACTGTATCAGCAAGTTGCAAAATGCCTTATGCTTCAGGCAGTCAAACAAGCTAGTTCCTACTCGCCTTGGCCCCATTTTCTGATGACCCATCTGCCTTGGCTTGAAAGGGCTCCGAGTAATCTTCCAGTCCCTTTCACTAACAGAGGTGAGGGAGTAACAAGCTGAAGTGGTGATGCATAGCTGTGAGTAACACCAGCTTCAAGTGCCTCAACTGTTAGCTAAATTAACATCTCTTTAGCTTAAAAAATGAACATAAACCATGTCTTTGATTCAACATCGAAATGGGTAGAGAAGACCTGGGCAAAAGGAGAAAGCAAGTCCAGGCTTTAATGCAAAACTATTTGGAAAAAAAGCCAACAGAACATAGTGGCATGAATGGGAGATCCACGGCACAAGACATCGGTACAAGGGAAAGTAATAAAAGTCCAAATTCAGGAGAGTTGCTCATGAAACTGAATAGATGAATTACTGAATAGCTTAACAGTAATAAGAAAATCTACCTAATAGCTAAAATTCTTCATTAGAAAATCATTACAGACATCGAATAATTCTTCAGCCTCAGATGTGTATATTATGTTACAAAAAGCACAAAGGAGAGTTTTCATCACGTTGTCTTTGTAGAAAACACCAATGGTGTATATTGGGGAACACCTTCAATCATGCTTCTATAAACACCACTGTTCAACAGTTCCTATTTGTATGATCACTACTCGATTAATACTGGAAAAAAACCATGGCAAGCTATATTGCACGACCTATCATTAAAAATACAATAGCTACTTTAAAAAAAATGAGTTGGAAATTGCAACCCTACAGAAGTCTCTTTAGCGGGGTTCTTCTTGAGGGCAACCCTGCAATTTACTCTAGACAACATGCAGCAGCATCATGGAAGCGTTATTTCTTTCCTCAAAAAGCAGCACTGCCCTTAAGACGCTTCCCTCAACAAAGAGGATTGTGCACCTGAATTGGCATTTATGCTGAAACCACATCATGGTCCAACAGCAGCAATGCCAGAGGCTGCACAGCACCACAGGTTATCTTGTCCAACTCAGAGAAAGGACAGGAAGAGCAGTCTGCCAAGCCAAGGGCTGTGTCCAGCAGTGCTTCAAGCATCTCCAAGGATGGAAACCTCTGTGAGAAGTTCTTCTGACAGGTCTTCTCTGGCAGATAAAAGACTATGCTGCAATGAAAAAGAATGTCCCATTTTGAAACTTAAATTCATTGCCTCTTTACCCATTGCTCTGACCACCCAGAAATAGCAAAAGGAACGTTGTTCCACCTTTCCTATACTCTCGATAGGCATTTTTTGACAGCAGGTCTCCCCTTCACCTCCCCTTCTTAAGGTGAACACATCCAGCTCTCTCAGTCCCTCCTTCTGTGTCCTAACCTTAGCCATCTCGCTGGCTCTCAGCTAGATTCACTCCAGGATGTCAATGTCTTTTTTTTTGTGTGTGTGTGTCCAGCTTTGTCAACTCCAGTACACAACACTCCTGGATGTACAGTACAGACGGGAACAACCACCTCCCCCAGCCTCCTGCCCACAAACTTACTAATACTGCCCAGCACACAGTTGGCCTCCTCTGCCCCAAGTGCATGCTGCTGACACGGGTTCAACTTGTAGTCCAGCAGCTTTGGGGAGTTGTTTTGTTCCAGATGAAGGACTTTTTTGCTTTTGTCATAGAATCATAGAATCATTCAGGTTGGAAAACATCTTCAATATATCATCAAGCTGAATATACATACGTCTGTTGGAACTGACTGGCCTCATCTGAGTACTGAGGGAGTTGGCTCAACAAGTTACCCACGCTACAGGATCTGGGGAGTGCTAGCCAACCTCATACCCAGCTACAAAAAGGGCGTGAGCCAAGACCCAAGAAACTATAGACTTGTTAATCTGACATAAGTGCCTGGAAAAATTAGAGAGATTATCCCAGGGAATACAGAAGGCATTTAAAGATCAGGTGTAGTTAGTGTGGGTTCATCAAGGAAACGTCCTGCCTTAGAAATCCAACCTCCTTCTGGGATAAGGTCACCCACTCGGTGGATGCAGGGAAGGCTGTAGATGCAGTCTTTCTGGACTTCAGTAAGGCCTTTGATAGCATCCTTCACATCACCCTTCTGGACAGATTGTCCAATAGCGAGCTGAACAGGTTCACAGAGCACTGGAGGATGAACTGGCAGAACAGCAGAGTTCAAAGGGTTGTAGTGAGTGGGGTTACACCTGCCTGGCAGGCGGTTACCAGTAGTGTTCCCCAGGGCTCAATTCTAGGGTCAGTCCTGTTCAACATTTACATCAGCTACCTGGATGAGGGACTGGACTGCATCCTCAGCAAGACTGCCAATGACAGTAAGCTTGGAGGTGCCGCTGGTTCCCTGGAGGGGTGAGAAGCCTTGAAGTGGGATCATGATGGACAGGACACTCAGTCATCAGCAATGGCATGAAGTCCAACAAATGCAAGTGCTGCACCCATGACAGAGCAATGCCAGACACGAGCAAAGACTGGAAGAGAAGTGGCTGGAGAGCAGCTCAGCAGAGAGTCCTGGAAGTGCAGGTGACAGAAGGTTTAGCATGAGCTGCAGCGTCTGGTAGCCAGGGGGCAAAGTGCATTTTGGGGTGCATTGAGCACAGCACAGCCAGCTGGTCAAAACAGGTACATCTCCTGCTGCACTTAGTGTTGCTGCAGCCTCACCTCGAATACTATGTGCAGTTCTAAGCTCCACAATTTAAAAATATATTTAAATACCTGAATGCATCCAGAGGAGGAAAACAAAGTGAAAACAGGCTTCCTACATTGGTGGTTGATGTCCCACAACTGTCAGTGTCCAAGAAGAATTTGGATAGTGTTCTCAATAACATGCTTTAAATCAAAACATCAACCTGACCTACCAAGACTCATCACTGAAACGTCCTTAGTGCAACGCTTGCACGTCTCTTAAATACCTCCAGGGACAATGAATCCAACACTTTCCTGGACAGCCCATTTCAGTGTTTGATCACTTCCCCATGAAGAAATTCTTCACAATACCCAACCTAGGCCTCTCCCGTGCTATCACTTACATCCTACCACTTGTCACCTGAGAAAAGATGCTGGAAGCCTCCTTGCTGCAGCCTCCTGCCATATAGTTGTAGAGAGCAATGACATCTCCCCTAAGCCTCCTCTTCTCAACACTAAACAGCCCCAATTCCCTCAAAAAGACATATTTTCTAGTCTCATCCCAAGCTTCAGTACTCATTCCTGGATGCACTAGAGCAACTTTGTTTCCTTTGCATAGTGAGAGGCCCAAAACTGAACTGCATCCAGATGTGAAGACAAGAACCTGTTCAAACACACCCAGAGAATGGCCACAAAAATCTGAGGACAGGCTGAGAGTTGGGGATGCTCAGCCTCTCTTCAGAGGGACATGATAGCAGCCTTTCAGGAGGGCTGTAAGAAAAAAGGACTCTCTAGCAGGGACTGTTGTGATGGCATACGGGGAAATGGTTTCAAACAAAAAGAGGGAAGATTTTGATTGGATATAAGGAAGATATTTTTCTCAGTAAAGGTAATGAAGCACTGGAACAGGCTGCCCATGGAGGTGATCAATGATCCATCCCTGGAGACACCCAAAGTCAGGCTGGCCGGGCTCTGGGCAACCTGATGTAGCTGTAGGTGTCCCTGTTCACTGCAGGGGAGTGGGACCAGGTGACCCTTAAAGGTCCTTTTCAACTCAAACGATTCTGTGACTGTATGATTTGAGATGTGCATCAGTTACATTGCATACAGAGGCACAATCCCTTCCCCAGTCCTGCTGGCCACACTATTTCTGACACAGAGCAGGATGCCACTGGTGTCCTTGGCCACTTGGGCACACTGATGGCTCACGTTCAGCTGGCTGTTGACTAACACCTCCAGCTCCTTTTCTGCTGGACAGCTTTACAGCCACACTTCCCCAGCCTGTACTGCTGCATGGAGCTGTTATGCCCCAACAACACGAGGTTCCTGCCAGCCCATTACTGTCAAGAAACCCCAACAGCAGCCTTGTCCTTCAGCATTTGGAGGTTCCTTAAGTTTGCTATTATCCAGGAACCCAGTGGGGGTGCTGCACTTCTCTCATCCCTGTTGCTTACTAAAGACATAAAACAGAATTAGTCCAAATATCTCCCCAGGAGACTCTTAACAATTGGCTGTCAGTGTCTCTCAGTACCACCATCACAATCCTTTAAGTCAGTGTCCAGCTAGTCTTCCAGCCACTTGGCGGCCTCCTTGATGAGCACGTATTTCCCCAATTTGTCTGCAAGAATAATACAGAAGACCATGCTGAGTGCCTTGCTGATCTCCAGGTGAGCCACGCTGACTGAGCCAGACATCCATCCTGCTTGTGTTAAATTTGTTACACAACGCTGCGGTAGCATTCACGCCGACCCAAAATAGCTCTGCTCAAACTTTTTCAGGTAAGCAGAAGAAATTTGGTACTCTATCCTCAGTCTTCTGAATCAGCAGCTCAGTTCCCGCACAGCAGGGAAACAGGAACCAATGCTAATTACTGACTGGAGGAATAAATAACGCGGAGGAAATGACGAGCTGCTGGCAAATGAAGGCAATGTCAGCGCCCCAGCTAAGGGACAATTCTTTCATCTACTTTAAAATCCTCTGTCTGAAGACACCACTCACTAATATTACTCTTCCCCAAGGCTGTCATGAAAACACTTTGCAAGACAGAAACCAAAATATTCATAAAATGGGACAGCAATCAGATTCTACTGTGTGCTGTACCACTGACAGCTTAAGTGAGGGGAAACTCAGCATCTCAGCTAAGGTCTTCCCAACCAGGATACATAATTTGCATGTGATGCCAGTCCAAAGCCAAGTAATACATTTTCACATCCATTTTGCTAATACAATTTGATATTGCTGGAACAGAGACAAAACATCATTTAAGGATGACACTCTAAACATTCCTTAAAGTTTACAAACATTTAGCCCAAGGTGCTAACCTGCTACTAAATCAAAACTAGCAGAGAGAGACATCAAGTATGAACACAAGCACCTAAGCACGCTTTGAGGTATGATCCTATTGCTAACAATTAAACCAATAGTCATACGTGCTCAGTTCCATATGGACATTCTTAATAGATTAAAGATTTTTATAGATTAATACTTTGCTTCCTAAGATTCACGACACAAGAACTAACTTACATTACTCAACAGGATATTCTAGGAACTCTTTGCATGAATTTCAAGATTTCACCCCCAAACCAACCCAGCAGTTTATAAAACTCCAGCCCACAGCCTGCAGGCGCTGCAGACCAAGAAAATCCCAGGCATAAATCAAGTACGAGTTTATAACTGGCCCGTCTTCATTACACAATCAGGTGATAATGTAATGATTCAGGCACTGCTGCACACAGTTTAGATTCCCGATCCCATAACTACTCTGTCCTTACGTGACACCGCACGTGATTCTAAACTTCAACCATCCAAGCAGAGGTGCTTTACGATTGGGACCCACAGAAAATGCACCTCTCCTCTTTCTGATACCATCCCAAGGATTCAGAATCACACTCATCACAAACATGTAGCAACTTCTGCTGGTTTCTTCAATGAAAGCACCTAGATTGTTTTGCTTTATACCAGGGTAGCATCGCTACCAGTACACACGAGAACATATGTATATGTTTGACAAAAAGTAAAAACCACCTGAAGTTTCAGTCTACAAATATGAAGGCCAGTTACCAAAAACCTCTAATTTGAAGCTTAACATAAGCAAACAGGTTTATGGGAAGGTTAAAAAGGCTTCTCAAGTATAACTGATTATCTTTTTCTCATGCCTGAATCTTCTTGTAGGAGTCTAAGAGTACAGGAGAATCCAAGTTCTCTGACATTTTCATTTGAAGGATTAATTAGCAAGTAAATAATAACCCCAAAGGTTATTTTAGTCTCTTCCTATAATGAGAATTTTGAATCTCTGAAGCTTACCTATATTCTACCTGGAACAGAATGGCACCATTCCAGGCTCATCGGTACACAGACACAAAAAAGCAAAGCTAAACCTAAAGCCAACAATAAAAACACGGAGATATCATAATGAAGCTGTTTAATAACTTAATAATGTCAACAGTCATCCCATTTAACACACCCACCCTAGAAATTGCAGTCATCAGCCTACCTGAATGACCAGGACAACCCAGCATTTAAAGCACTTGCGGCCATGTCCGGAAGATGAAACCCACATGCCAGGCACAACAGCTCCCTTCTCCAACCATACTTAGCCCTCAGAGCACAGACATGACTTTAAGCCAAGTGTCCAAACTCTTTATGTGGAGCACAGAATGGAAGTCTCAGCACGAGGCAGCTGAGCGAACAGGTAGCATGCCAAGTGTGGCATTACCTAAAGTCAACACAATCAGCATGGAGCTGTCATCATTCAGCCATCAGGAAACCCAGTCGCTGGGAGGGACTTCTAAATTCTACCTCCAGGAATACAGAAGGGCCTTTTTGTCTCTGAGGATTGCCATCACAGTGGGCGACTGTCCCACCTTTACTTAGCAGTGCTGCTACTTTTCGCTTGTTTGTTTGATAACACAGCCACTGAGGGTGCCCTTTGCTGTAAGGCAGGATGGCAGTCCTGGAGGGAAAGCACCATGGCTTAAGTTCCTTCACTAGTGGGGCAATCAACATCCGTATCTCCATCTCTCAGGACAGCACACAAACTGCAAGTCTCCAAGTGTTCTTCTCCAGGCAGCGTCTGTTCACCTCTCCTATCATGGCTGGTTTTAAAAAGGCAAAGACTTAAAAACAAACAAGCAAATAAAAACATAACGAAGCATGGCTCTAATGATTAATCATCAAGCATACAGGCAGGAAATAACAGGCTTCGGACGCTTGCTGCAGGAACATCTAATGTAAAACAAGTAACAAGTTTTGAAACCATGGACCAGAGCCTGAACACCTCCATGCTTGGAGGGCAGCATTTTCTTATATATCCTCTTTCTGGCTCAGTGAATCATGCTTTCTTTTTCTGGATAGCAGCACAGCTTCAACCAAGAGAACTGAGGATAACACTCAGCTTGACGACTGGGATATCTGCCTGGAAAGTGGAAGATGTAGGTTGATTGCTCCAGGCAAAAAAGGAAACTGAAGCAGGGTCTACCACATTCTGAACAAATGCTTTAACTAATAGTTTTTAAAAAGCATCAGCACGTCCTCTTGCAAATGCCTTCCAAAGCTGTCACTGTATTTTGTAGAAGAGCGACTGCAGCATATATTGGAGATGATCGGAGAATTCCCAGCTGACAAAAATCCCCAGGAACTACAGTTAAAGAGCAACATCCAGAAAGCAGGCGGCGATGAACTGGGCATCCCGCTAATCATCCCTCACACAAGGGGGAAACAAACATCAATCCGATTTCCCAGAAAATCAAAGCTGTCAGCTATGCTGCCCACAGTGCCCAGGCACCCTCAGAGCTTGATGGTATGAGACAGGGTTTTCAGGGCCACAATTTTGACCAAGAGCATCTCAACCAGGTTCACTCTCAGTGAATCTACTCAATGATAAAAGTTGGAGGGGAGAAGATCAGAATCAAAGGTGTAACTTCAAGATAAAATTGCACCAATTGCTCTCAGGTCCTCCCAAACTCAGCACTAAGACCAGTAAATCTGGAAAGCGAATGTTACATTGAAAACAGGAACACATGTTCATTAATTTCAATTTCAACTCAGTTTTCAGTTAGCTACCTACCCAGAGCTCATTCTTTTATGTAACACAAGTTTATACAGTTCATACAGTTAAAAAGCTATTCACTATGATAAGCACACCTCTCAGTCTCCCATTTACTAACTGACTACATTTTTCCCCTCCAACAAGCTGCTATTGTTCTGTTTACACATTGGCTCTGCAGTACCCACTACCAGGCAAAACCCACAAATACAGGATCAAAGAATCACGGAATCACAGAATGACCTGAATTGAAAAGGGCAGAATCACAGAATGGCCAGGGTTGGAAGGGACCTCAAGGACCATCAAGCTCCAACCCCCCTGCCATATGCAGGGCCACCAACCTCCCCATTTAATACCAAACCAGGCTGCCCAGGGCCCCATCCAACCTGGCCTTGAACACCTCCAGGGACGGGGCATCCACAACCTCTCTGGGCAGCTGTTCCAGCACCTCACCACTCTCTCTGTAAGAGAGAAAGAATTTCCCCCTGACATCCAATCTAAATCTTCCCTCCTTCAACTTAAAACCATTTCCAGGACCACAGTGCTCATCCAGTTCGAACCCCCTGCTATGTGCAGGGTCACCAACCAGCAGACCAGGCTGCCCAGAATCACACCCAGCCTAGCCTTGAATGCCCCCAGGGATGGGGCATCCACAACCTCCTTGAGCAACCTGTTTCAGTGCGTCACCACCCTCTGTGTGAAAAACTTCCTCCTCATATCTAACCTAAACCTCCCCGGTCTCAGTTTAAAACTATTCTCCCTTGTCCTATCACTATCCAGCCTCGAAAACAGCCGTGAAACATCCATCCCCCAGCACACTGCGCTGCCTAAACAAACCTGCTGAGAAACGCTTCGAGATACCAGACAATAGCGGGGCTAGAAAGCCATCTCTGCCGATTACTTTAAACACAATCGCGAGGCTTATCAGTTATCGACGCTGTATCGGCGCAGGAAATTCACGGCAACTTGAACGCTCGTTCACCAAGGGCTTTCAGCACTCTGTCAGCGCGGCGACGCTCCCCACGAAGTGCCGACAGCCTCACGTGGACAGCGTCGCTCAGTCAACGGAACGTGCGAGACTCAGCGCTCCCCCAAAGCTCCGGACGCGGCTCAGGCAGGAGCACACGCGGGACGCGCCCCGACTTCCGCGCCCGGCACGCAGCGCCGTCGCTCGCGTTCCTATTGGAACAGACGCGAGGTCCACCCGCACGGCCAACTCCAGGCGCGCGATGAAGGCGCCCCGGAACCCCCAGTGCGGCGGGCACCGGCGGGCTCCCCGCCCGCTCCGAGGGGCCCCGAGCTCCCGGCCTTTGTTACTCGCCCCCTCCTCGCCCCGGGCCGCACGCGGAGCGAGGGGCGTGCGGCTCGAGGCAGCAGAAGGCCGCTGCCCTCCCCGCGCCGTGCCGCCGGGCGGCGAGGCCTCTCCCGCGGCGCTCCGCTCTCCCGCCGGTCCCACCGCCGGCACCGAGGGGAACAAAAGGGGCCGCCCCGGGCCCGCCCCCGCCCGGCGCCTCGCACGTGGGGACCGAGAAAGGGCCGGCCCCGCACCGCCGTCCCCCGCCGCGCCTCACCTGCCTGCTCCTGCCGTACGGAGGCTTCGCGGCTCCCAGGTGGTACCGCCGGGTCCGGATCTTGCCGCCGCCGCCGCCGGCTCCTCCTCCCGCTCCTCCGCCGCCGCCCGAGGCCATGCTGGGACGCGGCCCCTCGGCCGCCCGCCGCCCCGCCGGGCCGCTCCCTCGCTCCGCGCTGTCACCGCCCGTCCCCCGCCCTCCACGCGCCGCGCGGCCTGGAAGGAGCGGGGGCCCCGCGCGGCCTGCCCCTCCCCTCCTCTCCTCTCCTCTCCCCTCCCCTCCGCCCCGCTCGGCAAAGCTCCGCTCCGCCGGCCTTCCTCCGCGCGCGCGCGCGCACCCCTTCTCCTCGGCCGTGCGCGCGCCCCCCCTCGCCCCGCTGCCGCGCGCCCTTTGCCCGCTCCCGCCTCGCGCGCTCGGCGCCGGCCGGCCCCGTCCTGCCCGCCCGCCCGCTCGCGGCCGAGCCGCTGCGCCCCGCCCCCACCCCCCTTCGGGCTCCGGCTTCGGCTCCGACCAACCACACTGCGCCTCTCGTCAACCGGACGCGCCGTCGCGTCATCCGGCCGCGACGGACCGGCGTGCACCGCGCCGCGGGGTGGGCGGGGCTGCGCGGGAAACCCCGGCGCGAGCGCGGGGCGCGTGGGCTGCTGGCGAGCGGAGCGGGAAGGGCGATCAAAGCGGGCGGGGCGCGGCCTCACTGGGCGGGCGGGGAGACGGACGGAGTCTGCAGCGCGGCCTGCGCTTCCTCGAAAGGAAATACGCCTTTCTGTTGTGAATTGGAAACACGTAAAATAATTGTCCTTTTGTAGCGTGGTACTGAAAGGGTACAGCTGTGGCTCTGTGGTACGTTTAGCGCGGTGGTTTGTGTGGGGGTGAGCAGAGCAGGGAGGCGCAGCACCTTCATTGCACAGAATTCAGCACGAATGTGCATCCTCAGGTACAGAATGTGCTAAAAATAGTGTAGGAGGTGGCGATCATAGAATACTTTCACGTGGAGAGGACCCAGGTGACCGAGGCCATCACGTCATCTCAGTGGCACAGATGCCCACATCCCTCCTACCTGTGTCTGCCCAAAGTCCACAGCTGAGGGAAATGCTGATCAGTGAGCAAAGGAACTGCCACAGGAGTCTCAGTCAGGAGTTTTGCACTAAATCTCTGCTGCTTGTTTCAGCCTTGATTTATTTTTTTTTTAACCCCCCCCCTCTGGTTTTTTCCCAGCTGTCTTCCAGAACTTGCTAGCTTTCTTTTCCTCAGTCCTGCCTCCACTGCCATACAAGTGACTTCTGAACCCTCCTTCCCCCCAAGCAGAATTACTTGCCAGGTAGTTCATATCACACTCTGCACTTTCAGAGCTTTCTTCTCTCACCTGCTGTCAGTACACCTTCATTTGCAGCAGGATGGTTTGCATCAACACCGTCCTTCCACAACATGAAAAACCCTCATCTTTAGTCTAGAACATGATTATCATACTAAATTCTAACTTAACAGAAGGGTTTCACAATGCATTTCCAATCTGGGAGGAGCAAGATTCACAAAGAGAGATAAATTGCCCTTTGAAAACACATTGAGCAGAGAAAATGCTGACTTCTGGAATGGCATCTCCTTGGGGATCTGACTAAAATCACATCTGCATTGGCTATCTAATAGCTAGGCAGAGGTAAAATACAATTCCCTTTTTCTCATGCACACTAATTACATTAAGGTAACCATATTATGGTAACATGATTTTCTTTTCAAGCTCAGCATCAAAGGCAGCTACGCTGTTTTCTCCGTAAATTCAAATGCTGCTTTATTTATTTTGCTTCCATTTTTCTTATTTAGAACAATTTCTAAACAGCGACAGGCCTTTAATGACACTCATGACTCAGAAATGTTTGCAAATGTAGTCAGTGTCCATTAACATGTGTCACTTAGGTTAATTGTTGCTAAAAGTGAGCCAAAACAAAAAGGCAAATATATATGCATCCAGCAGTATGATAATGATCATCACCATTTGATCAATCTTCCCTGTGAGTTATATCTGCACATTACTTTGAGGTAGCGCTAGAAAGAAGCGGTTGGTCCAGAGCATCCCTGCAAAAAGAAACATTCATGGCTTAAGTACCATTTACTCTTCATGCATTCTTTTAAGAACTCTTTAACCTTTCTTGACAGTTGCTTTTTCCTTGCTCACTGACCACGAGATTAGTAGTAGCCCCTCAAACCTTCCTGATCACAGAAGAGATAGGAAACGAAACACTACTATTCTTGAACAATCTAGCAGGTTCTGTGTAAAGGTACCCTCTATTGCAGCTGTACCCAAATGAAAGAGTTTATGAAATTACTCATTACTGGGTATTCTTGTAGAAAACTTCAAACAAAAGTAAACACCAGTTCAGCTGAGTGAAACAAAACAGAACTAGAAGCAAGCTATTGTGGGGTTGAAGTAGTATGTATATATTTTTAATTTAACAAGTCTGAAGCAAATCAAGCTCCCATTGCCATCCCATCTTTGCAGATCTGATAAACTGACAGCAGACACCCACATGATGTGTTCAGCTAAAAAGGCTGGCAGTTGTCAAACAGCTGTGAGTTTACTCAGTAAAAAGACTCAGAGAAGCACTCTAGCAGTTTTGGTGCAATTCCATCTTCTTGTACTGGCCATCCACCAGCAACAGCACAGGAAGAAACCTGCCATCCTCTATGCTCTGATGGCAAAGAATTGTACTGCACACGCTACCCTAATCCCATGTACACACTCCTAGCAGGAAAGAGGAATACACCAATAAGTCTCAAGAGACAAAAAAGAGGTCAGAAAACTGTTGTAGAACTGTTGCACACCAGCTGCAACCAACACCCTTTTCCTCACCTCATTTCTGTTAGTGTTGACTGCAAGAGAATATGCTTCCAACATTTCTCAGATCTGGAGAACTAATGGCTCAAACAATTCTCATTCACTGAGCTACAAAAAAAATAGTACTTTCACTACCTAGGTACTTCATAGTCCGGAACAGAAGGAGCATGTATCTGACAACAGTCATAGAGCATTAAGACTGCACAAAATGGGGTGGCCAGACTTGTTTTTCTGAGGTTGGCATACTTTGGTCATACACCATCACTGTATCAGACTAAGTGAAATCACATACCTACATGGGCCCCTCATTACACAATTCACATATTATAGACCAACTTTGCTAATACAAAAAAAAATTAGCACAGGTACTTCACAGTATTCGTTATGGCAACAGATATCCCTAATATCACATTTTTGGTGGATAACAACAAATATTTCCATAACACAATGAAGGCAACCTAAACACAGGGTTCAGTGATGCTATGCAAACTTTGTCAAAGCAGTTATTATGCAGGCACAGACCTGGAAGCAGTCTTGCTGCTAGTCAGGATGCTAGATATAAAGTCCTTTGCTTAGCTGACCAATTTGTACTTTTAAGCTCAAGCACCACAGCTATGTACAACTGAAGTGGCAAACCTTGTAAGCTTTTGAAGCTTTACCACCACCATCCAAATTCAAGAAGCCTATGCTTATCATCTTGAGTTTTTCCCCTGCTTAGTCCCCTGAAACAATTCCATATATGCACACAAGCAAGTTATTTCCCTCTAAATTCTCTCTGCTTCATCTTTCACCTCTCCCTAACATCGTGTTCTAGTTACTAAATCCCCTCACACTAATGCTCCAAAGACTCACCTCACACAAGGGAATGGCCCAACAAATCCCTGTACTGAGCTCCAGCGTGTCTCTGCTTTGGGGAGAGCTAGCTGCAGCTGCTCAAAGTGATGCCATTACCCCTGCCTTCCTACACATATGCCTGCACTAAAAGCAGGAAGAACGCATTTCTAGTAGTCCAAAGGCCTCTTCCATTTCAGAACGTCCTGGCTTCATGGCAACATTATGACAATATTACCACCACAACTTAAAACAGTGAAGAAAACAGAGGGAATTTCTGGTCATCAGCTCATTCAGGAATAGCACATAGCTTATAACCACTACTTTCATTACCTGCATCAAGCCATAACCTACACCACTCCATAAAAAAAGGCCAAAGAACTTAATTCTTGCCTGCCATCACAACAGTTAGATCTCCCCTACAACACACACAGTAGTATCAAACCACCTCACCTGGCTTTAGCAGCTTCCACAGCTATTGTTACAGCACTTTCTGCTCTCTTTTTTCCTAGAATATTCTACTGTCTCTAGCCTGACCTATTTATCATTACATACATTAAGTAACAAGTAATCCAATACACAGAGGGTTAACTAAACCCTATGTCTGGAAAATAATTTACAGCTTTCAAGATGAAAGTAGCAATGTGGGTGCTTCTAAACTAACTTGAAACTAATTTTCCCGCCTTCCTTTCTTTGAATAGTCATCACTTCAAAGTTCTGTAACCTCCTAACTATAAAAACATTTAAATCACCAGGAATATCACAGAAATTGCCAACGATAGGGAGGAAATTGGAGAGTTGTTACTAGGATATTTGTGTTTTTGTTTGCTTTTTGTTGTTCCCAATGTGTTATTCCCTCCTTTGAGCCAGCAAGTTATCTCCAATAATTTTCAGGTTGAAAAGTGCATTGTATACACGCGTATACAACATACACACTGTAAATGTATGAAGTGTGAGCTGAGAAGTATAACACTTAGAAAGGTAAGCAAGAGCTGAATGCTGAGGCTGAAACTGACAGCAGGGATCATCCTTAGTACATGGAACTTCGGCAGCTATGGCAGCTGAAGTCTGAACTTCTGTATGCTTAAAGTACCATATTTATAAACCAATTTTAACTGACGCAGATTAATAACAGTGCCAGATGTCTGCAGGAGGAAGGGAGCACAAGAAATTTCATAGCAAAACTTAGGAACATTTCCCACCCTGTACTTTTGAACTAAACAAGTAGTCTACAAGTGAGTGCTAGATTTTGCTAGTGTCCTAACACCCGTACAAAAATAAAGATGAATGAGATGCCCTTACTACCCCCAATTAAATTCTGTAAGCCAGAAGAGAATGTCCTACGCACATGTAAGAGTGAAGTCCCTTGCTGGCAGGTTTGCAGAAACAAAATTTTATTTACACAGGCAAGTCTATCTTTAGACCTCAATTAACTCTTTACATTTCTAGAATATTTACATGATTTCATGATGCTCCAAGAATAGAGTGATGAACAAAAAAAAAAAAAAAAAAGGATTACAGAAACTGTCAAAAGCATAGCAAAAAAAATCCAACCTATCGTTGTGCTTTAAAACTTATGATCTAGAATAATGTAGAAGTGTAGTTTTAGCACCTTGGTCATAACGGCCATGCTATATAAGACACTTAAATAGCAGAGGGGATTTCAGAAGTGACCGTATCCAGAGGTTGCCAGTGACAATTCATAAGCGAATCATAGAGTTCTTCACTTGTCTCCATAAATTGTCTGTTCATTTCATCAACATCCAAATACAACTGTGGATCTGAAAATAAAAGCCCAGTAAGTAAAGCATCAGCACTGAGGTATGCACACAAAAATCTCAAGAGATATGCCTAGTAAAACATTTTTGCTAACCAAAGTAAATAGATTTAGTAATAATTTTAATAAGACGTTTATTCCCCTAAAACTTTAAACAAACCTGACAACTCCAATTTTCTTCTGGGGATTTGTGTATTAGAAGGCTAGGACTCTATTTGTCATTCAAGATAAAATCAGGTTTAGAAATAATCAACAACAAAGCCTTCACAAAAATCATGTATTCATTTCTGCTATACTAGGTACTCCATGTAATAAAGCTTTCAACACAAGAGCAAGATGCCTCCGTACGAGAAACTGCCTGCAAGCTTCCCAAGACCAAGAATTACATTTTGTACCAAATCTATAAGTGGAAGCTGAACCTGCCTTTAGAACCTGCAATGTAAAGCTTTTACCTCACAGTATGGAAAACAAAGCTCATGCTTATGAATGAGTTTCCTCATGTAGAATCTGCTTAGTGGATCAATACAAGGAAAATAAATCCCACATCAGAACTTTTCAAAACAGACTGAAGGCACAATTACAGGAACCCTACTGTAGATGCCTCATTTTATTTCATATAGCATATGTCATATTAGCTTTAAAACCCCTAAGTGATCTCAGATGAACCACAGAGGGCTGACTCTTGTATCAGCTCCATTTCCAAGATCCTCTTCCAGTTCATCCAGCCTTGCATTGTTTAAGGGCACAAGTATGGCTAAAGACAGAAGACACAATGACAGAATCATCATTACCTTCAGTAAGCAGGTCATCACTGATTTCAGCCATAGCCGAAGATTCCTGCAAGACAGAATGTAATCATTTTACAAAGCTTTATAAATTCAAAATAATGCTGTTACCCTGAGACATTCTCTCTTTCCACAGACATACAAAACGCCATTTACCCTTGCGGTTACTTTTAAAAGAAAGCAAGTATTAGAGTAGAGGTTGGAAGGGACTTCTGCAGGTCATAACTGACTAACTGACCAAGATAAGCTCATTTGCAACAGCTATCTGCTCTGAGCAAAGCATACTGGGGAAGAAAGAACAGAAGAAGCATACATAGTTGTGCTGTCAAAACTGTTATTTGTTATACATAAACAAATAACATATCAACCACTAATTCTATGCATAAACTATAAGCACTATAAGCACAGATACCTCTGAAGGCAGTCTGCTGTTCTAATCTCCATGCTAAGCAGACAGCATAGTTTCAGTTTCAGAACATATTTGCTCCAATTCACACAATTTGTACAGCTATCCATAAAGTTTCCTTATTTAAGACAAGTGCGTAGTGTGTTTTACCTCAAACACAGCTGGGGCCATAACAGCATCTCCTAAAGAGCAGTCCCCAATAGCTTGCATGCTATCATAGGCAGCATAGGAGTTGTAGTTATACTCAGCATATGCATCATAATTCCACTGTGAGTAGTAGTTCTGATAATCCTGGTAATAATCATTGTAGTTGTATGACTGGTACCGCTGGAATTCCGCTTTCAGTCTGAAACACGAAAAGTTGAGAGTTTGAGAATCACAAACTGTAAACCCAGTTTTCCAGTTACACAACGTGCCAGCTTACACATTTCAAAGCTTAAAAGGAAGCTTTCCTAAACAGCTGCATTAAGTGACAGCTTAAGGCACGGCACAAGATCTTGTGTTTAAACAGAAGCAGATGTCCTCACCTTCGCCAATATCAAAAGCAATTGCTTTGCATTAAATCCAGAGCTTTGACACTACTATCATACAGAGTATTCTTAGTGTTGGCATAAGCAAGCTGCTCATTAGCCTTTGTGCTCTGCAAAGATTAATTTAAAACCAGAGACATTTCTCAAGCACAGCTGCTTTAAAGATGCAGTCTTAACCCTTTCATATTTTGTTTGGTTAATTACAAGATATTTCTTCCAGAAAGATGTGAATGAAGTCAGATTATCCATTGCAGAGAAGCATCTTACACTGCCTGCTAGTTTGCCTCTACCTGCACAGTTTAGTTTATCAAGCATTCACTAGTGGCCAAGTACAGCTGTCAGGTGAAGCCAGTCTTGCTTAACACCATACTTCTAATTGTTCAGCAAGACAACCAAATCAGTGGGGGAACTATGAAATACACTTTTTTTTTAATGAAAAAGGGGCCACGTGATTAATTTTCATTACTCCCCCTTGCCTGAGATTTTTCTCTGGGGCAGCCTCACACAAGTGGCGAGAATCAAGACAAGGGTTATCTTAACTAAAACTAATGCACACTGCATAAAGGACATTCAGATAACCATGCTACGTACTGCAGAAAATCCTTTTTAGACATGTTTTCACTAATTCTATACAGGCAGACCTCCTCTTAAAGTGGGGAAGCAGAAAAATCAGTCATGTACATTTTTGTGTGTGCTGAATAGAAACTGAAGGAGTTCAGAAACAGTCACCAAAATGAGTAAACATTCATGTCAAACTGTTTAGTTTGACAACTGGATATTTTGATGCCAAGACAGATACTGAGCCCTTCAGAAACATACTAATGATGTAAATTTTAATACCTACGTTGTATTTGTTTCATCACTGTAAAGTACATAGGTCTTAATATAGATATTCTATTGCCCTGCTACTGTAGGGAACAATTATCTTGAGACTTCTGCTTCCAACTGCATTTCTCCTTAAAAGTACTGTTAACATCCTTCTGGACAGCAGAAGCAGGGAAACATGTTTGTGTGACCTGTTTTGTTTCTAAAATAATTATGGTCACAGCAATTTTAGATAGTGCTCTCTCAGGCAACAGCATTTCCATTCTAAAGCAAAAAGAGGCAACATGTGCAGAATTATGCCAGGTAAACAGAAACAAAAGTAACATTTCTTTCTGTGTAACAGAATACACAAGCTAACCTCGCATACATACTGAAATTGTTCATATGAAGGGTTTTTTCCCAGTATCCTGGATCAAAATTTATCAAATTTAGTATTAATTCTTTTAAATGTTCGGAGTTGAATTGCCTTAAGTAACTGACAGACCTGAGATGAAAAGAGTGAAATCCCTCTCAGAAAGTGCTACACTCCCCACTGCCTAAGCTACTGGAAAGTAGAGAACAGTACTTTGAAAACAGTTCTAGCAAAATTTCCCTTGACTTTCTCCCTATATTCCTACGTCTTTTCCCCACTTAAGAATTCCTTTCCCCACCAGCCTACTGTAAAACCAGGGATGTGCTTCTTTCCTCTAACTAGAGAGAAAGGTCTAAGAACAAAAGCTCCCTGTCCCTTCTACTTTATTCAGGCCCAAACCTGGAAAATATTTACAAATGCATTCAGCTTTGCTAAGAAATGAAATAAAGCTGGCTGCAAGAGCAGATAAGCCCAAGCTACGCTGTGTGGTTAGACTGCAGTTGGATTCCCCCAGCAATCCTGAAACAGGCTGATAAATCCAGGGAGTCAAAACAATCTCTCTGCATTCTTGATTTTGTAGACTGCATCCTACAGCCAGTGTTACAGCAAGGGCCACAGACTTTACAAAGGCAGAGCTACGAGAATCTGATTATTTAGAATAACTGTATCAATGCACAACTCATTGGTTACCTTTTAGAAATTCCTATGCTCAGCCGGATTCGTTTTCCCCCCAGACCTGGTGCATTCTGGCAGTCTTGCAGTGCCCTCATCTGATCACCTTGCTCACCAAATCTGACATAGGCATACCCTCTACAATTTTCAAAAGGGAGAAAACAAATTCTAGTATGCATAACAGTTACAAGACTAATGAATTCAGTTTGTCTTCTACAAAAACAGAAGGTAGCAGCTACTATCGCTTCTATTATTTAAGCAACCTCTCTGGCATATGCACGGAAGAGGCTTTCACCAAATCAAAAACTTGGGCCAGAAGCAAAAAGCCTGCTCTTTGCTAGCAATAAGATGCAACTTGCTGAGAGCCAGCAGAATAATACATTTTAATTGCTATCTGCATAAGTAATCAGATTCTATATTTCTGCATAGACAGAGTTCATTTATCAGTTATTAACACACTCCTGCTACTGTAGAACACTAGTATTCTTTTCAACTGCCTTCTCTTAAGCTTCTTGAATTAGTCTGTTACAGGCAGCACCGCCTGAGCATAAACTCCTGCATTCCTGCTTGACTCACTGCATGGCCAACAGTTTCAGCTAGGCTTTATTTACTATCAGTAAAATTGTATTCAATCTCCCAAACCCCTCAGATTTGCCAGGCCTCGTGCTTTTCTCCCACACAAAGAATGGGAATTCTGACCTCAGTATTGCAGATGACAGATACAAAGCTGCACCGATTTCAGTGCACAGCTCTCCCTTCTCCCAGCATCTGATTATTTTTTTTTTTTAATGTAAATCTACATGACTAAATCAAAGCTTTTCAAAGTTAACTAACTGCTTAAACCAGCGTTTCAGAAACTCAAGGACCTGTGCTGCTAAGAAAAGCAGTGCTTAAAACTAATCTCATTCCTCTTGCTTCAGAAAAAAAGCAGGGAAGTTCTGCCACGAGTTCTTACATATCACTACAGAAGCAGGCACAACCAACTGCATTACAATCCCCACTGGATTACCTGGAATATCCCAGCAGGTCCGTTGCTATTTTGCAGTCAAGACATGAGGGATACCTCTTTAGGAAATAGTCATAGAGCTGGAAATCATCCACTTCTGGAGTAAGCTCCCCAACAAATATTGAATAATCTGGTCTTTAAGAAGATAAAGAACAGTTTTAAAACTTTCAGACCAAAATAGTGATTCCAGTATTAAAACAATTATTATATTACAGCTTGTTAGAACCAGACAAATTAGTCTAGAGCACTTCAGTGCAAAAGACACTGAAATGTACAGAACTGCAATGCCATCACACCAGCACGGTTCTCTAGTATTGTAGGTCTAACTCTACTGCTTTAGCAACAAGGATCCATCTTCTTTCAGAAATTTGTTTCAAAAAAATCAACATATTTACTTGGTATATATATATATATATATATATATATATATATATAGCAGGGGGATGGAACTAGCTGATCTTAAAGGTCCCTTCCAACCCCAAAGCATTCTATGATTGCCCAAACAAGAGGCACAGAAATACCCTGACAAATTAGCTCATACTTCAGCCGCGGCTGTGACTGTTTTGCCACCGCTTGCCAGTGACCACAGAGTTTTTCAAGTGAGTGATGACATTCAGTGGTCACCATCAACCTCAGCAGATAAAGAGAGCCAGAGCTTTTCATGTTACAAGGGCTTTACCTGACTGTACTGCTGGTAGTAGTAGTAGCACTAACAAACTCTATTCTTCCTGGTTTTATTTTGTTCTTTTTCTTCCGCTTCTTCTGCGGTGTTCTCCACCAGCTGTAGGCCTGGAGACATTCTCGCTTTTTCCCAAGTAAATCCTGTTGGGATAAAAAACACCTCTATAGTATTTAGCCTCATTTACATTCCTCCCTCCCACTCCCCATCACCACAGGTGATTTCCCCATATTCACCTTGCCCTTGAAAGAAGCCTGGGGTCCCATTTCTCCCTCCGCCTCCCATGAGGGAAAGCAGCCTCTGGGGAAAACGCCTGGCAAAAATAACAGAGCCAAAGGATTGTATGAACAGCCACATTCCCCTGACTTGTCAAGCTGGCTAACGGATTGACAGCTTCCTCTTGGAATTCGGAAGAAAGCAGTTAGTCCTTCGATGCTGGTCAATCCTAAATGTTAAGTAGCTCCAGGACTGGACTGTGCTCCACCTGAGCTCTAAGACTCTCAAAAAAAAAATAAAAAGCCCTCAGTGGCACAGTGAGCCAAAAAAATTTATATATCAAACTATCATTCTTGCTCAGAAAGGGATCTCAGCTGTCCCTACTTCTCCTCTCCTAGGAATTCTTCTTTGCTTCTATGAGATGCCTCTCCTCACTAGCTAGCAGTGGGCTACTCTCCCAGGCCAGGAACAACATCAGGAGGCCCATTAATGAAACGTAAGAAGAAGACCACAAACCAACTTGGCTGAGGGAAAGCGCTAAACCCAGATGCAAGGCCAGGAAGAAAGAGGCATAAAAAGCACCTCAAAAAAAAACAAACAACAAACTGCAAACCCCAAAAGCCAGTTTAAAAAATGTGGGGTAACAAAAAAAAAAAAAAAAAAAAAAAAAACCAGCCATATTAACAGGCTGCCTCCCTCATGTAATATTCTGAAGAACAATTTCCAAAAATAAGAATGGTATTTTTCAGTATCATTTTTAACTTTACTTACGCAGCGTTTAACGTTCTTCCTCTAGAACACCTCTACATAACTTACATAGAGAGTGTTATTTGCAAGATCCTTCAGAAGAACTCATGCTCAAATAATCCAAACTGCAAAGTTTAATGCCATGCTCCCAACCTGCTTCGGTTGTTACAATTAAGCATACACAGGACAACCACCAGTTACCAGAGGAAATCATGGGACTAGAAGAATACCCCACTCAGAGTGAGCTAGCTATTTCAGCTTTACATTCACCGGGGATTTTGAATGTTCTGGAACCCATTTAGATGCTACAAACCTGAATTTCTCACCAAATGATCTTACCTGGCTCGTCATGGTTGAAAAAAAAATCTGTCTTCTGCCTTCTTCAAGGGGCGCAGATGCAACAGTTCAGTTTATTGCAATCCTTCAGCTGAAAGAAAGTGTGAGGGAGGACCAAGAATCTTAATTCTGAAATCAATTAATTTCAAAGATGTTCACTCTGTCTAACAGTTTTAACATTATTAATTCACAGCTAGGGAATGTAAGTTCTGACTTGTCATTGCTAAAGCAATAGAAATAAAAATGATGTATGACTAAGGGCATTACAATTAGAAGTTGTAGCAGTTCACAGATTTTTCCTGTTGTCCAAAGCACTACAACGTTTTATAAACAGCTTTTTAGTTACCTATAGTTTACTCATGTCCAGAAAACACACCAGATCATAATTTACAAGCTCTAAAAATAATTAAAAACAAGGCAATAATTAAAAAAAATGCAAGCTGTTTTCTACAATATCTCAAGGTTTGCTTCACCCCACTCTCCACCCCCTTTTGAGCTAAATAAGGATTTATAACTTCCTATTGCACAAAGTTACACAGCTGAAAAGGAGCAGTGATACCTCCTAAGCATTGATGAATAAGAGAATAAATAAAGAAAGAATAGTAAAGGTAAAATTGATCCAACTGTTCCTTCTCCGAATCTTTTCTTAGTTATATCTTGTCTTTTGTCTCTTCTCAGACTTCCCTACGAATGAATTAGCAACAAAGAGGGACCTTTTCCTACTATTAAAATCCTGGACACCCTTAAGAAGCATACAGCTATTTCCAATTGATAACCTTTCCTGTCCCCCAGAAAACATTTTCATTTACAGAATACAAGGGCTGCTCTAAGAGCAATGCCCCCTATGTTGTTATGTTGACCCACAATGCCAGAGGTGGATGCTGTTGTGTGGCAGTAAAGGCTGAACCTTCCCACCAGTAGCCCATTCCATGTTGTTGCCATGGGACAGACAGCAGCAGAGGGGCAGCCTGACAAAATGGCATCTGACATGGAAGCATGTATGAACCAAAGGGATGGAATTTAATTCCTCCATGGAGAAAAAACAGCACCCACTGACATTCATCAACAGTTGCTGAACATTTAAGGAAACCAAAAGGTAGATGTGAGCACAGTAAATGATGTATTTCAACAGTAGCAACAGTGGGTCACCTCTGCTGGTACAGACTTGCAGGCTCTTGCTCATGGCTACCAAAAGCACACAGCTAATGTTGGTGACTATGTTGAAAAACAGTGCTATTAGGCTTTTTCTATCTGTTGTAGCTTTCGTGGAAATAAACGGGAGGCATCACTATCAGAGCAACCTATGGATTGTGTGCAAGGGGATAATACATTTCCAATTCACCACTACTTTTTGCTTTTATATCCAAGGTAACTCTTCTAAGCAGACGCTTGATTGCTGGAATTTAACTCCCATTTCCACATAACGAGTTATGTAACACTCTACAAACTGATTGGTTGGAGTCACGTTTGCATAATTACAGAGTATTTGTAATGCCTTAGAGGTGTGGCCATGGAGGTGAACAGTTCAGCACGGTGCTTCTGAAAATGGGTTACGCTATCCTGACACAGGATAGGCATGGTGTCACACAAGGTAGCTATGCACTTCATCTCCATTTCACACCCAATTAAGTACAAACAAGTCCTTAAATACAGGGACACACCAGTAAGGTCAGTGTATAACCTGTCACTAAACGTAACTGTGCTGAGGGATGATCATCAGCATATTTTTTCCAATTAAGGAGGTTGTATTAATAAGAATAGACTTTAGTTCCTTAATTTAAGTTTCTTAACTTCAGTTCCTTAACTTAAACCTTACTTTTATTAAAAAGCTCAAACGCTTAATGCCTTCAATATTGGAATACTCATCTTTGTATTCCCCAGTGCATAATGCTTTATTTTATTTATTTTCAGAAAACTTACCACTCTTCACTGGTGCAGATTTACCAGGAGATGCCAAACACTACAACACAACTTTACACCAAAAAAAAAAAAAAGTATGAGAGGGCAAACGATGCAACAGCTCTGCGACCACAGTTACTGCAGACTCATGCACAACTGCTCTCGTACTCTTCTCCCATCCGCTCTTCAGTGGTGCCTCTTTTCACTGCAAGTCAAAAACACATTTAAAAACCAATTGAGAGAGCACGCGTGTGACGTGGCGTGTACACCTTCAAGCCCAGCTACGCTCACAGCACCTTTATCCCTTCGGTGGGGCAGGTATAACCTCCGGAACTCAAGCAGTTCCTTCTCTGGCTTACATAGGCTCTCCACCGGGCTTTTCGCCCCACGGCTTGGCTGCACATTAGCTGTTAATACGCCGCACTGCCGTCTCGGCAGCGCTGGGCCGGGCCGGGCCGCCCCTCCCGGCCTACCATAGAGAGGGACACGGGTGGGTTGTTCGCCGCCGTGCCGCCCCGCGGGCGACAACAGCGCCCCGCCCGGTCAAAGTCCTCCGCCGCAGCAGCCTGGCGCCGGGGCCGCGCTGCCCGTTTCCTGCTGCGCCCCACGGCAATAAAAAGCGCCAAAAAATAGCAACATCACGAGGAAGCCAAGAGTGGGGAGGAAGCGGGGGGAGGCAGGGCGGCCACGGCTGTACCGCTCGGTTCCCCCCGCCGCCACGGGGGTGACGCGGCCTAACGGCCGCGGCCTCCACGCCCCGCGGGCCCTGTAGGGGCGGCCCCGATACGCCGAGTTACGGGAGGCGCCGCTTCTCCCTGCCTGGCGTCGCTCGACCGCTCACCTCCCGCCTCCCGAGCCCGGCCCTCCCGCCCCCGGCCCGCACTAACGCCTCTCGCCGTCCGCGCCGCCATCGGGAGCCGCGCGCCCCGCGCTTCCGCCCCGCGAGGACCCCTGAGCCGGGCTGCCCGGCGAGGACCCCTGAGCCGGGCTGCCCGGCAGCGCGCCTGACTCCGCGGCGCTGCGCCTTCCCCCGCCGCCCCTCAAAGCACCGCCGCCCCCCGGCAGGCACCGCCGAGGACGGGCCGAGAGCCGGCGACGGGGCGCAGCGGGGCGACCACGCCGATGGAGCTGGTGGCCGGCTGCTACGAGCAGGTCCTCTTCGGCTTCGCCGCGCGGCCCGGACAGGTAACGCGGCACAAGGAAGGAAGGGGAGGCGAAGCACGCGCGGAGGCCCAGCGGCCGCCACCCACCTGAGGCAGCCCTGCTGCTGCTCGTCGTCGTCGCTGCCGCTCTCGCTCGGGCTGTGGCCGCGGGGCCGCCTCGGGGTGGGCTTTTAAAGCTCGGCGGGGGCGGGGCGGCTGCCCGCAAGCACGGGCTCGGCCCACGGCGCGTGGGAGCGGCGGGTCCTTCGCGGCTCGTTGCCCTGCTGCCTTCCTGTCGGCCTCGTCGCACCGGGAGCCGCCACGTGATCCCCGAGGACCGGCGCCAGGCGGGAGGCGTGCGGGTGTCAGCGGGGGAGAACGGGCAGTCGGGCCGCCAAAGTCCTCTGCTGATAACTGCGTGCGGGTCCTGCGTGCGCACAGCCGCGTCTGAAAGCGGAGCTGATTATAACAGGTGGTCTGGGCGCTGAGATCGCCCTGTCTGGTCTTGTAACAGCATGTTAACTCGATGCTGCTCCATCATCCTTGTAGCTAAGTGTGATTTCTTTGCGTTTTATACGTCGGCTTTTTCAGATTTTGTGAACTCTTATCTTGGTCACTTCTTGGCTGATGAAGCCGTGAGGATCTTCTCTTCAGAAAGACCCCTTCGTTTTGTTTCCTTCACAGCCCTGGACGGTTACCCCCGATTTTACCCACCATGCCCACACTGCTTCTCTGTCGGCTGTAGCAGTGAACAGCAAGTATGTGGTCACGGGGAGCAGGGATGAGTCGATCCAGATCTATGACATGAGGAAGAAGGTGGAGCATGGGGCACTGCTGCAGCACAATGGTAAGCTTCGGGGATAGAAACTCAGAACTGAGTTTCTGAACATTTGTTTGTTACCAGAAGAAGAAAATTCAGATTGTTCTGCATTTCATAAGGCTGTAGTCTTTAATAGTGGTGGTGTTTCAGCCACCGTGGTCTGATGATACAAACAAGGCAAGCTTTTGAGCGTGAAAATCCAAAAATTGTTTTAGGTGTCAGACCACAAATACATCTGCTGCTTCCAAATGTTTTTAGTTTTACTCATTTCAGAATTTATGGCCCAGAAATGACGTTAAGAATGATTTTTGTTCTACCAGGACAGTTTCTCCAGACCATACCTGCTCCAAACAGCCATCTTTCTCAGTGTCCTTGTTCCATCATTCACCCAAAAGAGATGGTTTGTGTGTAAGGACAGGCTGCTGCTGCCAGGAAGATTGCCTTGTACCTTAAAATCATAGAATCACAAGGTTGGAAAGGACCTACAAGATCATGTAGTCCAACCGTCCTCCCATCATCACTGCTACCACAAGCACTAAACCACATCTTGTAGCTCCTCATCCAGGCACCTCTTGAACACTGCCAAGGACAGCGACTCCACCACCTCCCTGGGCCGCAATTCCAGTGCCTGACCACTCTGAGAGAAAAAGTTTTTCCTTATGTCTAACCTAAACCTCCTCTGGTACAACTTGTAGCCATTTCCTCGGCTTCTGTTTGTTGCCTGGGAGAAGAGGCCTTGTCACATCCTCCTTATCACCTTGCCTGATTTGTGTGCTTCCTAAATTACAGTTGTCAAAAAGACAGTTGATATTAGTCCATATAAATGTGTTCAGGTCACCTGGGGCTCAATCCCAGTTGTCCTTTTTCTCCTGATAGTCTAGAAGTATAATGGAGCTAAATTCACCGTGGTATCTGTGTTCAACTTATGTACAGTAAACAGGGTGCTTCTGTTACAGTTGAAGCTGGCTGGAAGCTCAGCACCACACAGCCATTTGCTCACCATCCCCACCAGTGGAATGGAGGAAAGAAAAAAGGAAAAAAAGAACCCAAAAACTATTTGCTAAGACAGAGAAAAAGGAAATGGTGATGATGATAATTATGTTTGTACAGAACAAGTGATGCACAATGCAGTTGCTCATCACTAGTTCCCAGCCAGTCCCTGAGTAGCAGCTGAACCCCCCCAGCCAATTTCCCCCAGTTTTATAGTTTGTTCACATGATGACATATGGTGTGGGATATCCCTTTGGCCACTTTAGGTCAGCTGTCCTGGTTCTGTCCACTCCTAGTTCCTTGTCCCCCCCCAGCCCATCACTCGCAGGGCAGTACGAGAAGCTGATAAACTGAAATGTCCTTGTCTCTGTGCAGCACTGCTCAGCAACAACTGAAACGTCTGTGTTATCAGTGTTGCTTTTCTCCTAGAGCCAGAACACAGCATCATATCGGGCTCTATAAAGAAAATGAACTCTGTCCCAACTGAAACCAGGACAGTGGTAAATTCAGCTGTGTGCCAAGAGCAAGGCTTTGATGTAAGAACACTGCGTATCACTGGTAGAACCTGTGTGTCACCTGCACCATGCTGGCCAAGTACTGCTATGGCAGAGAGCAGATCAGACATTTCAGACATGTAGGACTGTAGAGGAACTAACAGAGCACATCAACAAATGTAACAGGAATGTCTGTAGCTAGTTTCAATGCTAGAAGCACCTCTGTTAGCTAATACGTTCTCTGTGTGGTAACTGTTCAGTATGTACAAGATTGTTGATAGCTCTGGCTTGAATTTCTAGGCACAATAACTTGTCTGGAGTTCTATGGTACTGCACATCTACTGAGTGGGGCTGAGGATGGACTAATTTGTATCTGGAACACAAAGAGATGGGAATGCCTGAAATCCATTAAGGCGCATAAGTGAGTTTCTAAAATCTGCATATTCAGATGAGTTTTCGTAATTATTTTCCTTGTAAATAATATATGTGGCTAACACTTTGTTTTGTTTTTATCAGAGGGCATGTGACATCTCTTTCTATTCATCCATCCGGGAAATTAGCTTTGTCAGTAGGAACAGATAAAACATTAAGGTGAGTCCAAACTAATGAAGAAGGGCTCCGAATTATAGTTCAGTAATTTAGTAAATTCTGCTATAAGCAACAATTCCTTGTTGTGACTAGACTGTGTGAGACTGATGAAGCATATCTTCACATGAAATCATTTGTTTGTCTTTTAAAGTTCTAAGTACAAGTAATATTATCAAGTCTTTTTAAAATAGTCTTTTCTATTCCTAGCTTCATCCCTGGAGGCATTCAAGGCCAGGCTGGATGTGGCTCTGGACAGCCTGGTCTGCTGGTTGGTGACCCTGCACATAGCAGGGGGTTGGAACTCGATGAGCATTGTGGTCCTTTTCAGCCCAGGCCATTCTATGATTCTATGATTCTTCTTGCTGAATTCTAACTCTTTTTAGTCACTTGTAGATGTGTACATTTGCATTCTGGAATAAAAATTAAAGCCATCAAGTTTTATTCCGTGTTAGAAAAGTAAATTTACTCTTGGAGTGTATATGAGTTGCTACAGATACGTACAAGTATTTTAAGCGTGCTGTGTTATCAAGACAAATTGGTATTTGGCTTCCTTTTGTGCTCTGCATTGCAAACTGATTTAAAAAATAAATATCACAGATTCAGCCTTGCAGTGTACAAGCAATACATTAAGTCATCAATTTCTCCTGCATTAAGGAAAGCATGGAAAGATAGAGAGATGCTTAAAAGCTTCCTTCAGATGTGAGCTGACAGGGCTTCGGTTTCACTGTGCCGTTTAACCAGAATGCACGTTATCTGTTGTTGTCTTTCAGAACTTGGAATCTTGTAGAAGGACGATCAGCCTTTATCAAAAACCTGAAGCAAAGTGAGTTTATCAGTCTAAATCCATTAATAAGTGGAATTAGACAGTTGGGGGTTTTCTGTTCTCTTTTTCTAGAAGGAAAGGCAGACTGCGTTAAATCAACAAGTCAGTTAATTGTGAGCTATTTTCACAGTGTATTTTACACATGCTGGAAAGTACGTGTCCTTGAATTGTAGTCATTTACCAAAAGGAAAACGTTGTGACAGTAAAAATCCTTTTTTCCTCCCTTGAAGTTTGATATCAGGACATTTAAATAAATATGGGTTTTTTTCCTTCCTTTATGCACTTCTGTCAATCAGAACATTTAAGAGCATACATTGACTAGATTATTTTTTCTCTGAATTTTTCTCTGCTTCACCTAGAACATAGGAGGTAGCCACTAGAAGGATGTTTCCTTTTAGTGTCTCATGCGTTGCAGAATACAAAAAACTGTGTATATGTATCTAAGAATGTTCCTCTGTCTACAGATGCCCACATAATTAAGTGGTCCCCTGATGGAGAGAAATATGTGACTGTGATAACAAATAAAGTGGATATCTACAAACTCGATACAGCTTCAATCACTGGCACTATCACAATAGAGAAAAGAATTTCTTCCATTAGATTTATTACAGTAAGTACAAAAGAAAAGCTGGGAAGCTAACTGCTTTGAAACATGAATTTAATCACACTTGCATTTCTTTTTTCCCATTTCAAGGATTCTGTCCTTGCCATAGCTGGAGATGATGAAATTATAAGGTTCTACAGCTGTGACTCTCAAAAATGTCTGTGTGAATTTAAAGCTCATGAAAACAGGTATTTTATGTTTGTGTACTACTTAAATATTTATGGCAGTGCTGAGTACTCAGTATACAAAGTTGCAGTGTTCACACATTTTACTACTGTTCTTGTATTTGTATAGAAAGTAAATTTACTCAATGTGCTAAGTTCCAAGTTTGGAACAGACTTGTTTGCTTTTGGCATGAGCAGAAGTACTGTGCTATCCTTGCATGCTACAAAAACAGCTGGGTTTAGAATTAGGAATATTACAGTTCTAACCTTAGCAATTTAAGTACTGTGTAAAATATTAAGGTCTTAAGTTCCAGATCAGTATAGATCATGTCTAAATATATGTCTTAAATATAAGACCTACATTTACTGGTGTGCCTGTGCACTAATACTTTTTTTTCACAAGGAAGGTCTTCCTCTCTTTTCCCTCCTCAAAGCTTTGTTGTGTCTGAACTGATACATCTCTACAAGTTGTAATACCGAAAACCTTCATGGGGCCACTGGGTTCTGTAGCTCTTCTCAGCCAATGAGATGAAAATTGCTCAACAGGGTTTCCACTGCCAAACTGGATTATACTGGACAGGCACATTTGAAAGGAGACATCTTGTGATGTCTGACTCTCATAGTCAGCTCTGTCCTCATGACAGCTGCACCGTTGGCAGTTGTGAATTACCCAGCAGGTTGGTGGGGAGCTGCTCAAGGGTGGCTGGTTCCTCTGAATGTCTGGTCACCCTGGGGTCTTTGCAGTGGAAAGCTGCTAGGTGGGGAGATCAAACCACAAAAGGTCCTACCAAATTAGTGGATTTGATATCAAATGCATGCCATATATATGTAACATTTTTATATATGTATATGAAACGTGCTTACATATATATGTGTACAGTTTTTCTCAGTGTATTTCATGTATTTCTGAAAGTGGGCACTGGTATTTGGCAAGTAGGCAAGGCTGTCTAAAGAATGTTCAGTCTTTACAGTTTCTAATTGTTTAGGATACTTACATAAAACATACCAGTTGTATTCATTCCAGACAGTAGGATATTCTCTGTTGTTGCATACATTTATTTATGTATGTGTGAGATGTCGTGTATTTATTTATGTATTTTTCCCAGTTCTGATTTTAATTATTTTAATTAATCAAAACAGGAAAACTTTAACTACTGTGCCCCTGATGCAGACAATAGTGTGTACTTAAAGGTACTGACACGTTCTGAACTGAATCCTATCTGCCTAGCAAGGACATGTATTCCTACTGTAAATGGCAGCACTCAAAATGGGTCATCTTTCCAAGTTACTGCCTGTCCTTTGTGGGTTTTTTTACTGTTCAAACTGACTCCTGTACTGTTGCCTGTGCAGCTCTAATTGCTGTCAGCTTACTGTTCTGAAGGGATCTGCCGTGTTACGCAGTAACCAAGTATAACATTTTCTTCACAGAATAAAAGATATCTATAGTTTTGAAAGGGAAGGACAACATGTTATTGTTACTGCATCCAGTGATGGTTACATTAAAGTGTGGAATCTGGATCTTAATAAGGTGGGTCTGTTGAACTGCTCAACTTACGGAAAAGCATCAATCAGAATTGTGGAGTGTTTTGTTGTAATAATCAATTTTAAAGCACTGGTGGAATTTTATTTGTAATCTGCACGTCTTGATCCCTCTCCCCATTACGTTCAGTGCACATATATATGTGCATAATTTATGCACCTGTATATTTTGGCATCTTTTCTTTTAACAAGCTATAAAATCAGATTATGAAGCTCTCTTTTATACATGAAATCATGCTTCTCTTCAAATACAGCTGGCAAAATTTTCCACTGTCCAAACAGTTAGATATGTTACAATGACTGCAGTGAAGTTGTGTAGTGCTGTTGGCTGTTGCCAACCATTTAAAGGTGCAAAAGACTGTTGTGCAGAAAAACTCAGATCACAGAATCATAGAATTGCTCAGGTCGGAAAAGACCTTAAATCACCAAGTCCATTACTATTCTGTGTACATTTATTTCATGTATTTTCCAACAATTCCGAGTAGCACAATTTAACAAGGAATTGTGCCTTATCTTTCAAGTTCTTCTTCTTTACTGTTTTGTTCTGGGACTTGCCTTGTAAAATCAGAATTAGATTTTTCATTTGGTGCCCAATAATAAGGGCTCTACTGTATTCTGCTATAAATATCTTAACATTGAAAGAAATCTCACTTTGTATTTCTATTCTGAATTCATACATTTTTAATTTCAGCCCTCGTGACGGTTTTTATATTCTTTTAAGCGCAGTAGTGAAAATCCTTTTTTCCCCTTTGTCTGAAATCCCAGGTCTGCTTTTGCATGATTGAAATAGCGATCGAGGAACTCTTTAACTTCCTCTGTAACGTTGTCTTTACTTTAACCAAATGTGTGATTTATTTTCTTTCTTATTACTGCACAGACAAATCTTTGTAAACCCCTGCATAACTGTGTGGGTTGCTCTGCCCAGCTCTGAGAGGCACAATACCTTTCCTAGAAGTAGTTTCTAGAGGATCAGTGCTGCTGTTTTGCACGTGTGTTTGTGACACATTACCCTTGATCAAGTAGTAGGATTTTGCTCAACAGTTGCAGAGCTGAGCATACAGATGCAGTTAAGCAATTTGAAACACACTACGTAGGGATTATTTTCAATCAGCAGCCATGTTTTTGTGAGGGACAAAAAGAACCTGGTGCAGTAACTTAATTCAAATTATTTTAACTCTACTGAAAACGCCTTGTAATCTGGATAAACTTCTGAAAACATTCACTTTTTTTTGTGGGCCTGTGACTCGTCTGCTTATTCATCATGTCAGACCACCTCTGCATGGTAAAGCATGCTGATTTCATTTAGCAAGATGTGCACTGGCAGCTCTTGGGAGTTTTTTTTATAAAAAGCACCACTGAGGAGTGGTAGCAGAAACAGGGCTGTAACTGTGCCCATTAACCTGCGTGCAGCCTCTGCTTCTTAACATTGTTAGGCACCCTACCATTTTTAGGAGGAGGTTTTTCACTCAGAGGGTGGTGAAGCACTGGAACAGGTTGCCCAAGGAGGTTGTGGATGCCCCATCCCTGCAGGCATTGAAGGCCAGGCTGGATGTGGCTCTGGGCAGCCTGGTCTGCTGGTTGGTGACCCTGCACACAGCAGGGGGTTGGAAGTGGATGAGTATTGTGGTCCTTTTCAACCCAGGCCATTCTATGACTCTATGATTCTCCAGAAAAGAAGTGGGAACTGGGCCATACAATTCTTCCTCAGTTTAGATAGTTTAGTAAATTTTTAAATAGAAGGGATGTTTAATTTTCTTTTTCCATATTCAGATTAAAAACGTGCCATCTTTATTATGTGAAGTCAGCACCAAAGCTAGGCTGACATGCCTTGCAGTGTGGCTTGACCAAGCTTCAGAAATGAAAGAAAATTGTGAAAAAACTGCAACATCAACTCAAGGTAATAAAATTATCTGTATTTTCAGTTGTTACCGTGACTGTGAAATGTAAGATAGTGAATGGGACGTTTTTACTGTATGCTTTTGTAGTTTAAGGAACTGGGGATGTGGCAAGTTGCATAGATATCTACATCTACTTAATAGTCTCAGGCCTGCACTTAATAAAGCCACAACTATGGAAACTTTGTGAGCAGATGCACACAGGAACTGAGTGATGATTTGGAACTGAGGGAAATAGTTCTTCTGTTTGTGGAAACTTAATTTGTGATACATTGCATTGTAATGAGAGGACATCTTTTCACTTCTATGATACGAAAGCTTTGTTTCTCTTTAGTGGAATAACTGAACTCTGAAGCTTTCAGGACAGATAACAAAGGAATGAACAGTCTGATAGAACGGAATGTTCCTGTACTGCTATGAACTTAGATCTGATGCCAGTGCAGTTGGGCAAAGTCTGGCCCAGAGGTTGGTTGGTTGGTTGGTTGATTGGTTGGTGGCAGGAGTTGTTGATTTTTTTTGCTGCTGTTGTTTTCCTGTATACTGAGTTACTTCCATATGTGATCTTTAGGGATTTTCTTAATAAAAAGTAGCATAGATGACACACTCTGCTGTAAATCAGTTATGGCTTAAATTCCTCCTTTTTTAATGGGAGATACAAATAAGCCTCTGTAATGTTTTAGACTACAGACTGGAAATAAATGTCAGAGTGAATAATTTCTTGCTTTTTTCAGCAAATGAAGATGAGAAGCCATCAGTAGACAAGAAGAAGAAAGTCTGTGGGACGAATAAAAGTGGTAAACGGACAAAACAACACAGACAAATTGCTCCAGCTAAGCGAAAATTGGAAGCTCCACTGCAAAAGAAGAAAAAGAAGCCGAACAGCTCAGAATGAAGGCGAATGCTTTTTCTCCTGAATAAGAAGTAAATGCTGGTGTTGCTGTAGTTTTTACAAGGATGTTTTAAAACTTCTTGACGGGACAAACACCTCTGAACTGATACGGTTTTCAAGAGTCATTATTTTTTACCCAGATGAATTGGCTGATCATTCTGAGAAATAGTAAAAGGGATGGCAACTTTACCTGAGAGAATGAGGCTGAAATAAACTCACAGTACGTAATACTTGTATTTTTATATTTACAGCAGCATACACTTTTTAACAGATTCTGAAATAGGCAGCCAAAATGATAAAAACAGCTACATCTGTCTCAGTTAAATTTTTGTGTCTCAGCTAAATACATATTAAAGTTATATTCTTTACTCATAAGTCATTCTTACGTTGAAAATTCTCTGTTCAGACCACTGAAAATATAATCTGCCTTTGTTTCTCATGACTTCTACTTTAAGAAGGAATATATTCTAATTATTTACAATATTATCACTTTTCATTCATACATTCACAAAAAACTGCTTTTTAGTTCTTAACCCAGAGTTATACAGAGATTTTATGAACAGAATATTTGGTTTTTTACTCTATACTCTATGTGTTTAATTTTTTCTTTAAGTCCCCCTATAAGCACCCTATATAAAGTCTAGGTCCCCCCTTTTTATAGGAGTTTCCTGACTCAGTTAAACACTTTAAGAGTGTTTATTAAAACTTTACATTGTATACTTTCAAGAACTTCCAAAATTCCAGTGTGAATGAAATATGGATAGATTGGCTTTGGGGATTCACATGATTGAAATCCTTTGTTCAGAATACAGCATGTATGTTTACATGGAAGAGTTAATAGGGTTTTACTGTCTCTTCTCCATACCATATTTTTTCATGTCCTTGATCTGAATCATGGCATTTAAAAAAAAAAAATCTAACATTTGAAACATTTGTCACCTTGATAAAATGTCAGCCATCTGTTTTGCACTCAAACAGAAAGTGCATTCTCAGCATTCTCAGTCAGCAAGAACAGAATTTTGTCCTAAGTCTTATTTCAGTTACACAGTGGGAAAAACAAAGTGTAGTATTTGACCTTGTCCAGCTCAAAGTTCTCTTTGTTCTTTTAAATGAAGGGATTCTAATGTTTTGTGTTCCTATACTATAGTCATTATTTATTCTGTTTTCATAAGGTAACTGGAATTAGGCTTTATCCTTACTCAGTTTAATAACAATATGCTCTTCCATATCAGTGTCACCAGAGAAAAGGTACAGGGAAAAATACAGGAAGAAGAGTGAGCCCAATCTGGAACGAGAAATGCAGCCTCCTGCCTTAGGCTTGTAAAATAAGGTACAACTCCAGCCTAGCTCTGAGAATGCTCAGATGTTGAAACAGAGCATCTGAGCTGTTATGAGATTGCTCATGTGCCAATAGCAATCTTCTCTTGAAGGCAGATGTCTGTGTTTCTCCTTTGCAACTGTTCCCTTTATTTAGATGAGTTATGAGAACACCACGTCTGAATAGGCAGTGCGCTCCGTTTAAATGAGCCCAGCAATAAAGGGTTGTTTTTAACTTAAATAGGCTCCTACAGCTAACGTAGAACTTACATTTTTCTCTCATTGAAGTTTATACTTCATGAAGTACAAGAGATTTAAAATTTTTGCCTTATGTCTGTGCTTAGCAAAATGGCTGTCACTAGTAGAGCAATTTCCACTGAAATTTCAAATACATGAGCCCATGGCCATGAGCATCACTGCTATTGAAGCCAGGTGTCATGAGCACCAGCAAAAACCCAGTCTGCACATCATTTTAAGAATGAAAAAGCAAAACTTCCATGGATCTTTGGTTCGGAGCTTTAGGCTTACGAATCAAATTGCACATTTGTAAAAATCCAAACTCCCTTGGTACTAACATCTCATCAGATTCAGAACAATTTGTGAAGAGGAGACTGAGAAATCCAGTGCAAACAGCTTCTAAGATGAAATGCAGAAAGTCTTGGAAGCAAGTCTTGTTTCATATACCTTGAGTGCACGCTTGGCCACCAACCAGCGCTTGGCAGCACTGCAATTTGTTCTCTGGTGCACGCTGTCCCTTTCAGAATGTTTCCCATTCTGGTTTTCAGAGAACTAGCTAGAACAACAGAAGGCAGCAGCAGAGAAAAAGAATCACAGAATGGGTAAGGTTGGAAAAGACAACTGAGATCATTAAGTCCAACTGCCAACCCATCCCCACCATGCCCAGTAACCACGTCCTTCAGTGCCACATCCACACAACTCTTGACCACCTCCCTGGGCAGCCCATTCCAGCACCTCACCGCTCAGAGGAGAAGAAATCTTTCCTAACACCCAACCTGAACCTGCCTTGGTGCAACTTGAGGCCGTTCCCTCTCGCCCTATCGGTGTCACCTGGGAGAGGCCGACCCAAAGAGGTACCAGAAATGAAAAAGCTCATCCTGCCTTAAGAACAGCGAGATGGGTGGCAGTGGTAAAACGCCACAAGAACCCCGAAGCAAACCAGGAGCAGCAGCTTGGGGGCCTCCTCAGCACCCCAGGCGCTTTACTCGCAACTCTAGCCGAATGAGAAGACACGGACCATTGCCACCATTGCCACCCATCAGCACGGGCGGGCTCTTTTGTCGCTTCTCCCTCGAATCGGACGGAACGGGGCGGCTCCGCGCTCCGACTCCCTTTCGCCTCCCCTTCCGCAAGGCGCCCCGCTCCGCCCCGCTGCAGGCCGGTAGGTGGGCACGGCCGGGTTCCGCTCCTGCCTACGGCCAGCCCCACAGCCAGCCCCATAGCCGGCCCCACGGCTGCTTTCCCAGCTCATCCTGCGTGATCCTTGGCTTGGGGTTCGGGCAGGTCCTCCCGCGGCAAACAAATATCCTTGTTATTATCTGCCTCCCTCCCCAACCGCGTTTAGAACGACTCCCCCTCCCCCCCCCCCCCCAGTTTATTTTCCGGTTTTCAGCATGGCCGTGGATTGGATCGGGTTCAGCTACGCCGCTCTGGTGACATCGGGAGGGCTCATTGGCTACGCTAAAGCAGGTACGGTGCTGGAAGCGCCTTCCGACCCTCTTCCCTGCTTGTTCCGACAGCCCCCCACCTCGCGGTCCCGAGGGAGAGAAGCGAGAGGCTGTGCCGGGCGCTGATAGCGGGGCTCGGGGCGCGGTGCCGTAGGAAGAGCTGCTGCTGGGCCCGATAAGCCGCAGTCCGCCTCCTGCGGAGCGCCGATAGCCCGGTTCGGCGTTGGGCGGTGCGGCTGCCCTGGCGTAGCTCGCTTCAGAAATGCTCTTCTGTTGTTAAGCTCGCCCGGACTCGCCGTCACGTGCTGAGTTGCCACCCTGTTGCTATCGCTTCCCCACTTTGCCCTACTCTGGGCATAGGTGTGGATTCATCCCTCCTGAAACTCTTTGTATTTGGAAAGTCCTTTTACATAATATTTGCAATACAAAGGTGTGTGAGTTCATTATGGAAGACACCAAGAAGCATCCCAGTAGATACGGCTACGCAGGTGTTCGTGCCCACTCCAGCCTGCTTTCTGCTGGCTTGCTTCTTCCTTTGGGCTGCAAGTGGAGTTCAGAGCAGGAGAGACAATAGAATGATAGAATTGCTCACGTTGGAAAAGACCTTAGAGATCCTTGAGTCCAACCACAACCTAGCCATACTATCCTAACAACCCTCTGCTAAATCACGTCCCTGAGCACCACATCCAAATGGTTTTTAAACACACCCAGGAATGGTGACTCAAGCACCTCACTAGGGAGCCTCTTCCAGTGCTTAACAGCCCTTGCTGTAAAGAATTGTTTCCTGATACCCAACCTAAACTTCCCCTGGCACAAATACTGAGAACTTCAGTAACTAGTTTCTTCAGCATTACTCTGAGGCCATGATGGTGTGGGAGACGTCTGACTGGGCAGGGAGGACGTGGCTGTGGGAATTCAGATCATGAACATTAAGTCCTGAACTCTCCATTTGCCTGACTGAAAGCATTCACCCCCTGTAATCTTATCGCTTCATTGCTCAATGAACAAATTACCAGTGTTGTGTAGCTCAGGATTATCACTTGTGCTGAGAACTTGATCCCTTGATCGAGGTGAGCCCAGGGTGTTTGAATCCTTTCTACTTTGGAAACTTCTCGTTTGTGTAAATCCCTCCCGCCTCGTTCAGTTCTCACCTCTTTTTTCTGATCTTAAACATGCACTGCTTTTCAAGAAATTCTGGAATCGTTGCATTGAAACAAAGTACTTTTGTCTGCAAAAAGAAAACATCAATTCTTTCACTTTTCTTATTGGCCTTTCTGCTATAAATATATTCATGACTTAAGGATTTAAATACCGATGCTGTTTGTATCACGTGCAAGAGTATCTGATATGATTCTCGGTTCAGGTCAGCATGGCCTTAAAATCTTATAAGACACCCCCCTTTCCCTCCCCCATTTCTCTGTTTCACAGCAATGAATGTCCACATTTTTTGTTATTTATAGTGTTTTACAAAACAAGTAATGAGTTTGTTCTTGAGCTTCCAATAAATGTGTTGTCTTTTCTTTATTCAGGCAGTGTTCCATCGCTGGCTGCTGGGCTGCTCTTTGGAAGTCTGGCTGGACTGGGTGCCTATCAGCTCTCCCAGAATCCAAGCAATGTTTGGATTTCTCTGAGTAAGTCTTTTAGCATTTTATTTACAAAGGAGTATATTTACCCTAAAACATCTGGATACTAAAGATGAACACCTACAGATTTTTGCTGAGGAATTAAACTGATAGTACTATAAATTTAGTTTAAAACAGAACTTTAAACTTACGTCCAGTGAAAATCTCTAATAGTGGCCAATCTGCACTGTTCTCTCTGGAACATGAGCTGTCTGCATTGCTTAGATTTTAGGCTGCTACATCTCAGATGCTTGTGGGAGTGCATTGTTGGTGTAATTCTCTTGCCAGTCTTTGTGTTAGCTGTATCTTCTCTCTGTTCCTGATCTGCAGAAGACACTGTTCCCACAGTATGTGACTGTTCTCTGGTGCCAGCCATGGTGCAGTCCCCCTGGACTGGCTGAACTGGTGATGGCACCATGCACCTGTCTGACACTGGGGTATTTGGAAGATCACAGTGAAAGGAAAATTCTAGTAAATTGATGTCTAACCTCTGCGCGTCCTCTTTTTGCCTGGATCCAATGTTCAGCAGCCAGCATGAGTCTGGAGCTTCAGGAGGAGAGATTTCCCTGCAGGCTGCCTGTGCCCCCAGCAGGTTATTTTCTTATTGCTGAAAATAGCAGAGATTGTAATTGGCTTATTTTTATGTTTGACAGATGTGTGCACGGTTCTGGAGGTTTAACAGAAGCAAGGTTCAGGAGTTCTTCTTCCTCCTTCTCAGAACTGGGGCTCCCCTTTGAGAAGCCAACAAGCTGAGGATCACTGCTTACTTCATGCTTAAAGGGGTGCCACTGACAGAGCATTCATTTGCTGAGGCTGTGCCATATCACCTCACTCTTTTTCATACATATGGAAGTTGGAAGTGAAAGGAGAGGGCTCAGCATTTCTCTGTTTTAGCATTGTCTGCGGTGCAGCTCACTTCCATTTCCCCAGCTACTAGATAGGTCAGAGGCTGTGCACAGTCACGCCTCATCGAGTGGCATCAGCTGTGAGCACAGCCAGATGAACTGGACTGAGACCAAGTATTTTCCCAAATGTCAGTGACAGTCAGATACTTTTTCAATAGTTCAGTAACACACAGAGGCTTTTTTATTCTCCTTTTCACGCTTTGAGGTTTTTGGAGAAGGTATGTTTTGGACGAAAATGCATTTCGTTTGGTGTGCACATTCTGAATACTGGCTATTGATCAGAGCTGGAGGCATTTGAATATTGAAATACTTTTCTTCTTGTTGGATTGTGGTCCCAATCTTTTACATATGTAATTACACAAGACTGTTAGATGTCAGTGACAATATTTAGAGTAGCATTAGGGAGGAAGAATGCCATGACTAGGGCTGAGAATGAGCTGGGCTTTGCCAGCCCAGCTATCACACAGAAGCAGTGCAACCAGATAACATGTTGTTCCAATCGCATTGTTACATGCAGCTGTTACCCCTGGATAGCAGCTCCATGCTAAGCATTTCATCGCACCATTTCCATGTAGTTTTCTTTGGAATTTCTTCAAGATCCGGTGTTCTAGAGATTGCCCTTTCTATTTCACTATCTGGGTGAAACTCCTTCACTTTTCTCAGTGTCAGGTGGTCAGGGTGGATAGCTATCTCTGATCTTAGCAGTAGGTGAAGCGGGGCTGTAAAGGGTTGGTAACAGATAAGAAAATGCTATCTCCCTCTTACAAGAAGTGGGGAAATTACATGTGCAGGCTTAGCGTTTTGCTGGGAAAGAGTCGAGTTCCAGGGTGACATGCTGTAGGTTATTTCCAGTCTCTAAAGAAGCTCACTTTGACAAACAAACTTGCAGTGTGTGTGCAGAAGCACAGGGTGCAGCATCTGCCAGAAGTTGGTATAGAATATGCGATCTTCATGCACTGAGGCACTCCAAAATTTACAGTTTATTTTCCTTTTTTTTTTTTAAATCCATCATGTGAAATAACCCTTTCCACTTTTCACTTGGTTTTTACTTATTTCTGTTCTGAACTGCAGCCTCTCTCTTACACATGCACATCTCCTCTGACCGAACTCTTTAATCTTTCATTTAAGTTACATCTGGAACACTGACTGCCGTAATGGGAACAAGGTTTTACAACTCTGGAAAGTTCATGCCTGCGGGGCTGATTGCTGGTGTCAGGTACAACACACTATACTGTTTTGGTTTTGTTGGGGCTTTTTTACTTCCTTAATTCAACCGAGATGGAGTAAATCTTATTTTCTGCATCTTTTTTGTTTCTCTGCACCTGTTACATGAGAAATATTTGAAAATGAGTTGCTAAGTTATAACTTGTTGTTTAGTTCTGTGAATTTACTGGGTCTTTTTCACCTTATACAGTTTGCTGATGGTTGGAAGATTAGCACTGAAGATGGTGGAGAAGCCCCATGAAAAGTAATTGCTGATTTTACTGCTTATCATCTGCATGAAAAAACCTGATGATGACACTGTGAACACAGAAGCAAGAAAATGAGGATGGATAGTTACATATGAAGTGCCATTTATTTCAAGAATCTGGTAGAGCTCTTACTGTGCAGTGAGAAATTGGTCCTGGTTGTTTTTTTTAAACACATTTCAATGTATTTTGATACTTTTGATTTTTATATCCCAAAATATACTGATGACATATATGAAGTAGATTGGATCTGTAATTAGGCAAGCAACCATGCAGTGTCACCAGAAACAACTGGCTGAATACAGCACTGTATCTCATAACTTTTATACCAAGTACTACAGTATGCTTTACCTGCTGTATCCTGAGTTGATATATCATGTCTGTGTAACACCAAACAAATCTTATTATTGTGAAATGATGCTGAAATATTGCTTTTCTACAAGTAAAACCTGTTACAAACCTTCATTGGGTATGTTTTTGTGATCCTTTCTGTGTGTATGGGGTATATTTTATTTTTACCTTCTTGTCCTTACCTCAGTCTCTGCAGTGAACCCTCTATGAGTGTTGTCTTCTGATGGTATTCAAAAATCACTTTCTAAGTGGAAGAGCAGAAGATTAAGTTAGGGGCCTTTGTTAACACACTATCTTTTATTGATCTACAGCCATTGATGTGCTGAGTACTTCCACATTGTAACTCATAATCTAAAGTGATATTTTGTGTAGTGACTACTTAAGACTTGACTTTGGGACCTCTGTGCCATGAAGGATACCAAACTTTGTCAACAGCATGACATAGAAAAGATATACAACTGAAACGTTACGCAACTACTTCTCATTTGGTAGTGCTGAAAGGAGTATATAACAATTCTCTGGGGAAGTACAGCAAGCTGATTTTAAACTGCTTAATTACACTCTTTCTTTGGCCACTGCCCAAGATGTATTTCTTGTTCTGAACATTTCATTTAACAACATTGAGCCTGAGTGACAATTGCATTGTTTTGGATCAATGGAAACCCACATGTAGTAGATTGAGCGTTGTTACAGTAGAAAGTAAGAATGAAGGTGGATCTGTAGATGCTGGGCCAATCGTGCAGTGTTTTATTAATTCTCTTAACAAAAGTTATCAAATTAATTCCAGGTTTTCAAACATATTTCACACTGTGACCTCCCTTGTTTCTGGGCACTTAACCCATAAATAACCCAATCTGCAGGGAGCAATGCTGAAAGCATGTAAAATTATGTCTGAATTCTAGTCTCAGTTAAATCACAGTTCTCTTTTGACTGTGCTGTAAGTAAAACCTAATGGCATTTTTGTAATGGCCCTAGAATATTTTTAATCCACTGTATGAAACTGAATGGAAAATGCCATCCCTGCTATGAAATTTTCTTTAGCCATTCAAGAATAAAATACATTCATACTCTTTAAAGCTGAGTATTTAGGCAGTTCTACAAATTCCACTTCCTATTTTATCGTGTAGGTTTTGGTTTTGGTGTTGTATTTTTATTCCACCTAGGGTGGGATCTATATAAACTGAGATTATTCCTTTTGCATTGAGTTCATCCTGAGACCATGCCATGGCTTCAGAGAAGCTCCATGCTGTTGCTCAGGTTGTTTCTGAATGTAACATTTTTAAGGAGTGATTTAACTTATTAAAATTCAATTATTTGCAGGAAATGAATCGTTAAAATAATTAAAGTTATGTTAAAATAATTAAGCTACGGCTAGTCTTTTCAAAGCAGACTCTGAAATTAGAAAGAAGTAAAACATTGCCGATAGTGGATAGCATGAAAAAAGCATGGAAAGAGTGCTGCTTTTTTAGACCTGGAAAAGGAAAACTACATAGACTGAGTTATCAGACTTAAACAAATCAGAGTTTAGTTGTGCCTCCAGAACTCAATAAATACATCATAGTAATGAAGGAAAAGAGAATTTAGGTAGGCAAATCTTTATTCTGCAGACTGAAAGCCCAAAGGGCTGGCGTCCCATTGAGGGATCTCTTCTGGCTGAGGTGAGTTGCTCACACCTGGGCAGTGCCAGGCATGGATGTGCTGGGAATGTTACAAACCACACAGCTGGCTGGAATGGAGGTTGTTCGGGGGTCAAAATCTTCAGTGTCTCGACTGTGCTTTACTCTTTACTTACATAGGATAGAGACCTGGAATACAGCAGTGAAGTACTGAGTTCAATGGCAGCATTGAGTTGAGGGGAGCAAAAAGTCCTTTTACTCACCTATCAGTGGATGTCACACCCTAAACTGTTCTTTCAATTCATATGACTTTCATGGCTAGCAAAATCCCTTTCATTTAGTACAAACACATAATGTAGTTTAGGAACACAGGTAAGGTTATGCTGGTAGAACACGTGCCAGTCTTTCAGCATAGCAAAGGAGAATGAGAGGATGGGAATGTTTCGAGTGAAATGGTTTAGAAGGGAGTAGTCATGGCCCATTCTACTTTATCCCTCATTCTAAGAATATAGTCAATGACTGTTTTTAATGCAAAGCATATCCTCTAGCTCTCCTTCTGCTGCAGGCTTTGGAAATGCTATTTGCCACGTCCCAGTTCTGTCAGTCACTGTGCTGGAGCTGCTGGCACTCTGTCATCCCTGGCTGAGGGGCAGTCTGTGCTGAAACTAATATGGCCTGAAGTATTCGGCAATTATCATTGCTGTGGTGGTAAAATTCCTAGCTTCTTGGCAATGCATTCATGCTTTCTGACTGAACAATTTAATCACCTGGAAAAATGAGAGGGGAAAAAAAGGTCAAGAGAACCTCCAGGCAGTGACAGCAGGAGGAGGAAAGTCTTTGTTCCCCCAGAATCCCTACAAGAAAAAAATGGCAAAGCTCTGCATCAATAGTGGCACAGAGACATCCTGATACGTCTCCTCTCCTGCTTCCTTGAAGTGCCACAATGGAGCAGATCAAAGTGCTCAGGCTTTTGTGCTGTACCCCCAGCTCAGTTCACAGGTGACTTTGGATGGTTTTTGTATTCCTGTGCCTTTCTTCTCAGTATGTGAATTGGTGATAATGTTTTCTCTCTCCTCTCCTGTACACTGTTTTCTACATCCCTGATGGTAACAGCGCATGGCGTTTCACGTTCCCTGCCCCAGGAGCGAGGAGCAGTAAGTTTGATGCCTGCTTATTGCTAGTAACTAACACAGCCTGTCCTTGTTTTAATTTGATCCTCATTTAAAAAATAGCAAGAAAAAATACAGTAGAGTTATTTTCCTTCTATCATTACATTAAATGTTAGCATTTCATAGAATCATAGAATATTCTGAGTTGGAAGAGATCAAGCCCAACTCCTTGCATAGTACATTAAAATCCCTTTCTGTAAGTACTATAAGTTGAGGTGAGTTTTAGTATTAATACTTAACATATTTCATTTTCAAAGATGAAGCAAGGATTCCAGATTTTGGGAGTGAGATTAGGAGGAGGATGATTCCTTCTGTGAGCCCAGTGACACAGAAGGGAACAGTGCTTGCTGAAAGCACCACTTCCCCATTGCCTCAGTACGTGGAGATTCTTCCACGTCTCTTTTCCCAGTGTCCGGGAGAGCTCAGTGCTGGTCCCTCCCTTTCTCTCCAAGCAGCCTGCTGGCAGGAACAGCCCCCTGCTTCAGGGGCACTGAGGTACGAACAGCGCTATGACGTGCTGAGCAAAATCCAAAAGCAAGCAGCGTGTTCCCTGCGCTCCTCTGTGATCTGGTCTTGCATATTCGTGCTGAGTTTTTTGTTTCTTTGGTCGGTTCCGTGGGTTTCATTTTTTTCTTTGTTATTATTATTCATTTTTAGTTCGGTTAGGGTTCGGTTTTTCGTTTATGCGCGCTGGGGAGCCGGCAGAGGGCGGCAGTGCCCATCCGACGTTCTGCTGGGCGAGGGGCTGGCCGGGATGAGCAGCCCTGATCCGAGCTCCCCTGCCTCTAAAACGGGGCTCCCTCCTCAGCTGTCAGATTTGGATTGCCAAGGCCTCGCTCAGGCCAACCCGAGAGCCCGGCCGCTTCTCCATCGTGACTACGGGGCCCACCAGCAGTGTTACAGCATCCCGCCAGCGCTGCTAAGGAGTGCAGAGCCACACAAAGAACAAATAAAGGCCCCCATCCTCTCCTCCTGTGCCCTCGGAAGGAGATCACTTCCCAAGTGTATCTGAAGCCCAGCTTCTCCCACACGCACTTTTGCATCAAGAAACAAAATCTGCAGGTTCAGCCAGCCTGAGGAGTTTAGCACTGCAAATCTCCTTTTTCGAGCACTTATAGGGATTTTTCTCTCTTAAGAAATAGATAAACATTACAGCTTTACAGTATGTAACCAGGGAGAGGATGCTGGATATGTTTCTCTGAAGGTCACACGCTTGCAGCACTGCTGTGGCCATAGGAAATGGCAGCATCTGCTGCTACCTGCAGGTATCCCATAGGTAGGAGAGTCATTGGATGCACTGAAATTCCCCCTGCTGCTCTGCTCCCCAATAAACCCATCCAGAGCTTCCTCCTGGGATGGGCCAGGTGTGTTCCATCAGCATGCAGCACCACTGCCAGCAGGGGAAGGAAACATACAACAGCAGGAGAGAAAATGGATGGAAAGCAGCAGCATTAGAGTAAATGCTTTTGAATTCTGGATGGACATTTCCTTTTGTGGAGGTTCTCATTAGTCTGTGGGATTATGAGGAGACCTGAAATACTCCAAGGTAAGACTGGTCCACTTACCTAAGAAAGAAAGGCTATACTGGGTGGTAAGGGAAATATTTTGTGATGGCTGCAAGAAGCCAAGGGCCATGACAGAGGGCACAGTGGCAACCCTAAAATCCTCTGAATGTATCATAACCCATCATCTGTGAATATGATCTTCCACGTTCTCCAGCTACTTACACATCCCCAATGTTTAGCAGTGCATCAGTCACTCTGCCCTAGGAGCCAGCAAATATTCCCTATAGTGGATGGTAAAAGGCTACAGGCTTTTCTGAGGCAGAGAAGGCAGCAGCCTGCAATTATTCATTTTTTGGTTAGCTGTTAGCTTGGGAGTGCTGGGAGCGGTGTGTTACAAGAAGACAGAAAACAGCCGTAGACTGTGTTAGATATGTTTGAGTCGCAGAATGAAACCCACAGGACTCCCTGTGGGATCTAAGCTTATCGCAGAAGTGCTCCTCACGGATGAGTGTGACACCCACTGTTGTCACCTACAGACACTCAGAATTCCTTAGATAGCATTCTCTGTAAGGACAGAGCAAAAGATCTGCTAAAAGAAGATGTTACAAACACTCAGATCCTTCCTTGTCAGCCTTAAACAGGGTGCGATGTGTGTATTAGCAATACAGCAGGAAGAAGGAGAGTTAGATATTTAAATGGCCATGTTAAGTCACATCTTATTAATGCTATTTATTTATTTATTTTTTCTCTCCTTTTTTTCTTTCCACAGGAGCAGTAAGTGTAGACAGACAAAGAAGAGATTTGGAGGAAGAAGGGTGAGGGAGGTCAGCCTCCTATTAATTGCATCTCGTTTAGCTGGGTTACTGCAGCTGACCTCATTCCAATCTTTAATTGCCATCTTGGTTTAAAACCCGGGATGATAACACTGTGAAAGCTCTGGGCCTGCTTTGGGTTCCACTGCATTCATCATCCTTTTTTTCTTTATCAAACATGCATCAGAAATTGAGGAGAGGGTTTTTCACTTTGTTTCCATTGACCCTAAGGGGAAATAAGTTTGTGCAGCATCTCTGGGAGGAAGAGAAAGAAATGAACGCCAGATGATTACACTAAAAAAAAAAAAAAAAAAGGGGGGAAGAGTGGGCTATCTGGAGTGGTGTGAAGATTTTGCTCTGAATGAAGGTTTCTGAGAAGGTTCTTCACTTATCTGTGCTGTTCTGTGTTAGCTGCCCCCTCCAAGCACCTGTCCTCCCGTCCTGAGATTTTCTGCAGAGAGATCTGTTAATGAGATGAGTTTCGAGGACTATGATTGGAGTAAATCTATTTGCAGATCTTGCCAAAAAAACTCTCAGCAGAAAACATAAGGAGAAGGTATTTTTGTGTTAATTTCTCTGGAGGTCATTCTGAAATTTATGGAGGAGGAGAAAAGCAAGGCATTGAGCTTTCCTGTAGGTACTCTGGGGACAAGACTGATTCAGGCTCAGCTTAATCACCGTGCCTAGGTAAACTAATACTCAACAACACACCTCGAAGTGCTGTGCAGTAAGTCTGCACTTATGGAACCCTCTGTCTGCAGACAAGGGAGTCTGAGGCACTTCTACCCTGTGAGGGTGCAAACCAGAGCAGCCTGACATCTTGAGCATCCAGTGTTTCTTTCCTTCTTGGTCAGGAAACTTCCCTAAGCCCCAGCAGTTCCCTCTGTATGGGAAATGATGGTCAGCATGGCTTTGGCTTGAGACAAAGTGTGGGGCAAAACAGGTTAATTTTAGGCTAAGGTTCCCAGCTGTGCTCCATTGTTTGTGCCCATGACAAAGCCATCTGCGTGGTACCCAGCCAGGAGAGGTGGAACACTGCTGTTTGCTCCCACACAATTGAAGAAGTCACAGAGATGCTTTAAGGCACAGCAGCGGATGTAGCTTTCAGGGTGTGAGGCGGCTCAGGTGGAAATAACCCAGGCTCCATCTCACATTGCTTATGCCTTTTCAGCCATGCAGGCTTGGGGGTAGGCACGTAATAAGGTGCTCCTTATTACATTATGATTCATGCAGTCTGGCCGCATCCACCCTGCTGTCCTTTCTGGCAGAAGATTTGAAATTCCTGCCACCTTCAGCTGAATTTCTCAGGCATTCTTATAAACCTACAGGAAAGTGTGCAAATGCCAGCAACCTGTCTCAGGCAATACATGAAATTCAGATGACAAAATCAAATGCAATTTCTTTCTTCAGCATTATGGCAGGTGCAGCACGGTGAAACCGCCACAACTCACTATAAATCTGAACAAGAGAAGATGTGGGAAAAGAAAGGGAAGGTGGCTTTGTTCAAGTCATGCACCTAATGAAAAATGAACAGCAGAAAGCTTGCTTTTATCAAGTTTGATCAAATTTTGGGTTTCTAGCTGAACTGCAGCATATACACTGATATCAGTGCATAAGCCCATGCCCTGCTTATACAAGGGAATAGCTTCTTCCCACCAGAAAGCTGTGGTGAGTCTCCCCAGGAGTCATTTTGACAAGTAACTGCAGCTTCTGGCCCCTAGAAGAAGACCCTGTTTTCCCTGACATTCATGTTGCCCTAATGTGACCATGTCGTACATACAAGGATAAAGAGCTTTAAGGAAAGAGATCTCTGAGGAAAATGAAAAAAGCCTTTGATATTCTCAAGTAAATCTCTGATCTGAGGCAAGAAACTCCACATAAATTTTATTTTCCCACACATCATTGAGACAAAACTAATGTCTATGGTGTAGATTCTCCTTCTCCTTGCAGCCTGAATCATAGCTCAGAGGGAGATTTCGGTGCTCTCTATTGAACTGTAGCAGAGACAAAGGAAATTTTAGAGGACAAATGAAGGATGCGCTTGAAACCCAGCTATGTTAATTTGTGCTCTGCTCCGTATTGATCTTGCTTTCTGCTTTCAAATTTGGCATGGGCTCTGCAACTCTGCCACAGGCAGATTGCCATGAAAGAGTTTTGTCTGCTTTTACCTGGCAGCATTGGATGCTCTGCGGTTCTGATACCCACTTGCTCTATCAATCTCGCAGAATTACTGCTCTTCCACACCCTGATCTACAATCACAGCAATCTGCCCATCCAACCAGTCCATTAAAAATTGTCCAGCGTTCCTTGGAAAACAAAACAAAGCAAAATAAAACAGATGGCTTGCAAAATGTCGCTTAGTCTTTTTGCACTGCCACGTTTCATCCTGCAGAATTGCTGATAGTGTTACAGCTTCGAGTTTCTCCATATTAATTGCAATGATGTTTTTCAGTCTTTTCCTGCCAGCCAAGCTGCTGGCTTTTGATCAGAAATCACGTGTGCTAGGAAGATGTGGACTGCTGTCAGCTGGTGCCAGTCTGCTGTGCCACAGAGGGAAGAGTGAGGTGCAACAGCTGGGGAGGGAAAAGGGTGTACTGACATGCTGATGTACCACATATATGAAAATATGTGGTAAATAGGAGCTTCAAACCCCTTACAGTTCATATAAAACACTGGGCTGGGACTGAGTTTCTGATTGGCTTCTGCTCCACATGGGAGCCCCAGATTTCAGTGGCTGTCGTGGTAAATGCTTGTGATTCTCTAATGCAATATTGAATTCCTGGAGAGAGATGAGGTGCCCCAAACACTTTGTTCCAGGAAAAAAACTGTTCTGGGTTTTGCTTCCTGCGTAACAAAAAGGGATCAAATGCCAGAGCAGTCATCCAGGTAACTCTATTGCTTGGTGGTTGTTTTATGCCATCTCTCTTTGGAGCATTTTCGAAGAACTGAGGTTTATTCCAGGTCCTGAATTCCCCAGCCTTTCCTGACACTTCCTTTGAACATCTTCATCTTCTCTAAGGCAGCAAATTTTGGTTCTCCTTTTTCTTTTCCTCTCTCTTGTGCCTCCTGTAAAGAGTGCTGAAACTGCCTCCACATATTGATCAGCCATTCCTGCCCAACTAATTTGTTTTCTCTCAGGCCACCCAGCAGTCTCGGGTAATTTAAAGGTAAGGACTGTACAGACTACGTTTCTTTCCCTACTGGAAAGACTTTTCTTTGTACATATGTTGGGCATGGTGAAGCCCTCCTGGCCTTGAAGATGATCTGAATGTAAACAAATGATCAGGACTTTGTTATCATCATGTGATACTGGACCAGAAATTCAGCATTTTGGTTTTCATGCTCCACATCCTCAGCTGTGTACCTTTCTTTGTTCAGTGCTGAGGTCTAACTGAGATCTCTCTGTAGCATCAGGTACTGAGCATGGCCTGACTAGCACCTCTGGAATTCTTATTGGCCTTATATGGATCTCCCCATATATTGTGCTGTCTATCCAGAATTAATCTGAATTCCCTCCAGTGGAGGGCCAGTACCTCTGAACTTCATGGAGAAGAAGGTCCCATGGCATGCATCGTCGATGTATCCTGGTGATGGGGTGGTTGTAATCCATGCATTACAAGAAAAGAGAAAGCTCTTCCCTGCAAGCTATCAGCATAAACCAGCTGTGCAGCAAGTATAATTTGAGAGGAGTAAGCTTTGAGGTGCTCATCAATATCGAGGATGCCTTGGAAGCTTCTTAACTCTGGGTCTTAATGAAGGTTTTGCTAGGTTTTGCTAAGGGTTTTACAAGACAAGGCATTTGCTTGTGAGGAAGAGGGAAAACCTGAGCTCCAGCCCTCGCTCAAAATAAAAGCTCAGTGTTTTAGCAACACATTTGCTAGCAAGGCTTTAAAGAAGAGCAGAGTACTGACATGGGGAGACAAGTCAGTAAGTAAACTTCTGGAGCAGCCATTTACTGAAGTGATGAACAAGGCCTTTTCACTTGGAGCCTTCCCTGCAAGTGAGAAAATCATTTTGCTTCATTTCAGTGTCTTTGTTGTACCTTGGTCAATGACTTGTTCATTAGAAATAAGAAATTAAATAAGAGGTTTAAGAAGCGGAAAACATATTTTTCCTACCTGTCTGGTTAACAGATTATTTCACAAATGACAATTTCCTTTGTTTAATAATTCATCTGACTCTAAATACAGAATGTATTTTCATACCTTCTTCTTCCACATCCAAAGCATTTAATATGACTTTATTTAATAACAGAAAACAATGCTGCCTTTTTGCACGTTATTATAACCTAATTTCTATCCAAAAGCAATTCAGCAAAACTCCTGGGGAAGGAATTGAATTAGCTAGTAAATACAAAATATCATTTGCCAATTTCTGATATAATACGAAGTAAACATGAAGTGTTAGAGTAAAAACTGTAGTTGTTTAAGTATTTAAATGCATCACAGAGTAAGTTAGCAAATACAAGAGAGTACGAAATATAGCAAAAGGCTTTGGGTGCTGTGGAAGAAATCTCAGCAGTTGCCAACTAGAGGAGTCAACCGCTCTCTGGGAAAATGATTAAGCACAAATGCAAAGTGGGAATAAAGCAGATCGCTTTAACCAAGGTCACTCACTTCCTCCTTTAAGTGTCAATTAAATGACTGCTTAAATCCCTTGCACATAAATCACTCCACCCAGCTCATTTTGCACAGCAGAAGGCAGGGATGTGTCCCTGTGGCCACAAAAGAGGAGGAGGGTAACCTGCTAGCGTTGTCGCTGCAGGCTGCAGCTTCAGTTCTCCTTCATCCATTCCCAGCCCTTTCTCGCTCAGGGCTTCCATCAAATGTCCATTTTGCCTCCAGTTTCTCTCTCCTGTACTTGTGAGAAGAGAGGCACCTCTGACTGCTGCTTGGCTTTCCTCTCCCCAACACCCACCTCTTCACCTTTGTTCATCCCATTCATGTTCCCTGTAGCTCTCAGGCGCCAGCAAGCAACTTTGAATGTGTGGTTGGTGTCATTCTGGCATTATGCATCCTGTGCATATTTCATACAAACTGCCCCAGCCCACGTGCAGCCTGGCAATCCTGTGGCAGAGTTCCCAATTGATGCCATGCTACCTGCTGAAGCCACATCTCCAGCAGCTGGAATGGCTCTGGCTTGGTGGTGCTGAGGGAAGCACTGCCTAGGAGATAGAGGTTAATGGGAGACAACACCTGGGCCACTGAAACATGTTGGCTGCTGGTTAATGCTACTGCAAATGTGCTGGGGGGGGACTGACTCAAGGCAGATGTGTCCATATTGGATTTACTGTGGGAGTTTAACACGGAGAAGAGCAGGATTTGCATCACACAAGGCTACTGTGAATCTAATCTGAGAGCATTTACTGCAGGAAAAGAGTTAATATTTTCTCCTCCCTAGCTGTCGTGAAAATGAGTCATAATTTAATTAAGGGCCATTTTCTATGCCAGATGAAAGATACCTTGGTATCTGACATGATAAAAAACAATGCAGAGACAAAAATGTCACATTCCAGCACTCTAATCACAATGCTCTTCCTTCCCTTCATTGTGTTCTCCATTTTTTTTTCAGGTCTGAAATGAATAAAACAAAACCCAAGCAGCTCGCCTTTCGAGATGTCCATGATTTCAGGACAAGTGCCATGTGCTTTTTTTTGACTTGCCTTGGATTCTTCCACTCACGATATTTACTGTATTTCATTTCTCTGCAGAATCAAATCCAGTTAAGTCCAAACTCTAAAAGTAAACGCACTGACCTGGATTTGTAAAACGCCTTACAAATGTGATTGAAACCAGTCTAACTTTTCGTGGTAAATGATAAAAGTTATGTGTCTGGTAGAGATATGTAGCTGAACACTACAGTGAGTGCAGTGCTGTCTTAATATCCTCCTTTGTCCTGCTTCTTACTGGAACAACAAGAGCACACCGATACGTCTTACAGTGTCCCACATTAAGTATGTGGGACACAGGCTGATGTGTACCGTATTAGACTTCTGATTCCGTAATGTCCTTAATAAATCTGCCCTACTTTCGTTGTTGAGATGCTTTTCTAATATTAAAAGTGCTTAGCCCTGTATCACAGACTTATCCATATTCAAAGAAATATTCTGGTATTACTAAGCAGTCCTCAGCCGTCCACTTCTGGTCATTTGCCCTGTATTTAAAGGTGTGTTTCTGATAGACACACATGCAGCTGCAGTTTACATTACCATGTGTGCTAGAGGAGAGATGTGTGGCACCAGCAAGCTCTCTGTTGCAGCCCTCCCTGCAATAAAATGTCATCAAGTTCTTCATGAAGATGTATTTGATCAAGCACAGATGCTGCACTGGTTCCTAAAATAGTAGCTGTGTTACTCCTGATGATTAATATCTGATTTCTGATGGTATGTAGTTCTCTGAACTGTTAAAATACTTCTGAAGAAACATTCGCCTCTGAAATAAAGTTCCTTTGAAAATGTGCGTTTTCATTCCAGGAGGAAGATTAAGCCTTGTTTAAATATTAACAGGAATTTCTGGTGTGGAAATTGTTTATTTTCAACAGGGTGTCAGCGTTGAGCTGATCTGATTTCAAAGAACTGAAGAAACATAACCTCATTAAATCTGGTGCCTTATTGCCTGTCTCGCTTTGCAGACTGTCTGAGAGGGCAGCTCTGCCCTGGTCCTCCTATGGGTGGCAATTGGGTACCAGAGACTCCCAGACCTCCTTGAGAGAGGAAGGAACAACACTCACACTCAACTCAGCTGATGCTGAATGATGGCACATGCTGAGCAAGGTGAAGGAGGAAGGGGAAATGATTAATTTCAAGAAGGAAGTCTTCAGCTCTGAAAAACCTAAGAAATACCTTGTTGACTAGGAGGGAAAGAATTAAAGTTTGCTGTTTCTTTCTGTGCGTTCCATGTGTGATTACATGGGAATGAAGCACCGAGGCAGGCTACCACTTCTGTACAGCACATAACAATAGCTGTGGCAAATGGGTACTGCCTTTATGGGGAAAGGAGAAGTCTTCTATGGTGCACAGATAAAGAAAGCACATAACATCTACTTCAAAACACCCCTGTGAGCTATGATCAGTGTGTGTGAATGCATGATGCCCTCACGCACTGCACAGTGTAACCTCCGTACCCCCTGGATAGGGGTGCTCCATCCAGAGAGACAAGAACCTTCCAAAGGTGGACCAAAGAACTCCCAATAATGGTTTTGCTATTATACCTAAAGGAGAATTTGCAAAGAACCAAAAGCCTAGAAACTGCATGGGATTAATTTTACCTTTTGAACAAATAAAGAGCACATGACTGAGCATTATCGATTTCACGAAGAAAAGTCACAGGCCAGGTAACGCAGGATGAACTTTAACATGATCTAATCAGTACAAGTGGTGAATCTAAAGCCTCCTATTTAAATATTAAGATCCTAAGGAGCATGATTTTAAGGGAGAAATAGCTGTGCAGAGTATTTGCAAATATCTGGAGGCATATCTGCTCATACCGTGGTACTGGATTAGACCAAACCAATTATTTTTCTTAACATTTGTTTTCTCAGTGCATAAAAAGGAAGGACTTTTTGAGTAGCTTTTGTTGGTTTTTTTTCTGTTCAGGATAAAAATTCTCACAAACCAATTTATGAGCCATAAGTTCGAAGTTAAAATTGAAATAAGTGAGGAAGACTGTGTAGGATGACAGGATCGTACTTGAGGTTTGAGGGGGCTTTGGGGACAGTTAGATGGGTTCAGCTCCTCCCAGGAAATGATACTGCAGAGATTCAGCATCTTCCCAGCTCTCACAGTGCCTGTGCTTGTTGTAACAAGCACAAAAAATTTCTTGCCTACCCTGACTGAATCACTGAGCCTTTGTCCAACAGGAGCAGGTTTTCCATTGTGAAATGGAGCTGATGTGCAGTATGCTGGAGGGCTCTCCAAATCTGCAGTACTTAACATGTGTTATTCACGCAGATCTGTTTTCCTTTAAAACTCATCCCACAACTGACTCCTTCAAGGCTTCTTGCAAGCCCCATTGTAGTCCTACCCGCTTCCAGAGACAGGACACAGATAAGGGGACAACTGCCTGACTGCAGAGCAGAACATCCTTGCATCCATCTCCTGTCAAAGTGCATTTTTTACCCGACTGAACTCCTTCACAACACGTGTTGCATGGAAAGACTCAAAAACCTTGACATTGCACATGCTTGCTGTCATGCAGTCCCCTGTGACTAATAAATCGATGGTGCTCTGCTGCCTTCATCCTGTAGAAACATCTCAGCTGCCCTGTGAATGGTGTGGAATTCTATTGCTTTAGTAATAATCACTTCCGCAGCACATTACAGCTATTTGCACAGTGCTTAACAAGTGTGATGTGGCACTAACTACTGCTTAGGCTCAAAACTATTTTTCAGAATTAAGAATTTCAATATGACTCATTGAGTGGAAAAATACAGATCATGGCCTGAACAAGCGAGTAGCCCGTGAGAAAGGGCTTGAGTTAACTTGGAACACAAGTAAACTGCCACTAGCTTCTGCATGCAGCTAGAAGAAACTTGTTTTGAGAAACTACTGTGTAGATGTAATCAATCATCCTTGCTTTCTGTGAATGACCTTGCTTATACTGATATGTGATGCTTTACTGTCTCCCGCTGTTATATATATGGTCATGGTACTAGGGGGGGGTTAGCAGACCTCTTGCTGGCTGCCACTGGGACCTGGTGGAGGTAGTCCCAGGGCAGGCACTCTATTGGCCACCCCAGGTAACATGAGTACCTCGTCATTAAACTGATGAACTTTGCGTACTTTCTTGTGGGTCAGTAAACCTCATGCAGAAGTGCTGGTGCTTTTCATTACGCTTACTCACTCTGTTATAATCTTTTTCTGCATGGTACTTATATGAGAATCCCCTTCTCCACGTGTCTACTTATGCCTGACAGCAGCCATGGATTTGCTAGGCAGCTTAGTAAGATTTAGCCATTGCTGTCCAGTCTCTTGCATTCATCCAGGGTCTCGGGATGCCTGGCAGGAACACTTGCAGCAGCCAGAGCTCTCCAGGAAAATGGGCTGTTACTGACCTGTGCCTGACAGGAGCTCATGAAAGTCAGCTAGGCCAAAACTGCAAGGGTCTACAAGTTCAGTACACCATTTTGGGTGCTCAGTTGCTCTCAATACCCACAAAATAACAAGTTCTCAAGACCCAACAAAAAACATCGTACTTGAGCATCAGTTACTACTCATGTAAAGTGGGAATGCTCATACTTGTCTTCCTTCACTAGATGTTTACATAAATAGAGTGGAAACTGTACATACTTAGATCCTTCTGTGTGTCTTGAACAGAGTGCTAACAACTTCTGAAGTATTTTGTTAGCAATGTAGTTTCTTAAAGCCTTGCTATTTTCCTTAAAGCCCATCCACGCTTGGCATAGATATCTTGTAAAGAATGGTTTTGGAAACAGGAAAAGAATAAACTGAAAATATACTGAGCAGGCTAAGAGAGTCTGGGTTTGGATAAAACTCCCACTGAAAAGAACGACAAATGGCACACACTCTACTTTTTTTCTAGTGCTCTCCATTGCACTTTGGACCAATGCCACAAATGTTAAAGCAGTTCCCATCCTTCTGTCCCACAACAAGACCCCACTGTGGGTTGCACTTCTCAGGAATGAATTTCACATGATCACAGCATCACTGAATCATAGGGGTTGGAAGGGAGCTCTGGAGATCGTCTAGTTCAAATCCTGCTAAAGTGGGGTCCCTGGAGAAGATTGCACAGGAAAGACTGTCCAGAGGAGATTCCACAAACTCCATGGGCAGCTTGCTCCAGTGCTCTGTCATCCTCACAGCAAATAAGTTTTTCTCAGTGAAAATGTATTCAAAGAGACATTAAAACAAAATGTATGGCTGATCAGACTTCTGTTTGTCTGAGAAATTGCAAGCTGCATTATATTAGATGTAAAAAAGGACTTGAGCAACACAGTTCACACATCGTTTCTAGTGTGGTACATGACTCAGTAAGGCTGAGTGGGAGAACCAGACAGGTCTGAATCACCACTTTTTCCTCCTCTCTGAAACAGTATTATCTCCAAGCAAATAATTTCCAGTCTCAAAGACGCGGCAGTTCAGTAGAGGCAACCACAAACCTCACGTCCCAGAAGGAGCCAACTGGTTAATGAAAATTCACAGCTGCTTCGTATTTGAAGACACTGATGTATGTAGAAGGAAATTAGTTAATTAATCTTACAATTCTGGAACTTGAGAAGTATTTGGAGAGACAGTGAGCTCCATTTCATGATTTCACAGAAGCCATGTATTATTTAGCTCTTTCCATTGTTCAGACTGATGTATAAGAAATGCAGCTGTGCAGTCTGACAGGAAAAATGAGAAAGACCAGATTTCAAGAACAGAGAAGTAAGAAAGAAAGAGTTTGAGTTCCCAATGTTCTATCAAACAGATCTGCATTTTTTCTGGCAAGTTCAGTGGGCAAAGAACAGAAACCTGTGCAATACGTGGGAAGACCTTCACACATTTTGACAAGTAGATTGAGGACTTTTATCTGCTAAGAGATGACTACATTTGGAAAACCACCAACATTCTGCATTTTCCTTAAGCCAACTAATAACAAGCATTCGCACATCACGTGTGCTTGACTGATCCTTTCATACCCTCTTGTATCTTTTAACATCTAGTACCTACAACTTACTAACTAGATTGGTAATATTAAAATGAAGCACAAAGCTAAATAATGGTTGAATAAAAATAATTAAATGAAAAGTTAAAAAAAAAATTAAGAATTTCTGATTTTTATAATACTATCAATATTTAATAAAGAAGAAACCAATACTGTTCTACAGAAATTACCTGAAATATGAAATTCAACTGAGAAGACAGTTTCAAATCTTTGCAAACAACTTTATCAGTCTTCTGTAGAGGAGATATTAAGTAGGGATTTCTCATGTAAAGTTGGTGATGTACCAGGATATACACTGCACAGTAAAACGACGTGGTGCTGCAAAACTCAACTGAAATAAGTAATTGGACCAAAATGGTGATTGTAATGCTTTCATTACTTTATTGCTGATTGCTTTCATTTACAGAATTCAGAAATGCAGAAATGCATTTATGCTTTATGGTAATCATTTATTTCACAATGAGAAATAGTCCAAACAACTGTGTTCTTCGCTGTTTAAGGACAAAATTGTTTTCTATCAGAGAAATCCACATGTGCATGTATTCCTTGAAGGAAGCTGCAGCAACTGTAAGAACAAAATGTTGTCTCTCTTGACAAGACCGGCAGACTTAGGAATGGGAAGACATCAAAGATAAATGGAACACAGGAGGCCTCAAAGTTCCTGGAGTACACACAGCCCAAGGAGCCTCAGTTCCAGCTAGACGTGTTTTCAAAGCAGAGCACTTCAGTGCTGCCTTAACCTTTCTTGCACTGCACAAAAATATCGACTGGATTTGATAGTACGTAAAGTCAGTACGTAGCCAGTACAAGTAGTGATGTGGATTTTACCATGGATTCTGCTGTCAGTGATAATTGCAGTTGCCTACATTGCAGTGAGACCATACTCTACATCACTCAGAAGCTTATTGTCCTGCTTTGGCTTCCCTCAGCCCTTTTGAGTGCTCATGAGGACAAGCAAGCACAGCACGGTCATCCTATTTCACAGTTAACTGAGGAAGATTAGCACCTTGCTTTAGTGCAGACTGGTACGGGTCCATTGCAACTGATGGGGCACACAGCCCAGGGCGGGTCAGTCATTCACAAATGGTGTTGCTGTGCATTCTCATGCCCAGCACCCTGACCATCATGGTGGGCTTCTGCTGGACTTGTTGCGCTTTAAGCACCCTGTCACAAAATTGGTGAAGGGTCTGGAGGGGGAGACACACAAGGAGCAGCTGAGGTGCCTTGGTTGGTTCAGCACAGAGCAGAGGAGCTGAGGGAGATCTCCTGGCGGCCTGCAGCTCCTCATGAGTGGAAAGGAGAATCAGGGCTGAGCTCCGCTCTCTGGTGGCAGGGACAAGGCCTGAGGGAACGGCATGGGGCTGTGTCAGGGGATGGTCAGGTGGTAGTTGGGGAAAGGTTCTGCACCAGAGAGTGGTGGGCATGGAACAGGCTGCCCAGAGCAGTGGTCAGAGCTGCAAGCTGCCAGAATTCCAGAAGCGTTTGGACAACGCCATCAGACATTGGCTTTGAATTTTGAGTGGTGCCGCGTGGAGCCAGGAGGCTCATTGATTGGAGGGTTCCTTCCAATTCCAGATATTCTATGGTTCAGTGAATCAAGGAAACGCCACACAACTGTGGTTACTGGACAAATGGCTGCAGTTCGCGTTCCAGCTGTAGGGAGCCACATAGCACCCGTCTCCTCTAGGTCAGTGCTACCAGTGCATGGAAAGCACAGCATGGTCAGCTTGTTTTAGCCACACAGCGGTGTTATTTCAAGTGCTTTTGTCTTTCCGCCCTTCTTCATTCTATTCTTCCTTCCTACCTGAAAGGAAGGAAGCACGAATGGAACACGTCCCCCGCCCCCCGGTGGCAGCAGGCCGCCCACCGCCGCCATTTTCGGCTCCTCCCGCCCGCCGCGCCCCCAGCCCCACACTCGCGGCTCGGCCCGATGGGCGGAGCCAAAGCAGGAGGGGTGGAGCCTGGCGGGCGGCAGCCACCAATGGTGCGGCGGGGGCGGGGCGAGCCGCCCGGGGAGGCGGCCGGCGGGCGGCCGCGGCCGACATGGCGGGGGAGCGGCGCTGCCGCCCGCGGTCTGGAGCGGGATGGCGGGGGCATGGCGGCGCTGCTGAGGCGGCGCGGGGCGGCGGCGGGGCCCGCTGACAGCGGGGAGCAGCGGGAGCCGCGTCCCCTTCCCGGCCGCGCGGCGGCCGCCCTCGGGTGCGGGCGGCGCTGAGGGCGAGCGGGGGGCGGCCGTGCGCCCGCGCCGCCGCCATGCTGCCCGGCGTGGGGGTGTTCGGCACCGGGCTGACGGCGCGGGTGATCGTGCCGCTGCTGCAGGCGGAGGGCTTCGCGGTGAAGGCGCTGTGGGGCCGCACGGCCGAGGAGGCGGAGGAGCTGGCCAAGGAGATGAGCGTGCCCTTCCACACCAGCCGCATCGACGAGGTGCTGCTGCACCAGGACGTTGACCTGGTGTGCGTCAACCTGCCGCCGCCGCTCACCCGTCAGGTCGCCGTGAAGACGCTGGGTGAGTGCGGGGCCCCGCGGCCGCGGTGCTGCGGGCGGTGCCCGGGGGAGCGCCCGGCTCGGGGCAGGGCGGGCGGGCGGAGGATCGCGGGGGACCCGAGGTGACGCTGCGCCTCGTCCCTCTCCGAGCGTCTGTAGCCGCTCCCCGTCGCGTGCTGGGCTTGCGAATGATGCTGGGAAGCGGTGTGGCTGAGCCCGTAGCTCGCTGATGCAATCTGCTAGCAACGGAGCGAAAGAATTGAAACAAAAAGGTGTTCGCTGGGAGAACAGCCGTGCCCGCTTCTCTTTCAGCCTCCTCTTCAGTTTGCTTTCCTCCGGCTACTCCGGTGCCGCCTGTTTGCCTGCTGTAGAGGTAGTAACACCTACTAACTGGCCCGTCTCCCTGTCGTTTCGGAGAGAAATGTCTGCCGCTCGATTTTAATTTGAATTTCGTGGAAATGGAAGTTATGGTGTGTCGAAGCAGGTGGCAGCGAGGGATGGGAGCTGTGCTTCCCGAGCAGCCGCTCTCCCTTCACTTCCTCCCCACTCTGTGCCTGCTCGCCCCGGAGCTGCCTTCTGCCTGCTGCTGGGCTTGGCATTTATCAAGTGGGGCTTCAGGGTCCTCTGACCAGCGTGAACAATTCCTTCTTATGATAAGGAAAGGATGTGGGTCTTTTAAAAAAAAAAAAAAACAATACCACATCTTTCTTTTTTTGGTACGTTTGTTTTCCTCCTGGGGCTTCGTGCATGAAGCACTGTGTGGCAGCCAGTGGTAGGACATGGGCAGCTGTACCAGAGGTTCTACTCATAGAACCTCATCTTCAAGAGGGCTGAAAGTGATGTCCTGCATTGCAGGAGATTGAAGAAAGCCAGTCTTGTTCATTGATACACCCTGATCTGGTTTCCATGTGGGGAGAGGCATATGTGTCCTGGAAAGCTGCGGGCTCCATTTTTTTTTCCTAACCTATATTTTGCTTTTTGAAGTCCCTTGTTGCTAGAAGTGCTGTTTTCAGGCAAAGAGGTTTCATTATCAAAAAGCAAGAGCCTGGGGCAGCAGCCAGTGGGTTTCCATCATGTGCCTGTGTTTGCACTGTGAGTTCTCAGTGCCTTCAGCCCACTGCCTTCTTCCTGGTGTGGGCACTGGAGGTGGTGTGGGGCCAGGCAGGTGTCCTCACAGCTGTGTGCTCAAACAGTGCCACAGGAAGCGTGTGGTTGTGTTGTTGTTGCTAGTGCTGTGACATACAGGCACGTATTGCTGCTTTATGCTTATTCTGGGCACGGTGGCCCAGCCCTTCAACCACTACTACAATGCAAAAGTGTGAATTCAGCCTTGGTTCAGGAAGTCCCCCAAACTGTAGCTTCCTGGAAGCAGGGAGGGAGAAAATAACAAGCTTAAAAGCTCTATTTCCCTCCTGATAACTTTTCCACTGGTGTCTTCTGCTTATCTCTGTTAGAAACAGAGCCAGATCCAGTTCAGGGGCCTGTTCTGCAGTTCTCAGCTGACTTGCTGCTTGGTAATCAGGAAGGATCTGCACTTAAATATTTGGGTGAGCCTAGAAACCGGTCTGAGTGTTGAGTAAGGATGTTTTCCCTTCTCACTGAGCAGAAATGTTCAGCATGTCTGCTAGCATCATTCTGCTTTCACCCTGCCTGTGTGCACCAGCAATGCAGTTGTGTCTCAGGCCTGGCCAGGAAAGGGGATGGGTTCACATGCAGACACACAGTGTGTCACCAGAACCCTTGTGTTTAGCATCAGAAGAGATCCTGGTACAGTGCAAGCCTCCACCTCATTAGAAATTGTCAGCGTAATCCCTCTACCATATTTAACTGAGTCAATTAAATATGACTTTCTTCAGATGCTCACTGGAATTTGCACCATGTGACTGAGTAGCTGCTGCATCACTTGAAGTGATTGCTGCAGGTGGAGCTGAGAAGCCCTTGATGGCATTTCATGTCTGTTTTAGGGAAAGCTGCAGCCATTTCTGTGTTTCTGTTGCTTTGGTACTTGAGTCAAGTCAGTTTAACTGAAGAAAATTTATTGTGAAGGTTCTTGTGAATGCTTATGCTTTGCACTGGCACTAAATGCCAGATGTTCTTCAAGCGTGTTTCTGGAGATGGGAACCTACTGCCTGTTTTTGCTTCCTCTCATGTTCAGCCATGGACAGAAGCACTAAGCTACATGCTAAGTGTCCGCTGCATACTTGCAGCCGTGTCTGCACAGCATTATTTTTGAAATGTTTATGTTGCAGTAGTACCTGGTAGGAGTCTGTTCTGCCTGGGGACTGTGCAGGCAGAGTACAACTTTCCCAGCCCTGTGCAGCTTGTTCCTCTTAAGAGCACTTAAATTTGTTTGCTGACCAGTGCTTCTGTACTTGATCATGGTCATGAGGGAACATCTTCATGAATAAAGAGGCATAAATTGTGCTGCTGGGCTCCTGCCTTCCCTTTGTGCAGACAGGTGGTACAGGCCTGTCGTTTGGAAGGTGTTTGTGGGAGCCTGGAGGTGATGAAATGCTGGCAGAGTATTGCTGGGCCTTCCCCTGAGATCAAAGAAGCATCACCTGTGCTGGAGTAATTCACAGATCTGATGTAATCTGTAATTCACGTACACATTCCTTTGCACTCACTCATACAAATTATTAAGAGGTTACCGGGTTCTAGCTGTGGAACAGCTTCTGTGATGCACGTTTTATAATGTGCTAAGACCCTCTATTAAGGTAAGATACTATCACAATTATGAATATCAATGTAATATTTGTCCTGCAATATTGAATTTAAAACTGCCTGACAAGCAATGACATTGAACAGAGCAAGCACTTGTGCTTGGAAGGCAAGCGACTTTGCAACGTATTAAAAGTGAATTATGGGCATCTTACTGCAAAAGAAAAAGTCAGATGCAGTGCTGTCTATCTTCAGTTTGCAGAGCTGGGAAGGAACGGCAGTGTTGCTCTTTTCTCCCATGATAGACATGAGAAAGTGAGTCCAAAGAGTGTGCTGGCAGGCAGCTGCAAGCCTTCATCTTGGTAGAATGATGGCTGTGTATATTTTAGAAGAAGCAGAACATAGCACACAGCTTTCCCATTGCCTTTTTTTCAGTACTGCAGACCTTTAATTCCAGTCTGGTTCCTGTGAAACTCCTGGGACTGAGTGCACAAGACGGTTAAGGTAGAAATGACTGTTCAGGTACCATTGTAAAATGAACAAAATAAACAAACAAAAAAAACCCTTGTTTCCTTCCTGGCTTTTAGATCAAATGCACTTTCCTACTTTTTCCTGGTGAAAGTAAATGCCAGTTCAGGTTCTGTGGTGGTAATGTAATTTAGATGCCCAGTATGGAACACTGGGCACTGGGGCACTGAATTCTCATTGCAATGACACACCCAGGTTTGCTGAGGCTGAGGAGCAGCTAGCAGGGGTCAAAATCCTTGTGCTGCACCAGGTGAGGCTGTGTCAGAGGTTACTTTGCCTATGGTTGCCTTGGCTAAAAAAAAAGCCTGCCCAAGCCCTCAGTCACTGCACTTAGAACAGCAGCGTGGGGTACCAGGGCATGGGCACCCTCCTTTCTAAGACTAGAGAAGTTCCGAGAAAAGGTGTGTTTATAGCTCTAGCTGTATATAGAGTATTGTGGTTATTTAACTTCAGGAGTAAATTACAGCATCCCTGACAGACTGAGCCCTATAAGGCAGAGGATAGATATTTTGTCATTGTTTTTCTTGACCCTGTAACTTTGTTCTTAATTGTAGCGGCCACTGTTCCATGTGCTGCAGTGCTGGGTTGACTGGTCCTTGCTCACACCCTCACTGCAATGACTTTCTTCCACACTACTGAGTTTGGGACTTGTCCTTTATCTATACAACCTGTCAGCATAAAGAACTGTCAGAGTGAGCTTGGCACTCTGTCAGCAGATGAAGGAACTGCTCCTGGAGTTTCCAGCTTTGGGGAGGTGTTTAATTAAAGGAGTTTACAAAGAATGTGTAGATAAATGCAGAGAAAGGAGAATCTCCTGGACAAATAAAAGAACAGTTTTCAGGCTTCCCAGTGTTGCTTCTACTCTCCTCTGAAGACCTCTTAATGCTCAAGTCTGACACCACATAACAGAGATTTGCCATGTGACTCCAGAGGTGGGTAGCTGAGCCTGAACACACTGAACTGTCTGCTTATTTGAGACCTAAATCATGCTGAGGCATACTGCAGCTTATTGCCCTCTTCTCTGTATGTACAATAGATTTTTGTCCATTTAGCAGTAGTGATAGCAAAGCACCAAGGAGTGAAATGGAGTTAAATTCCAGGCAGCCAGGGCTGGTGTTTTCCACAAGCTGCTGCAGTGCAACAACACCCTTCACTGTTAATATCAGCTTGCCACAGCGTTATCCGGAGTTGCTAAGAATTGTACTGATTTCCTCAAACCACCAAAGCAGAAGCCTTTACCCTGCTGTGTATTTTTTGTTACTTGTTTAATAACCCTGCAGCTCACATGAGTGAGCTGTCAAAGTCAGAGACCTAATTTACAAGGTCAGCATGCATGCGTGCAACAAAACCACAGTCTTCACAGAAAAATGATCTCGGGTCATAAGACTTGATTTAAACAAATTTATTTAAATAGCTATGTAAGGAACAGTCCCTCGTTATGTTCCCTAAATTGATTTAAGGCCTGGTCTGCACATAGATTTTGTAGTGGTATAATTATGACTTCTAGGGTTATGATTTCTTGAATGTAATAAAAGTTCCATGGCCATTAGAAGTCCAGCTGGTGTGTGTGCCATTCTTCACCCTTAATAATTTCTTTCTCCTGTGGAGGTGCAAATGGCCACTTGCATGTACATGCAGAGCATTTAGCTGGTATGAATTTGTCTTTACTACAAGTGTGGTCCAGCTCTGACTGTACTGGTACGTTATAGAGCCAGTTCTATTTAGCATCATTTGCAAATGATACTGAATCAAGGAGATGACACTGACTCCTTCAAGGGTAGAGAGGCTTTGCATAGAGATCTTGGCCATCTAGGGATGACTGGGCAGTCATTGACCACGTGCAGTGGGGGATGAGAGGCTGGAGTGAAGCCCTACAGAAAGGGATCAAGGGGTTCTGGTAGGTGACAAGGGTGCATCAGGCCCAGCACTGCCGCTGGGTGAGGGGGGGGGGGCTGTTCCCTCTGTTCTGTGCTGTGTGGCTGCACCTCCAGCAGTGGGGGCAGGTCTGGAACCACGATATAAGAGGGCAGGAGTTGGGCTGGAAGGTCCATATGGGTCCCTTTCAGCTTGGGCTATTCAGTGACATTGAATAGCTGTACTCTCTGCGAAGGCTGGTGATGCATCAGTTCAGGTGATTTATTTTTGCAGATGTTGGGAGGAATGCAGTTTGGCTTTCAGGTCAGTATGAGCTTGAAGGCCTTTGAGCAAAAGCCCCAAAGGGTTTAAAGATTTTTTCTGTATTTGTTCAAAAGGTGGCTACTCTAAAAATGGGGTGAAGAGCAGGGGAGTCTGAGCCTCACTGCATAGTAGAACTGGCACCGATTGCCCTTGTTACTCCAGCATTGCACAGAGTCAACCTTCCTTGTTATTGTACCCATAACAAAGCTTAAAAAGTTGCCCTCTAACCTTGAGTGCTATAGGTGTCTCCTGTAGCTGCAGTGGAATGGCATCCAAGGTGGCGTAAGTACAGATTTTAGTAATGTGCAAGTTACATTGGGTGTATCCCCTCTTTTCTTTTGTGAAGAGATCATAGCAGCCTTCATTTCAGCCCAGCAGGGGCTACTGATGGAAGTTATTCATGAGGCGTAACTCCTAGGTCTCAGTGTGGTGATGAACACAGAAAATGAGAACGTGGTGAGAGAAACTGGCAGATGAGGTACATAAGTGGGTCTAATGATCATCAGTGATATAAGATAAAGATTTAACACAGGGTTCAAAATAATTTTGGTCATTTGCATCTGTGTCTGATTTTAACTTCAGGGTATAAAGTGATGCCTTCAGTTCCATTGCAACAGCAGTTACAGCTTTAGTGAAGCAGATGGGGGTGGAAGAAAAGGTAACAGCTTTGTTTTGCATTCTGATGTTTCCATGGCTTTTATCAGCAATAAAGACCCTTGTTTTGGCACTTCCTTGCAGTGAATGTTTGGCAGCTCTAGCTCTTCCATCTGGTCATTATTTGCCAGGAAATGCCCAGAAGAGAGGTCATGGTTGAATTAAATATTGTCTCTACGGTACTGGGCTTCACACAACTAATGAGAGGCCTTAATATAGAGAGCTTTTCAAAATCCAAAGAGTGAAGCAAGGACAGAACTGTAAAATAGTAGTTATCCTTACTGCTGAATTGATGTTGCTTAAAAATGTGAAACGACTAAATTGAGCACTCACAGTTCTTTCTCTAGGTATTTATTCATGTGCATTATGCACTTACATTTGTACGTATAAATATACACATGTATGTACATTTATGTGCATAAAAGTTGAGTAGTGTTCCGATGAAAAATATTTAAATTAAAAAATTCCTGGAAGTTCCTCCCCTTCCTTTACTTCCTCCATCCATAAAAGACAATGCAGTTGCTACTGGTTTATGTGAGAGTAGGAAAGGGGTGAGATAATTGCTTAGAGAACATCTGGAAAGTGCTTTGCTGTCCATAATGCTAGTCAAGCTCACGTACATTAAAATAAATGTCAGAAATGTATCTCTGAAAGAGGCATTTAATAGCTTGGATTTTGATGTTGCTTACTCCACTGTGAATGCCAGTAAAGCTCTGCTGAATCAGAGGAAATAGTTGATGTTACTGAGAATCTGTGGTGGTCTGGAGGAAAATCAGCCACACAGCAGGGAGAGCAGGTTGGCCTTGCAGAAATGTGTTCTCTGAACAAAGATGCGTTGTGTCCATGTAGGAACTGATTGAGAAGAGTCTTGGGACACCGTTGTGCAAATCTTTGCTGACTTTGGTTGTCTTCTTGAAGAGAAAGTCCCTGATTGCTTACAGGGAATATTTGTTGGGTGTAATAATTCATGTAAGTAGGAACTGGCATGCAAACTGCACTTGCACTGGTTCAGCAACAACAACAACAACAAAACAGTTAAATGAAACTAAGCTACATCTGTGTAATTCCACAGCTTGGTATGGTTGTGCTTGTGGAACATGTTATGGTGGCATGACTGTAGGAGTGAAAGTGTTTGGAGCAGAGGTGAATAGAAACATGAGCCCCAGCCTGTGAAAGTCAATTGGCCAATGAGTGTAATGGTACTTGCTGAATTCTTTTGTGACTTGTTAATTTCTTTGAAGGAACTTGTTGGGAAAAATGCTTTATGATTAGAGAAGATGAGATGCTTTGATAAAGACTCATTTCTAAGGCAGAGCAGTAACTGTATTCCCTGAAATTAGCTTGTGAATGCAAAATACAGCATTTTCCAAACACATATGAAGGTGACCTGTGCTTCGTATCCTTGACTTGCAGGTAGAACTCATTGCTGATGTTGCTAAAGAATTCTGCTTAAAAATTACTGTGATGAGATGCTCAAATTGTGACGTCCTACTTTGCTAAAATAGCCAAAGCGTGTTTGGATGTGGTTTGTGACTGCTAGCATAGTTTCTGAGAGCCAAGTACCTGGAATGTTAATGCTGCTAGTCATTTTTTTTTTTTTGCTGGACTCCATCATCTAACCTTTAGGAGAAAGCATTCTGATACTTTGTGTGCCTGCACTGAGCAAGGTCTTATGCTTGCGAGTCAATCTGTCTGATGAATGCATCTTGTAAGTACTCATCTGTTTGCCCATGTGGTTTGACTTGGTGTAGGTTAGTAGATTTATCTGTCTTTGATCATAATGCCATTAGCCCTTGCTACTCTTCATGTAAATCTGCATTGATACTGTGAGTGCTGCTGTCAGAAACTGCAGATCTGCTCACATAGATCGAGTGATCCCTTCTGAGGGCTGCTTCCTCCAGATATTTCCCACTGTGCAGAGGGAGCAAAGCAGCTTCTGAAGGAAATGCAGGAATTTGGAGGGACTTTCTTCTTTGGGGAATATTCACAGTTGGCAGTGATCAGTGGCAGTGTTGAGCTGTAGAATTGTATTTGGCACTGAATATTCTGGAGGTTGCTGTTGCAAGTAATCATCTCAGTATCCGTCCTGTATTTAACAGATGCTATAAAAAATATTATGAATTCAGTTTTCTGTGAGCAGTGATAGATCAGCAGCTGGGAGGTTTGTGTATTTGTTTTTAATGGGAGTTTCTCTGTGGTATATTGCAGACCGGGAAAACCTTTTCTTCAGCAAACAAGGAGGGTTTGGCTGGGCTGGAGGGAGGAGTTGCTTTTTTTTTTTTTTAACTTTTGAGTGATCAACAGTAGCATGAACGTATGCAATGCTGTTTGCAAATACATCAGTTTAAGCCGTTGCTCAGGGTTGTGATGAAGTTCAGATTTGCAGCTGCTGTTGAGTAGAGTTTAAGTGTACAAAGATATTTATCTTTGTTGGTGACCTGGATGAGAGCACTGAGTGCACATTCTGTGAATGTGCAGATGACACCAGGTTGGCAGGAAGGGTCAATCTGTGTGGGGACTAGGGTGGCCCTGCAGGGGGATCTGGACTGGCTGGTTGGCTGGGCTGAGGCCAGTGGGATGAAGTTCAACAGGACCAAGTACTAGGTCCTGCAATTTGACCTTAACAACCCCAGGCATCACTATGGGCTTGGGGGAGAGTGGCTGGGAGATTGTGTGGTAGAAATGGACCTGGGATTGTTGATGCTCAGGTCGCCAAGAAGGTCAGTGGCATCCTGGCTTGAAATTGTGTTGCCAGCAGGAGCAGAGAAGTGATCATCCCCCTGTACTCAGCCCTCCACCTCAAGAACTGTCTTCAGTTTTGGGCCCCTCACTATAACAAAGACACAGACCCTCGAGCATGTCTGCAGAAGGCAATGAAACTGTGAGGGGGTCTGGAGCACAAGTCTTATGGGGAGTGGCTGAGGGAGCTGGGATTGTTCACTCTGGAGAGAAGTAGGCCTGAAGAGTTACCTTATTGCTCTCTACAACTACCTGAAGGGTATTTTTCAGTCCTGTTCTGTCTTTTAAGACTGTTTGCTCATGGCCTTCTCATTTGGGCAGAATAACCTGAGGATGCTGGGTGAAAATCAGCATAGTGCTGGTGTTCTGTAACTGTACTTAAAAGGAGTTTGCACCAAATAGAATTGAGCTGCCAACAACCACATGCAAGACCTTTCCTTCTGTCTGCATCTGCTTTTCCCCAGATGAGTAGGGAGGCAGAGCTGTTGAAAACATTCCCATCACTTGGTGCTCAAAGGGAAACTGGGACGATCCATCAAATCTACCTTTTGGCAAGGCATTAAAACTTCTCCTGAAGCATCTGAAATACACTGCAACAAGTGCAGTATTAAGTGACCTTGTGAGCTCTGCAGTAATGGGTGGGGGAAGGAAGGGAGAGGATTTTGAGGTTTTTGCTTACTTACTGCTTACTCTCATATATCCTTTTGTTGAAAAAGATGAATAAAAGTTAGCTGTTCGGGAAGTGACTAAGATGTGAGGTTAATTTGATAGCATAAAAGAATAAGAAACTGTTGTTTGGCTACCAAGAATGTATTTTATCAAGGCAGGACATGGCTTTCACTCTATATTCAAGACAATTGCATATTTTCAGAATTCACACACGCTGATAAAGTTTCCTGCTTGGCATTATTGGGTGCTTGCACCTCTACCAATGCCACCAAGGTAATAATGACCAATACTTTCAATATTTAAAATTTTCTTCCTGATCTTGTGATGCTAGCCTAAGTTATGCATCGGCTGGGTGGTGCATAAAGCTGGCAGCTGCGTGGTGGAATTGGTCATATCATGTCAATTATTGTCTTATGGTTCTAATGAGTGTGAATATACATGCATATTCTTACGTGTATCAAAATCTCTACTTAGAACACACTTTGGATAGCTGTGTGCTGGAGTATGAGGCTTGTGATATGACTGCAACTATATATAACAGAAAATGAGACTAAGACAAACTCTTTTGCACCTCAGATTGGAAAACCATACTGTGAGCCTGAGTTTTGATATAGCTGTGCTGTTCCAGCCTCTAAACCTGTAATTACAAGAGTATGAGAGATGGATTGATGTGGGCAGTGGTTAGGATATTAATTAAAATACCGTGGCTCATGTGAGTAACAATAGCTGAGATTTACCTCTAGATTTCCTTAAAGAATTTAGTCTTTGGTGTTCATACTTCTATCTACCTGCAAGCTAATGCAATTCAGGCTTTTCCCCATGAATGTATGGATGCAGTTTATTCTTCCCATGTTTTGAATCGAATTATGAAGAGGCAGAGTGAAGAACTTGGGCAGCTGGGGTCAGGAATCTGTATGCATCTGGTTCCTAATTTCACAGGACCTATAGCCCTTAATGTAGAGCTGTGAAGATACTTTTCTTCTGTTCTTTTTTCAGAGCTCTGACAAGAGATTTTACTGTGACTGGAAGGTGCCTTGACCCTTAGACAGCTTGCCCTGTGTCTCTTTTGCTGAAAAGCAGGGGGATACATGCAGTTGTCCAATTGGCAGTCAGTATACTAAGTTGTCAGTGCTGAGATGACTGTTATTTGGTGAGAGGCAACCAGGAAGACTCTACTGCATCATGCTTTAAAAGTCAATTCCTGAAAGGTCTGATGGGGCACTGGCACAGGCTGCCCAGGGAAGCTGTGGATGGCCCCATTCCTGAAAGCATTCAAGGGCAGTATGGATGCAGCCCTGCCCATGGCTGGAGGCTTGAAACTAGGTGGTCTTTAAGGTCCCCTCCAACTTAAGTTGTTCTGTGTTTCTGTTGAACTTAGACTTTGCAGACCTTTCAAATTGGCCCACCTAGAGTTTGAGTAGTACTGAGGATTCTAAAAGAACTTTTGTGTGCTTGAAATAAGAAGGCTTTGAAAGCTTCTCATTTGTTACTGGCAGAAAGTTGTGTCTTTGAAGTTGCTTGCTTTCTAGCTATTACAGTTTTGTACCAGATTTCCAAAGAAACTAGTATGCTACCAAACATAGGGTTAGACAAAATGAGAAGCCAAACCCAATCAGTTGCATTGTCCTGGGATTTCTGTGATATTAGAAAAGAAGGACTAAATAAAGTGGTTTTTTTAAACAGATACCTTTTTTGTGTGTAATGTTTGCTTTATGGCTGATACCTTAATTGCCAAGTTTCGTATTGGAGCACGTGGTTAATCTGTAAACGCTGGAATTGGGATAAGGAGAGTGCCATTCGTGATGGAAATGTGTAGTGAAACCTGTGAGTACTGAACTGTTGTAGAGCTTAAGCAGCAGCAAGCTTTTGCCAGAACAGAAAATACAGTATTGTTTTTGCATGACTGGTTTTCTTATTCAGCATCTGCCATTTGACTTGTTACCTTCATTTGAAAGCAGTACTAAAGACAGAACATGACCAGGGCTTTGGTCACTGACAGCCCAAGCTGTCCCTACATCACTGTACAAGGCATAGAAGCCATGCAGGCTCACATCTTTTCTTTGTCTCCTTTTGCAGGAGCCACATGCTTGCTGCAGGTTTCTTGAATGTGAAGCAAATGTGGGAGGCTGTACCCATCTCTTTGTAAAACCTCACACTGAAAGGGGGTAATCTGCTTTGGCATTTCTCATCGTTGAAAATACACACTTACCCAGAGCTAGGAACCATCAGACAACATCTGACTGGAAAAGGAGGATGTGTTTCAGGGGCTGTCCTCGGGGCTTGAGTATGAGGCACCTCCCTGGTTAGAAACAGAAAGAAAGATGCCTATGGAAAGTTGAAATGGAGACCCGTAATGCTGACAAACATGGCCAGAGGAAACCAGCTGAAGAAAGGTCTGTGAGGAGTGAGTGTGCTGAGGGAGTAGGAGAGGTGTAGCGCAGTGCTGCTGCAGCAGGACTTGCAGCAAACAGAAGGAGGAGGAGGGTGTAGCTGGTGGCTGTGTCAGCAGTTCAGAGCACTCCTTTGCTCACTTCCTAGATGGCTGTGGGCTGCGTTCCCGCTTCCTTACCCTCTTGAATTTGCTCATCCTCAGAAGACTGAGCAGAAGTTGCCCCAAAAGTGTCTCTAGGAGTGGGTGATGGGATGCAACTGGGAGGAGGTGGCGGAGGCTGGTCCTGGGGCAGGGCTTACGTTGTGCTGGGGAAGGGAGAACCTGAAGGGATGCTGAAGTGGAGGAAGACATAACTGAATTTGATGGGAAAGAATTCAGTGGGAGCTATAGCGTCTCCAGAACTGATATACAGTGAATTAATGAACCTTCCTTGGAAGTAAAAGTGCTTTAAAAAATAATTAAAGTGGTGTGCATCTTCTAATGTTCTTTCTGCAAACTAGCTAGAGCTTACCTGAGGAAGGTGCTCTACATGTAAGCTCTCTCCCTGTGGAAATGAACTTCATGGATTTAACTGAGAAATAAAGGGACTTGCCTGGCACCACTGGCTCCAATTTGAATTTCCATGTGCAGAGCATGCATGACAAGCAGTGTCCTGCTTTGGCAGAAATCAATTTAGGCACCAAATGTGGCAGCTTACTGAAGATATCTCTGTAGCAGTGACACATGAAAAGTTAGCAGTTCTTAGAAGAGAAAGAGGGCAAAGAGAAGTTGAGATAGTTACAGGATGTTATTTATTAAGCAGTGGCAGTGAATATCTGCTTCAGCATCACTAAGCCACCAGATGTTTAATAAGAACTTTGCTGAATAACTTCAGATTTTGCCAAAGCCAGTGAGATCTGTTTGGCTTGATGTGACGTGGAGATGCATCAGAAGTTGCCCAGACTCAAGACCTTTCAATTATGTAAGCTGTCTGCTTCTTGCCTCAGTTGCTGAAGTGCACCAGCCAACGTGGCCTAGCTGGTGACAATTCAGCATATAAGAGAGTGGGTAAACATAGTTTGAAACCTCAGACGTGGATTTCAGGCTCCAGGGCAAATCTTTGCTTCTATTCTCTGGGAAGGGGAGCAGCATTGAGCAGAGCTCTGTTGAGACCTTGTCACACTTGCTGCCCTCAGCTCTGTGTCACAGCCCTGCCATCTGCCTCATTCAGCTGTCACCCAGCTCCTGTGAGGCACTGCAGGGCTCTGTCTGTTAGCCAGACCTGTGTTATGCTGTCTGGTTCTGGCAGTGGTTTGCCTACTGTCTGTTTCAGCTGTGCAGCAGGCATTACTGTAGAATCACAGAATGGTTTGGGTTAGAAGGGACCTTAAAGACCCCCCAGTTCCAACCTCTCTGCTGTGGGCAGGGTTATGGGCCCCATCCAACCAGCACTGAACCTTCCAGTGATGGGGCATCCACAGCTTCTCTGGGCAACCTTTACCATCACCTCATCACCCTCTAGACTGAATATTCTGAACAAATTCTTTCAAATTTAACCTCTTTTAGTTTAAAGCCATTATCCTTGTCCTGTCACTCTGATCCCTGACATTCCCTCCCCAGGTTTCTTGTATAGTCCCCTTAGGTGCTGGAAGGCCTCAGTGAAGTCTCCTTAGAACCCTCTCTACTCCAGGCTGATCAACCCTGGCTCCCTCAGCTTCCCTTCACAGGAGAGATGCTCCAGCAGCAGTGCACAAACTTACTTGTTGTCGCATTTAATTGGAGTTAAATGCTCCAATGATTTATAAATAAATAGTGCTGCTAAGAGCATCTCTGTGACATCATTTTTGGAGACCCAAGCTGGAATTTCCTATTTCACACCAATAGTTGAGTGTATTTCCAGAGCTTTGGGAGTTCCCTTCAAGTGGTTGGTAGGCAACAAATTTTTTGTAGGAGTTGAGTTGTTAGAATTACCTGTGGCTCAGTTAGGCCCCAGTGCAGAAGGGCAGCAAGCAACGTGGGGCTTTATTTGCTCAGTACTTCTGCTTTGGTCAGACAAGGCTTAAGGTCGTGCCTTAGCTACATGCAAAGGCCTTTGTGTCTGGAGGGGAATGAGATGAATGGAAGAAAGGTGTTTAGGTCCTCGTGAATCCTTCCTGAAGCTTTTATGTGCTATTAGTCTCTGGAGAGTGAATGCATGGCAGAACTCTTTTCTTGGGGCAGGCTTTCCACTTTGTGAATTAAAGAGTATAACTTGAACAAAAAAAAACAAACACAGCTGTGAGGATGTGGATGATGTTTTACATGAAGAAAAATCAAATCCTGTGATGTTGCTCATGTGAGGTGCCATCACATTGTCCTCAGACACCTACTTTCTCTTAAATTCCCAAGAGGGAAAAATACGATGATTATTTTAACTTAATACTTAAACAGTTGCAGAAGACACAAATGGGGAACTGAGAGCAAAACAATTTTATTGATTTATTTTCGGAACAGCCTGGTGGTCCTTGAACTAAAAATTGCTGAGAAGCTTGTCAGTTACAGCTAGTTGAGGGTTGTCCATCTCTCACTCAGTTCCGTGCATGTGCTGCCACATTTCTGAACCCTAGGTTTGAAGTGGAGTGCTAAGAGACCTGTCACTGGCTTGCTAGGCTTTGCCCAAGGGAGCAGCTTAGATTCTTCCTAACATGGCTATTTCTTGAGTTTGCATGACTCTGTATAGTTAAAGTATGTTTTTCTTCTCTTGGTTTCTTTTTATCCAAGTTGTTCTCATGCAAGTTATTTTGGATTAGATAGGATTTACAAGAAAGAGTGCACATTACATTTCAAGGTTTGCTTCTACTATTGCATTGACGTAGTGATTCCCTATCCCCTAGGCTCAAACCTCTGGCCTAAGAGCCAGAATTTAAGAAGATTTTTCTGTAGGGTGGAGGAGTATTTTGTGATTTCACCCTCTCCCTCTTGTGCTGGTCATTATTTCACACTCCACCCATAGAAAATGGAAGAAAAGGCTGGTTTAGCCTTTTCTGTGATCTTTATGTGTAGCCATCTGCTTGGGAGGCATTGATGACATTATGTGCAGTTTGATCTTCTGATGACTCATTTTTGAATGCTGGTACATCCCTGTATACCGTTAAGCCATCTTTGAACCTTGCTGTGTCACAGCAGTGTATGCGAAGAATAAATCTGCTGTAGTCGGTCAAGTAACACCAGCATGAAACTGAAGTGGCCAGAAAATCACATCTCCTTTTTTTCTTGCTCGTGTAGAGAAAGCCTCAACTGAGCACAGAGAATTTCAAAATTTGATTTGCCTGCTAAAGAGACTGGCCAAGTGTACTGAAAATAATTTCAGAGACCACAAGCTGATTTGAACCGTGTCCCTGGAGCTGCACAGACAAATTATATGTTATGCACGAACTTGGCAAGCACTCACCCTCCTCCATTGGGCTGGGATGTGCAGGATTGTGATTGCTTGCTTCACCTGGTTGACTGGCCCTCTGGGAAGGGTCTGCTGTTTGTGGAGTGGAGAGTAGAGGCTGCTGATATAATTAGATTGATTACCTCTTGTTTGCATAGTGATTTTGGAGTACTTTCAGGAAACCCACATGAATTCACTTAAGATTTGTTAGTGCTGTGTTTGGAAGATGATAGTCAGTGTGACCAAATGTGTTAAAGCACACAAAAGCAATGCAGAAGAGAAAGGTTGCTTAGGCACAAGTGTACCTGTGCAGTAACCCCATTTCTCCTAACGCTTCTCATCCTTGTACCTCCTCTGTCTTTGCAGTGAAAAACAAAAATAACTGTCACGTTCATCAGCTGCTTCAGTGTATTTCTGAATCATAACCTTGCAAAAAGCATACCTCACCCAGCAGGAATTCAGCAAATCCATTTAACAGGCTTATGGTGCTGAGTCTGAGGTGTTGCAGCCCAGCTGACTGTAACCTGGCATAGCCTGGTCTTGTTCACACTGGTTGCTGTGGCATTAGTGTAGAAGTTGGTGCAGGAGCTTGGTATTGCGTGCAGTTTCTTCATGAAGCATGTTTTTACAGAGGAGCGAAGGAGATACAGAAACATGGAGTTGCATAGGTTAGAGTAGCCAAAGAAAAACCAAGCCCAACAAAATCAACCAAAACTAGTCAGTGGCCACTACCGTTTTCCTCACTCTGTATTTGTCATTCCTGGAGGCTCAGATTTTGATGACTTCTTTGGTAGTTATCCTTCTCTCTGATTTTAATCCAGCAACAGTGCTAAAATTGCAATTTCATCCTTTTCCATCCTCCACTGCTTACTTTACCATCTTAAGCCATGATATTACTGCTGTTGTACCTTTAATGTACTAGGAACAAAACCCACTGAAAATACTATGATCAGACAGAGCAGATTAACGTCGTCATTTGATTGCATTGTACTAAGCTTTATTTATTGTTCTATGTGTAGCAGTAGATATTTTAGCTTGCACAGATGTGCCATGATGTTCTTAGTCCCATAACTGCCCTTTCTTTTAACAGTCACAATTCATAACAAAACAAAAACAACAAAAAAAGTTCAGGTATAAAACTGGCATAATTGTGGCATACTGGAAAAACCAGTCACATTGTATCTTTGGAATTAGCTGCAACGGATTTATCATGGAAACAGCTATTTAGGTTTGGGTTTGTCTCAAACAGTCAGACTCAGACTCCTGCTGCATCATGCATTTCCAACCACTTGAGTAGTCAGAACTGTTGAGGTCACCTAGCAGTGTCCTGCATAGAGCAGAGTTGCATCTCATTTTAAAAGTTTTCTTCCCATTTGGAGATTCTGCTTTTTTTTTTTTTTTTTTCCTCAGAAGGTTGTAGTTCAAGTGAGTCTTTCTGCTGGAGGACTCTCTGACCTTTGCAGTCACGCTATCTTCTTCATTCAACTCCATTATTCCAATGTAACTTCAGTTTCTAACACCTCAGTGAGTTCTCTTCAGTTCTTTATTTTCCCTTCTTCAGGTTCACATCCACCTCTGTGAGAGATTTCTGCACTTGTGTGTCATATGTGTAATTTCAGCAACAGCATCGAAAGACGTTTATTAATGATGTGTATCATCTTTTGAACTGTGTGCAACTGACAGTCATTTGGAATGGTTGGAGAGTCAAACCATCGTGGTGGAAAAGCTTGGAAGTGGACAATCCCTCACACTTTGGTTCCAGTAGGAGTCTTACTCAAATGGTGTGGTAAAAAGCAGAGAAGCTGCCTCCATATGATGCGTGTGGTTGCAGTCCATCTTCTGATGTGATATTGGTGACCCATCAGAGGTTTTGAACTGTTTAAAGCCTACATAGATAACACTGAATGTGTAAAGCTGGATGGATTGTGAAAGAAGCACATGCAAGAAAATTGCCATGTGTTTTCTCAGAACTTCTGGAACTGCACTGCTGAGGGGTTGTGTTTTCACTCTTTACAACTTCATTCTTTACCACTGTATGAATTGAACGGGTCGTGATGTGTTTTCACACTGCTGTGTGAAGCTGGTCTATGGGATGCTGCTGGAACCCATTAGGCCCATTGATCACAGCCATATTGAGCAGATAGAAAGTACCTGTGATTTTTCACCTCTTCAGTGACCAGCTTGGTCTAACAGCTCTTGCCATTCAACTGGATGATGTTCTAGTGGTATTTGAGAGCTGATGGAAAGAGGTGGTGAGTAGCTGCTTAAAATTAACATGCGCTCTGTGGAAACCACTTGCAATTCTGTGTCCTGAACTAAAGCTGTAATTTTACAGCATCAAGGCAGAACTCTGTTGTGAGGCCGTCGTGGCCTTTTTGGGAGGTGTGCTTAAGTATTTGAGCAAGGTAAGATCTGTACAAGGAAACTTGCATATTTTGCTATGTAAGGAAATCTGTGGCTGGGCATGATATTTCAAATATACAGATATTATTGATGAACACTTTGAGGGTGTTAAAGAGAGCTAGATTAAGTGGGATTCTGCTAAGTGTTAGCCTAGCCATATTAGATGCTGGGGACATTTAGTTGGGCTCCCTAAGTTGTACCAATACAATATGAATTGTGTGGACCCTTGTAAATAACCTGGCAGCTGTTTTCCTCTGGAAGGATTGCTGAGGACTGAATGAACAAGGAAATCAAATCCCCTGTACTTTCAGGTATTTGTCCTTTTCTAGACTGGAGTGCTGTGGAAAAAAATCATAGCTGCTGTTCTGTGCAAGAGCAACATGCAGGTCCCTGGGGATGTCAGTCTCATGCTCCCACCAGCCTTAAATTCAAGAACAATAAACTGCAGTTGTTGTATTACAAGACCCAAATGTAATGCATGAAGAACATGTGGCACATTAGATCTGGTTCATACAGAAACATGCATCTAGTTTACAGTCTTTGTAAATATGTCATCTTAATGCCTTTCTGGTACCTATCAGCAATGCTCTGTCTCTATTTGCATTAGTCAGACCTGACAACTTCTGAAACTCGACCCTGAATTGTATGACAAGCAGCGATGAACTTTGAACAGGAGTGAATAATGGTCAGTTTTGATTTCAGGAAAAGAAATTCTTACAATCAGAATTTGGGTTTTTTTGTGGTTTTGGTTTTTTTAATTCTTCACTGTCTCTCTAGTACCATTATAAACCTTCATCCGTTTAAGGGAGAAACCCCTTTAAAGAATTACATCTGGTATGTGCACCAGCACCAATCTTTGGATATCCTTCCCTGCAGTGTGTCACATGGCATTCTGCAGATTTGGTGGTTCGAAGTTATTAGCCATCTCATTGTTCCTTGAGATGCTTCTTTGTAGTTCAGTTAATACATACGAAATCCTCCTTTGGACTGCAGTTTCTGAGTCACTTGCTGATATGTGATAGAGCACAAGGCACAGATACCTGCTGTTCCACAAGGCTCTGAATAACTGGAGTGTTGCGTGTCTACTTCTCATTAACTGAATTGCCCGGATTCTTTGGACAAATTAAGCTGGGCTCAGTGTGAAACTTGTGAGAGTGCATGATTCAGTGTGGCTGGTGCTTTCTAGCACTCTTTTAGTGAGACCACTGATCTTTTAAATAGCCCATGGAAAGCAGCAGCTTAATTCAGTCATTGCTATTTGGAGGAGAAAAAAAATGAATTCCCAAAGGTACTGCAGGCATTATGAAAATGATCTTAAATAACAGTACATTCTACTCTACTCTGACACTGAAAACTTTGAGCAGTAAATGACTGAAGGACACTGGTCTGTGGGATGATGAGGTAGCCTAGAATGGAACCAGGGTCCATAGGAGACAACAAGAGTTCCCAGTGCTTGCAGCCAGCTTTGGCCTGGATCCTCAGATGAATTTTTCAGAAATGCTCAGCCTCACTGCTTCTATATGCAGTGGGAGCAGGGAAGCAAACACTGAGCCTTCCTGGGCTGCTGAATTTAACTTCCTCTGTGAATGGTTTAAAAGCATGGAGGGGAGGGGCCAGAACTGCCTTACCAAGTTAGATGCAGTATGTTCTCCCAAGAACTGGTTTTGCAAGTGCCTTAAACTCAGCTGGGAAGCTCCTTTTACCACACTGCCAATGTGAAATGTATTCCTCTGCCCAGATGTGCCATGCCGTGAAAGATATCTGCATAGCTTAGTGCAGCTTTTTGACTGGATCTGTGTGCTTTTGTGGGGAAATTTGGTGACTGTCTATGAGAAGGAAATTAGAGAATAGGTTTCAACACCCACATGCCCTCCTATGGTGCCTGTCTCCTTAACCTGTACTCCTTTTCCTGAACTCTCTGGCTTCTGCTTCCCTTAACTACACTTGAACAGATAGCAAGATTCGTATGGCAGCTTCCATATCCTGCTGGAGGGTTGCAGGATGGTTCTTCAGTCTTCTGAATTCTGGTAATTCTAACTGGGAAACAAAACGCAACCTAAATGTAGTGAAAACAAGAGCGAGTCTTCCTGCAAGTACAAGAGCAGGCTGTTCTTTCCCACTGAGGCTATCTGAGACAGGCAGCCTTTCCTCTCTCATCTTCAAAGCCCTTGGTTTAAGGAAGGAGAACAATTACGCAATCAGTAAGGATAATGGCTATTTACTTTTGGAAACAATGGACTTGATGAACCACAAAAAATGACCTAATTTTCAGAAGCACATTTGCCTTGGAGCAAACTGTCTTGGTTTGGAATAGAAATAAGTGCATTATCTTCGTGAGGTGGTAGAAAGTGACCTTGTGTCAGTGGTTTGCTCTTGAGATTGACGCAGCCCAAATCATGGAAGTGCAGCGGGTTGGAAAACTATGCAGAGATATTTAAAGTAATGATCACGTAATAATGATTAAAAAAAATTCATAATGATTCCAAATTCTCAGGCTTATAAGACAACTTGCTGTAATCACCTTGCATGTGCCAAAAGTATGGCTTTTCTCTGACTGCGGTAGGATTTTGCCACAAATTAGTTAATATGTGGAAAATAGCTCCCCTGTTTTGACATGTCCGTGTAGGTTACAGTGTAATTACCATCTCAGTTAAAATGTGTTGGGGCCTGTGAAGGCGTGGATAATAGGGTGTTATGTACTGATTAGCATATTCTTAAAATACAGGGAATATGGTTTGGCTTGCTGTGCTAGCTGGATTGAATTATAAACTGGAGGTGGTGGTGGGAGGGTAGAACTATTCCTATTCCTTTCTCAGATCTTCTGATGCTCCTTCCAACCCATGTGCTTGTAAGAGCTAAGACCTGTACTGTATCTTCAGCCTGGGCTGACAGTAACTACTCCATTTTGAGCAGTTTTGGCATTTATATGGGCTTATTTTTCAGACTGTAGTCTGAGAATTGCTCCTGCTTTCAAGAATGGGAATAAATATCAGTGGAAGCACAGGTGAAGTGTTTGGCCTCTCAGCATTCTCAGCTGTGCAAAATCTGCATGGCAGAGATGTTGCATGATAAGGTCTTGCTGCCCTTGATGATGGCTGCAGGGAAACAATTGCTGAAAGCTGCACGTAAACCTAATAGAGGAATACTTAATGGAGAAAAAAGAACTGGGAAAAATCAGTTGGGTGTGTTTGTGTGTGTGTATATGTGATACAGAAGTGGGGAACCTTTTAAGACCTTCATACCCTTTTTGAATAGAGTTTAAGCTTCTACTGCAAATTATTTTCCTTTTTGGTAGGGTACAGTCGTGGTGACCCAAGCTGGATGGAAACTATGGCATCTTACATTTGATGAAATTGGGAAAAAAAAAACTTTCAAGCACACAGGACTTTCTTCAGGTTTGACTTTAATAAAAAAAAAAAAGAAGTTATAGAAGCTTTTGCGGGTTAGATAAACATAATGAAACTTCAACAGACTTTCTGTTCTTTATTTTTATTTTGCATTTTGAGTAACAAGCAGAGCTAAAGCTCTTTCCACTTCACTGATGCATGCAGGAATAGTGTAACTGTGAGTACATGTAGTTTGAGCAGACTCTGCAGTAAAATTCCCTACTGATGCTTTATGCCATTCAGGCCTTTGCCAATGCTGCTAAGTCACCCAAAAGCCTGGATTAAAAATATCTTGCACAGTCAGAGATGGTGAATCTATGCTTGGTTTATATGTCTGGAGAAGCAAAAAGTTTTTTTCTATGATTGGTTAGGCCTTTGACATTGTGCTATATCTATGGTACAATAGTATAGTATACGCTTTAATCTTTTCAACATGCAGAAAATGAGAAGGATCTGCTCTGTATTTCATTCAGGAGGAGCATCTCCTGCATCACAAGCTTTCAGGACCACTGATATTGAGGACCCAGTCTCCCCAAAACAAGAGCACACCAACAGGAACAAAAGCAGAGTGAGAGTCTCAGTTTTTCACCCTGGTGCCCTAAAGCTGTCCACAAATACAAAAATGTGTGGCTGGTGCCTTATGTACTTTAACATAGCTAGGTGGAAATCAGCATCAGTGGAGCTGGAGTAGCACAAATATCAGCACGCCCTGTGTAAAGTCACTAGGTATGTTTCAATTCATGAATGTCCATACTGTGCTTTCATCACTCTTCATGCTAGAATAGAACTCAAGTGTGTTGTCAAACACAGTGGTCATGTTCTGCTTGCAGTGTAGACACGGCCTTGGACCTTTCTCTACATGGAAGCACCAAGCAAGCCTTCAGAAGATGTGTTATAATTGCTCACTTTTGAAAATGGCACAAAGCTTAAAATAATGCATGTTAAAGGTGGAAACTCCCATGTAAGATTTCTGGATGATTCTTGTTCAGAGCGGTTCTTCCACATGATGCTATTACACGTGTGCATATGACTCAATGAGCTACAACTCCGCTTCGCTTTCCTCGTTGAGCTATTATGAAACTCGTGCTGGTTGCACAACAGAAACACTAATGCTGATGCAGCTGTATGGCTATAAAGATGGTTTTGTACCAGTTCGGTTTCTTTCAGTAAGAAAAAATGGAACAAGCTATGCTATAATAAGCCATGATATCCACGTAACTTTTTGCAACAGATGGACTGAGGAGTCTGTGAGTTCTTAAGAAAGATTTTAAGAGTGACTCTCGGCTTTTGACCATGATTGTTTCCTTTTCTGTGGGTGTCTACTAATAAGCTATATAACTGAATCAGGATGTGTATATTCTGAAATATTTTGTTACAGAATTGCAGGTTTACACCCATGTAGCCAAGAATAACAAATGCAGTGATGTATTTTGTTTTCTGACTTTTACCTCTCAGCCATTTTGGTACACAGACTACTTACATCCAGAACCAGCCAATATGCCTATGGCCATACATGAGATCTGCGCCGTGTTACCATACATTACCACACATTAGTTACTGTTACTGGGTTACACATCACCATCCTCTTGGCTCTACCTGCCACATGGGCAGGATTCCACCATGCTAGGTACTGTATCAGCACAAAGGAGAAATCTGATTCCTTTTTCTGAGGTTCTCATCTTAATAGAAATCAATATATAACAGGTGTCTATAAATAATGTTTGGGAGAGTGAAGAGAAGACAAGCACTGTTTTACATTCCAGGTGTCAGACCTGATAAAGGTGGAGGAGGTGAGCGTGGGGATAGGAAAGTATGGAAGTGCTTGTTGGAAAGTCTGATTGTTGGGTAATAATGAAAGGCTTCACTGGCAGCAGCAGGAATCGATACCTCCGTGCCAGGTGAGAAATAATAGATAGGGTGAAGATAAGTGATGGAAAGCCTTGAAGCCAAAGATAAGATAAAGAAGCTTATGTTTGATGCAAGAGTGCAAGAGTGTGTGGAGACAGCAGCGAGGGGATAGTGATGGGCTGGGAAAGCAATCTCTGCTGAAGTGTTCTGAATGGAGGAAAGCAAGTTTCTCTTGACCAGGACTTGAGGAAACTTTGTCAGAGTAACTGATATGTCAGGTTTTGGAAGCCCAGGAAAGGAAGAACTGTGCAGACACTGTATAAAAAGTACCTGCAGGATGTCCTGTCTACTCTGTCTTGCAAAATATGCTAGAATAGTTTTAAAGTGTGTTTTCTACTAGCTACTGCACTTGTAATACCTGTGTTTCTGAATGACAGTCCAATTTGTGTTCAGCTTAACCTTTTCTTAAATGAAGCATCAGAAAAGCATCCTGTGAAGCTGAGGGACACCAGGAGCAGATGTCAGGAGAAGCTGTCTAAGCAAGATCTTCAGCATAATCCAGATATGCAGACCTAAAAAGTGCATGTCCAAGGTAACAGCTGGCAATACAGGGTTGGCCTGTGTTGTCTCTGGGATGAAAAACAACAGGTGGTGAAATCTGATGGAAAGTAAAATGTTGCTTCTGCATTGTTGTGCTTGAGCTGAAAGGTGGATTTTCTTGGTAAACCATCCTAAAGACAGATTACGAATTCACTGAGCACTGGAAGTGAAAGTCTGGAAATAATTGTACCTCTGTGCATCATCAGTTCAGCTACAGCTGAAACCATTTGCTAAAATAATTCAGAGGTAAGCTGAAGAGGAAGAAGAAAAGCTGCTCAGAGTATCATAGATAACAGGACCATAGAATATTAGAGGGAATGCTAAGGAGGGCATGAGGAAAGCAGGAGAAATCAAGTTTAGGTAGTCATAAATTTTTTTTCTTTTTGCATGCCTGAGGAGTCAACTACTGCATTAATGCCGTTGTGGTGTTGTCAAGTTCCATTAGTGATTCTGGGTGCTGGGTGATTAATGCTGTTACAACGATTCAGTAATGCAGAATATATTCAATCAATGGTTATATTAGCATTCTCACTGTGGCAAGCAATTGAATTAATATTGTGTGCAACAATAACGAGACAAGAAAGTTATATGGTGATTTATCACTCACCGCCAATGCTGCCACTCGGTGCAGTGTTTATTTTTTCTTTCTGTGAAAGATATCAGTAGTAACAAAAGTGGATTTGATAATGTAAATTTTTTTCTACCTTCCTCAACTAAGTATTTTTGGGGATAGGGTTGTTCAGCAAGCAAGCTATGGCCAATGGGGAACTTCTGCTTTTGATTATATTACAAGCACCTTGCAGCTCCCTTAAGTTTTCCATTGCCAAAACTTAAAATGGCAGGATAAGTGTGGTAGGAGCAAGGGAAACAATTTGCTAAAGCCCAAAACATATGGAGCTTTTTTCATTATGTAACCCTCAAACACTTTTACTGCATGCTTTTGTTGAAGAAGTGTAATTTTTACTGTAAAAGCAGTATTTCATGGTGAAGAAGTAAATAACTGATTTTCAATCATTATGTACCCAGCTGTGCTTTGTTTCTCTATACAAGCTGCTTTCCCAGCCAGGTGCTGGCTGTGATCCTACCCATGGCTGGGGCTTGTATCTTCATATGTGACTTCGTTGGACACTGAACATGGTGCAACAACAAGATGTATCCTGGTGTTTTTTTTGGAGGACAAGGACTGTGGGGATTATCACAGAACACAGGTGGCCCAGCAGAGGTCTGGGAGACTGGTGTTGGAGATGTTGTGAGAGCAGAACTGTTAGGCTATTCAGGGTGATGGCAGGGGACGCCTTATGTCCGCGGTGTCTCTGGAAAGCCAAGGGCTGTGTGGTTCCCTTGGATGTTTGTAATGACTGAGTACTACTCATTGGTATGGCAACATGAGGATTTTTAGTTAGCCTATTTCCCGTTTGTCCCAAAGTTTAAACAATTTTGTGAGGCTGTCTTGTGGAACTTTTATCCAGCTCTTTTTCCCTTGTTGGAAATGAGTCTACCTGCTTCTGACATGGCTGAGGCATGAGGTATCTCAAGGAAGATAATTGCCTGTGATTCTCTCTTTCCTGAGCTGTTCTTTTTCCCCTATGATTTAACTGCTTAGGCATCCTGCCTGCTGCTGTAATAAATGGGGATTTCTGCCCTTCAGAATGGAACGGTGTAGCATCATTTAGTCACCTTGTGATTCCATTAAATATTAAACTGTCAAAGAGCTGAATAAACTACTGGTGAAATCTAAGCTATAAATATAGCTCAATTAGCTATTCTGTTTGGCTGCTTTGTGCAAAGCAGGTGTAAAACTGCTGCATCTTCGACAAGGTATCAATTGAACCAAGTGATGATAGAGAGGCCAGTACTGTGTACAGCGTAACTGTACCATTGTGACTGACTGGTATGGGTGAGTTCCAGAAACAACACTGGCCTAGAAATACAGGATCATATTTAGAGATCTGCTTGGTGTGTCAGAGCCATTAGATTGTGATTTGCTTAAGGAACCCCTCATCTTGAATGATCCTTTGTTCACACACCTTGACTTTGCAAGAGTGATCAGTGTATACAATTAGTGTTGGGAAGTATTAATATCATTAGGAATGCTAATGCCAGTTTATTTCATTTCTCACTAGCTTTACATAATCCACTGGCACTTGTAAATGTGAAATTTTGCTTACTTTCTTCTTTTTAACAACATTTACCCTGTTCTTTCTCAGTCTGCTACATCAGACAGACTGGTCACAGCCATGGGACATCTGGCTGTTGCTCTCAGAATGCAGAGAGTTGTGCTATAGTTTCATTTTTTTAAAGGTAAAAAGAAAGGGAAATAGATGGATGCCATTCCATCTGGACTCTTGTTCTTGTCTGAACAAAATGACAGCGGAAGCATTCAGGCTGAATTCACAAGATTTGCTCCTGGGAACTTGTTTTACAGCTGGATCTCCTCTGCCTCTGTAAACCTTACAGTGAATACTTCTAAACAAGTGGCGGTCACAGAAATGCCAGACGTGTCAAGCAGCAGAAGGAATTGGCTTTGGGAAGGCAGTTACTGATTTGTAAAAAGAAAAAGAAAAAGTCACAACAAGCAACAGTTAGTGAAATAAAGCTTCACTGTACACTGACTGTCCTTGTGTATTTATTATATGGTAGTTGTTAGCTATTTCCCATATAATTATGTTACTGGCCTACCATTATTCATACAGAGTTTAAAGGTACTGATAACAAACTGGTCAAATTATTAATGGCGGGTTCATTGCAGGAGGGAATTTGTCAAAAGTTTGGGTTGTGTATTTCTTTTTTTCCCCTGTACATTTCTATGCATGGACTTTACATCATTTTTTTTCCACAGAGGCTATTTGACTCATATGTCAGGAGACCTGAAGTCATGGGAAGAAAAGCCCAACCAACCAAATCAGTTAAAATGCTATTTATCCCCCAGGACCCAGTTTCTCTAGATGGGTGAATCTTCCTCTAAATTTCAACATCTGTTGCTCAGCCTTGCTCACAGCTCAGTGGTGACTTGCTGTTGGTCAGACTTTTGCGAAACTGTGACAGCAGTTGTGGCAGAATACAGCAGTGACACCACAGCATGTCCTGAGGTTCTCTGAGTCATGTTAGACTCAGGAAACAACAGTATAAATAGAGCTCTCCAAATAGTAGCTTTACATCATCATCATGTGTTTCCAGTCGGGGGATAAATACTTCCTCATTCCAGTGGTTATATCACTTTTCCAGACCCTTTCTAAAACTAAATATAGTCATAGAAAGTGTCCCTGCACATGTAAACTAAAGCAGTTGAGTCATTTAAGACCTTGGGGAGTCGTTGAGAATATGCTGTATCATCCATTGCTAACAGATGCAAGGGGGAACCATTAGTAGTAACAAGGATGTATATGGTCTTCTAGCTGAAGTGTGGGCTTGGAGGTCAGTAATTCTGTTGCATATGCACTAGCCTTGTGGAGATGACTGTGCATTTGTTTGTCTATTGATACTAAAGTGACAAAGCACAGCCCATGACCAAGACATCCGGCTACTTTCTGTATAGAGGAGGTTGTGGCAGCTATGTTGGCACCCCTGGTCACTTCATTTCTAGAAGCCACGCTCCACTTGCCAGTGGAGTTCCATTTCAATGGAATAGTAAGGAAGCAGAGGGATCTCTTGCACCTGATTTTGATTGCTACTGAACACATGCCTTCACTGTTTCACTCAGAACACCTGAAATATCAGCATTGTTGGGTCATGTAGTGGGCTGTCAAATTCAGACTCATCCAGAATCAGTGGCTGCTCCTGAAAGTGTTGATTGTAACCATTCATTAAGAAAAGGCAGCGAGTTGGAACAAGAGACATTGCAGATGGAATAAAATGCAGTCAAGTGTTTAAGCCCTGTACAAAGGTCAGTAGTATCTGTGAGATTGAAAGAACTAATGGAGGGGCCATCTCAATGAGCAACTGCCCTAACACCTCATACTGTTGCAGGGATAGCTGCTCATTCCCCTACCTTAATGATACTGTAATTACTAACCATTGCAGAATCTTGCTAGCTGTTCTTACAGTGCAGTTCAGTCTCAGAAAGCAAATAATAAGCACTGTACACAGGCAGCATTTCAAAATGAGGGGATGGTTCCCTTCCAATTTTTGGACATGGAAATATAGGAAGCACCACTGTAACTGAGGGTGAGCAGCCTTGCTCCGTGCTGGGCTTTCTGAAGTCCCTTTACCTGAGATTCTGTACTAGATAATTGTTCTCTTTTAGTTATGTGATTGAATATTTTGTATATACCAAAATGGGAGGCTGCTTCTGTAGTTCTACACTATAGCTTGCAGATGTAAGAACACATTTTTTTGGGAAAAGCAGCTGTCAGGTGGCACTTCAATCTTTAGAGAAAGAATCAAATACATCCTGCAGTTACAGTTCAGGCTTCTGTGCATTACATTCCGTGTAAACCCTTCTCATAATTCATTTGGATTTGGCAAACACATATCTATAAAGCATATTTGGATTTATTGAGGATATTTCTGATCTTTGATTTTTTTTTTTTTTTTTCCCCACAGACAGTGGGAGCTCATTCACCAATTTCTGAAATGCTGCTTTGCAGAGCTGAGAGGTGCCACTTGTCAGAAGGCACAAAGGAGCCCTGCCCATGCCCGCAGCATTAAGGCAGGGAGCAGTACTCATGCTGTTATTATGGGGAAATTCATGGGTAGGTAAATGGTAATTTTCCAAACCAGAATTTGGCACAGCAGAACTAATTTATTCTTCCTCTTGAACAAAAACACTACAGAGTTCTGATCGGGCATAGTGATTTGATGTCTGTGAGACCCAGCAGGATACAAATTGGGAAAAACAAAACACAGCAGTGGCTTTGCCTGCAGTTCCCACTTTTTGCTCCAAGATGCTTACCAATATCTGTGTGTTATCTAGGTGCTGAAATGAAAATTGTTTTTCTCTTCAGCTTTCAGGTTGCCGTGTCTCTTGTCCAAATCAGCCTGTGCACAGCATGAAAAGGTTTACTGTGCATGGGAAGCAGCTTAGCGCTTCAGACGCAGAGAGACTGGGAACTGGACAACAAAGGCTCCTTGTGAATTGCCAAGAAATACTTTCCTTATAGTAACTAAACAGAGAAATTAATGTCAGTGCAAATGCGGCACTGCTGTGTTCAGCTGGCAAGCCCTGCTCAGTCTCAGAGCGAAGATGTTTTTATTCAGCTTCCTCCCCAGTGCTCTGCCTTCTGGCCCGGGTCATGCAGTATGTGGGTGCCTGGGAGGCACCCCCACTTGCACACCGATGCCCTCAGACCTGGTCTGCATCCAGAACAGTCTCAGGGGGTTTGGCATTTATTTCTTCTGTCTTGTTAAGCTTCGTCAGGCTGCACTTGCAGCCTCCACATGGCATTCCTCTTTGGTACATACTTTCTCCGTCTCCAGGCCATCACTTGTGGAAGGAGGCATTGCCTGGCAGGAGCTCAGGGAACACAAATATTTGGGACTCTGATGGTGAACCATGTTTCTTTTGATGTTTGTTTGCTCTTTAGAAATGTCCATGTGATGCAGGGGCTGACAGGATGTAGAAGCATATGATCTGGTCACCCCTGGATTATGGTAGATTTGTAAAGCATTTTAGCCTTAAGCAGTATTCATCCTTTTGCCTTTTCTGGTTGTACGAGGAGAAGGGACATTTGCTGCAGGCCAGACTCAGTAGGTCAGTAACTTAAACAAGTTCTTTATTTATTTTCCTGTGGCATCTGTAGGCTCCCTTCAGGGCCAAAAAAACTGTATTTGAAGTCTGTAAATATACACGTTCCTTTCTCTGAGAGCTTATGACCTTATTGAGCACAAAGACAGACCAGGAGGAAGTTGTAACAAAAACAGTTAAACAAATGCAGTTAAACAAATCGAATCTTTGTGCAGAAACATGTTCTGATGCTAGAAGAAAGAATTAGCAGGAAACTTTCCAGCTATTCCAGGTGGCATATTTTTTTATCATTAGAGCATTTTAGGGCCACTGAGTTCAGAAAAGTCCGTGAAGCAAAGCACCTCATATCAATTCATAGAATTATGTAGGTTAGCAAAGACCTCTAAGATCATCTAGTTCAACTGTCAAACAATACATGCTCAGTCATCAGGAGGTTACTTTTGTCTGTTTTTCTGACTAGAGCAGTCTCAGTGTGAGCCCTGCACGCTTCAGCAAGAAATCTTTGCAAGCAAATAACAGAACAAAAAACTCAAGAGCCCCTTTCTCCATGCAGCTTTTGGAGAAAACCTTTGGTTTAAACAAAGGGAACCAAGCCAGTAGTGGGTGGAAGGACTTAGGCTTCCAGCTGAGATGAAATCACTTTTGATTCTGTCTGGAAGATACATTCTGGGAACAGAAACAAGTGTCTTAAGGAGCAGAGAGATGGGAAGAGTGGGTGGTGACAAGTGTAGCATGGTGTGGGAGGATGGTGGCTCTTTTTTACACCCTGGTAGCGATCTGGAGGACAGGAGGAAGGTCTCAAACTGGTACTGACAGACACAATCTGCTGAGAATTGAGTCAATTTGAGAAAAATGAGCTAAAAGTTTTGCCCGTGGCAGATAATTTTGGTTTGTCAAATATTGCATTTTCACTGTCTTGTCACACGGGAGCCCATTGTGAACACTGTGTATCACCATAAAGATGGAACAAGAAAAACAACTCCTTTCACAGCTCACATGATTTGTCACATTTTTCTATTTTTAAGATATCTTTCTTGCCAATGTTGCTGTACACAAAAGCCCTGCACAGGTTTTTTGGAGATACGCTGGTAATGCATGCAGTGGTCTTAAATTCAGAAACTCCAAATGGGAAGAAAAAAAAAAGTGAAAAATAATTTTTATCTTTTTTTCACTTTATTTTCCATCTATAGCACAGAGAATGCGAACTATTGATGATAATAACAGCATATGGTCACTAGTTCTTCAAGAAGAACTATAACTTTCTGTATGACAAATTTCTAAAACCGTGGCCTCCTGCAGCAGTCTTGGCCAGGATCCTCTGCCAGTCAGGACAGGATTTGGGTAGGCAAGCCCAAGCATATGTGGTACTGGCTCCATGAGCGGAGTATGATGTTACTACATTACTGTTGGGTGTATCTGTGCTAGCAGTATGATAGTACAGGTGATGACATCATTAAAGGTGTAGTATTGTGGGCTTCATTCAGTAGAAGATAACAGGTAGTGGATGTCTGACCTACAAACTTAGTAGGTTCATACCTTGTTGCTACTCAGGATAAAAGCTGCTATGATTTCCTCAAAGCCTGCATGGAGATGGCTGCATGAAACCCATTTATTCTTTTGCACGCTGTGTAGACACACTAAGTGGATGGGGCTGCACAGGAAGGTAAGGATGGGGTGGTAGAGAGAGCAGCAGCAGCAGTGATTGGAGAGGCAATGGTAGGTATCTCCTGTAGTCTGCCTCACTTAATAAGTAGGATAAAACTGTCTTAAGAATGGCTAAGATTAGTACAAAAAGACATCTCATAGACATATGGTTGAACTTGGATTATTTTTTTTCTGCCTACAGCAAATCATAAAAGCTTTACAGTGTAAACATCAGCATATCCCTGTTTACTGCAGTGGAGTTGAACTAGAAAGGCCTTCAAAGGTCCCTTCCAATTCAAACAATTCTATGATCCTAGGACTGTGTGTCCCCTCTCTTATTCCTTGGTAGTAGTGGGCTGTATCAAGAAGATACAGTAAAACTTGATTCTTTAGAGGAAATCAAGAATAATCCCAAGGAAGTCAGATTTTTCCCTGGTGTCCAAGCTGCTGAGATGTCCTGAGGGACTCATCAAATTCACAGAATACCCGGAGTTGGAAAGTGCCCACAGGGGTCATTGAATCCAACCCCTGGCTCCACACAGCACCAATCCAAACTCAAAGCGGATGTCTGAGAGCAGAGTCCAAACACTCCCTGAACTCCCGCAGCCTGGGGCCATGAACACTGCCCTGAGGAGCCTGTTCCAGGGCCCGACCACCCTCTGGTGAAGAACCTTATCCTAACCCTCCCCTGATGCAGCCCCATGCCGTTCCCTCGGGCTCTGCTGCCATCACCAGAGAGCAGAGCTCAGTGCTGCCCTAGTGAAGAGCTGCAGGCTGCCATGAGGCCTCCCCTCAGCCTTCTGGAAGCTGAACAATCCCAACCTCAGCCGCTGCCCTATTTTGCAGAAGGTGTTGCATGTTTTAACTAGCCCTTAAAGGGATTGGCTTCATTCTTGCACTTTTGCCACTGTGACACCAGTGAAGAGGCAGTGGTGTAACCAAGGGAGGAAATAAATGAGAAACTTAACTTTGGTTTGGATACTTCAAGTACTAAAATTCTTGAAACATCAGTCGCTTTGTTAACAATCTTACTAAGTTTGCAAGAGTATTTGGGCTGGTTAAGAAGTGTTTTAGTGACATGCTAAGTCATAAACTTCCTTGACTTCAGTCTAAGTTTTTACCCTGATTTGGGCAATATTCCCACACTAGGACAAGACTGCTCATTCCATTTCAAATAACCTTTGTATCCAAAAGAGATGAGGTGTTTCTTTGATCGTTCTTCCTATTGTAACACATGAAAACAAGTACAAGCCAGTAAACTGCATAGGATTAAGATGATCCAAGAGAGGATGAATTTTCAAGTTACGTGGGTCACACTCTTTTCACAGATGACTCACAAGCAGTCTTGTCTTTTGATGAGGCTTGGGGTCTTACTGGATTTGACAGTCAAGTTCCTCAGCATGAACGAATTGGCTTTGCATGAGCCAAAATTTTAAGATCTATTTAATATGTAGACAGAAAACAAGAGGTATAACTTGCAGATGTTTTTTTTCTAAAATTTAAGCTCAAGTTTGCTAAAGCCCTTTATTGTTACAGTCAGTTAGTCTCCTGCTGGTCTATTCTTTGCCTTTAGCATTATGCCTGGAGATTAGATGCAGGTGAAAGAAAGCTAAAATAAGAGCGAGCAGGGCCTGACAGAATCATTCTTCCCGTTGCTGTTGTCAGTCATCGCTATAGCAGGCCACTAAACATAAAACAGTTTATTTGGAGGATGTTGATTTATACAGTGTGTGTATGAAGACTTTATGTGTCAGGTAATTATTGCAGTAGGAAAACAACAGTGACGGTGTCAGCAAGGCAACCACTCCTCCGTGTCATCTGGCATCTGCTGAAGTCCTTTCTCAGTGTCCTCCTGTGCTTATTGTTCAGAGCATGTGAGCTCCAGGCCTTGCAGGCATGTTTGTAATTGCTGTTCCCAGTGTCATCCTGATGCTGCTTGCTGCGCCATGGAGAACGTGTTCCTGCAAAGCCAGGCTGTCATGAACTGCTTAAGGGCAGCTCTGAACTTTCATCGGGCTACTCTGTTATATGCCTGGCTCCTAGTAGAATGATAAAAGCAAATCTCACGGGAGAAGGGGGTGAACACTGGAACAAGATGCTCACAGAGGTTGTGGAGACTCCTTGTCTGGAGATATTAAAACCTGCGAGAACATTTTCCTGTGTGATCCTCTGCTTTAGCAGAGGGCTGGGCTAGGTGATCTCCAGAGGTTCCTTCCAACCCCTGCAATTCTGTGATGCTGTGATTTGGGATATTTAGTATTAAAACAGGTTTGAAGAGGAAGGAGCATCAGTTTGCCAAGGGGATGCCGTAAAGGGAGTTTACCAGGATCCTCAATGATGTGAAAATGAAATAACTGCAAATATGGGGATATATAAGAGAGTGCTTATCTGCTGTGGAGTTCATTCCCCGGAGACAGGGTAAATGGAGAAAACGCTTTTTGGTAGGCTTCATGAATTTTGGTGTCTGCAAGGAAGTTAATGGATGCTAATGGAAATCAATCCCCAGTTATGTGCCCCAAACTAGCAGCCACCTAGCCGTCAGTCATATAAATATTAAGAAACACCCAAATGGGTTACACCTGGTTTCTTCTCTAGCCCTAAATGTATTCTTGTCCAGAGAGAGTGCAAGTGCCTGGCTGCTGCACTGCAGTCCCCTGCAGACGCAGTTCTTGTATTTGAGATGTCAGTAGGAACGTTCTTACCTGTTCCCTGTTTATGGACCCTGTTTGTACCTGGATTTATTTAATCCCTTTCTGAACCTGCTGGTGCTGTGGCAGGTGTTACTGATCATTGCTGTGGCAACACGTTCCAGAAGTTCACTACCATCTGAGTAGAAATGCACCTTCTTTTATTAATTTTGAATGATTTCCTGCTAAGTGAATTTCCTGCATCACTGAATTAAGTGAAGAGCAATTCCATGAGTACTTTTTTTCAGTGCCTACATAGCTTTGTAAACTTTGATCATATCCCCTGTCATGCTTTTCCTTTTAAGCTAAAGACCTTTCAGTCTCTTTGTAGAGCAGTTCCTTTGTTGTCTTAATCATTGTAATTGCCCATTTGTGTACCTTTTTGTTTCATCCTCCTTTGGATGCAGAAAGCAGAAACATGCACAATACTTGGTAGGCCTATAGATTTCATAAAGATGGAGCTTGTAAGTGGAACTAAAATGCTATGTGGTTCACATAGAAGAGCCACCAGAGCTTCCAGTTGGAGTACTCACTGGGCATTGACGTGCCAGATACATTTTAAAACACTAAGATAATAGCGTTTTGTAATGTGTTTTGCTATTTTGTATGGTAAGTGAATGACGTGTTACAGAAGGTACAAAGATAGGATGGGTCAAAACAACATAGCACTACCTCACAGTTTCTGAACAAAATGGCTTAACACATGGTCCCAACCCTACAAACGTTTCCAGCTGTTGTGTTGCCAAGAACAGTCACATGGATTTGCAGGGACTATTCATGATAATAAGCAGCATTGTTGTATCTGCTTATGTGTGTTTGTGCCTATATGTGCATATAGGCATAAGAGCTGTTTTGTTTTGTTCTGTTTTTTGATAACCCTTATATTTTGCCAATATAATTGTCAGTGCCTTAAAAAGGAGGAGGGCTTACCTCTGTGATTCAGAATTCGTAGCTAGGCTGAGAGAATATTTTACACAGGTTAAGATTAGAAATGAATCTGAAGGTGTCTAAGCTTGGCCAGATGGGTACGGATCAGTCTTGTAGCGAGAATGACGTTTTCCAAGTTTCTTTGTCATTGCTTCCTGCAGATGGAGGGCTAGCCCTGGAGGGTTAACTCTGCATAATAAGCAATGTCATGGCCATCTTCCCTCAGGAACGATGAAGAAACATCCCATGTTCTTGCTGAGTGAGCATCTTTATGTGAATTTCAACCCCTGTGTCCTCTGAATGAATTGCACATTTTGAACCAGGGTAGTTCTGTGCTGGTTTCAGTAAGTGATTAGTTGAAAAACTTGGAGACCACAGCTCATGGCAGAGATCAGCTGTGATATTTTACCCCCTTGAGCTGTGTTCAGAGAATCTCCATGTTTTTTGATTGGAGGGTATAAATAGTGGAGGATATCAAATTTGATCTTCTAATTTGCAAGAAGAAGACTGAAAAAAAAACATTACCTGTGAGAGGCATTGCATTACAAGTTGGCATTCTGAATCCTTTGTGTGCGGGGAAAATGATAATATAAATCAATATTAGTTTGAATTTCAAAATTTTCTATCAAGATAATAGGAGAATTAATATGCAGTCAAAATTGTCCTGTGAATCAGATTTCCAGTGTCTCAAAAACAGCAGCACTTTTTCTGGGGTAAATATGGTCCACTTTGGCATCTTCTTCATTTCATTTTTCTCCATTTTCTTACTTCATTATGAATGATAATCCATCCAAAAAGCTACGTGATTTTATGCTTTATGGTGCAGCTGCACTCCCTTGCAATATGAAGTTTGTCTGCATTCCAGAAGTGGCACATTTCATCCATGACTGTCATAAAAGCTGCTAACCGTACCAACAGACTTGTGCTTCAGACATTTTCGTTATATTTTTAAGTCAAGTCATGATCAGGAATTTTCCAGCCCCCCTGTATTCATAGCACAGCAACACTGAAATTTCATCTCCTGGGATATCAGCTGTCATCTCTGAGTCATTGAGAATCGAGTTTGATGATATCTACCCAGTCCTTAGTGAAACATTTGCTTGTAGGACCATCTGCCCCTTTAATAGAGTTGTCATTTCAGCATAGCTTCAATTTCTGCAGCAGCTGCCCGTTGATAATAAGTCAGATGCAGAGATGTTGCAGAGAAGAGCAGCAGAGCCTGACTGCAGTGCTGTTGTTAACTTCAGCTCACTCTGACCATACAGCATCTCCCCAGCTGAGGAAATGGGCATTGTATAATCTCTGCCTGATCCACCCTTCAGATCTCTTGAAATGTCTCCAGCGAGGAGGACGAGTCATACAACAGCTCAGACCAGATGCCTTTTTCATGGCTTCCGCCTACAGTGAGCATCTTCCCATTCCTGTTACAATGTGTTTTTAGATTGACTTGGCTAACTCAGTCGAAAACATTGGCAAAGATGTAGGAATTTCCCACTTAAACGTGGATTAGCAATTCTGAATTCTCTTTTTAGGTTTGATTTTGAGCTTATACTCTCTGTTCAGTATTGGAACTTGCCAGACACCTGTCTTTCGGTTGTTCTAGTGAGTATACCTGCTGGTCTACTGCAGGTCTGAGCTGTCAAGCTCATAGCACCCCTGGAAGATTGAGACTCACAGTGACTCTTGAAGGGCAAGAAGAACTGGCACAAAGGCTGTGTGTTTTAGGAAGTAGACATTCTGTAAGCATAGCCCAGAAGAAAAGCCTGCAGTTTATGATCAGACCCTTTGTGAGTGACTTGCAGTTGTTCTCTTTACAGATGTCTTCTGTGACCAGGCACAAATGTGCCAAATAGGCATTATAAAACAGTGCAGCTCAGGAAGGATCATTCTAATTTTTTGCCCGTTAGCCTGAGATCTGAGAGATGCAAATTAACTTTTCTCTCCTGCTGCTGCTATCTGTGTCCTTTAGAGTGGAGGCCTGTCTCAGTTCTTTAGACTCTGCTTAGGCATCTGGTCATGACTGGATACCAACGCTGTCTTTGTAGACAGTAGAAAGACAGGCACCATTCTGAAATATGTGTCTAAATTAGATAAGGTGAATAGCCTTCCAGAGGTGTGTATTTATATCAGTTGAGTCCAAAGCAATCCCAGATGTGTGGTTTAGACTAGATACTTTAATTTTTAGTGACAGAAAGCAGCAAAATGAATCCAGGGTTTGTAGCCTCTTTTCACTGATCATACAGATCTTCAGTGATTATCTGCTGCTTTGCAGGATGTGGTGGCTGGTAATAATGAAAGTGCTCAGAGATTTTATAAACGACTAAGTGAGCTTTGCAAAAGGGAAACCTGCACCAAATAAAGTGACAGTGGCTTCGAGTGGGAAAAAAGTTTTGTCCTTCTCCCAAACAACTAAGTTTATAAAATTTATGAAGTCAAAAGCACAGACAGCTTATGTGGTTAGAGCAGTAACTGTACATGTCATAAACAGATTGTTAGGCAGACTTGCCACTTGCAACCTGCTCTTTTAAGAACCTCCTTGTGACTGGGTCTCACACCCCTGTGTTCTGTGAGTCTGTGAAAAACACACAGTGATGCTTTCTCTCTGCAGGAGATATGGCTAGATTCTTGTGGCCCAGCTGCTGGGGAGCTGGGTTTCTCCTTGACCAGAGCTGACCATGTGAGCTGAGGGAGAATCACCATGAAGGATCCTCAGTGCTTGGTGCATTGTGCGGAGATGGGAGTTAGAAGGTGCGTGAGTTTCTCCTTGGGGATCATTCAGCCCAGTGAGGTAGTGAGGAAGACGTACCACCATCTGGTTTAACTCAGTACCCCTCCCACTGAAAGGAGTATGAAGTCATTGCAGTATTATCTAAAGCGTTTTGGTGATCTGTTTCATACCACCTGACAATTTGGAAAGACTTCAAAAAGGTTGCGCAGTGAGATGCCTGGTATGCCAGATAAGACCTTCTTAGTCAGAATTACTTGATTTTTCTTCCAGATCAGGTTTGTGTTGGTTTAGTAGAGTCGGGGAGATCCTTTACTGAGAGACTGATGAGGTGCTAAAACAGGGTGCCCAAAGAGGCTGTTGGATACGCTCCCTGGAGGTGTTTAATGCCAGGTTGGATGGGGCCCTGGGCAGTCTGATCTAGTATTTGATCTAGCAACTGGCAACCTGCTTGTGGCAGAGGGGTTGGAACTTCGTGATCCGTGAGGTTCCTTCCAACCCAACCCAACCCAAGCTATTGTATGCTTTTATGATTCTGTGAATCTCGTCAACCACAGCCAGATGCACTGGCCATCTCTGAGGCACTATTTGAACTCAACTTCACTGGTCTGGAGAAAAATTCTTTGTTTTAGTGTGAGATTCAGAGTGTAATGGTAATTTTTTTTTTAATTTGTATGTTTCTTTGCTTTGGTTTTACCTATTCTATCCTGCTCAGTTTTCATCAGGAATATTGTTAATTTCCTGACAAGTTACAAAAGACACCCATGGCCTCAAACTTGTGTATTTGCACAGCTCTACTCCCAGCAGGGCATGACTCACAGTTACTATGAACTGCTGAAAATGTTTTCCCACTCCTTTGTATCTGTGCTTATTGAGAGAACCGGGGAATAACATGAAGACTCTAAGTGCTTTTCTGTAAGAATGTGGTACGCTGGCTCTCAGTTGCGATACAAACACGTTACATCCCTGCAGGCAGTTCGCATGCTTTATCCCTCAAGCAGTGCTGCCTCCATGAATGAGTGATGTGACAGTTCTTATTTACTCCTCAGTAAGTTTCTGGTGGGACATCTCCACTATGTGCTACACAATGAGAATGGAAGCATGTTTTCACTCGTAGGTGCACGTCACACTTGCGCTACCAACAGCTGCCTTCAAAGAGGCTGTCAGGTTTCCTTATGCTGGCGCAGCTGAGGTTGCTCTGAAGCTGCATGTAGTACATGTGGTACCTTTTCCAAGTGTATCACTGTTAGATGTTTCTCACTTTCCTCTGGAAACTCTACTTTGCAGAAGAAAATCCCATCACATAACAGGCAGACAACCTGGAGTGTGTTGAAAGAAGGAAGCCCTCTGATTTTAAACTGTTCATCTTTCCATCTCACTCATGTATACATGTTAACGTACATTACAAAGAAACACCTTAGATTCCTTTTTAAATCAAAATTGTAGATTATTTCCTAGTCTTGCACAGCATACCTGTACAATACTTGCACTTACCTGTTTTCCTGTTACACATTTTGTTACTCCACGCGTCTTTATCTGGGGTGGAGAGCTGAGGAATGTGAACTTTGAGCTGAGATTTCCTCCCATTTCTCTGTCTTAACTGGACTGAATGCTCATGGGATCTTGCCACTTAGAGTTTGGCCGTAGGTTGAAACCTTTTGAGACCTCTGTGTCTGAATAAGTCAGCTCCAGAGTTTGGCTTATCATCATCTTTTTTGTTTTATTGTCTATTGTATTCCTAATGCAATGATGGAAAATCCTTTCTGAAAGAGCATTTAGGTCAAGCTGAAAGAAATAGCTATTAAATGTAATTGATTTTGTTTTATATAACTAGGACTATTTTTTAAAGACAGCCTTTAAATATTTGGTGACACATTTTCCTCTGTAACTCAAAGACTAGTATCTTGTATTGGCTGATTGTGTGAGATCATCGGCCAGCATACTGAGGTTGCCAGTTGTTTTCTTTTCATCTTACCAGGTTTGGCTTTCCACCATGTCTGGAAGCAGTGTTTGAGTATTGTATCTAGATGATGGTCCAGCTCCCTGCAGCTAGACACTGCTCACTGACTTCCTCTAACAAGCTTCTTTACTGTCTGGGATACTATTCAGCCTTTCTTGGATTATTCAAGATGGATCAGGCCACATGTTAGCATAGTTTTTTGTTTACTGCTTATACAGCTTACCACTTCTCTGCCTGGCACCTTGTGTGTTGACTAGCATATCTGAAAGCTCAACCTAAACCTCTTCTAAGTCAGAAGAACAACATTTAATAGAAGAGAATGGAACATCAGCCCTTCCTCCTCTTCCTCTTTTTTTGCTTTATTTTAAAAAATGTTTCTTTCATTCTTCTTCTGAGATATCTCCCTTGTCATTGTGGTATGTTGTTTGCAATACATTGTGCCTGCAAAGGTAAAGGCATGCTTTACTGAAGAGCCATAGCCATTACTCATGAGTCATGGTACATTGTTGAGCTGGAGTCAGACAGTTCTGTAAACAGCAGAACTAATGAAACCTAATTCTCCCCCCCCCCCCTTTTTTTTTTTTTTTTTTGGTTTTTGTTTAACATGGGATTACTGAGCATGTTAAAAAGTCACATAATACCCAAAGCCTGATCCCACTAACTTTTATTTTTTTGTGAAGATCACCTACAAATGATTCTGTGGCCAGTCCCATCTCATTCTGTCATAAAGAAATGCAGAGAATTGAATCTCTGAAATTCTCTCTGAAATAGATGATTTGCAAATTGTTTCCTATCTGTTAAGGAGTGGGTGCTTTATCTCTTCTTTCACACTGCTCTGTTCATTTCTTTAGTCTTCAATTCTTATCTTCACTGTCTAAACTTTAAGGGTTTGAATGAATGAAACCCTATTAAAATCTGGCATATAGCTCAGTAATAGACATATAAATGTTTTATCCCAAATGTTCCCCAGAAGGATTGGTAAGTGTGAAAAAGGCTGCTATGCCAGATGCTGTAAAGTTCACCGTGAGTTGAAACCATTCCTAGGATGAAGCATTGCAGTTGCTGAAGCAGGCATGCATAAAATGCTATATACTGTCTCCAGATGGAACCATACAATGAAGAGTACGACTTCCTCAGTGGGGCTGACCAGTTGCATTCTTTCTAATGCTTCAGCATGATAAAATGGCCTAATGTAATGACTGCAAGAGATCTAGTTTTTATGTGGTTAAAATGTGCCCAGAAGCCCATTGCTGTATCAGTGATACTTGGCCATATGGTAGGGATGAAGCATTGCTAGGAGCTGGCTGCCAAGATAAACAAGTGTTTGATGTATCACCTTCTCACAGTATGTCCTCAGAGGTCCCTTTGCTGCCCTTCAGAGGCATTTGAGTACTAAGGGACTGCTGCAGCCTTTCTGTGCTCTGCTCACTCGCTCTGGGGCGAAACTGTCCCTTTATACCTCAACATACATCTATGTGTGCTGTGGAGGGGAGTGAAGACTTCAGCCAGATTCACATTTGTGTGCTTCAGGTTTCTCCTTGCCACTGATTTTGATTACACTTTGGAGTGATAGTGGTAGGGCAAGTGGGAACAAGCAGCTCTTATGGAGGGGAGTGAAGTGATTTTGTGGGAAATCAAATTAAGCATTACCAATGCAACTGGAGCAGGATTTTGCCCATGGAACAGAGAGCAGGCTCCTCCTGTTCCTTTGGTGTCATTCTCAGCCTGAGGAAAACTGGAGCAATAAAGATGATGAAGGATCAAGAGGACGAGACACATGAGGAGCAGCTGAGATCTCCTGGTTTGTTCAGCCCAGAGCAGAGGAGCTGAGGGGAGGCCTCATGGCGGCTGCAGCTCCTCACGAGGGGAGTGGAGGAGCAGCGCTGAGCTCTGCTCTCTGCTGGCAGGGACTGGACCCGAGGGAATGGCGTGGAGATTTGGCCTGGGCATTAGTGGAAGGTTCTTCACGGACAGGGTGGTCAGGCACTGGCATAGGCTGCCCAGGGCAGTAGTTATGGCACCAAGCTGCCAGAGCTCAAGAAGTGTTTGGACACTGCTCTGAGACACTGGGTTTGAGTTTTGGTTGGTGCTGTGTGGGGCCTGGAGTTGGATCTGATGATCCTTATTGGTCCCTTCCATATTGGGATGTTCTGAAATCCTATGATCTTGAGTGTGTTGTTGAGGTGGACTAACATGAGGTTTGCTGGAAACATCAGAGAAGTTGCACTGGCTGCTTCTAACAAATAGCTGTAGAGTGGATAAGGGCTGCTTTTAGCCTCCCTCTTCTAAAACTGCCTGAATCCTATTGAAATCTTTCCATTCTGCATCACAGAGGGAAAAAGCCCAGCACTGAAGGCAGAGCTTAAATGTGTTAATTCTGTTGGGAGGAATAGAGTTCAGGTCCAGGATGACCTGAGGGACTGCAGATAAATGGCTGAGAACCCTTAGCTGAGAACCAAACTGGTAGGAAGTTACCTCTGAGCACTCAGAGACAGGCAAAGTTGGTTTTAATAGGATCTGATATTCCTTTTCCTTCCATAGCCCTCACAGAGAGACGGCTGAGGTAGCTGGGGTGAGGCACTGGAACGAGCTGCCCAGGGAAGTGGTGGCGTCACCATCCCTGGAGGTGTTCAAGAAACGTTTAGATGTTGTACTGAGGGACTGTTTACTGAGGAAATCTTGGTGGTAGGTTGACAGTTGGACTGGATGATCTTAGGGGTCTTCCCCAGCCTGGGTGATTCCACGATTCCTGTGTCTGAAGACTGGCTGTGGTGGTGTTTTACAGCTAACACTAGAGTTTCTACAGGCTTTCTTTATGGAGAAGCCTGAGATTAAAATTCCCAATGATATGCTGTGAAAGTACTTACAGATACCCGTTTGGACAACCAAAGGATGCTCCATGCCTTGAAACTTTGATATTCTCCTGGAGAAGCATGTTCAGCTCCCACCTTAATAGAGGTTTATCTAGGTCCTTTTCTGGGGAGCCCAGATTACAGTTCCTTGGTCTGTGGCGCAAGTAAAGCCAACCAAGATCCTTGCAGAGATCTCTCCTGTAACTATAATCAATAAAAATTATTTTTGGAAGTGCATTTAGAATACTTTGAGGAAGAAGCTGCCAATACTGCCTGGTATGCTAATTGTGTAGAAGGCAGTAATGTTCTTTTTAGGTACAATTTGTGCTGAAGGGAGTAAACCACTTACATCTAGCAAGTAGAAACGAGATCTGAAAGATACAGCATTTTAGTGCACTTAGGTGAGGAAAACTGGACAGCAGAGCTCTGCACCCTTCTGTAGCCATCCTCTATTCTCTCAGTGGGAGGCTGGATCCCCTCTGTAATTCCAGTGCTTGACAGAAAGCATAAACAAGTGAATAAAAATCACGTAACACGAACATTTTCCTAAGGTAAGATAGCACTGATGTGGCTGTCTGCATATTTGCATGAGAGCAGTCATTAATCAAATGTGCCTGAGGCTCATTTGTTTCCTCCACCACTAATTGCTTCCATTTGGCAGCTGGAGGTGCTTCCAGCACTGGGATAGGTGGTGCAGGATTGCTAAACCTCTGCTAGGTCATTGGTGTGAATGAGAGCTCTTTCTTGATGCGTTTCTACCTTCTAGCCTTTTTAAGTAATTACCAAAACTGTTAGAGTATTTTTAGATGAAAAAATCTTGCTTAAATTGTGGACTATAAAACTTTCCTTCCCTGCTCAGTCTATCCTTTTTTCATTTTCTATGTTCTGTATAATATCTAATATTGTAACCTTTTTTCCAGGCTTTGTACAGTAATGCTAGAAGCCAATGAATTAGCTACTTTTTTGCCTTCCACCCTTCTCTGAAATGGATGTTTTGTTACCTATCCTCAAATTTTCCTAGGCAACTGACTCACTTCTTAAAGCAGGTGTGCATGTCACAGCTGATATTTTGTGTGGACGAGCTCATTGCTTGATGCTTTGGAGGGTAATTTGCACGGCAGCAAAACTCTTCAATACTGCAGTGAATGTACGATTGGGAACATTTGCTTTCTCTAAAGGAAGCATCAGAGTCTTTTCTGAAATGGAAGTAGAAGAATAAGAGTTGAGCAAATGTTGGCATCACTTTCCATTCTCAGGATTTTGTGACCAGGTGACCAGATTCCTATTTTGTTGATTCTCACTTTGGAAGAGATGATTTTAGATGAGTTAAAACAACAACGGCAGCAACAGAAGCCCTCGACCATATGGTTGGAGAACAAAATATTCTCTGTAGACTGAAGAGGGCTGGTTTTGTTGAGAACAAACAATGCAATTTTTTTCCAAAGGATAGCCCAACTGGATGTGAGTCAGAAGGGAACCATCCAATTTTCTATGAAGCCCAGCTTCTTCTCAGCATCAGAGAGCCAACTGAAATCTGCTGTGTTGAAAAATCGTTGGCATCAGCAGAGACATGTGCCTTGTTCACCCACAAGTATTGTAACATCAAAAGTAATTTTATTAAGGGAAGCCACGCTTGTAACGGTAAAGATAAGGCTTGTCCAAGCTAGAGAAACTTGCATTGGTGTGATGGCATCCCATGGATAATTGTACAGAAATGGAAAACTCCTCTGCTAACAGGGCTGCTTTGGTGCAAAATGCAACAGAAAGGCTGTTCCAGAATGTTGCCATATGTATGTCCTGCCATGTCTCCGGGACAAGCACTAATGGCATAGTTTGAGAAAAGCATTTCTGAAACTAAATATACGTACAGTGGACAAAAACTTACTGAAGGAATCTGTATATCCAATCAGCACACAAAATGCATGCAGTTGTTTGGCAGTATGTATGTGAAATCCCTGAAGGTCAAGCAGCCTGTTATCTCCTGATGAGCTCCAGCCCCTGTGTCATGGTTTTATGGGGGTTTTTTTGGGTTTCAGTATTCCACATCAAAACATCATGTAGTGTATGGCGCATTGAAGTGTTAATGCTCCAATTCCAGGTACCTACCCCTATTCATTATGGAAGTCATGGGATCTGACCCTTCTGGGTGGGGCGCTCTCTTATACTCCCTGCAGTGGGTGCTGGAGGGTGCTTTCCTAGCTGTTCCAAGCTTTTCAGGTTTGTCTCAGTCTCAGGAACTCTCTCTCTCCTATCTTATTTATTAGTCTCAATTTCAATTAGATTGTATTGTATTGTGTTACTTTACTTTTTTTTTACTTTTACTTTTTTTTACTTTTACTGTATTGTGTTATTGTATTGTGTTATTGTGCATTCTGATATCATAGTTAGTAAAATAAGTTTTCCTCCATAGATTGTTGCCGCTGTTTTTTTCTCCCTTATTTCCTTTCCATTTTGTGGGGCCGGGGTGTGGGGGGAGGGCAGGGCCCTACTGCCCCCCTGTCACGGGCATAGATTGATCTAGTCAGCTCCGTGACACCCTGCTCTGCACCAAGCCCCTGCAGTGGGATAATGTGTGGCTCTGGTCAGACCCACAGGGCCAAATCTCTCCTAAGGTAGCAGTGCAAACAGAGCAGGCAGCACTGAGTACACAGATAACGTGATATAAAGGTACACTGGCTGTACTTTCCTGTGGGAAATGATCATCCATCTACTGTCCCTGACCTTATGTTGTCTGATACAGTTTCCCTTCACCTTCAGGAAGATGAAGACCTATCAGCAGACATTTCTCCAAAGAATAGAAGGGGAGGGAGCACATACATATTGTTCAGTGTTAACATGCCCTTGCAAGCTAAGGACACCTTCAGTAAAATAGCCTGGGTGGCCTCTGTCCTGGAAGACTGATTTGGACTTGGTTGCGTGCTTACTTTAACTTCTGCAACGCATATAGCCTTGGGGGCAAAGCCAGGGCTTGTAACATCCCTGGCAGAAGTGCGTACGCAGTGTTTGATAGGAGATGCTGACTGCAGCAACAGAAACACCCCTTTGGTACATGCTGCTGCTTGAACCTGGCTTCCCACAGTGCTGCTTTTGAATAAGTCTTGCATCATGAGAAAGCACAAAAAGTTGTTTAGGCACCCACCTCTTGGTGCACCGAGTCACTGGGCTGAACTTTTGCCTGCAACCAGTTGCCCACAGACAAATCAGCCTCTCTTGGGTTTGGCACTCTGCTTCTGGTTAGGTGAGGTAAATATTAACTCTTAGTGGGAAGAATAGAAGGTATGTTGCAAATAAATCTCTTGCACCCTGATCCTAACTCTCCAGTGTACACGCTGGTGACATCTACCTCAGCTGGGCCCTGCAGAACCTGTGGCACTGAAGGCTGAGGCTGCCAGGCTCAGCTGGTATAACCATGACCAGCTGGTGTTTCTATTTAGTTTTGAAGGTGTTGTTGTCATTTCACTGAGAGGCATTTCCAACAGTGACATAACTGAGAATTTTGGATTTTGTTGTTGTAATTCGTTGCAACTCATGTTCTGGTGCCTTCTGTAGTATCTTCCTGTACATTGCCATATTCTTCTGCATATGGAAGAGCTTTGCAGAAGGAGGAAGGAAAATATGCTGTGATAATTAGGGGTTTTGTAATTTATTTTTATTTTTATTCTCTGTATAACGTGTATAACGTGTTCAAAGAAGGGCAACGAAGCTGGTGAGGGGTCTGGAACACAGGCCATATGAGGAGAGGCTGAAGGAGCTGGGAATGTTCAGCCTGGAGAAGAGGAGGCTCAGGGGAGACCTTATTGCTCTCTATAACTTCCTGAAGGGAGGTTGTAGTGAGCTGGGGGTCGGCCTCTTCTCTCGTGTCATTAGTGATAGGACCAGGGGGAATGGTTTCAAGCTACGCCAGGGGAAATTCAGGCTGGACATGAGGAAGTATTACTTTTCAGAAAGGGTGGTCAGGCACTGGAATGGACTGCCCAGGGAGGTGGTGGAATCACCGACCCTGGGGGTGTTCAAGGAAAGGCTGGATGTTGCGTTGAGGGACATGGTTTAGTAGGAGCTATTGGGAATAGGTGAACGGTTGGACTGGGTGATCTTTTAGGTCTTTTCCAACCTTAGTGATTCTATGATTCTATGATTCTATGATAAGGAATGAGTGGAGTGGACCTATATTTTTTTTTTGCTCAGCACACTTTTTAATGACATGTTTACTCTGTGCCCTCCATCTTCAGTAGTCTGACTCCCAGATGTTAAAGAATGAACCAAAATGATTACAGAGCTCCCTTCAAAGATGGTTTTTTGTTTTGTTTTGTTTTGTTTTTTTCCTCTGGTACATTCAGCATCGCATCTTAACATTTTTTCTCTGCAGTCACAGGGTTTGGTTTTAAGCAGGCTTTTAACAAATTTTAACAAATTTGAGATCTGTGCAAATTATAACGTAGGATGGTGCCTGCTCAGCTTTGTGGAGACCTACAAGTGAACTGTGATACATAACTAGCAAGGGAGTAATTTCAGTAATACTCCAGTTGTTTGCTGGTTATTCCTGTTCCTGGAAAGGAATAATCTGACTCCAAATTTTTCAGCAGCAGGTGAGATACCAAATTGCAGTTGAGATAGAAATTGGTGATGGCACTGAAAGGTCAAAAAGCTCCGCTCTGATGTGTCCTACATAGTTTCTATCTGGTCTGGGGATTCCCAGTTCAATAGGCTGGACTTGTAAACAGAAGGGAAAAATAAGAGGATGGTTTTATTAAAACTTCTAAGCAACAAAAATTATATTAATTTGGAATCAACCCTTGACATACAGAGAGTGAGTGAGTGAGACACTTGTGTTGTTGGCCAAAGAGGAGTCTTCTCTGATGGCCTCTGACCTTGTGCTTTGCAGCTGGAGTTTGGAGCAAAGCTCTTGTATGAATCCACTCTTGCACTGTCACATTTTGCTTTCTGAATGGAAGCATCATGCAGATGGAAGCACATCCCAAGTAATACAAATTTGTATCAGAAATAGCGTAGCTAGCAGGAGCACAGAGGTGGTTGTCCCCTGTACACAGTGCTGGTAAGGCTGCACCTCAGGTACTGTGTTCAGCTGTGGGCCCCTCACTACAAGAAAGACACTGAGGCTCTGGAGTGTGCCCAGAGAAGGGCAACAAAGCTGTGAAGGGTCTGAAGCACAGGTCTTATGAGGAGAGGCTGAGGGAGGCTCAGGGGAGACCTCACTGCTCTCTGCAACACCATTAAAGGAGGTGCTGGTGGGTTGGGAATTGACCTTTTCTCCCACATAACAGAGATAAGGATAAGAGCAAAAGGCTTCAATTTGTGCCAAAGGAGGTTCAGATTGGATGTTAGGAAAAACTTCTCTGGAAGAGTGGTAATGCATTGGAACAAGCTGCCCAGTGAGGTGGTGCAGTCACCATCCCTGGAGATGTTCAGTGCATGTATACATGTGGTGTTAAGGGACGTATTTTGGTGGGGAAATATTAGTAGTAAGTGGATGGTTGGACTGGATCATCTTAGAGGTCTTTTCTTTTAAATGGTTCTATGAAACCTCCAAGGAACTGCCTGACCTACATGTAAACTAGTCCTGGCGTAGGATGTGAGATGTGGTGTTTTATATACAAAGTTGCAGTGGTTTGGCTTCTAATATGGCTGGTTTTACTGGTATAAGAATGGCTTATAGCAGTGAGCCAAATCACTGTAAAGTACTTTTTTATCAATAATACCATGCTTGGGGGTGGTATGTTTTTCATGCATCATTATGGAATAATAACAAACTATTTGTAGGCACAGCCTAAAAAAGCTAAGAAACCTTGGCTAGCTTTTAGTCTGTGCTGACTGATGTGTCTTTTAAGTTATTAAAACCCTGGGCTATATTAAATGATTTTAAAGATACAGGCATGTTATTATGAAGCCATTTGAGACACTGTTGAATGTGACTGCAGAGCTATGCAAATGGGAGTCATTTCCATTTGACATATGCACTATAACTGTTGAACAGTTTTTTTTTCAAGTTTATTTTTTATGTCTTTTGTAGTTAATTCACAATCTCCTTTTAACACTGGGAAGTATGATTATATGCCAACAGCAAATCTGTGCTAACAAAAATATACTTTTTGTTTGCCTGCAGCCTTTCTTTTGATTTCATGATGAGGTACTGCTATTCAGAGGAACCAGTGCTGGCCTCCGAGTACCCAGCAGAGCAGGAAAACATTGCAGTCAGAAAAAGAAATGCAATTAATTAGCCTAAGCTTCTTTCCAGCATTCCAACACTGGGCCTCCTAGTCATAGTGAATTGCCCCTGCGAACAGATCAGTCAGAATTAAAATCTCGATGGGACTAATAGTGAAACTGTCAACTCTGAGACTTCTTGCTCTTCTTTTGTAGAGGCTACCACTGGAAAATGATGTGTATTTGGGGAAAATTGTGATATTAGGCTGAAATAATTTTTAGGGCTGTTTTTGCATGGGAACCTGAGCCAAACTGACAAGGTCTGTTGCTGAAAATTGCAGTATTTGAAGGGATTAAGGCTTCTAACTGCATACTGGCAAAATGAAGGGATTTTTACTCACTCAAAAATGAATTGTACTTTCTGCCCTCTTTTTCTTGAAGATCAGTGTGTTAAGCAGGCTACTGAAAGGAGATGTCAGTGCAAGTGCTTTCTAAGCTTTACTGACCCACTTTACAGGTATTTTATTCTTCATTGACTCAGGCATATACCTGCCTTAGATGGGTACAGATCGCTGCTTCTTTCACCCACTGCAGCACGGGTCAAGTACAGGAGAGCCTTCCCCCACAGGTTTCTGCCCCTGGGCTATTGCATGAAATTCTCCTGGAGCTTCAGAGGGTTGAGGACAGAACGAATGCATCCTCGCAAGGTTACGTGAAGTCCTGCATCCTGGCCCACAGTTCTCCCATAGCAGGAAGCGAAGAGGAGCTGCCCATACTGACCTTCCTCTCTTGTGTGGGTATCCAGCACTAAGATGGATTTGTGAATACAAGTTAATTTTCCACAGTGAGCTTGTTGAGCATTTTGGGCCCCGGGATTACAACGCAGATACATCAACAGCAGACAGTAAGGATGATGATCAGATTGATGATGAAGAACACCTTAAGCTGGGCTGCCACAATTGTCTGGATCCAGCCTACTAAACTCAGTGGGGAAGTGTTTCCAGTGTTGACTTGTTTTCAGCAGATTTACAGCAGTGGGAAAGAGTTCCCAGTCTCCACTAGAAGAAGCTGTGAAAAAGCCTAGTGAAATATGGTTTCAGCTGCTACTGTAGCATAGCTGTGTCTTGTCCAGTGCACGCCTGGCCATTGTGAGCATGAATGGCATTTTCCAAGAAACCCTTTTGGGAGAATTAGCCCACAGATTGACTGCAGACAGGGCAATCTGGAGTCCAGGCAGGTTGAACCCAGTGAGTTATTGCTATCTGAGTCAGCTGGTGGAGCTGCACTCAGTCCTTGGCTCCTGTGTAAGCTCTGCAGCCCAGGGAGTAATTAGTCAAGCATCCATCTTATGGATCCTGGGTTGGAGCCAGTGAAGCGCAATGTCACTGTCTCATGTATTTAGAATTGCTGATTCACTTTGATCCATCCTTGCTCCTGCTTTTCAGAATGGACCCTGTTTAATAGCACTTAGCTCCCTCTGGCAGGAATAAAATGTTAACTGAAAAAGTGCCCCTGTTCTAAGGCTACTGTCTTTTGATAGAGCAGGGGGCTTTTAACTTACTTTGAAGTTTCTTGGAGAACCTTGTAACTCAAGTATGGAGTAGTTTTGGCTGGAAAGTTTCTGAAAATGCAATTAGTTTAAACCACAGGTTGCTCTAATCTGTGCATTGTTGTTTCCATTGATCTTGTTGATGGAAGAGCCTAGCTAATGGCCAGTTTGACTGCTTTAATTAATGAGATTAAAGCTGAGGTAAATTCGTCCTGAAGCTTACTAAGGCTCAGTACTTACTCCACTGAAACCTCCACTACCAAAACACTCACTAACTTGAAGATGGAAGATGTGGACAGAAGGGATCAGACCCAGTAATGGCTGCAGTAGAGCCAAGTTTGTCAGCATCATGTGAAGGAGGTGGGGTCTTCTCTGAGCACGTGTTTTGGATCGACAGTATCCCAACAGAGAGATACCATTATGGCTGGTATTTTATATTCTGATGGGCTCTAGGGGGGGTTGGCCAGTACTTATGAACTGACATTTTCCATTTCTGCTGTTCTGTGTTACGTATACTCATTCCTGAGCAGAAGAAGTGACACTGTATACCTCCACCTCCAGTACCCTTCTATCTCTGTGCGTGAAAGGAGCTCCCCCAGTGCTCCCCATTGCTTTTTCTATATGTGAATCTGTTTGTACATGCATGTAGACCAAGGTCAAAAGTGTTTGTGGGACAGTTTTCAGATGTGTCTGGTTAAGATAGCCCATCCCATTCTATATAGTCTTCCTTGTATTCAGCGCAATATTTGGGAAGGCAAGTAATGATTTTTAAATTTAACCACTCAAATCAGAAAATTAGGTCAAATGCATGCTCCATTCACCCAGCACTGCAGGGCTTACTCACATTTGCTTCAGCACAGAGGTTCTTCAAACTCCAGTGTGCAGGGAAAGAAGTAGAAATACTCCAGCTAAAAATATCAGAGAGAGATAAGGTTAGAAAAAATGTTCTGGGTCACATAGGTAGCGAGGCTGATGCTCCCTAGAATCATGTAGCAAGGATTGTATTAGAATCTGAAATGCATCTCGTACAGATAGGATCACTGAATGTTTACTAAATAAAACCCTGAAATACAAAGTGCAGGAGGGCACAGGGTTTGCTGTGGTGCCACATGAGATACAGACTGATATGACATTGCAACATCTAGGGTGGTTTTTTTAAAACTCAGTTTTCCAGACACTTTCCCTATCACTTGGCTGGCGAGATTTATTTTTTCAAGGTTCTTAAAGCTTCTTGAATCCTGCAAAATACGCAAAATAATGGCTACATTAATTACCTGCAGGCATGAATCTGTTGTTTCTTTTTTGTCAGTTTCTTATTTAGTACCTGATTACGACTTGCTAGTTTTAACGGGAGTAGAAGGGGTAGGCAAGAGAAACATAAGAAAATTAACTCTAATTATCAGCCATAAATTTATCTGACTCAGTAAGCATAAACAATTCTTTTTGGAAAGGCAAGCTGAAAGAAAATGAAACTGCCTGTTTTCCTAATCCTACCAAAGCCTTTACAGCAGCTGGGCATTTAGCTGTTGTCAACTAACACAGAAAGAAACATATTTAAAGACGGATAACAATGCCTCCTGAGAGTAGTGATTGACCACAGGCTGTGATTTTATCACTATGGAAAGGGAAGGTATTACAGTATGCCGGACTGATGGCATGCATTTTGCACAAGAATGTGAATAGAGGAGCTGAGAGTAATTGGAACAAGTGAAGGACCAAATACAGGGATTTTCACTGAGTTTTTTATTTGGTCTTTAAACAATTAAAATCCCAGTGAAATTAACGAGCATTTGGTCGAGCGAAGCAAAATCATTTCCCTTTGTCAGTTTATCTCAGTACATAGGGGAGCCTTTCATTTTCCTTCTTGTGCGGGGAAGTGCTCAGCAGGGATGTAGTTTGGATGGCGATTTGGATAAAAATTGAAGAGGAATTTGGGAAAGCCAGCACAGTTTGTCCCATATACATTTTCCTAAGTGCACATGAGAGCATGGAAAGCACCTGAGTAGGGCTCAGGGAATGTAATTCTCAGCATGGGACCCCTGGAGCATTTCCTTGTGGCGTGCATGGTTTATCAGGGTGGATCTGCACCTTTTGATTTCTCAGCAGTTAAAGTTTTTGTACATAGATTAAAATCCACCAAGTCCTTCATTTATTTCATTTTCCTATGTTGTTATTTGCATAAGAGCCTCCAGAGAAGTGATCAGGATGACACACCAGGTGGGATGGGAACCAAGCATTGCACTCACCCATGTTAGAGAAGAGCTGGAGACTTTTGCTTTGACTTGCAAACTGTGCTTGCATACATCATAATGCAAGACTTGGTTGCTTTTCTTGTTCTCAAGCACATTGCCTAGGATTTGGTAATGCTTATTCTTTATAATCCCACATCAAAGGCTGTTGTTGAAATGGACATGATTAACCATGCTGACAGACCAAAAATTAATATGTTCTTATTGGAAAACTTACATTCACAACAGGGTATTGTCCAAATACAGATGCATAATCTGTGGACGAGAGGTCATATATCTGTGCTGTGCTCATCCAGTATCAAGCTCCAGATGAACAGCAGCTGTGTCTAAGAGCTTTGGATACTGCTACAGCAGCACTTGTACCTACAGCATTATATGCACAGACACGATCTCAGTCCGTAAACCTAATTACCACCTCTATGCAAATCAAAGTTAGTACTGATATTAATAGATCATGAAAACTAATATCATCATTACGGTCTTCTCTCATCCTGATTACCATCCTGGTTCTGCTCAGATGCCACTCTATTTCCAGCAGGCATCATTATAATCTCTTGGAACCAGGAGGTGCACTTGCTCAGCTTAGCACCACACCTTGCCTCAGCCACCTACTAAGAACCCAGTATCTTTTCCAAGCAAAAAAAAAACAAAAAGAAAGAACAGTTCCCAGCCTCTCTTCCCATTTCCTAGGCTGGTTTTGCAGACTGCTGATCCAGCTGAGATCGTTTCCCAGAACTGACAGCTCACAAATCTTGCTTGTTGTGATGGCTTGCAGCTGCAGAACTGTTCATGTGGCCTGTACTCCTCCTGAGCTGGGTGACACGTGGGTGCCAACTGATGCAGCTGTGTGCCACTTCCAGTGGCGGCAGCTCCATCTCTGCAGGGTGCTCCTATTATTGTACCTGTCACTCCTGAAGCACGCTTGGTCTTAATCTGCAGCTGTAAAGCAGCCAAGGCAGAAGCAATTGCAGTTTTCCTCTGTTTATCCAAATGTTTACATTTTTGTCTGTGGAAAGGAGATTACAGCAGTAAACATAAGCCTAAAACCTGGAATCACAGCGTGGTACACCAGGGCTAGAAGGCACTAAACTGTATGTTGCTGACTCCAAGCTGTGTTGCTGTCGATACACCTGAAGGACAGGATGCCATTCAGAGAGACCTAGACAGGTTCCAGAAGTGGGCCCAGGTGAACCTTGTGAGGTTCAACAAAGCCAAGTACAAGATCATGCACCTGGGTCGTGACAACTACAATCAATACAAGCTGGAGAATGAAAGAGCACAACCCTGCTGAAAAGAATTTCAGGGTACTGGCGGATGGCAAACTGGACATGAGCCAGCAGTGTGCCCTCACAGCCTAGAAAGCCAACCGTACCCTGGGCTGCATCAAAAGAAGTGTGGCCAGCAGGTTGAGGGAGATGATCGTGCCACTCTACTCTGTGCTGTTGAGTTCTGGGTCCAGGTGTGCAGTCCTCAGTACCAGGGGGACATGGACCTGTTGGAGCCAAAGGAGGACCATAAAAATGGTCCAAGGAATGGAATACCTTCCCTACAAAGACAGACTGAGAGAGCTGAGGCTGTTCAGTCTGGAGAAGAGAAAGCTCTGGGGAGACCTGAGAGTGGCCTTTCAGGGGGCCTTCAAGGAGGGCTACAAGAAAGAAGGGGACAGACTCTTTAGCAGTGTCTGTTGTGATAGGATAAGGGGAAATTGTTTCAAACTGAAAGAGATGGGATTTAGACTGGGTATAAGGAAGTTTTTGTACATTACAGTGATGAGGCAGTGGCACAGGTTGCCCAGAGAGGTGGTGGAAGCTCCATCCTTGAAGACATTCAAGGTGAGGCTGGACAGGGCTCAGGGCAACCTTATGGAACTGTAGGGGTCCCTGTTAATTGGAGGGAAGTTGGACTAGGTGACCTTTAGGGATCTCTTCCAACTCAGACCATTCTGTGATTCTAAGATAGATGAGCTGAGCCCCTTGTTGGATGGTATGGCGTACACTGTTTGGGCATGTGAATGTTTACTGTATTTAGTCCTTCATCTGATATTTGTGATGTGCATCTCATTCCACTGACTATGAAATATGACAGTACAAGTGTTTATTTACATCATAATATTTTGATGCAGAGGAAGAGATTCAGGGTTTGCAAAATCTGTAGAAGCAATTGGTTTCCTATGGCCAAATGAGCTGTTGCTAGTTAGCAGCGAGGTGTATTGCCCTCTGTGTGCCTCCCCAGTCTGTTTCAGTTGCAAAGGGAAATCTGTTCCTTACGTCGCTGTTATTTTACCTCACACTTGGAGCAGACAAGTAATACACACACATGCCCTATTAGAATGAATTAGTTTGTGAGCTATGACTCAGTATGCTGTAGCAACTTGATTTTTTTGCAGCAGCTATATATATCTGTGATTATCAGAGATTGTCTTAGCCAGTGTTAGAGCTGTGACTAATGCCAATCTTTTAGGCAGGCATTCATCACCCAGATTTATCTCCTTGTCAAAAGTTTTGTTAAATAAGGTTTCCTCGAAGAAACATTGTCTTGCCATCAATTTTCCCCTGCCAGATCCATTAATTGAGATAAATGCTTTTTTTTCTGAGCCATTTAAGGAACTGAATGACAGATCATGCGCTGAATATGAAAATACAACCATTGTTGTTATTGTCACTCGAAGTTTTACTGTATCACAATATTGACAGCAGCAGCCTCTAGTAAGAGCAGAGACACATGTATGTGCTAAGAAGAAATCAGTGTCTTGTGTGCAAATGCACTTGAATCACCTCACACTAAGCTTGCCTGTTGCCATGAGGTCACCCAGAATGCGCTCCAAGAGCAGATCAACAGTCCGGTAGTTTCTTCACTGCTCCTGCTAGAAATGTACATACCCCTATTTATTCAGACAGTTTTTCTGAGAGATTCCGAAGCTTTTTGTTGCTTTGCAGTATGTGATTCATCTCCAAATTTGGTACATCAGAAAAGAATATCAGCCCATTGCATAGCCTGCCCCGGTACTACGTTCCTCTAGCGATGTAGAGTTGGACAGTAGCTTAAGTGCAGTGTCTGATGCGTGGATTCAGATGTGAATGATTCAAATTGTTTATTACAAGTTCTCACATCACTTATATACCTTCACAAGTTTTCTTTTTCTAGCTTTCCCATCCACCCCTACAACTTTCCCATCCACCTTTACATGTCAACAGAGCATTCTACAAAACACTCTTCAACTGTTCATGCAGGCGCTTATCCAATCAGAGCCCTGAGATGTTCTTTCTTCTTCTAGAGGTGTCCTTGGTTCTCATGCTGTTTATCTTGCTCCACAGCTTCTGCTCTGAACAGTTTTTCTTGTATTCACATCCTTAAGTCGCACTCTCATCGCTTTTTTAAAGTTGATAGCTTTAATCATTATTACTTCCTCCTGCCCAGGAGGATACAGTCTCTTTCCTCCTCTTTCACTGTTAGTTTTTCTGCAGAAAAGATGCTAGCAGGGCTCACACCAGCATTGCACTGAAGGAGACCCTTTGGGGATGTGCTTCTGAGGCCTGGGGATGTTGCCAATGCCACTTGGGTATGCTGTGTTTCTCTAAGCTGGTGGCTGCAAACTCCCATCCCCTTCCATGTCCTTCTTTCCTCCAGGTAGCATTCTTCCTTTTGTTCCCTGTCCTCTTCTTCCTTCCCTCGGCCACATTCTCCGTTTTCCTTTGCTGCATCCCACTTAGGACTACAGAATCTGCCCAGAGGAGCAAAGTGTCCCTGTGGTCATCCCCTGCAGCTTAATGCAGAAGGAGCAGTGACACCAGGCAGTTTGTGGAGTTGTGATGAAGAAGGATGAGTGCTCAGCAAGAAGCATTGCAGCAGATGAAGAGCAGATCAGAAAATGGTGGTTGGCCAGTGCTAATGGTTTATGGCTTGTGATGCTTGTAGCATGCTAAATTCTAACTCCGAGAGACTGAAGAGCCAGCCCAACTATCAGAACTCACCCTTAATTGAGCATTGTTAAGAGCCATGGCTCCAAAATTCTGTATTAGCACTGAGTTTTTGAGAGGCAGTCTGAACATCATGTGTCTCTATGGTACACCTGAGCTGGAAATGCAGAGCAGTGCTGAACTGGTTTGTTCCAGCTTCAGATGAAAGGGAGCATGGCTCTGAGGTTATGTTAAAGAGGGATGTGAAACAGAAAAAACAGCATCATCTGTTCTCAGTTCTGAGGGCTGTCCCCTGCAGGCAGCAGCTCAGGGCACTTACAGCTCAGATCACTACCCCTGTCTTTGGGGTTTCATAAACACGATGAATTTGGGAAGGAAAGAACTTTTTGATTACCAACCCTTGGTTTTATTTAGGGTTGTCTCTTAGGCAAGAGTCAGTGTAGATAGCTGAGAACACTTTTGAGGTCCTGGCTAAATGACAGCGTTCCAGTGCTATGTTTGCAGATCTGAAAGGAAAGGATAGAAGGCAATGGTTCATACAGGTGTGAGGATTTCTGAAGTCAGTACCCTCAATCAATTCTGTATGTTTTTGCATGTAGGTATATACCAGAATTCATTTAAATTTTTATGCAGTATCAAAATGGAAAGGCGTTTTTTGAATACCTAAGGGGGCTGCATCATCACAGTACCCTGGCTTGATTAATATTGCAAACAGATCTCTGTGTAGTGTGGGAATATGCAAAACACACAGCTCTGCTGATGCTTGGCTTATATCAAACATCAATTTAACTGCAGGGAACTGTGCACCGGCTCCTGGCGCCTCACATGATTTCTGAGATGGCTTCTGTGCAAAACCACAGAGCTGGCAATATGTGCATGTTTGTGCACAAGAGGAAATTGCTGCAAGTAAACTACCTGAATGAGAAGTAGTGACTTCTGATATGTCATTTTGTTTTGATTCTGTTTTGACTATGATTTTTTGTATTTCAGACCAGACCAGACCAGGTGAGGTCTGGCCAATATCTGGTCTGGTCGAAATGGCCAAAAACATCAGTTTGCAGCAAAGTAGAGCTTTTAAACTAAATTTGCTACTTTTTTGTTGTTGTTAAGGTGGGCACGTTTAGGAAAGCAGCTGTATATCCTGTATATATGTATATATATATATATATGTACAGCTGTATATCACTGTATATCAGTGTTATAACGCTGGAAGAATGTAAATGAGATAGATACTCCTCGCTCATATGTTAGATGATACTGCTGTGTATCTTCAAACCATGTCAAAGTGCATGGGGAATGAAACCATGATCTGATTGCAACTATTTTAATATGTATACTAATAACATAGCACATGTCACTGCAACATGTGTTATGAGCCAAGAACAGAGCTGAGTGCCAAAGATGATTTTCTCTGATTCTGCATGGGATCCAAAGGCAACAACCGTAATGATGAAGGTCTGAGCAGAAGCTTTTGTCCTTTTGTCTGCATTTATTTATTGGAGTCATATTAATAGTTTCTAATAACAATAATGTGGATTGCCACCATTTGGAATGCAATTTTGAGTTAGCTTCTTAAAAAAACAAACAAAAACAGAACAGTTTTAAAGCAGATGGTATCCTCTGATATAAACGTTGAAAATCATCAGTTTGAAATAAGCTGGTAAGCGTGCTCTTCCACAACTCCTGTATTTCAGAACTGTTCCTTGAGTGTTAGCAGCTCCCCATAACGTTCAGAAGTGTGTTTTTCTGCTGACCAACTCAGCTTAGGCCACCAAAGCCTTACTTTCCCTTTCAGCCCTATCCAATAGGTAGTGACTGCTAACTAACGAACCTTTCGTCAGTGTCAGTGAGGGTTTTGGTTATGTGCCCAGACACCAAAGAAAGCTCTTTTTTATTTTCTTGTGAATAGGAGGAGAAAATACTGCACTGAGGCATCGTGTCCTAAGTTGAACAGATACAGAAGTAGTCCTGCCACAGTTCAGTGGTGGATACTCTTGTTTAATTATTATTTTACTGTGAAAATGTGTTTGTCCGTATTTAAAGCACTCGGAGCAGAGGGGAACAAGCTGACATGGCATTGTCCAGAGCTGGTGAAGGCTGTGCCTATTACAGTTCCTGAGGCCTGGCCCAGGAACTCTGCTGTGGGTTGTGCAGCTCGGGGGCATTGCAGGGACACTTTGGCTACTGCTAACTGAGGAGTTAGGGCCTTTTGTAAATGAAGAACTGCAGACCTCAGCTATTTCAAAATCTGGAATTCTTACTCCACCTCCTTACTATTATTACTCTACATAGGAAAAAAAAAAATGCTGCTGACCTGGACTGTATCTGTTTTTCTTGTAGATACAGTCTCTCTGCCTGGTGACAGCAACAGGACCCCAGGGAACGGCATGGGGCTGCAGCAGGGGAGGGTCAGATTGAAGGGTAGGGAAAGGTTCTTCACCAGACAGTGATCTGGCCCTTGGAACAGGCTGCCCAGGGCAGTGGTCAGGGCTGCAAACTGCTGGAGTTGAGGGAGTGTTTGGACACTGCTCTCAGCCATCAGGTTTGAATTTTGGGTGATCCTGTGTGCAGCCAGGGGTTGGGCTGGACGATCCTTGTGGCTCCCTCCCAGTTCAGGATGTTCTATGATTCTGGGATTCTGCTGTCAGCTGTGGGCTGTTTGGCTTTCAGAATTACCTCCGTATCACCAAGACTTTCTAAAGCAAAGGCTGAAGTTTGCCAATATCACATGACATCCAGACAAAACTTACTGTGAGGTGACTGACAAACCGTTAGTAAACATATTGATAAAATTTGACTTTTCTGCATAAGGTGCTTGAGAAATCTACACTCAAAAGAATGATAGCATAAACAATTTTCTTCTGTTTCCTCAGCTGTTTCTAGAGATCTGTTTGGACACACACTCCTTCGGAGATCTCTTAAATAACCTTCTTAAAATAAGCACAGATTGGTATCTTAAGTTTTTGAGGTTTTACTTGGAAGATTCAGAACAGTCCCAGGAGGGCCGTTCAGCCCTTATCTTTCCTTGTAAAATGCTGAGAATATGCTAATGTTAGTAGTAGTTTCATAATGTTCATTTGAAAGAGGAACCAAGCAGTCATCAGATGTTGTCATCTTCTGCTCTTGAGCAAAGAAACCTGTAAGTCAAATTCTCTTGTGTCACTTTGCTTACACTCACATCCTTACATGGTTTTGAGGACGGTGGAAGCACATTATACCTCAGTCATTGGCCTGGGGATCTGGTCTGTCTAATGGATGGACCTTCCATCTCCACCACTGTTATTTCCTGCTGGAGTACTGTGGGATGGAGTGGGCCTAAGGCATGTAGCTAGTGGTGTACATGGTGTGATTTTCAAGGATGTGTGAAATGACAAACCACGTTTGCAGAGCCTACGCACGGAGAATGGGAGTGGATATTGTGTATAGGTCAGTTCCCCAAGAGTGCTCCTTTGGAGTCTGCAGGCAGAAGCGCAGGACTGTCAGTGTTGAGAAGGATGGTCTTCCTTCCACACTGCCCTCTGTGTGCATGTTGCTGCTTTAGAGAATGGCTGAAAGGGAAAGTGCCCTTTTTTCTTCTCCTTTGTAAGGGAAACAAAGGGAGAAGAGCAGAAAATGAGAGTGTTTTGATCCTCCAGCTTCTTATTCTAGCTGCATAAACACACCAGAGTATTCCTGGAAATTGAATTAAGCAAACCTTTTATGTTCTCTCCCTGTTTCCAGATAGCTAAGGTGGCTGCTTGCAGATTTGCAGCTAGAGAGAAGACAAAGACACATAGTGTGCACAGGCTCAAGTGCTGAGTGGTGTCATGCTGGAAGAGCATGGACGAGCCTTAATGGAGTACAAAAGCTTTCTGAGCGCCAACCAGAAATCTGCTTAAATCCCTGACAGGGATGAGAGCACAGCATGTATTATCAGCATATGCACAGGCTCTAGGAACATTTGCATTTTGGATTTGCTGTAATTAAAAGGCTTTAAGCTTTCCAAAAAGGTTGAAATAGTAGAAGGAGTAAATGTAAGAGTCCACATTTTTCCTGTCTCCATACAAATATTTAGGGCTCTTCCCTTTTTGTCGCATGTGTGCCTTACTTATGATCTAAATACCAATTTTTCATCAATATAAGAAATGTGAAAACTCTTAAATTTTACTTTATTTATTACCATCTCTTGGTACGTAGATAAGGACAGCCCTGTTTCCTGTCCCCATTCAGTCATGACTGAGCCCCCACTGAGCCCTGGCCATTGGGCACACGGCTAGAAGTTTGTCCCCAGGCTCCAGTGCCTAATGAAAGCAAACCCTTTTCCTCACACGCACGTGTAGAGCTGCATATCTTGAGAGGTGAGTGCCTGCACAAACCCCAGATGAGATGAGACTGACACCTGAGAGGCAGGAAGACACAGGCTGAACTGGAGCAGAAAGTCACACGTGTCAAATAGAGGTGAAGAGGTCAGATCATGAGGTAGTATCAATGGGTTCTTTGGGGAGAAATGGCTTTTTCAGGAAGATTCCACTGTAGGCAAGTTTTGACTGGCTTCCCTTATTTTGTAATCAGTTTGCCAGACTACGATCTCTCCGCAAAGAGTCTGTGACTCAGTGGGCTGTTACATTAGTTATCAGTATGGTGGCACAGCTGGGTCTACTAGTTAGAGGAAGAAAGGGCAGGTGGATGAATGCAGAAACACATGCAGAAAAATATCATTCAGAAGCAGGAAAAGGAATGTTATGAAGTTGAAAATGGCAACTAATTCACCAGTAGTAGTCTGTAAAGATGAGAAGAAAGGTGAGAAAGGAAGTCTGTGGCCATTGAATAGAGGATTCCTAGCTAGCATGAGAGGAAAACGAGTCCCTCTGTGCTTACCTGACTGTGTAGTAGGTAAATAGGTCAAGTTGAAGGAATCTTTCCCTTTTTGGGTGTTACTAGACGCGACTGCCACCTCAGTGGTGACAGCCCTCCCTCCAGTTTCAGCTACTCAAATAGCAGCTGACAAAGACTGGGAATAGGCAGCGTGGATAAACTGGTTATTGCATGTTTGGACTGTGACCCCCTTCTTCTTGCAGTCAGACTGTTAAATATTCATGTAAGCGGGCTCGGGCAGATCCTTGCCATCTGTCTGTATTTATATGACTTCATCCAAACAGCTCCAAAACATGTGAAATTTTATCCTCACAACATCTCTTTAAAGAAAAAGGAATTCTTCTCCTGTCTTAAGGGAAAAGGAATCAAAGCACAAAGAGATGGAATGATTTACTGGATTTATTCATCTGGATTCCAGCAGACAGGATCCAAACTCAGCTCTTCTAAATGCCAGACCCAGCTATAGCCCTGGGTTCCCAAGACAAAGTTCATATTTAGTGCTATAGGGTGTTTTTATGTATAGCTCACCTAATACTGCTCATTAAACATAAAAAATATCCAAGTTTGTGACTATAAAGGAGACTGGAGCCCTAAAGAATTTTCTTTTTCTTTTATCCCATGTCAGAAGCTTAGGTGCAGGCTTTATGTAAACGTTCTACTCCTTTCTGCTGTGACATATGCCTCCAGTCATCTCATGCTGAACGTGGGAAGGTGGGAAGTAATCTACCCGTGGTCACACTTCATGTTGCTCTCTGCAGATGAGTTTCTGTTGCGGGCTTCTGCCTGTTACTTTGTTCATCTGTCCCTATTTGTGTGTATGGATGTTGAGTGAAAGTATTGGACAAGGGAAAATCAATATGAAAACCATTATTTAGGCATCTCAGCTTGCGCTGCGTTCAGCTGCATACCTTGATGGCCAGATAAAACAGGATCATTGTGCAAGCTTCAGTAAGCTGTGCACATATGGGCAATTCTGGGAGGGAACAGATTGTCACAGTTACGTTTGACCTGTTTCAGAGCAATTGTGACTCTCCCTTGGCACTGTGGTTGTGTTGTTGACATCTCTCAAGAGCTCCTTCAAAAAAATGCCTCCCTTTTTCAGAATAGCGTGGTGTTCTGTGAGAAGCAACTCTTGCATTCTAAATTATGCAACAAGCCCAGTACTTTCCGTGTCTCTGGTGAAGGCACCTTGAACAGTCAGAATGGGAAGGATGAAGGAACAAGGCCATTGAGAAGACAAGCCCAGGCCTGTGAGTGCACCTGCTTCAGGTCTCTGTGGACCTCAGGCTGTGTGACTCATGCGCTGTGAGGATTTGAATCTGAAGCTCAGCTTCAGCTACTGAAGGCCCACACACAGGCAGGGCATCACAGAAGAGATGCGAGTGAGATGGCAGAGCTGCAGGTAGCAAATGTGGGTAGTAGTCCACTTTACCTTAGCTTACTTATGCATCCAGATATATCTATCACTACTGTACTACAGAGACATGATTGCATTTTAAGAACAAACAGGGTACATTTTCATGGCGGTGCTTAAGAATTACGTGAATGCCAGAGGGGATCTTTGTGCCTTTAACACAATATCAAAATATTTTCTTTCAGGGGTCTTTCTCCATGGCTTAGTTTGGGGCGATGAGTTTACTCATCAGTATATTTTTGTTGATTTTTTTTTCGGTGAATGTTTTTCAGGCATTGGAAAAAATGTCATCTGTGACCGAACGGCGACTCCGCTGGATGCCTTCAGGATGATGACTGCGGCTCATTATTACCCAAAACTCATGAGCATCATGGGGAACGTACTGCGCTTCCTGCCCGCCTTTGTGAAGATGAAGCAGCTGATCCAGGAGGGCTACGTGGGGGAGCTGCTGGTGTGCGAGGTGCAGGTTCACAGCGGAAGCCTGCTGGGGAAGAAGTACAACTGGAGCTGTGACGACCTGATGGGGGGCGGAGGTTTGCACTCGGTTGGCACCTACATCATTGATCTGCTGACGTTCCTCACCAGCCAGAAGGCTGTGAAGGTGCACGGCTTGCTCAAGACCTTCGTGAAGCAGACGGACCACATCAAGGGGATACGGCAGATCACCAGTGATGACTTCTGTACGTTTCAGATGGTTCTGGAAGGCGGCGTGTGCTGCACGGTGACACTCAACTTCAACGTCCCAGGGGAGTTCAAACAAGACATTATCGTGGTGGGCTCGGCGGGACGGCTGATCGTCATCGGCACCGATCTCTACGGACAGAGCAACAACTCTCCTCAGCGGGAGCTCCTGCTGAAGGACTCCACACCGGTCAGCAACTCCTTGCTTCCGGAGAAGGCCTTCAGTGACATCCCTTCCCCGTACCTCCGAGGCACCATTAAGATGGTCCAAGCTGTCCGGCAGGCCTTTGAGGACCAGGACGACAGGAGGACCTGGGACGGGAGGCCTCTCACGATGGCTGCCACTTTTGACGACTGTCTGTATGCCCTGTGTGTGGTGGACACCATTAAAAAGTCAAACCAGCTGGGGGAGTGGCAGAACATTTCCATCATGACTGAGGAGCCAGAACTGAGCCCAGCGTATTTAATCAGTGAAGCCATGCGGAAGAGCAGGATGTCTCTGTACTGCTAGCTCCACTCAGCTTCTAGGAAAGAATAGGATCCAGACAGCTCTTAGAGGAAATGGTAATTCGGCCCTTTTGAAGGGCTTGAACATCTTGCAAACAGCTGTGGGGATAGGGGAGAAGGAAATGTGGTGTTTGGATCAACTAAATCGGTTGGTGGCTAAATACCAAAGTGGAAAGGTCCTTAGAAATGCCCAAAATGGATAGGAAAGTTGAGAGCTGACTTACCTGTTTTAGTAACAGTATTATCTGGATGATTGGAAATATGTATCATGGACTCGTCTCCTGCTTGCAGGTGCTTTAGATTATCCAATTGTGTTTACTGTGAAAGGTTGGGAAGATCCTTTTAGATTTTCCTTACCTACCAGAGGGCTGTGAAGGTACTGTCATGTCATCAATTTTTCTGTAGTGTCTGACATGAATGGTTCCTACCATGACAGCTGACACCACCATGCTGTACTACTACACCTCCAACCAACACACAGAACAGTGGGACTTCGTGTGAGTGTTGCGTGACGCAGAAAATTTTGGCAGCTCACTTTTCATACAGCTTTTTAGGAGCTTCTATGTGTTGGTTTGGTTAATTGTTTGTCGTTTTCTTTTAAAGCACAATTATGTAGGAAGATGTGTAGCTTTTACAAAAAAAGTAGCCCTCAACTGCAGTGCATATGCCCCATTTATTGTGGGAGGGAGGGTCTTCTGTGAGCTCATGGTAAGCTTCAGTGTTTACTGTACAGATTTGCTGATTGAAATGGGTTGTGAAAAACCTTGATGAATGGCAGGTGGCATGAAAAAGTGCTGGTGGGTTTTATTACACAGCTGAACTCGAGCTAGCCTCACAAAGGTTTGCACACAATCTCCTGTGTGTGAGACTCACTTTTGAGTGAATTCATCTCGCATTTTGGTTTTAGGTAGATAACAAAGTGGTAGAATCTAACCCTCTAACCCTCAAACCCTGAGATGCTTAGACAGTTCTTCTAAACTTTTGTGAAGTCACACTTGAGACATCCACACCAACAATTAATTGCATGTAGCTCAACCCCAAAGCTTTCATCTCCACCAAATGGTGCTTGTGACTGAAAAATAGAAAGGGATGAGAAAATTTCCTGTCATTTCCAGGGAAAAAATCACTGTCACCTATCAGAGGTGGGAAGAGGAATCTCACCTCTTTACCTGCTTCAAGTGGCTAGCTGCTGGTACTGTAGTGATCGTTCCCTGTCATCAGTGCAGGGGTGGACAAACCTTCTTGATAAGTTTGTACTGTCTTTTTTAATAGTTTAGTTTGCAGTCTTGAAAGAATATATTCTTTCAGTTCTTAAAAAAATATAGTGAAAGGCACATGTATTATCCCAGTAAATGGGCATGCTGTTTTTCTGCATCAAGCTGCTCCTGCGCTTATGTGTTTACAGCACTAGGTTTTCAGATAGGAAAAAAAAAAAGTAGAAAACGAGCATATAGCACTAAATTGTATTAAACTTGATAAAAACTGTTTCAGGATTCTTTTATCTTCATTTTGACTAGGGGAAAGAGGAGGACATTTGGACAAACAGTAAATAGGAAAATAGGACCCTCTTTTAGATTAATGTTGCCATTTGGGGTTAGAAAGAGTGCAATCAGAATAATTCAGGTTTTTTTAAAAAGCACTTACAGTTTTGCTACTTTTGGGAGCACTAAGGGCTTCTGAAGAGCTCCTTCAAATGAGTCCATCTGATTGCTGTATGCTCCCGCCTGTCCTGTTCCCAGTTTTAGTGCTGCATAATTTTGAATAGGAGAGCATCATTAATGTGATTCATCTCCTCTGACACAAAAGCCAGCTAAAAGTCAGCTATGTTGTCTCCATCAGCTCTGCAAGGACATGGTTGTCAGTACAGAGAGAACTCTCTGTGGGGTGATGCAGTTCCTCCTCAGATTAACATAGAAGCAGTGCGTACTGGAAACTCCAGTCCTCCCCCTTTGTCTGTGCAGAAAATCTTGACTTCTACATTTTTAGGTCACTAATATTAGGAAACTTGAATCCCACCCCAAAATTACTAGTGCATGCTTCATTTTTAAAGGGTATGCATGTGTGACCTTTCATGAGGTATTCCCCTAAGTGTCAGAGCGTGACTGATGATGGAGTAATGTAATACCACAAAACTGCAGCCAAACAGAGAACTGTTCCTGTCGTATTGTTCTGCCAGCTTTAGAGATTGTGTCCGGGGCGGTCAGTTTTTGCAGAGGCCTCAGGCAAGCTTTCATCGTTCCTTCTTGGAAGAAGCTTTTGACAAATCTGAATGTTTTTCCTACAGTGACCTATCTTAGAATTTCTGTAGTAGTGTCCTTGCCAACAGGAATTTCCTATTGTAATTGTCATGGTATACCATGATGTACAGTTACAGCCCTTTAAAATGCACAGAAAAGTACAGAAGACCAAATTTGATCAAGAAATCATCCCTCTCCTCTGAAACATTGAATTAGCCTAAAAGGGATCAAGAGAGATTTTTATTATAATAAGGCAGAAGCCCTTTATTGAAAATACTGGCAAGTTCAAGTCATGAATGTAAGCACAGTAGATAAGTAACCGTGTCTAGTTACATATCATCCAAAACTGGAACTAAACATGGACCAAAATGTTTGTGAATCTTATTTCTTAGTGGTTTGTGCTGGAATTGCTGCTCATGTCTTTGCACCTTGTTTTGGTTCATGAGTGTGGACAGCTTTTCCTATCTGCATTTTACTTTTTTCATGCGTCGTTCTGGGTTTTATGATTCCAGTTGGAAGAGGATACCCTGGAATCCTAGACAACCCTCCCTGCAGTGAGCTGTCAGCAGGTGAAACACAAGGAACAGGGACAGGTCCTGACCTTAACCGTTGTATCTTGGATCCGGAGGTTTCAGTGTCAGTCATCATCCACGCTCTGTGCAGACTTAGCAATGCAGAACTTGCTGCTTAGCAGAAATAGAATGTAATGCTTTGGTTACAGAGCCACCTGACACTTGTGTTAGTCCTGTATTGTTGGATCCTGTACAGCTCACTGTGTGACCACAGCTCCTAGAGAGGCAGCCAAGGTGAGCAGGGGCAGGGGCAGAGGGGGCATCCTTTTCTGACAGCAGCACAGATCTTAGGCTCGATTGGGGTGAACTGTTATCTAACTGGGACGGCAGCAGTGACTGCATACGTTCAGGATTGTATTACAGTTTTTCCATTCTCTAGGAGGCGAAGATGCTGTAGTTCCAAATGTAAAGATACTTAACTTCCACCTGGCTTAGAGGAGCCAGGAATCGGTTTATTTATAGAATATGTACCACAGTTCTAAAAATAAATGTTACTTTACAGTCTGGGATCTTCCTTGGCAGTATGAAGCCCTCTGCTCTTTTGGTACAGCTGAAAAGTACATTGGGTTGCCCTAAGTAGCCTCTGTAGTTCCTGCTGGCTTTGAGAATTTGGGCAGCAGTTAGAAGAGATGTTCTTGATTGAACTCAAAAGCGGTACCACACCAGGGAACATACATTTGGAATTGCACTTTTAATGCTGTTCTTTAATGCTGTGCCACAGTGTGTGAGACGAACGCTGCTAGAATTGGTGCAGGCCTAATGGCCAAACTGAGGCTGCTGCTGGAATTTACAGTGGCCCCCAAATGGGCTGATTCATACGCTAGATGACAAATGTTAATCCCTTTTTCCCAGAGCTGTTGTTGAGAGGCTCTTTCCGTTGCCATCTACCTGTGCACATAGGATACTGAACATGATGGTCTGTTGCCAAAGACGAAAAGAGCCAAAGGGGGGCATCCAGGGTGAAGTGCTCTTACGCTTTGTAGGAGCCTCTTCCAGTGCTGGGATGGTCAGCTGAAAGATGATGCTTTGTTTTCAATGGGAATCAGATTGGGCTTCACACCAGGGGTAGTAGAGTAACCCTTCCCCATGTCCCTGTGCTCCTGCTAGATGCGTGCACAGCCTCAGCGCTGACCTCAGTGAAGTCCTGCATGGAGATGTAAGACCTCTGCAAGAGCTTTGGGTTTTCCTATATCTAATACTGTGCATGTGTTAAATTAGTAGTACTTTAGCTGTGTAGATAAAAAATACTGAGTAGAGATGGTATGTCCTTACCCATGCAGCCAACAAGGCAGAGAATCAGGGCTTGCATAGACAAGTTTAGGCTCAGGATGGACTTTTGCAGAGTTCATCGTTAGCATTGGCTGAAAGCATGAGAAATTCCTGCCCAGCCAGCACGGGGCAATCAGAGGCACTCTCCACTTTGTACTTCGTGTTTCCTTCTTTTCAGTAGCTTTTGAATCATGATGAGCAGCTGTCCTGGGAGTTCAGCCGTTCAAAGAAGAAGGCTTTCCTGCTGTGTGCAATCACAGCACAAAGACAATTCAATTTCTGTTACCTTGTTTATTTCTGTGTGCATACAAAAGTGGAAAAGACCCAGACAAATTAAAACAATTCTCTACCCAAAAAAAAAAGAAAAAAAAAAAAGCTGATTTTATTTCATGGGTAAAGATAAATGTAGTAGCTTGATGGTGTCCTTGCAGAGATTCAGAAATTACTGATGGCAATTTTTTGTTTTTGGGAATGTTTAAATTTGACTTTGTTCTCTTTCCTTCAGTATAAGGTATCACAAATTGCGAAGTCTCTTCACTGTTGTGTATTTGCAAAGGTCTGAGTGCACCCAGCAGATGTTTGGCTTTGTGCAGATACTTCACACGTTGGCTTGGTGGTCCAGTGGCCCAGTGACGTAGCCTTAAGCACATACGAAACACTGGGCTGTTTGACCCCTGCAGCCCTCTCTGGGTATTTAGGACTGGTTGTGAAATGGCAGGACTGTTCAGGAGAGCAGCTTCTTGTTCCTGAAGTTGTTACTTGTGGGGAGCAAAGCTTGTAAGTTTTAGAGATGACGTGTGACTGAATAATCATTGGCAGTTGTATCTGCTTTCAAATTTCCACTCTCTTGAGCTGCTGGATGGAGTATGTCCAGTAAAAACAACTTCCCCTTCACAATAACTGCCCACTCCCATTTGCTCATGAAAAGAAGAAATTTTCAGTAGACAGGACTATACATAATCTGCGTTCATGAACCAGTGTCATAACTTCAGGACTTAACTGAGTGTATGAAGCCAGAGCCCAGGCAAGTAATGGCTTTTTCAAAGCTGCCAAATCAAAGCAGTGGGGTTGGAGAGTGATGGGTATCAGCGTGGGTCAAACTGAAATAGCTTTTATTCATCATTTTCTGTGAAATGAACAAACAAAATAGCTGTGGTCAATCCAAAACTGAACACAACACATGCAGGTCATTTTTTTCTCTTCTTCTTCTTCTTTTTTTTTTTTTTTTTCAATTTTGCTTTTGGGATTAAGTTCCATTTCTACAGAGTGCTGTTTTGAAATGAAGTTTTTAAGAAATCCCTTCTATTATGTTTTGGCATTTGTGAAGTTAGCAGTTTGGAGTTGTGTTCTTTTCTTGTTTTAGGTTCACGCTTTAAAAAGTCCCCATGCCTGTTTGGTGGATACCACTGCCTTTGGGCAGGTCCAGCTCTGAACTGCACCCTTGCAGTGTCATGCAGTGACCCCCTTCCAGCATTTGAATTTGGCCACGTGGGTTTCATTTGTATCTTCTTGTGGCAAAGGGAAAATCGGTTCATTGCACGGTGTTGGCTGTAGATAATCAAAATACTGTTTGCAGCAGTGCCAGCCATCGTCTCTAAAAGCACTTAAATCTACTGACGTGTTTACTGTGGTTACTTATGACCTTGCAGCCATCCATTACTCTCTTTTCTTTTTACACCATCCGTCAGACTCGCTTACCTCCCCTTCTTTCATTCCGTTGCGAGTCAAGAGGCGGGTCTCCCCATTTCCCCCTGAGTTTGCTCCCAGTCTGTGTTACACGTGGCATACAGGGTGGCTAATGTATGACTTGAAGTAACTTTGGAGACAAATCCATTAAAGAAGGTGTTAACAATACAACCACTCAAATACATGGCATACCTGATGCCCCCGCTAGGGCAGGAATCCAAGCTCCCTGCTGTGCCGTGCTTCACAAATGACACTCACTGTTTCTCTCTGTACTGGTTTTATTTGATTTTGAAAATGAGAATATGTTCAGTTTGTTGCTGTGTCAATATTAAGTATATATTTATTGTTTTTCAGACATACATACATATATATAAATGCTATATATATATATAAAATGTCAACGCATGGACATATGTACAGTAGATATTTTAAAGAGCTATTTATCAAGAAAAGTAAGTGTTATAAGTAAACAGAGTTTATATTTTATATATTATGTAGATAGCAAAAAAAAAAAAAAAAAAAAAAAGCAACAAAAAAAGTGTTTAAATTATAGTAGGACTTTTTGGGGTGGGGGGTGGGGATGGAGGGACGGTGAGGGCCGGTTCCAGCATTTAAAACAGCCAAACTACTTTGTACGGAAGCTGCCTGCTGTGCCTCTCGGCTGCAATATCTGTTTGTTTCTTCTTCTGGAAGATGATGTGCATTGTTACTTTTACATTGCTTGGGGAATGTAGTTAGTTTATTCTCGGCCAACTGGTATGTGCTGCTTAAATCATGGTTTCCTGTTGTTCTGCATATTTGCATCGATGGAATAAAAGGATCTTAACTGGCAAATAAAGACATAAAAGGATGTGATCCCAGCTGTCTGTCATTTTTTCCCACATACTCAGGGAGTGGGGTAATTGCCCTCACCTTTGCCTGTGTTTCCTGGTCAGCCTATAGGTTCAACATGTGTGAGTGAAACACCCAGGCATTGTGCTTGGGGTGGGGATTCTGGTGGAAGAAGAGAGGGAAGGAAGATTTAGCACTGGCCTGTCTGAGGTTTTAGTGCTGCTGCCAGGCCTGAGCTAATGCCTGCCAAGCCATGTGTCCCAGGGTGACAGCTGGTTTTATTGCCAAAGGGTGCCACCAAAAGCAGCATGGCTGGCAGCAGAGAAAATGAGGACATAGGATGCCTGTCCTGGGCACAGCCTGGAGACCCTTCAGGCTCTCCTCCCACTTCCCCATGGCTGTCCTGGGATGCCTTTCCTTCCTCATCCTCATCCTCAGCTCCTTCCAGTGACCTACATCTGCCCAGCCTTCATCTCATCCCTTGTAACGCCTTTGTTACGCCTCATCAAGTGCAAAATGGGAGATAGGACAAGAGGGAATGGTTTTAAACTGAGACAGGGGAGGTTTAGGTTGGATATTAGGAGGAAGTTTTTCAAACAGAGGGTGGTGAAGCACTGGAACAGGTTGCCCAAGGAGGTTGTGGATGCCCCATCCCTGGAGGCATTCAAGGCCAGGCTGGATGTGGCTCTGGGCAGCCTGGTCTGCTGGTTGGTGACCCTGCACATAGCAGGGGGTTGGAACTGGATGAGCATTGTGGTCCTTTTCAACCCAGGCCATTCTATGATTCTATGATAATAACAAGCAGTGGGAAATCCTGGGCTCTGAGGAAAGATATATTGCTTTTAAGATGCTGCAAAAAGGCGGGAGCCTTGTCTGTGCTGCTTTGTCTATCTTGCAGCAGCGCACTCAGGAAGACGGTAGATCTGCTCATGTCAGTACTCACCCATTTCTCAGGCACCAAGAATGTGCAGCGAGGCTGAGGCAGCAGGCTGTGCATGAATGGGAAATCACAGGCATTGACAGTGCTCACCTCCCTCAAATCACGTGGTGCTGTGAACTGCACATTTCTGTAATACACAAAAATCTGCACAGTGGTTATGTTTTACTTCAACACAGAACTGCAGTATAGTACTCATTTCCACTACTGCCATTGCACCTATACTACTTCAAAGATGTATCAGTGTTTATATGCACATAAAATGTACTTTCATCTGATTTAATACACATTGTTTTCTTAGACTGAATGGAAGTATGCAAAGTGAGGGAGAATTGATGCCCAGGCAAATGCAGCTCAGTCAGGCTTCCAGACCAGCGCCCCAACTGATCAATTAACCGCTGAAATAAAACAGGGTCAAACTTTATGACATATTCTTAACAGTAAAACCAAGACTGCTTCCATTCCAAAGGTTAAGACATAGAAATCTTCGGAAAACAGCACCTATGGGAACAATTCCTACGAAAGGACGCTTCGGAGATACAGTGGAATCCAGCACACAGTGCTTAACTATACAGGTAAGTGCAAACACAGCAGTGGGTATAAAAATACCACGCTAATGAGGCTATAGAAATGCTAAGGTAAACTTCTTCAAATGTGGGTCAGTGTAGTGAGATACCGAGGTGTAGATTTATGAAGCAAAATAAGAGTTCTGCTATTAAATGCAGGTAACGTGAAAATGGAGGAGAGGGGGGAACCCCTGCCCATTTTCCATAGCTTTGGAACATGCAAGGCTGCTGCGGTCCCACTGGCTTGTTCTGCTGTTCTCTGGAGCCCCTGCTGATTAACAGCCATGCAGCAAAAACAATGGAAGGCTCGTAGCCATAAATATTAAACAGAGGTATGTTAAATGCATTGCATTGTTCTCTTTGGGACTGGAGAATTTGCCCGGGAAGGGGCTATTAAAAAGTGCTGCTGTGCCAAAGAGCAGCAAATGCCTTCATTGCTAATTCCTGTCGGGTAGCTGTGGAGCGCTTTGTAATGTGCTGGTGCAATAGCTGCATTGCTGTGCCAGCATTCGTAGCAGACAGGACAACGGGGCATATTCTGTTCAGGTAATACTCCAGAGTGCCTTACAGGCCAGATAGCACAGCCCTACCTCCTGCAGCCTGGGGAATGGCTGCCACAGCCCAGCAGCACCCAAAGCACCTGTGCCTGTGCTGGCTGCTGCTGCCACCATCACACTCGGTGTGGATGGAAGCTACACACAGCCTCTAGAAGATGCCCTTGGGAGGCTCACTAGTACTAGCTATTGCTTGTCTCCTGCATACATCACATCTTGTAATACGTTTTCCCCTTGAGAATGCTCCGTCCAGCGAATTCAGCAGCACAAACCTTGGTGCGGCACCCCATCGTTGCCTTCAAGTGAACGATTGTGGTCATTTCCTTGCAGCTACAGCCCCGTGAGCAGGGCCCGTAGGATGAAGCTGGGCTACTGGCAGATGGAGAGCAGCAACCCTCACTCCTGCCCCCAGCTCCGCTCCTGTCATCCGCGGGCGCTGGCAGCAGGCAGTGTGTGTGCAGCCATATGCTTCATGTGGCTTCATTTAGCTGGAAACCAAAAATGCGGCTTTTTGCTGGACTCGTTTTTAGGCAGATCTGCTCCCTCATTTGATCCATTGTCGACAGCAATTTATGCCAGATCGCTTTAATAGCAGAATGCAAATAGAAACCAGGTTGCTTGACTGCCAGAAATGTGCTTTTTTTCCCCCCCCCATTGGATCAAAGATTGAGTGTGCTGACTGTAGAATAATAAACAAGTTGAAAAGAAAAAAAAAAAAGAATGAATGAAGGACAACAGCTTTAAGCTCTGTATTTCCACAAGAAAGGATGTACATGTAAGCAAACATTTTGTAGGAGAGTGGAGGCCCCCTCCTCCAGACATCGATGCACAGTAACTCGCGCTGCAGGAGTGGTGTATGCACGGTGTTAGAGAACCTTTCAGTGCCTGCTCCAATCTGTTTTATTAACTCTGCCTTTTGCAGCTAATCACATCTTGCAGACTGAAGGCTTTTGCAGAAATTACCGTGTCACATCCAGGCAGTGATGACTGCCTCTCAATGCAACTGGCTTTGTTGCCTGCACAAATACGTTTCGCACAGTGAAACCTGAAAAAGCTCAGTCCTACATTTCAGCCCTCGAGAATTCAGAGGTAGCTGGAAATTGAGCTTGACTTGTAGCACACTACATTTGGTTTGGTGGCCTTTTTTCTCACTGCTGTCTCCACACAACTAGATTTTATTCTTTAACATTGCAGTGGTGCTGTTTCTGCCTATGGTAAAAAAGGACTTACACTTCAGACTGTTCCAGGCTCTCCAGACCGTGAAGGAAGGTAATCAGAGAGCAGAAGACGGGACCAAAGCACAAAAAAGACAAAAAGCAGATTCACAAGAAATGCAGGGAACAAGAATGTTCCTGGGTGCTAATGACCCATTCTCTATTCTGTGAATTTCTTAGAAACATTCCAAGCATGATTTTTGGCTAAGATCAACTTGTATTCTTCTGTATCCCTCCTGTGGCACAGTCTGAAGTTAGCACACAGCACAGACTATTCCCCCTAAGCAAGTTGCTTATAACCACCCCCTTTTGGAGGTGATGAAGTTAATAACACGGTCACGGACCATCTGCACCAATTGATGTTGGTGCCAAGAGAGTGGTGGTCCCAGGCACTTCATCTGCAGCTGTAGATGTAGTTTAGAGTTGGTAGAATTGGTGGATGTTGATATTACTAAGCTACTGTGTTAAAAAAACACAGAGTGAGGCAATACAGGTATAAGCTGTGCGGAGCCACTTCAGCACAATGCGATCTGATTGAAACGGACTATTTTACCACTCACTTTTCTGAGCCTTTTGCTTGCAGTTTCAAAACAACAGAATCAAGTTGCAGCAGGACACCCTGCCCTTCTGGCTTCAGAAACTTCTGGCTAGGAATAATTTCTGTTAGCACTACAGGAGGAACAGGGCCTCCGTGGAGAAAGGACTGAGTCACTTGCTGATTAGACAGAGCTATCCACCCACGTTTGGCAAATGTCTGTACTGCTTCACGTTTTTGAAGTGCCTTGTAAACACGAGCAAGTCCCCACAGAATGAGCTGTGTGATCATCTCAGTTTGGCAGCTGGCAAGGCAGAGGCAGAGGAGAAGCTGGTGAGCTCATTCTCTGACGAAGGTGGCTTTTCTCTGAATTACCTGGTGTTGTTTTCTTCTCAATTAGAAGTTCCCTCCCCCAGTAGCTGCACCCATCTATTGAAACATCACTGCCGAGGGACCCTCCAAATGCCCAAGATTGAAATTCTCATTCTAGACAGGGTACAACTTCAGGTCTTTATGAAATTCCTGCCTGCTTAGAAATACTCTTGCAAATAATAATTATAAATAAATAATATTTATTTATAAAACACATTAAAAAGGCAGTTTGGGTAGAATTTTCTCCTTTTATGGACTGACTGATCTGAACTGTACAGCATCAAAAAAAGATCTTAAAACTAGAAGAACTGAAATTGCAGTTTTAAAATACATACAGTGATCTTTGTTTTTCTGGCAGGAGCCCAGTGGCTTTACAAAGGAGGCACATACCATTCATTATCTTCACCTTGTCTTTTGGAAAACCCCAAAAAAATAGCATGCCACGTTGTTCAAGGCCACACAGAGCACATCCATGACATCCAGATATTAAATCCTGCTGCTTTAATTTTTAGTTCAATTTAAATAGTTCTTAAGCCTAATACAATCTCATTCGTTATAATTAATATAATTAGTCATATATAATTAATGTCTAATAAGCTGCTGCCATTTGTGAATGCCAAATAAGCTAGTGTTGTCAACATAGCCTAAGTTCAAATTCATCAGTTTAGGAAAGCTCTAGCAACACCAAAGCCAATGCCAACAGCTTTATTTAAGTGAACACATTTCATCTAACCTTATCTATGGAGGGGAAAGTGAGAGATGCTGCACTCTCCAAGCATCGATTTTAAAACCAAGCTTATAAAATTAGCAGCAATCCATGTGCTCACCAGGAAATCACTAAAACAATCAATTGGCTTGGAACAGTCCAAGTCACTCCACAGCTCTCTCGTACATTGCAAGGAAGGGTGTTAGAGGAGTGTGTTTGCCTGCACCCTGCAGTTCACACTGCTTGGTTTGGCAAAGATTTCTTGTAACAAAAAAGAACCTTTACAGAAAATTCCTTTTATTTCCTGATGGGAACTTCTCAGTGCTAACAGCAGCAAATCATCACCTGGAGAGGCAGATGGCAATCATCTTACTGCAATTTGGGACTCTGTGGGGTGAATTGCTCTGTGTTTTTACAGCTTTCCATTATTCTGTAGGACAACAACGAGGCAGCGGGACATTGGCAGTACTTTTAATGACTATGGGAACATGGACCGAGATGGCCAGTATAGAAAACCATGATCAGGAGAGAGGTGGAGACTACTTTGTCCCATCACAAAACAAACATCACTCAGACGTTCCATTTCAACAGCTTGTCTTCGTGCATTAAAACAAGCCTGGAAACCATGACTGATATCATTTAGAGTAATTAATTAGTTGCTTCTCAGTCTTTTAAGCGAATGCGCTACAAAGCCCCCTGAGCTCCACCGAGATCAAAAGCCGGCTTGTGCACAAGGCTCACCCCCCCTTGTAGGCAGTCCTTTTGAAAGGAGGCGATTATGTGACAAATTATTCTTTGGGGGTACAACTACTGGCTGTGCTGCATGGCTTTGGTGAGATCTGAGCCTTTCGCCTCTCATTAGTGATCCAGAGAAGTCACTGGTTTCGGTTCTCCCTGCCGAGCCTCGGGCAGATACTTGCAATATGGCAACAGGATTTGTTTCGTCTCTAGTCATACACAGTAAAATCAAACTGTCTAAACTGACCAACACTTTTCCCCTGTCATCTCACTGTCACATCCCAATTAAAGAGCTACAAAGCAGAAGAAAGACGCTTTGAGACTATTTATTATCACACAGAGACCCAAATGTGCCACGCATGCTGACACTACAAAGCATGTTTTTGGTACTATTTAAAAACACAACATTTTCAGTCAAAAACAACAATTACATCCTTTTAACTCAGCTACCAGTCAGACTGGTAGAAGAAGAATCAGGGTGTGCACAACTGTGTATCTGATGTTAAGTAACAAATCCAAGTGATGTCTGGAATCCAGAAGGCATCCTAAAAAATCACTAACACAGTCTTGAATGAATTCATTTACTAAAGGAGCAAGCAACTGCATGTTACTACTTTCTCAGTAATTGTTTTGCACTTTTCTTACGTGTCTGCAGACAAAAGCATGTCACCTCTGAAATGCTCTCATTCTCTATGAGAAACGGGAAAATAGAGAAGTAGGACATACGTGCACTCAGCATCCCAAGTTTAGCCACTCATCACGGTGTTTTCAGCTCCGTGGGCCTTTCCTTGCTGCCATTCGAGGATATGAAATGGTGATTACAGAGTCAGAGTTTGATCTGCTTGGAGACAGACCTGGTTATTGTGCTGCCATGCTGAAATGAAAAGCTAAGCTCCCTTTTGCTGCCAAAGAGGTTTATGATATTTTTATTACCCTAGAGTGCTGTTGTTTTTTTCTGTCTCACTTCAACAAGAGATTAAGTTGGGAGCATTTATAGGTCTGATATGCATTCTTCTCTCAGGTAGAATGTAAACAGAAGAATGATGTTGTTTTGGCCAGGAAATGGAGCCAAACTTTTCTTCATCTGTTGATGTTCACGATGAAAAAGTCGTGTGAATGTATAAGCAAATTGTCCTTTCCATTAGCACAGCTCTACTCCATTAACACAGCTCTGCTCACCAACTGTTCACGCTTCTCAAGAAACAGAAGCATCTTAGAAATTGTGTCTTAGGAAAACTGAGACTACACACTTATAACCCCTTTCTAAAACACTAATCACCTCCTACTGCAATAGGAACACAACTTGGTGCTTCAGAAGGCTGAAAGTATACACTGCTTTTCTTACCTAGTGAAGATATTCTCATGCAAGTGTAATACAAAAAAAAGAAGTGCATCTTCAATTGGTTCAGAGCAAATGAAGCTCACCTAAAAGCAGTTTTTTATTTTTTGTAGGTAACAACATGCATTGTGACACCATGCAAATGTGGACCTCTGTGCTGAGTAAAATCAATGTTCAATTGCTTTGCATTTTCATCTTCTTCTGATAAATTCACATAGCAAGATATGCTCCCAGTGATTATCTGTAATTCCACTGATAGATCAGTCATATATGAGAGAACAAAACCCAGTACACTTCCCAAAAGCTGCAATATTCAGCAGCATACCACTCCCTTGTAATTATTCCAGCTTTAACAGTAAAAGCACTGATTATCAAGAACCGTGAGCACAATGCAGTTCATATTTTGAATGAAAAAAAGCCATAAAAGTATTAGCAATGCCCATTTGTCTTCTCTCTGATGTGACTTTGTATGCCAGTGATTAACTCACTTGTGCAATACAGACACATCACTATAAAATAAACACATTACCACTCTAAGTAACAGATGAAAGTGAGACGCGCAGTACGTTAGCAGGATAATAATTATTCTGGTTTTGCTATCTGCAATAATTCCAAGCTAATTCCAAAACTGTACTGCTTTTATCTTTCATGTATGCTACCTTTTCTTATGTTATTGTACTCTAAAGATTCAGCATATATGCTACCGCTGTTTGGAGAGATGCCTAGGAAGGTATGATACATCAGTCAACTGATTTTTCTTCCACTCACCTGGTTGACACCTGCAGCTATTTGTGATGAGATTCTGCTTTCATTTACAATGGCAACAAATAGATTCCATGGATAGGAATGAAGATATTTAATGTCTCTAGCCAAAGGGCAAAAAGATCATTTATTCGGGTTATGAAAGAGCGGGTCCAGAGGAGGGCCACTGAGATGATCAGAGGGCTGGAGCACCTCTCCCATGAAGAAAGGTTGAGGGAACTGGGCTTCTTGAGCTCGGAGAAGAGAAGGCTCCAGGGAGACCTCATTGTGGCTTTTTAGTACTTGAAGGGGGCATATAAACAGGAGAGGGAACGGCTGTTTACAAGGCTGGATAGTGATAGGACAAGGGGGAATGGTTTTAAACTGAGACAGGGGAGGTTTAGGTTGGATATTAGGAGGAGGTTTTTCACTCAGAGGGTGGTGAAGCACTGGAACAGGTTGCCCAAGGAGGCTGTGGATGCCCCATCCCTGGAGGCATTCAAGGCCAGGCTGGATGTGGCTCTGGGCAGCCTGGTCTGCTAGTTGGCGACCCTGCACATAGCAGGGGGTTGGAAGTGGATGATCACTGTGGTCCTTTTCATCCCAGGCCATTCTATGATTCCATAAGTCACATCATCACCCGTGTGCTTGGCAACACTGATTCACAGCATATCGAGCCAAGTAGCCATTTTCAGTGCAGGCGTATGTAGAAGTTACAAAAAAATAAGCCTGTTAAAATAAGAAGGTCCAACTCTTTATAGAGCTGTCTTAAAACAATAATAATAACAGAAGCCTAGGCATCATTTTTTTTTATTAAATGATAAATAATAATCATCCACATAATAACAATCATTAGTAATTCATGCTAAGCCTGCGGTTTTAATGTCATTTTTGTTCTAAAAGCCTTGAATGATTTCTTTTGTAGCAATGCACACACAGTGACCGGGATGCTGGGTTGTGGTTTAGTGGGAAATATTGGTGACAGATGGCCAGCTGGACTGGATGATCTTGGAGGTCCGTTTCCAGCCTTGGTGATTCTCTGACTGATCGTCTGCATTCTCGAGTCAGCCTCTAACAGCTCCGAAGAGCCATCTAGCGATGGGAGACCAAAAGAAAATCGCAAGCCCGCACCGATGGCAGCAGGCTGCCACCTGCTGATGCGCGAGAAGCACTTCACTGAGCACAGCTGCCTTGCTAACAGCGACGGGACGAGAGGAACGGCCTCAGGCTGTGGCATGGGAGGCTCAGGATGGGTATCAGGAAAAAAATTCTTCTCATAAAGAGCTGTGAGGCACAGCAACGGCCCGCCCAGGGCACTGAGGAACGAGGACGCAGAGGCCAGAAGCGGCAACCCCGCCTCCACCCCCGTGAGCTCCAACCCGCCCATCTGAGCGGGCGGTGCCTGCGCATGCGCCGTGAGGAGCCCGTCCTGCTACTGTAGGTGCTGCGGGCCGGTGTGGGGGGGTTCCGCGTTCGGCTCCGCTCGCGTCCCTCTTCCGTTCGCCGGGCTCTCGGCCTCAGCTCGGCTTCCGTGAGCCGCGCCTCCCCTGTGCTGAGGCCGCGTGCTGCCCAGCGTGTCCCTGTCCCTACACGTGCCTCACAGACGGACGGCCGGCTTCGGCTCTGCGCTGCCGAAAGGCATTCTGCTGTATGGTTTCTGGCCGGTCTGGGTTTGATCCTACAAAGCAGTGAAAAAGTACTTAATTAAAAAAAAAAGAAAAAAAAAAACCCAAAGGAAAAAAAAAAACATCACGACCAAGTAGGCCTAGTGGATGTGGTGACTTGTTGCCAAAACGTGGTCTTTGTTGGTGTCTGCAGATGCTGCTGTGCGTTTTGGTGTATGGAGGAGTAGCTTAGTTTCACTGGAGAAGCCCTTCAAATCATAGCCCGTCTGCTCTGCCAGATAGCCTGCCAGCATTGCTGCCATCGCTGTGCTTAAAGGTTAAGGTCTTCTGTAACCCTTTGGATTGAAAATTAGAGCTTTGTTATATACGCAAGCCTGCAAGGGAGAACTGAGAATTGATACTTAAAAGGTGGAACATAAGAAAAGACGCGGTACTCACTGCAGCATTTTACTATTGTTTCCAGCATAGGGATGAGACGGTTGTGCCTCTCTACTACTGAAAGGATAAACTCCGCACTGTGCCTGTGTCTGATAGCAACGTGAGCGTTTAATCCAGATCTGCGACGTAAGAAGAGAGCTCGGTACGTTGCCTTGTGCTTTCCTGTCACCTCTGTGCTGCTGAGGCCAACGTCAGTTGGCCCTTGTCTCTGCTTGCCTCGTCTGGTGAGTTTGGAACCTGATGATTTGGTAACTTCTCTGCCTAGCAGCTGTATGCAGTTTGAGTCTCTGTACCCTAGATTTTGCAACTCATAAGTTGAATTACTGCTTTTCTCCAAAAGGAATCAGCCATGGCCGAAGACTCTCAAAGAAACTTCCGCTCGGTCTATTATGAAAAAGTGGGGTTTCGTGGAGTTGAAGAAAAGAAGTCACTGGAAATTTTGTTAAAAGATGACCGATTGGGCAAGTTGATTTCAATGTTTCCTCTATTGCTTTGGTGATTTGGCATGTGGATGGGGAGGGAGTCATGCATGGTGTATTGCTGCTGTGCTTAGAGCACATTAAAGTTTTACATCCTTTACCAAGGATTCTTTTTTTCTATCCTTTTCCATCTTTCCTATTTCATCTCTCAGTACAAGCAGTCCCTTGAGTTTCAAGGGTTTGAGAACCTGATTTTTAAAGAGTATCAAACATCTGCATGCTTGGCATTGTTGTTTTTTTCTATTCTGTCATTCTCTATGGTCAATAAGCTTAATTTTTTTTTTTTTTTTTTTAATGAAAACAGTTTCCATCTGAAAATATATTGTCTCCTGCTGTTAATTCCATCTAACCTTGTAACAGTGATGGTTTTGTTATTGATGCTTGTCTCTTATTAATGCCATATCTTTAATAGGATGGAAAGATAGATGTCCCTTTAGCAAAGTCCCTAATTGCTTTGAGATAGCAACACAGTTTACAAAATGATTATAAAAATGGTAGTTTCTTCCTGGTGAGATGTAGGGTAGCTTTAGTTGTATTGTAAATCAAGTCAATGCAGGTTGCCCAAGGAGGCTGTGGATGCCCCATCCCTGGAGGCATTCAAGGCCAGGCTGGATGTGGCTCTGGGCAGCCTGGTCTGCTGGTTGGTGGCCCTGCACATAGTGGAGGGGTTGAAGCTAGATTATCTTTGTGGTCCTTTTTGACCCAGGCCATTCTATGATTCGATGATTTTTTTCAGAGGAAATAGTGTTGCAGTTTATTAGACACATTCTATTCTCAACTGAACGAGTGAAAGCGTTTGTTAATAATATGCCATGTAAACATGGATTTTGATCCTAGTATTTGTCATATTTAGATAAGCAGAGACTCAAAACTGTTATTCTATTAAAACTTTTTTATCTTAAATTTTTATTTCTCTACAGATATTGAGAAGCTTTGCACCTTCAGTCAGAGGTTCCCTCTCCCATCCATGTATCGTATACTGGTGTGGAAGGTTCTTTTAGGTATGAAACAATATCTGAATAAAGCAGTGATTAAGCTTAAAAATCTTGGCAAGGTTTGCAAATGTATGTTTATGTTTTGGAGAAGTTGTGTTCTGTAAGATCTTGGTTTGAAGATTACTTCTGTTTTTTGTTTCTGGCTTTAAGTGATATTTGCTGTTTAAGAAGATATGAGGCTGGAGAAAGTATATAGCCCAGAAACCATGAAAAACAAAACACGAAGCATGCAGAGATTCTGTTCTCCTTGGAGTTTGATAATCATGTGATCAATTGAAAGGTGCTAATGACTTTTCACTAAGTGGTCAAGTGTGTTGGATTTACTGGATTTGAGATCATGACACTTGGAGACGGGGCAGATTGTGGAGGGTCCTGGAGTTCTGACTCACAAGAGGTATCAGGAGAGGTTCTCTTAGAGGGCTGAATGTAAGAAACGCTGCCAAATTGAGTGTGAAACAGGGTGCATGACTGAATCTTTGGAAGAGAAAGGTGATCTACTGCACTACTGATGGTTGAGCATCACGCCACTGTTGAAAAGCTTGAGTATGTCTTCTTCTTGTTCTTGGTGTCCACATGCCACTACACGTGGAGCTGGAAATAATGTATGAGAAAGCCTTATCTGAATTTTAAAGAATCTTTTAAAATGGTTTTCTCCTCCGCCCTCCCCAGTTTCCTGCAATTTAAGAATCATGCCTTCATAGTAATAGTTCACTTCGTACACCTCGATGTTGTCCCAGGTGACGTGGGATGTCAGAGATGTTTCTGTTGACCTCTCGTTCACATGTGACTCAGGATGGTGTTGAGGCTGAAATAGTTTCTAGACGTGCCAGTGTTGAGATTCTTTTGTTTGCCAAAAGGAGTCTTCTCTGTTTAAGAAAAGGAGTTGGCAGTGTGTAACATAACACAGATGTTAACTGCTTTTGGATCACATAAAAATGTCTTGCTCCGTCCCAGCTTTTGCAGTGCAAATAAGTTTGCAGTTGGGAAATAAAAGATAAGTTACTGTCTGTTGTGCTTGATACTAGACCTCAAGCATGTCATGGTTTAACACTTGGACAGCAATTCACCCCCCCTTCCCTTTAAATGAAATATGAAAGCAGCGGGTAGCCTGCTTTAAGACTGGGTTTTGAAGAATGTCTTGTTCTCATGGGTTTCTACAACAGGAAGAATTCTGCTCCATTGGTGATATGAAAATGGTGTTTCTTCATTGTGATGTTTCTAAGATCTTCTTTCTACTGTAGCCGGTGACAGCTTTGTTGTGAGCACTGCAAGATTCAGCTTTGAGTTAGAATCATAGAATCACAGAATGGCCTGGGTTGAGAAGGACCACAGTGATTATCCAGTTTCAAACCTCCTGCTTTGTGCAGGGTTACCAACCACCAGATCAGACTGCCAGGGCCACATCCAGCCTGGCCTTGAATGCCTCCAGGGGTGGAGAAGGAAACAAAGAAATGCTGAGCATTTCTTCTGGATGTCAGAAACAATTTTGTTTTCTCTGCCTCTCTACTTGGATGTATGCCTATCTGTTTTCTCTGTCGAGAAAGCCAAAAGCCCTGCATCAAAAGGTGCTTGGATGGTATTCTTAAATTCTAATCTGCAGTTGGTTCAACCACGTGGTTGATTTTGCTTCTAGGTGTGATTTTAGAGAGGATTAATTTCTGTAATACGGTGTGCAAAGGTGTTTCCAGCAGAGATCTAACATTAAATTAAGTAATAAAACTGTAATGTATAGCATCTTTGCATTAGTTAATTGTATGTATATTCTGTGCCAGGTCCTACATTTCCGTAGGCTGGAGTGTTAGTAGGAATTGAAGTTAGGCTCCTGGAAAGAGAGTTTTGATGTTTTTTTCTTTATGGATGCTTTTCTTTCTTCTTTATTATTATTATTATTATTATTATTTTTAGGAATTATTCCTCCTCACCATAAATCTCATGCTTTGGTGATGAACTACCGGAAGGAGCAGTACTGGGATATCCACCATGCTCTTCATGTAATTCGTTTTATCAGTGACTCTACCCCACAGGTAGATGTTTTCCTCCGCATACATCAACTGGAATCAGGCAAATTGCCTCGAAACTTGGCTTATCCTTTGGTAAGTTTCCATGCTAATAGTATTTATGTCACAGAATCATAAAATCACAAGGCTGGAAAGGATCTAGAACATCACCTAGTCCAATCGTTCTCCTATCATCATTACTTCCCTCTGAGCTACTAAAGCATATCTTGCAGCACCTCATTTAAATAATTTAAAAATTTTAGAGTAATTTGCTTTTAAATCCAGGTATTAATATTCTGCCTTCCTTTTTCTGTTAGTCTGAACTGATCTGGGTCTGTCATGTACTCTCATGTACTCTCTGGTTTACAGTATGCCCACTCGTGGGTAAACAGGTTTGTATTTTGTGTCTGTAGTGTGATGACAAGTGTGTGGGCTTCATATATAAGCCTCTGTAAAAGGAGAGGTGATGAAAGGAACCATGAACTTTCTGAAGGAGCCATTGCCTTATTTTTTATGTTCACTTTCCATGCTCACTCGAGCCCAGCTTTATTACTCTTTATAGAATAGAGTGTATCTGTGGAATAGTTAGCTCAGCTCTGTCCTGTGTGCAGTCACACCTGGAACTGTGTTTTAGGCATCCTCATAGTTCTTGTACCGAGGATCTTTTCTTCTGGAGAAAATGAAGTAGTGTGCCCATCACACACTTCTAGATTTGTATTGTGGGGAATAACAGACTCATCATCTGGAAAAGTTGCTTATTTGTCTCTGGGAAGGTGTTTTATCTCAAATCAAATAAATAAGATGAAGGCAGCTCATGGCTGCCTTCTTTTCTTCTGTAATTAATATCCATGACAATGGTGTTTGAAGGGCCTGTTTGGCAAGGGAAAGGAAAAAAAATCTGCTGGTTTAAAATGTGGGTTATAGAAGTAGGAATATTGCAGTGCCATCAGGAGATGAATTGTCATTTGAGAATATTTGGGAACTTTGAATCGCAGTTGATCCAAACTCCTGTTGAATGATTTGTTTTAAAAACAAGACAAATCTTATTTGTTCTTCTTTATTAGATATCTGTCACTATAATGCAGCTGTTTCCCAGTGCTTTATTTATAAATATGTCAGGGACAGCTGGCATCTCTCTTTATATACTTAGATTCCATTTTCTTTTTTGCCAAGAGCAGGGAAAAGGAATGTACAGATAATGTGAGTTGTACAGTCTAATTCTGCTGTGTGTTTAGTTCGTTTTTCACTTTGTTTTCCAGGAACCAGAAGATGAAGTGTTTCTTGCAATTGCTAAGGCAATGGAGGAAATGGTGGAGGATCCTATAGAATGCTATTGGCTTGTCAGTTGCTTTGTGAATCAGCTTAACAGCAAGCACAAAGATTCATTACAACAACTAGTAAGGATAAAATACTTCTGTGTGTGTGTGTGTGTTAGAGAAAGAGAGAGAGGAAGAGGAAAACTGTAAGAGGGAAAGAAGTAAACAAGTCCTGGGAAGCATGCTTTCTGAGCATTCTGGTAGGCACAATGAATAGAGACAGCTGGAGTGTCAGGCCAGTACCTGTGGATTCTGTTCTGGCAGCAGTTCCAAGTGGAAGGAGCAGAGCTTTTGGAATTGTGGCTGTGTTATCTGATAGGTCACTTTGCCTAAAGTAACGTTAGAAAAAAATTGGTTTTGTTTGCTACATTGTAGTTCTCAATTACGTTTTTTTTTTTAAGCTTACATTTAAGCTTACATTGCATTTAGATGAGTTATTTCTCAGTCACTTTGAAGTTTTGTTTAAAACAAAGATGTAAGAAGCTTAAGAACATTTAGATTCATGTCTGCTGCTTTTCTGGCTTGTCCTTCAGAGTCCAATACTGCTCACCCAACACTGGGTGATAATGAGGCAAAGCACAACATTTTCTAGAAGCTATGTGCCTCAATTACATAGGGAGTATCCCTAAGATGTCATTGTGATACACACATTGTACCAAGGCTGATGGATAAAGGAAGTGTTTTTGTCTTTGACAACTACATTAACTCCTTATCTTATTATGACAAAAAGTCTAAAGACACTCCAGGATTTATGAAAACATGCATTGTCTTACATTAGAGCTTGAGCAAAATGATAACCATTCACATTTTTAAGCCTATTTGTGTGTTTGTCTGTTGCCCTTTCTATGCATGTTTTGCTTTTAAACAAGAAATACATGCCCAGATTTTTATTTATTGCACAGGGATTTAGTCTGATAATTGATTTTCTTGGTTTTGGTGCACTGTGTGTAGGTTGTTAGGCTGTGTGCTAAGGCAGTGAGCTTCAAGGTGGATGAAACTCAGTGTTACTTGTGAGGACAACAGTAATTAGTGCAGAGGGAATCTCTGCATTGCCTTAAGCTCTCCAACACCTGCATTAGGGAAGAGTGCATGTATGTTTTTGAAGTCCTGCTGGTGGTCAGCAATTTAAGGAACCTAACTTTTGCCCTTCCTTTCTCAGCCAAAAATTCTGGAGCAGTATTTAAACATTGAAGACAGTAGGCTTCTGATGCATCTGAAGGCATGTGCTGCGATGAGCAAGCTCCCTTATGATCTCTGGTTTAAGAAGTGTTTTGCAGGCTGTTTACCTGAGTCCAGTTTACAGAGGCAAGATTATTTTTTTTTCCTTTCTATTTGTAATTCCATAGTAATTTTAAATTGCTGTTACCACATGCATTTTACCTGTTGTGTAGTTATGGAGTTAGCTTCATTGGTGACTTGAAAATGACACAGTTTTGTTTTGTTCTACTTGTTACTGATACAAGACAAGCTGTTTGTGATCTCTTCTAGCAAGGAAGCTGAATGTAGCAATTTATTCCCTAAGGCACTTGTCACCTCCTAGGATTTAGAACTTCTAATCCCCTATTAGTGATAGATAGCTGAAAGGAGTCAGTTCTCAGGCTTTTAAACTGAAATCCTTGCTTGGGGAGCAATGGTAATACTGTATCATTATCAGATGAAATAGATTTGGGTAATGTTTATTTGAGCAAAACAATATTAGGGCATCACTAGGTTAGTGAAGTCCTTATTCTGCAGTTTGCAGTTTCAGCATTGCCCTGTGTGTGGCGTGCTTGTTGTTATATGGCAGGTTCTGCCCACCAAGCACCTGTAAGCAGTCTGTTCTGTGTGTTGTGGCTCTATAATATGGAGGCTAAAAGCTTTTACTCTTGCTTTAGCTACAGAATCAGAGCATTGGAACTTCTGGTGGCACAACAGTTCTATTTACCCACAATTTGTATGACAACATGATAGATGTGCACTTTGCCTTTGCCAGTTTAGGTTTCTACATTATTCAGTTGTAATCAAAATGGCCATATTTGCTAAGGAAATAACATACTTTGTGGGCAGCGTGTGACAGATGAACTTAATTAATGCTTGGAGATTCAGTTTGGATTAGAATCTGAAAGCCCGAATGCTTATCTGAAATGCATCCAAATGGCAGTATTAGAACTGCTGAGAACTGCAAACAGCTCCCCGGTTCTCCTGTGAGTTTTACTTAATTTTTCAAGTGGCAGCTGATTTGAGCGTGGTGTTTTATGATTTAATTTAACTTCTGATTTAATACTGTATTTCTTAGAGAGGTTGCTTGCTTTGTCTAAGTTGTAGCCCTCTCTGCCAGGCAGCAAAACTGAAATTTCATCTTTTTTTTTCCTAAGATGCACAAGATTTGTGTACACTGTACAGAAATTTTATCCAGTAATGGTGAGATGAAGTGTACATAAGGCCAGCTGTGTTCCTGACAGGTTGTCATTTGGTGTACGTACTCTTACAGTGCACTCCTATGCTTAACCATAGCTAGAAATTGCACATCAATTTATTTTAAGTGGATTTGGAAAACTAACGTAGAGAGCTTTCATGTAGAAACTTCCTTTGAGCTTATGCAGTGTTTTTGCTCTGCTTGCCCTGATGAAACTGACAAAAATGTGACTTGAAAGGTTTGAAAAGTAGACACTGTATGACAGCAGCAAACATTCCATATTATGAATTAAGAAAGACTTTGCTTAAAGGGGTGATGGATCTCTCATCTGGCCTTTGAAGCTCATTATGCCTGCATTGTGTTCTCATGGCACTCCAGGCTGAAGTGCAAGTTCTTCCAAGAGAAGAGGTCATGCCAAAATTGAATTGTCTTTTGAAGAAACACACCTGCAGATCCGAGTTTATAGGTGGGCTGTAGGAGATGTTTTCCAGTTACTGTATTCAGAGATTATAGAGAATGGTGTGTGATCTCTGTCTCCTGTGGTTTTGTTTGAAAGGAGAAACACTTTTCACAAGTACCTGAATGGATTAAAGAAAAGTAATCCTCAGAAGGTCTTTCTGACACAGCTCTTCAATGTGAAGAACTGAAAATAATGCAGGAACATTAAAGCTGCCATCTGACAGATGGTCTCACACCGGTTTTGGATAATCTTTCATCCCGTGTCTGTTGAGTTGGGCCTGAAATAGAGCTGCTGGATGAAGGGTTTCAAATTGTTGCAGGCTGTTTTAGTACTGTGAATCTCTCCCAGTAGCTGTAGAGGTTCTGTTGCTAAAGAATATGCATTCTGTGAAGGCCTGGTCTTCTGGTTTCCTTAAAACTGTGAGGTCCAAGCCTGGCTCTTACAGGTGGTAGGAGTGCTTTGTAGTTCTGAGAGACTCTGTGCACAGTGGAATGAGTTGCAACACTTAAATTTGGTACAAGGAACAACTATTAAACATTATGGCCTGTATCTTGCTGATAATTATATCTTCTAGAGAAATGACTTGGAATATTTTGCTGCTTGAGATGTAGTGATTGAGGATTTCATTCTTCTGAGTGTTCATTTACCTGACTATTTGAAGAATCTCATTATTGAGCATGCTAGCAAATTGTTTCCTTTTTTTGCACTAGGAAAAATTCTCACCCTTACCACACCATATGGAATAGTTGTCACAGTTCAGGCTGTTAAAACATGATTTGCTTTTTGCACTTGAGCTTGTAAGCAGTTCCATTTCTAAACAAGGACATGCCATATTAATACATTTGCTTACCATCACTCAGTACAGATTGAAGAACTGATAAAATATCTTTCATTGACTGACTGACTGAAAAATTCAATATACTTACTGCTAGTCAGGAAAACAATCTGAAAAAGGTAATTGTACAAACACTGTTCTAGCAGATATACAAGCAGATAAAGACTACAGTAATGCTTAGTGATTCCTTTATCATTTCTTTTTGCAGGGTTTGGGACAAAGTTATTAGTGGATCCTGCAAAATTCTCGTTTTTGTTGCTTTGGAGATATTGTTAACCTTTAAAATGAAGATAATCGCGCTGACCACTGCAGAAAAGATCACCCAGTTTTTGGAAAATGTAAGTGAAATGTAACATTACACTCTGTGCTGTGCAATTACCTCACATGGCCCATAAAAATGTCTTTTGGCCTCGGTCATTTGTTGTTTTAAACATACCAGAAGAAGGGATGAGAGGAATAGTTTCTGTCAGGAGGTAAGGCTTCCATAGAATGAAGGGATTGTAGGCTCTGGGTAATATGTTATTTATGTTTGTGCAGATTTGACACCATTCCTTCTGATAATAACGTGTTGTTTTTTTTTTTTTTCTTGTAAAAATAAGCATGGATGAAGTTGGATTAATTTTTCCAGAACCTCTTACCAGGACTGGTGTCTTGCACCCCTTCTGTTCCTTTTCTGGGCATGAACCTGTAGGCTCAGCGCATGCTTTTTGTTGTTTTGGCATTGGGATCTTAAACCTAGCCCTGAACTTTCCCTTTGTGGAAAGACATGAGTGTGACAGCAGGGTTGTAGGAGCCTCATGTGACCTAGGGTAGCTGGATTGGATGTGTTTATGGTCGTGGATGGGCCAGTGTAAGTCCTGTCTGATGACAGATGAGGGGTGTAAAGTAAGAGAACCTTGGGTTCTCCTGTTTTGTGTCTAAAGCTTGGGGGTGCTTGTAGGATGTGAGGGATGCTAGGGCAGGGAGGTGGGACTGTAGTTTCTCTTTGTATAAAGAGATGAAATTTGAATTGGAGATTCAAAATCTGTATTTAAAATGAAACAGTCCACATAAAATGCATTGACAAGGCATCTTAACTCAATCTTTTGTAGATTCCTCAAGATAACACTGATGCTATTGTCAGCAAAGCTGTAGATCTGTGGCGCACACACTGTGGGACTCCAGCACACTCTGTCTGACAACTTTCCCCACTTATGACAGCTTGGAAAAAAAAGCATTTAAAAAATTTCCTCTTGCTGTTCTTCCCTCTTTGTGGTGTAATGTTCTTCCTTTCCTCTCCAATTCGAAGATGCTATTAAAGCATTTCACGGCATAGCGCTCAATGTTTTTCAATAAATATGGATGGAGTGAAAATACTGAGTGGTGATATGATGATGCCTAGGGCATTTTAATCCAGCCAGCTACACTATTCTGATTGCACAATGTGTTCTATGGCTTTTGGGGAAGTAAATGTAACTCCTGGAGCAAGGTAAGTAGGCTTGTAGAAAATACTTCTGTATGCCAGCTTATACTTGATAGAACTAGTTACTACTTGGAGGTGCTTTTAAGGTGAATGCGTAGTATCTCTTATTCTGCTGGAACTCAGTGGTGAACAAAGCATGTTCTTTGCTGGAAATTTCAAAGTACTCTATCAAAACCATAGATTTGCAGGTAAATGCAAAAGAGGCATCATGAATTTGAGACAGAGAAAGACATCACAGTGACCAGGTGAGTCGTATTTTTCTGAAATATCTTAGAAGTGTTTTCTTCCTGTCTGCCAGTGAACTGTTATGGCTGTACTTTGTTTGTGCTCAGTGAAAAATGCTCTTGAGAGGTGCTCAGTGGTTTGGCCGAATTAAATATTACTCTGCAAATAATGAAGAGCTTTTCTTTCTCATAAGTTTGTAGTCAATCTGCAATCTTAACAATCTTAAATCTTGACAAAGGAGGAGGCATCTTTGGAGTGTCTGGATATTTGGATAGTAGATGTACTGAAGAATTATTATTTGAAAAGAAAACACTGCTATGTGTAAAGCAGGAGCTTTGGCCACCTGCTGGTTTCCTCATTTTATAATGGCAAAATGATGTGGCCAGTAAGTCCTCATCTCATTTAGGTTCATGATTTGAAGTGTTTCTAAGGGAGGCTGTGTCTGGGACAGGACCTGTCCTGTTCAGCTTCTTTATCAGTGATGTAGGACAAGTGATGGAGTGCTTATTCCATTTAACATCTGCAGGTGAAACCAGACTGAGCGTTGATTATCAGGTGATACAGCAGTGGCAGGACTGTAGGTGTAAGCTGAAATGAGGGTTTTCAGGCTATAGGGAAAATTTTTTCCCCCATGAGGACAGTCAAGCAGTAGATACAGCTCATAGAAATTGTACAGTTTCCACTTTTGGGAGATTTCCAAGTTCCAACTGGTCATATTCCTGAGCAGTTTGGTCTTACCCCTTAGCAGGCCTTGCTTTGAGCAGGTTAGATGAGAGACATGCAGAGTCCTTTCCAGCCTGATGTACCTTGTGATCTGTCCTATACTGAAGTGTAACTTTAGGCAAGTATGGAAGAAATCAGTGAAAGGAGTAATTACAATTCAGAATTGCAGGCAAGTAATAAAAATACCACTGAGCATGACTCAGGGACTACATAGATATTTCATATTTACTGCATTTATTTGTTGTGGCTTGAATTTCTTGTTGTTTTATGCTTGTTTGGTTTAGTTTGCAGAATAAGTTAGATGCAGAAATGTAACTTATGATGCAGGTAAAAGCAGAGAGTGATTGGCCACATGTGCAGGTTGCTGGAGAACTAATCCTGTAGAAGTGTAAAATTACATTTCCACACCTCATACAGACCACAGAATCATGTATAAGAATACCTTACTTGGTTATTTGACTCAGAGGTGCTTCTATGCCAAGTACATTTGCTGCTCCTCAAAGAGTGTATTTAGTTTGTACTCGGGGCAGACTTCAGATGCTTTAGACATTTAAATTTGTTTCAAACTAGGTCAGGTTTACTTTCCAGCAGGTTAGCTGGGGAAGTGTGGAGCTCAGCTCAGGTTATAGGAAAGAATCTGGTGAGATGATCTGTGTGAGATTTTGAATGCTGCCCTTAGTGCTCCTGAAATGCCTGAGTCTGCCCCATTCAGAAAAAGCTTGTTTGTGTCTGCTTTGATAGCACTGCTGTGTCTGCATTGTAGTGTAGTGTAATCCATTCAGCTCACTTCAAAAAGGAGCTTGTTTTTCCAGAGTAGGTGTGAAAGCTGAGTAATGTGGTTAAGAAAGAGTGTATATGTTCTGTGAATAACAGCACTTCTTTCTGTACCATTCAGTGCACAAGTTTTTCAAATAAGCAGCAGTGGTGCAGTCAGAGAGTGCTTATTTGAACATTTTTCCCTTAGGATGCACAGCTTACTAAAAGTAAGTTATGTATGCATTATTCCAGCCTTTACACTGCAGATTAGTAAAAAAAAAAAAACCACTCACACAAAAAACAAAAGCCAAGCACTGATGATGCGGAAGGTGTTCAGCAGTTTCAGTGCTGAAAGGGAATCAATAACTCATATTCTGTGAAGAGAGAAGCCCTGAAGCAAGATTAAAAGTGCCACTCAGTGTTACTGCTTTCAGACTAGTCAGAACGTATTCCTCCAATCACCGTTGGACTGAAAGCTGAAAGTTTATTTTTAAACTTTCTGCTTTTAATTTGGAGAATCCTTCTCAATCAGTGAGTAACCCTGGAGCTGCTCTGACAGGCACAGAATTGGCTCAGCATCACAGACTGGCTGAGGTTGGACAGGACTGCAGCAGGTCGTGATTTAGCGGAGGGTTGTTACAGTTAGGGTAGGTTGTGGTTGGACTTGCTGATCTTTAAGATCTTTTCCAACCTGAGCAAATCTATGATTCTATGCAAAGAAATAGCAGGATTATTTCTATAACCAAATACATTATTTATTCTGGACTATGCTGAAGAAAGGAAGCTCTCCAGAGAATGAATAATGGCTCATCTCCATGCTGCTTTCACTGATCTTAGTAGATGTTTGTGTATATCTTAATCTGCAGCTTTTACTTTGGATTTGTGAGGCATATGGTTTATCCACAAAAAAAAAAACCCCACCAAACCTTACTGACTTCTTAAGAGGTTGAAAGTTTGAATGTGGCTTACTAATTTGTTTATAGTAACATCTGCTCAGTTGAATGTAATACTTTAGTTCTGAAGCCTGCTTTCTAAGAGAATGGGAGAAATGTGAGTTGTCACTGCTCCCTTCGTGTAATGAGCAGATTTGAGTTCAAAGCAAGAGTCTTTATAGTCCCAGCTTAGAACAGAGTCTGCCTTTGGCAAGTGGGGAACAGTTTCTCTCACAGGGAGATGAGGCACTGGCAAAGGCTGTCCAGAGAAGCTGTTGGGTGCCCAATCCCTGGATGGTGACCATGTTGGATAAAGGTTAGTCTAGTGGGAGGTGTCCAGAGGGCTTGGAACTAAGCAGTCTTTAAGGTCCCTTCCCACCAAACCATTCTGTCATTCTATGATATGCTGCTAACATTTGCTCTTTGTCCTTTTGCACTAAAGCACTGCTATAAATGCAGTTTCTAGATGTACGTTTTTAGTGGACAATCCCAATTTGGTCACTTAGCTACTACAGATCATTATTGTCACAGTTTCCTTTCAGTTTCACATAGTTGTGCGCCCTACTGAAATCCCTCGCTAAGTAATTCAAGGAAAATGGTTAGCTTTCAAATTTGTTTTCTTTTCACCCAGTGTCTTTACAGGAGCATGTTGATGAGTCATCCGGCAGTCATTTTTCTTCTTTCCTGAGAACCTTGAAACTTATTTTTTTTTCTTTATTTACGTTGTTTCTGCTTGACTGACTGAGCATGTAACTGCTTACTGCCCACTTGTTTCTCCATACAGAACTAGCAGCTTAGTTGTATTTTTTTTTTCCTTTTTCTTTCCCCAGAGACAATAGAAACAACACTGGAGCACTCACTTTGGAGAGTGAAAGCCCCTCCCTCTTCTTCCCATGCCAAATATCTTTGTGGACTTTGCTTTGATCTAGTTCTCCCCTCAAGCAGTGCCTTCCCTCCAGAGAGGTTGAGAGGAATGCCACATCTGTGCTCACCCATGTTGCATGCACCAGTTCTTGTTCAGTTACAGTCCAAATAACTGATGGAAATTCCAGATAAGAAAAGTAATGGCAGATGTCAGAGGATGGTGCTTTAAAAATGATCACAGAATCACAGAATGGTTTGGGTTGGAAGGGACCTGGAAGATCATCTGGTTCCAACCCCCTGCTATAGGCAGGGACGCCTCCCACTGGACCAGGTTGCTCACAGCCCCATCCAGCCCAGCCTTGAATACTTCCAGGGAAGGAACATCCATATTGTGTCTGGGCAACCAGTTCTAGTATCTCACCACCCTCACAGTAAAGAATTTATTTCTAATATGTACTTGAAATGATGAGTAATTTGAACTCCAGTGAAGGGCTTGAAAACATGGAAAGAAATGGAGGAGAGTGTGGAGTTAAGTGCCTGAGATAATAACTCAGAGGTTGGTAAAGTAACAGTGATACATCAGGCGTCTGTGGGTAGGAGATCAGCTGGTAAAAACTGGGTTCGTGTTGCATGAGGGATGCTTTCACAATGTAGTTACCTTTACAAGATAGCTGCTTAGGCCTGAGTGTCCTAGTGGTTCTTAAGTTTGTTGTTATGGCTGGAAATCCCTGTGCTGAAGAAGAGCCCTACTGCTCTGTGTGCTATCCTGCCTCACCTCGAGCTGGACAGGGCAAGTTGGTATCCAATAATGGATTTCACAAAAGCCAGTCCAAAACTCTATATTTTCCTAGCTGAGTAGCGCAGTGAAATGCTCTCTGTTAGGCTTTTGGTACAAGAGAGTATGGGGGAATGGAGTTGCTTCTCTTTCATATGCTAATCGTTAATCCAGGTTATTGGTGGAGACCTCTGGGAAAGGAATCTGCCTGGGTAGGTGTCCTGTCCAGTGCTGTCTACTGCCTCTACTGCAGTAGTCCGCATTAGGAGAGGTGGAAATGCTCCTCACCTGGGGCTGCAAAAACAGCAGATTAACTGTGTGTGTTTGGAGCTAGCTTCTAGCTGCCACCAGGCAGGTTTGATGAATCCACTTGAAGAATCTCCTTGATGAAACTTGGACACTCATCAAATAGAAGCAACTATTGTATTTCATGTCACTGTAACAACAGATATCAGAAGAGAGACTGCAAGCTGCACCTTGCTGTTGGGTGTTTCTGTGGGCTTACCATCAGAGGGCACATCTCTCAAAGTGGTTTGAAGCAGCTGATAAAGGTGAGCTGGATCCTGGAGGCTGCGTCTGATGGAGAGAGCCGACTTTTTTTCAACCCTTCTCTCAGTTTCCTGCCTGCAGGTGGCATTAGATAGCAATTTGATTGCAGGTAATGAGAGGACTTCGCTGAATACATGTCTCTCTTTCCTGAGGCTAGTTTTACAAAAAGCTGAAGTGAAAATGTAAAAACACAGCCCTGGTGTAGGGATCCTTGTGGAAGAGGTTGGCTTCTCACATTCCTTGTACATTGCAGCCCTACCAATGTATATATATATTTAATGCACCGAAATTCCTGTATGTAACTAAAACACGATCTGATCCTGCTTTGGAATCAGTAGGTAGTTGGGGGAAAGGGGATCTTTAGTCAAAACCGATGATTTAAAAAAAAAAAACACTTACTCATCCACATCTCCTAGGATAGCTACGGACTTGTTGGCTTCTAGAATGGGAAATACACACAAACAACTGGAAGGAGGTGAGTGAAAACATACCTGAATGGAAGCAAACAGAGAAGCCCAGTACCAGCGTTTTGATCATGGTATGTATCTGTGCCAGCAACACAGATCAGCAGAATTTGGTCAGTTAAAGTAATTAGCTTCCCAGCTATTGAAACTACTGGGATTTGGGTTGGAGAAATCAGAGGATGGAAAGGCCACGTGAATGTAGTGGGATGGGCAGGTATGGCTGCTTTGCTGAACAGCAATAATGCTTGTACTACTAACAGGCATTTTCCTCTAATCACACTGTGATGTTTTTAGATCTCTATGTGTGTGCCTACTGCAGACTGCCGATTTTGTTCTTTCTTCATTAGCCTGGTGTCGGTACAGCTTTGGAGCCGAGCTGAATCATTGTCCCTTGTCCACATTCACTGAACCGAGAGGCTCAGCCAACGCAATTGCAATGGCCCATAGACCTGTCCTGGTAAGGCCAGCCTCTGCCATGCAGGGAGCAGGGGACTGCTGCCTTCAGCTGTGCCAGTCACTGGGACAGTGTAAGAAAGCACACAGATACTTGAATTTTTTTTTTTTTAAATGATTTTTTTTTAAGAAACTGCATACATCAGGGACAAACAATAATTTAAATAGCATGCAGTTTCAGTATGTACAAAACCTAGGACATAGAGATCCAGCTTAATTTTTTTTCTAGTTATTTACATTGTTTTCATACAGCCATAATCTGTTAAATTACAATACTGGAAGAGCACATGATTGACAGCCACCACACTCACTCCTATACAAAGACAAACTATATACATACACTTGGATATCAACTGGCAAATGCAACTGGTGCAGGAGTAACTGGGACACATGGGAAAGCAGGTAGTGTGCCCGTCACCTCCTCTTTGCTTACAGAAGTTGTTCCAAGCTCAAGCAGGCTGAACACCTGGGAAAAATTATTTGTCCCCTTTTTTCTTTCCTGATTTTTTTTTTTTTTTTTTATCAGCGTAGTCATTTCCCATGGCTATTCAAAGTGATGGTATTTGCAGGCACGTTAGGGAGCCCCTGTCCACATATAACTACGGGTTTTCCATCTTGCCCTTTTTTGTGTGAATGCAAGCGTTAATGTAACTAGGCAGGCTGGAAGTGCTCCCACTCTTGGTCTGCAGTGTTTCCACTGTACAGATGGCACAGTAGAAATAGTGGATGGTGAGTTTGGTGGCCAGTTGCAGTGGTGATGAAGTGCTGTGGTTTTACATGTAAACCTTAGGCTGAAATGTATCTGTGGAATGGGCTTACTACCAAGCTTCAGCTGACATAAAATTGTTAATAAAAATCTATTATATTATTTTTTTCCTTCTTCCTCTTTCAGTAACGTCTAGAGTGTGCACCTGGAACTGTCCAGACCAATTGTCTGAGCCCTATCCCAGGGAGCATCAAGCCTAAAACTATTTCAGCATGCAAGTACTTAACCAATGGTGCCTAGGGTGGAGAAAGGCCACAACACCGACCTTCCCCCTTGATCCTGAGTCCTTTGCCAGGTCCCTGTCGTCCAGCCCTGGCAAGAGTGTGGGTGAGAACTCAGTGCCAATGTTGTGCTACCTTGCCATTGCTTTTTTCCAAATCATAGAGCTTTCATCTAGAAGTTCTGCAGTTGCTGTTTCAATTCTTTCTTCCTTCCTGCTCATTTTCCAGCTCATCTTTCAACAGGCTATAGGATAGGTCTTGTTACTTGTACATTTTAAGTATGAATAACCCACAATTCAGCAGATAATAAAAAAAAAACTTGACTCTCGTATATTATTACATCCATTATCAGCCCTGGAATACCAGTTTTTGTTCTGTGTTGACTTTTTCCATTCTCTAAATGTGATGTAGTTTATTGCTACTGCTAATCTCTTCCTAATATGAATGAGAATGACTGGTGGTAACTGAGTCTTCAGCAGGAATGCTGTCTTTACATAATCCAACTTCCCAAGAATGACAGAGTTGGGTCTGCCCATTGAGGACATGCTGTGATATGCAGGCACTGACAAGTTCTTGAAGAATGCCTTGTCATAGAATAACTTTGCAAAATACCCCAAACTGCTGGAGCTAAAGCCAGGCGAGGTGCCAGTTCTGCAGTGCTTACTGATGTCTAAACACTTCATAGTGCTGTTTCTTCCTCTTCCTTCTCCTTTTCAGTAACAGGCTATACTTATGAGTTGGGGGAAATCCAGCAGTTCTTCCACTGTTTCCTTGTGTCTGCTTGGACTGTTAGAAGTGAATATAATTAAGAAATAAAATAAAAGCATTGCCCTGGGGACAACGTGAATGCTGAGGCAGCCAGAGGTCAGCAAAAACTTGCCTTGGGCCCATTGGCCAAAGGCCTGGTGGCTGGTGACTGACCAGCATTTATTGGCACCTGGCTGTTATGCCCCTTAACCACTGCTGTAGGGCTTGTTTAGGCTACCAGCTGGCAGAGGTGGGTGCTGTCAGGGTCAGTAGCAGTATGAGATGTTGCCCACAGACTACCCATTCCCCTGTAGACGTTAGCACTGACAACAGCCTGCTACTTCTACCTCTTTTCTCTTCATTTTAATAATCAAAAAAATAAAATAAAAATCTCCTTTCCCTCCCACTAGCCTATTCCATCCTGCAATCTCTGTCACTGCTCTCCTTCCCATTCATACTGAACCTCTAGGCTCATGAAGCAACGGTCCTATAGGCACCATAGGCAGGGAAGAGGAGGGCTGGTTGCTCCTCAGCCATTCTGCAGAGCCCCTTCCTGCTGCTGTGTGGTTAAAAGCCTAGAGGCTTTTTTTCCCCTTTCTTAAAGCCTGTGATGCAGTCTTGTTACATATATGTGTGAATAAATTCAACCACCATGATCCCCAGCTTTTCAAGAACATAACTGCAAACTGCAAAGCAGTGCCTGCCTGGCTATCAGTGCTCTCAGATGCTGCCTCTTGTCTCCAGTGGAGCACATCTGTGAGATACTGAGTACCACTAAGCGCAAATGGAGCCTGAGCGTTGTTTGGGCAGGCTGAGTACATTTCCATGGGCTGTGTGCAGGTTCTTTTGCACCAGAGGAATGAAACTGAGGCCTGAGATGAGGCAGGAGCGCTGGGGATTATGCGCTATTGACCAGAAAATGCTCATGCAAGAGAGAGGCCTCTTGGCCCACGATCAGTGAAGGGCAAGCTTAGCATGGAGGCAGACTGGGAGCACAGAGGGATAGATAGATACTGGAAGACAGAAAGGGAAAAAGAAAAAATAACAGAAATAACAGTGCTTTAGTTAAACTCTGGCCTCTCTGCTCTAATCTTCTAAGCATAATAGCTATTACGGAAATAAAAAGGTGTCCTGAAGTAATAATCTGGAACTTACAGTAATGTTGCTATTGTGCTTTGGATCACTGACCCAAAACAGTGTAATAGCTTCTTGCCAGAGCTAGAAAGGACTCGTAGGCAATGTTCGCCCATGCTTACTGGCATTGCACTAGTTAAGGACTTGAATCTAAAAGGTGTTGGCCTACATCCAGAAAAGCACTTAAATGTGTTCAGCTTCAATGAAGCCTGTGAGACCTGGTCTGGATTTCAGTGAGACTGTCTGCATGCTTGTTTAGCATTAAGCACACACTCAAGTAGGCAGGTAAGCCAGGCCCAGAGCATCCAGCTCTCTGTGCCCTACTGGGTCAGTTCATACATTAAACCTCTACGGTAAAAACAAATAAGAATACAACAACAGGCCCCTGGATTTCTGTCCTTATGCTTCAGCTGCACGTACCAGTGAGGAGTCCCACCATCCATACCCATGAAACAGCCTTCCTTTGTTAGGCTAGTTGACACACCGTCATGCTTTTCTCAGTACACATTTAGGATCAGTTCTTTATACCTGGTATAGGGAGGATAACTGTCCCCCATCAGCCCCCAATTTTCCCATGGTGTGCCCTCTGCAGCACAGGTGGCAATCCCAGCCCTTCTTGCTGCTGGAGGTGTGTTGGCCCTCACACAATCATGAGGCTTGAGCATAAAAACAAGCTACAGCCTGAAAGAATACTATGCAGTGACCACATAGGGAGTCCTTTTTTCTTCTTGGGAGCCAACTGTTGCCATATGCTTTTCCAGGGTAGGCAAGCAAGCAGCTTCAAGTCAGATGATGGTTGCAGATGAAACGGCCCACAGAGTAGTTTTGCTTCTTCTCTGTCCTCGTAAGGTGCTTGCAGACTGAAAGGAGCATTTGGTATAAGGAAGTGCTTTAGTGCCATAGGTGCAGGTCTACTGGAGACTTCACCCAGGCCCGTGGTTCCCTGAATACCATCTCAGGGCTCTCTCAGGTTGACGACAGAGGCTTGCCAGGGTGAAGGGGTACCTGAAGGTGAACTAATGGATGCCCCACCAGCCGGGCTTGAACACGTATGGCAAATCCACATGCCAGGAAAGTCTTACACATAAATGCTGCGTCTTGGCACGATTCCCACCAGGGGTGTTTTCTGTAATTGAAGCTTGAGCCAGCAGGTCTGATGATGCTGCAGTACCCATCACATGTACATACAATTTTCTTTTATATTTTTAAATATTCATCTACTTTTTTTTTTTTTTTTGTAGAAAGGCAGTTTGTAAGATTTACATTGTACATAACAGGGAAGTGAATAATACCAGCACTTATGGTTCCTTTTTGTTATGTTTTGAAGACAGCATAGTAGTTCAGGTAGAATTTAACTGCTACGGTCTGTGAAACCTAAAATGCAAGGGAGGGAAAAAGAAAGAGAGAAGTAGTAAGATAATATTTTCACATATATGGTACAAATTAAAAGGAAAAAAAAAAAAAGACCTAATTGCTACAAAATTATGCAGCTGGATTCCTGCAGTACTGACATCACCATGTTGGCACTGCAGAGTTAGAACAGAAATGGAAACTTCCTTGGTTCTCACCAGACTTGCAGCTCACAGGCATTAGCAGTTAGCACTCAGATCTATCAGAAGCTTCTCTGTGTTTCTGGTAGGTCTGAAGAGAGGAACAGGGCTGAAAAGGCCACCATTTCTGCAAGAGCTCATCAGCAGAAGGCTTGTTTCATCAGCTGTGCAAATGCGTTTTTTTAGGGTTTGACTTTTTGAATGTGAGATTTTTTTTGAACTAATTAATCTGTCCCACTAGGAAAGCAGCAGTGACACTCTCAGCCCAGCTTATGCCACTGCTTAATGACATGAATAGGTCATTACCTTGCTAATGATTTTATAATGGCGATTTATCTAAGTTTATTTAAGGGAATTACTCTCCTTTGTTTCAGCCTGCTCCCTTCAAGTGCGTATTTCCTGAGGCCATTTGCCAAACCAGCAAGTCCTGCTGAACTTCCAACACTTGTGCCAATTTCTATTGGAGCTGTGAGTTTGCCCAACCCAGGCCTGAATGGGTCAAAGCCATGTGGTAGCTGTCAAACATGAATGAGCATAACTCCAAGGGTAACCACTCACCCTAGCAATAGAAAAGAAGCAAAATACTGCTCTGAAACCTGTAAAAGGCAAGCAGGTAAAGAGGCCTCCCAGAAAAACTAAACTAGCCTGTAGTTTTGTGGGATGCTAAAATGCCTCAAGGAAGTCACTGGAGCTCAACTGCTTGTAGCAACATCTGCTCTTAAACAGCCTCATCCCTTGTAAGTTAGATGTGCTCAGTGAGCCAGGTGTTCCTGAAAGCCTCAGTCACTGGAGCTGACAGATCTGGCCAGCTCTCATGGCTCAAAGGCAGCTGCTTGCTTGCCTTTAGCAGCACTTCATCATTGCAAACCCCAGTGCATCATCACAGCACATGACAGGAAGTGCAAGGTTGTTGTTACAGCAAGGGATACATGCATTATAAATGTGGTGAATTTTAATAAAGAATTTATACATTAAAAAAATCCCCTAGGGCAAAAAATATTTTTCCTTAAGCGTATCATCAAAGAATAGTAGAATGTTATAGTCACAAAATAAACAAGAGAGTTTGGCAAAGCAGACTATGATAACAAAAGAGAATAAACAGAAGGCTTATCCCTATCCTGGGCTCACTCACAAAACTCCAGCAGAGCAGATCTCCAGCAGAGACCCTTCCCCACTGGCAGCCAGCTCTTCAATAGGTCTAGGAGAGCTGCAGCCAGGCTGCCCCCCTTCCGGCACACAGCTGAATTGCCTTCACCTGTGCTCCTGTGGCTGACTCAGTGCTCGCCTCAGGTGGTCAATCAGAGGTTCAGGCTGTGACTCAGCAGCTCCCATACACTTAAGCTTTTCTGTATTTTTCTTCAAAACCTTAACTGCAACTGTTATGACCACCGCCCATCTGATGAATACATCAGTGTGCTATCAGCTCTGTCTGGGCTGAAACCAGGACACAGGCAGGGCACAGTGCAGTGCTGACTCCAGTGATGGCAAATAATTGTGTGCATTCAGATACATTGGCTTAGCCATGGTCCTGTGAACAGCAAAAAATACTCAGCTGTGTTTTCTGTTTTGATAAAGGAACTTGAGAATAAGCTTCAAGATTAAAAAAAATAACGTCAGTTTTTTTCATATATTTGTGGCTCCCTTTTCAGTCAACATAAATATATTAGAACTGCAGATTTTCAAATGGAATGTATAGAGTTGTAATCACACATTCAGCTCAAACGAAAATCTGATCATGTCTCTTCACCAGACTTCTATAAACCCTCTCTTACTGGAGAAATAGCCCTCACTTCACAACCAGACCTTATTCATGTCATTGCTCTTTGGCACTACGTACAGTTCTGAGTAAATATTCCCCTTCTGCATGGCCAATGCAAGATGTAGATGACAGTACTGAGAATGTGCACTCATTCATCCCTTTCTATGTACTTACTCAGTGAGAGTTCCCTGTCCTTCTCTTCAATGCTATTTACCCTCGATAGCAGCAGAACTGACACCAGAGCACGATGATTTCAAACAAAAGGTTACACAGTGAATGGTGTGTGCCTGCATACAGCCGTGTAATAGGGCAGCACACGTTCATTAGTGTGTTTCTTGGACAGCCTGTAATTCTAAGTGGGGTCATGAGTTCACAGGGTGCTTGAGAAATGGTTGCTGTTTTCTATTTTGTGGAAAACAACAGTATTCATTGCGGTCCTTAAAATAATGAACTTACCTTGTTAGATGCCTACTTAATTCATGAACTTCCATTTCAGAGCTTTTAAATTCATTAAGCTCTTTACGAATGGCTGCCTGCAAAGGACAAATAAACTCATAAATGTATAAATGACAGAAATCAAAATAAGTTCACTTTGTTCTCAAAACAATATATTAGAAGTGAAATAAATAACATTATTAGAGAGAAAAAACAACAACACGTGAAAAGGAAAAGAGATAAATGTTCTAAATTGCATAAAGGGAAGAAATAAATGCTTCAGTGGGATGGATCAATTTGAAAATGCAGACAGTGCTGATACAAAAGTCAATTTTGGTTTATTATGTAAACACTTTCATACACAAAATCCAAATTACCATAAGTATGAGACAAAAATCATGCACCAGAGCTTCTCAAACCCCGTGCTCTGTTTCAGAGCTGGACCATGAGTAAACTTAGCGTTGGTAGATCTCACCAGAATTACATCTGAAATGTCTCTCCCCTTTATGCAGTCCTAAATTCCCTCTGGTGAAGCCACCTAATCTGGGGCTGAGCTTACTCGAGAGGGAAAGGGGCCGGCCTGGCTCCCTGCTCTTCTCTCTGCCTCAGGCCATGCCCCTTTGCTCCCATCCTCTGTTCTGACTCAATTGTTCCACATGCCAAACCCATCCAAATTCACCCTAAGTAAGTGGTTGGGTCAACTTCAGTAGGAAAACCTGTTACCTTCAGCTTCTGTGGTTTGTCCACGTGGGAAAAGAAAATGATGAGAAGGGGAATACTGAAGAAGAAGAAGAAAGGTTGACTTTGAGTGACTCAGCTTCTTCGTGGAAATGGCTCTCAGCTAAAATGGCCCTCGCCCCATGCTGCAGGCTTCTGACAGTGCTGTGATATTTGTAGCATACAAGTGGGCCTCCCCATGAGCATATGGAACAGATATGCCAGGTGCCAGTGTGGCCAAGTGGTCCCAGGAGCCCGAGGTGTGTGCCACTGCTGGGAACATCAGTGGCTGCAAATGGCCACTCCAATTATGGGTACTTGTGGCTGTCAAGAACGTTTTCTTGATTGAGTCTAAACCAGGATAAAGAGCTCAAGCCCACGTCAGGGCTTTCACAGCAACCACTGATCTGGTCACCAATGACCTGTGCCTGGACAAGGCCTACATGACAGATCTTGTGAGTGTGCTCTACAGAACGAGCCTCTCGTGTTCTTCCTACACTGCTCTGCCTCTGTCTGTCAGAGCAGAGAGATGATTATGCACCAACTCAAGGGTCTACCTTCAGCAGACCATTTGCTGCTCAAGTGACTGTGAAGAAGGTCAAATGGCCTGCTACCTCCCATTGGGTTTGAAATCTATCACCTCCTGCGTCTCTCAGCTGCTGGGGAGATGCAGAAATGCCCTTCTTCCTCCAACAGTCAGATTTGGGAAAGATGAAGCCAGGCTGAACAGAGTTCCTCATGTCCAGAACACAGAGAAAGATTTACTGAGAAACAGAAAAGCCCATTACTAAACTCTACTTTTGCAATAAATTTAGTCTGTGTTGACCAATGAAGACAGTTATTGAATCAGAACTTTTAGAAGAAAATAATCTGTTATAGGATGCTGTAGCTCGTCAGGTTCTGTGGCATTGGTTCCAATTTGACTTTTTCTTTTTTTTTTTTTTCTCAACAGAAGATAGTGGTAGGGAAAAGAAGGTGATCTGAATGGCAGGAATTAGAACACTTCCCAGATGACCCAAACATGAATAATATGCCAGAAGGGGCATTGATACTGGGAGGACAATTATTCTTTTCTCCTGCTTTGCTGAAAAAAAAGGTTTGTTTAGAGAAAAATGAGTCTTCTGATTTGTGTACTGACTCGCACATGTGTTATAAAGAAGGAAAAGTGACCTCAAAGTAATTCTCTTTCATACTGAACTCTTTAACAGGCTATGTTTCATAGAGATATTTGATAATTGTTCTTTCCACAGACACGGGGTGAGAAAAGACCTCTCTGGTCACTTCATCTTCTCTTCCCTGATGAGGTATTTCCACACCTTCCATTCAGTGCAGAGGTCTCTCAACGACAGAAGAACTGATTAGAAATTTATTCCTTCCCTCACTTACTGGGAGAATGTAACTCCCAATAGATAGATAGGACAAGACTTCAGTCAACTGATTTAGCCAATATGGTGATGTAAAATGGGAAAAGCAAATTTAATGCCCTATATTATGGTCTGGGGACCGTCCAGAAAAAGATTTTTTTTTATCAGATCAGTTTATACTACATGAAAGTTACTGAAAGCTAAGCTGAAAAGGGCCTCTACTGAGGAGAAAAGTAGTGGTTATAAAACTTCACAATTAAACAAATTAACTAAGTAAAACTGTCTGTCCTTTCCTCTATGAAGCGAACCAAGCGCACCACAGGTGATTGTCACAGCCAGAATTCCAGCTCCTTTAAACACTGGATATCATGGTGTGGCCTCCATCACTGCATCAGGCCGTCAGCAAAGACATATGCAGGGCTTAAATCCAAGTACCTGAATGTCTTCAAAATTACAAGGGCATCACAGAGTGAATTCAAGGCACAGCAGCCACCTACCAGGCTCAGAGCCCTCTCTTCTTACAACTGCCATAAAGCATTTAAATTCTTCTTCGCCACTAGACGCTCAGGATGTGACTTTGACCATTTGACAGCCATTTAACCTCTCTGCCACCAGTGCTGACACCAGAGACGCTGCTTCATGGAGCCAGAACTGGATTTCAGAGGACAGTGCACTTATTACCAAATATACAGCTGTTTTTCATCTGCAGGGCTCATGAAGCCTCTGCTCAGTGGTTACAGTACTGTGTGGGAGGGAGCAGGCATCCTGAAGAATCACACCTGTCTCAACCCCTACAGAAAAGTAACCTGGCCTTGGTGGGATGGAGGTGCTTTTGCCAATTTGACCTGCTGGCATTCTTACAGCCAGGCCTGCTCAGTTCTGGCAGGTGCTGCTCTGTTAGGTCTGTCTTGTGGAAAATTGCTTCTGGGCATTCTCAGCTGGCAGAATTGTGCAGCAAACCCCAAATCAATGAACAAATAACACAGGGCTACCATCAAGCCTTCTCTTCCAAGGGTCTTACTCTTTTTTAAATGATGTAACGCTGCTGTGTTTCCACACACACAGGAGCCTTCTTGCCAAAGGTGTATAACTCAAACCAACAAACCTGGTGAACTGGGAAGAGAGCTCTGATGTTTCCTCCCTGGTGGCTGTGGGACCTGAGGGGTGCTGCTGACCATGACATGCTCTAGCTGTTCAGGTCATGGCTCTCCCCAGGTCACTCCACTTACTTTGTCGGCAGCCGTGAGTCGCGTCCAGGGTTTGTCTGCCCTCCTGTCATAGTCCTGCGCGTCGGCCACCTCCACGTAGTCGCTGAAGCGGATGAGGATCTTCCTCTCACGCAGCTCCTCTACCGTGGGCCTCTGACTCAGCTGCATGGTTGAAGAAGCGGTGGAAAAAGACATCAGAACTTCACTTCTTCCCTGCAGAGTGCTGCCTGGGGATCAGTTTTACTACAGCCACCATTGTGATAATAAGAGAGTTCAAACATCACCAGGACTGTTGTTTTTACTGGGCTTTCACAGACCTGCTGCCTGGGAGATAGATACCTTGTTGCTTGCTACAGCACCTTGTTTGTTATGCCACCTTGCTGCTGGAGCAGAACACTGTTGTTTGGGAAGCAGCCATGGAAGAAGCCCCCGATCCCTGGCAGAAATTGAATGCAACACAACAAAGACAGCTGGCACAGTGATGCCTCCTGAGGAGATGAAGACCTTATAACCTCACACTCTCCCACATGATCCCTTGTCTTGAGCTGCTGTGGATGCTTTAGTGCTGCCAGGGAACGGCTATGCACAGGAACAGGGTGGATCCTGCCTTGAGTTAGTTGCAAAAGGTGACAAACAACTTTCCTTACCATCCTGACATTCTGCAGTCCTGCCCTTATCCTCCAGACATGGTGGGCAGGATGATGACTATTGCTTGCTGAATGTTTCACTGAGTGCTGCAGCTCAATTGTATGCCACAGCATATTTGACTTCAACAGCTTACGCTGCATACTACAAGCCAAATAACAAATTGCAAGGGTGGACTGTATCATGTCAGGAAAGCCTCTTCAATGTTCCAAAGCCACTTCTTTCAAACTTCTCAGCAGAGAGAGCAGCCAGTCAATCTCTGGTATTCCATGTATGCAATGGCCGCTTACATGGGCAAGGACAGGTATTGGCATTTTGGGATCAGTTCTCCTTGGATGCTCAGCTTGCTGGTTAATGTCAAGTGGAATTAAATGACTGTTTCTGAAGAAGCCACAACAGGTGTGTGCATGTGGATGTGCATTAGCTGCTAATCCTCCATTAGTGAAACATCTGTAACAATGATATTATCAGGAAAAATAAACATAAACTGCTAACATTTAGCTAGACAGTATCTCATGCTATTACCACTCACTAGAAATAAGTGGGCTTTGCAATACCTCACTCTTGTGACCAGTGAAAAGTTAAGTACTTCATAAAATGCTTGAGACTCTTTTCTGCAAGGAGTTCAGGCTCCTGGATCCTGACGTGCAGTTCCACCTACCTCCCAAATTAAGCATCTCAGTACCTTTCACTTCACCTCCCAGGAAGAATTAACATTCAAACCAGAGAGGATGCTGAGAGGAGGATGAAAAATCTGCGAGATCACAGGAAAGAAGCCCCACCTACTTAGAGCAACAAATTGCTGGGGTAGGACTGCACCCCATCCTATCCCACCTCTGCACTTAAATCCCTGTGTGACTCTCCTTGGATCATCCCTGGAGGATGCTTGCTTCTCTCTTCTTTTTTATAAGAAAGCGGTGCTACTGGAGGTGACAGTGGTGCTGCTCTACTGACGCAGACAGTCCTCACCACTCACAAAGTGGGTTCAGACATCACCTGTAGAAAGGCTGCAAAGCTGAACTGATACCCCAGTGAACTGCTTCAGGACAAGAGGAACCCTGTTCTACCTGTCCTGGCTGCAGCTGAGACATTATTGCCCAGAGAAAAGAAAGAAATCACAGAAGGAGGTGCAACCAACCACACACCTCTACTGCCATGTTGTGCCTTTGCCTAGGGCAGCATCCATCAAGTTGTAGCTTGGTTCATGTATTGTCTCTCAAGTCATAAGCCTCAGAGAGGCTACTCTCTGATCCACAACTCATCTGGAATGTGATTCCAAATCACTAGTTTTTCTAGCAGTCCTGCTACTGGGAGCTGGCAGCTTTGTTAGCACTGATGCACTGCTAACGAAACAACACAGCAGAATCTTTCTTTCAGTTTCTTTTTTTTTAAAATGCCCGGACAGTGGGGATAGAGAAGATCTTTATACTGAAATAATGATGCAACTACAGCCAAATATTGCAAAGATAAGAGTGTGAGACTCCATCTTTACTTCTATCATCTTTTTTTTTTTACCCAGCAGCTTGAATAAAGGGTGAATCACCAATATTATCTGTACCATTTTCAGCTTTTAACATTTCAGGACACAGCACAGATGATACTTGGACTATTCTTTCAAATAAAATGTTTTATGACATGGAGTATGGTGACATCAGCAAAAAATGAAATCTATCAGCTTAACTCTGTGTTTCTGAATGGTACCAAGTGAAAAAGGAATTCCTATAAACCTTGCAAGCTGGAAGAAGCCTTCCAGAAAATGACTGGCTCTATTTTGCAGCTTCTGTCAACTGTTACCAGCTGACTCTCGTGTTTGTATCCATCTTAGAGATGAACAAGTTCTACAGAGGAGAGGGCAGATGACTGCTGATCCACTGCACCATGCTGTGCCAACCTGATGCCTGGCTGGTGTCAAGAATGCTACAGCATCACATGCCCATTGTGAAACTTTGGTGTTAATGTGCTTTTTTCATTCTTAGGTGGCACCTAAATGTAACACAGACTAAAAGCTGGTTCTCTTCCTCTAAAACTGCATATTGTTTTTAGATACCCTGACTTTGCTTTGGAAACACACAATCACTGCAACACCACTGCAATGACAGGTATTGTACATCCCACTACAGTGGTGGTTTGTGTTCCCATCCCTACTGAGCAGCTGGGGCAAGTGAAGTTGAAAGACCAGCTCAGGGTGACCCAGGACCCCATGGCAGAGCTCTGAGCTGCCATGAGATGCACTGTTCCTGTGCCAGTGGTCTGGCTGAAATACTGTCCTTATATCCAACAGCTAATGTACAGCCATAAATCTACATATATTTGCATACATAAGCACACATACACAAATATTCAATATATTAAGCCAAAGCACAGATCCAATCAAAATAAATGGGGAGAAAAGGACAATTATTTTAAGACAGCAATAAAAGCTTCATTATTTGTACTGTTAACAAACTGCCCTGCCTCTTTCTCATACCATTACAGAGGCTTCTTGTGAACTGCTAAGCTCTTTCCATACGTCTGCATTATGCAGAGCACCCTTAAATCTTAAGGGCAGCAGTAGCTGGCAGACAGCTTTGCAGAACACTCTGTAAGTGTCCATTCAGTGTCAGTTTGTGACAAGGGCACAGCTCACCTGAGATCTCACCTTGGCATTTATTTTAATGACCTGTGAGTTACGGTCTCTTGGATCAAAATTACTTCATGCTACACAATCCTTCATGGACCACATCTGAAATGAGCTCTGCTTCTTCTAACAGATAGGAAGAACCAAGAATGTTTGAAAGTTACAGGAAAAGGACACATTCAAGGACATGATGCAATTGCTTGCAGCAAGAAGTGCTGCTCCAAGCAGGGGAAAAGGGGTCTCTCTCTGTGCTCACCCTGTGGCTCCCTATAAGTTCAGTCAGACCTTAGGGACACTGGGACATCTGGGAACTTTTCAGGGGCACCAGAGGGAGGTATTTAAGGCAGACATTTTCTTAAAAAGATGGCATGAGGATTGGCATTTTTTATAAGTATGACAAAGAGTGTTTTTTTTTTTCCTTACCACTGCTAGAATTAGCAGGATGTCCATATGTGTCTTGTCTGGGTGTACCACCTCGGCATATACATTCCCTGTTCATCCATTTGTGAACATTTGTGAGTTGTGGGAGAATGCCAATTCAGTGGCAAGTCAGCACGTTATTTTAGTGTGAATGTGAACAGAAACTGTTGTCATGGGAGGCCAAGTGTTCCTCTGGATGTTTTGTATCACAAGAGATAAATATGGGCACATTACAAGTTTTGATATTAAGCTAGTTTTCCAGGGAAGTTTTAACTCAAACCCCTTTGTTCTCAGCATGGGATATGAAGCAAACTAAAGCACTGTCAACAAGTAAAGTGCAGGAAAAGCCAATCTTGTCAGTCTGATCTTGGGATTTAGCCAAATGTGAAATGCTGACTTTGCTCTACTTCAGACACAACAAGGCTTGTTACCCTGTCTCTTCACTGCTTGCTTTGTTACCTCATTAAAATGTTACAATCGTTATTTATGGAAGAAACCAAAGTGAAAAATGACAGACTCTAACTAGCAGTGCTAACAACCTCCTCACCTCTTTGCTCCTCACCTCTTGTGCTAAGACATAGGAGCAGGAGGTGACTTAAATGCCCCAAAGCTCTTTTCCCTCTTTGACTATAAATGCTGTTTATCCAAATTAGCAGCTAACCTTTACTGCTTTCTGACCTTTTTTCCCCCTTCCTTTCACCTCCCTCTGCTTTGCCACACAACTCATTATTTCAAACATCCTGTCCTGATGCAGGTGAGGGGAGGTCCATTATAGAAAATACTTATCAGCAAGACACTTCCTGGAGAGGCTCCAGCTTGCTCTCCCATGAATAGGGGCTTTAAGCTGTACTGGAGGAGGAATTTAACAGGAACAAAGACTTCAGACTATTGCATGGATTTTAAGAAACAGCCACATCTCTTCACTTTGGTTGTTTCTACTGCTACAAGAATTTTAGTCTTGTAGCCAGTGAAAGACTACTGACAGTGGGGGGACAGGAAGCAGTGAACAGCTCTGGGGAACAGGGAGAATAATGCTATTTGAGAGAAGGCAGGAAAAGCAGAGCTTTGCTTCCTCTTTACAAGTAAATCTGTAATATCTTCCATTCATTCAGCCTACAACTCTATCTCTGTGGAAAACCTCAGGGGGAGTTCAGGCTCATGTTAATTGCCTTGGTGCTACACCCAATTCTCAACAGCGAGGAGAGGATAAATTCTTAGTTGTAGTTTCTGGAGGCCCAGATCTCCTCGTGAAAGGAAAGTGGATCCAACACTTCTCCCAGAGGATCTTTGCACATTCACAGTTCTGGAATGGGCTTGGTAGACGTCTGCAACCAGAACTCAGAAAAATCCCCGCTTATTCATGTTCCTCAATTCAAACAGTAGAAGTCCAGGTGACCAAAGCTGCCAGTGGGACTCCAAGGGAGAGAGCACGGGGCAGGACAGATGTGCAAAACCCACCCCTGGGCACTCAGGTGGGAGGCAAACATCTCTCCCTCATCTGGCAAGAGGGAAAAAAGTTACTGAGAAACTGCTTCAAGCACTATCTACCTACTTTTTACTCTCTGAGTGGCAGCTATTTCCTATCCCCAGTTAGTTAATTTGGAGTTAGATGAGTCTGAGAGCATGAAAAGTGCTTAAAAGTGCAGCTTGCTATAGGCTACCCAACTTATTAGAGTTTTTTTAGAAACTGCCTGTCCATATGATGAATTCAAGTGGATATTTATTACTGCCTTTAATAAGACATCTAGACCTAGTAAGGTAATTTCAGTTATTACAGCATGTCATGTTACAACTCATCATCATTATACTGTAGCAAAGTGTGATTGCTGAAGGAATTTTAGGAACAGCTTTCTAATGGATGAGGAAATGAGTTGTACCCTTAGAGCTGGAATCATGCCATCGGAAATTCGGAACAGTAACAATTTCTACAGTGCAAAGTCAAAAGTCTTTTCAGTGGCTTCTCCAGAACCCCTTCTGATTACAACCAGACATGGATACAGGAAGGCAACATGGCATACTTTCCTTACGTTGAATTCACCCTGTGGGCACGTCTGCATGAGAGCTCAGTGCAAATAGAGAGGTCTGCTGGGCAATGCTCTTGACGTGCTCAATTAAATTTCTGCTTGATCTGAGGTTTAAAATCCTTTGGTAATAAGACTTCAGTACAAATCGACAGAAGGAGCCTGCCTCTCTGCTGCAAACACGACACATCTGGGACATGTTCATGAAAGACAGAGCTGGGGAATAACAATTCTTGCAGGATTCACTAGGCACTTGGCATTTCTAGTTGTCATCTAGCCATTAGCACACTTTATTCACTTCTTTGCTCCAGACATTACTGAGCCTCTGTGATGGTACATTTGGCAGGTGAGAATGAAATTCCTTGTTAGACCAAGCCTGTGGTTAGAATCATCGAATCACTAAGTTTGGAAAAGACTGCTAGGATCATCTAGTCCTGGAACAATTTACATCAGTTTAACAAGTAAGCAAAATCAAACAATACAAGTTATGTTGCTACCAACCTTACAAACATGCTAGGGGCAAAAGAAAATATTTGTTAAAGGAAAAAAAAAAAAGGCTAAAAACAGCATAGCCTGGAATGCTGGTATGGAACAGTGAACTGCCAAGGACCTGGACTGGCTTGTTCCTACTTAAAATAAGACAAAGGAAAAAAACCTTACAGAAATCTGCTGAGATTTCAGGGAGCAGTCATGTAGCCTGGGTGTTTTAGTTCAGGATGTAGCTGTGGCCTCTATCTCTAACAGACAATTGATTTGCTATGTACTTCAGCAAGCCCCCACTTGTAAGGCAGCAGATTAGCTATGGGAAGCTTTGTTTTTTATCTACTACAGTTATTCATTAGATGGCATAAAACTTTGTACTGGATTCCTGTATATGTTTACATATACATATAGAAATTGACAGACCGGTAAAGCAGCACTTCTAGCCTTTGCGCTGAGCTTAAGTCCTACAAAATCTCTGCACTGCAGTTAGGTTCTATTCCTTCAGACAATGCTATAAGGGGATAAGAGCATCTCTACCATTGTTGGAAGGAATTAGCATCTTTAAAATAGTATTATAGCTCTCTGGGCCACATTCTTTGTTCCTGCAGACAAAAGCAGTATCACCCAGCTGGTGTCAGAGAACTCTGCTGATTTAATTGAGAATAAAGTCTGAGATTTTTAAGCATGAAAAGAAAACAATCCAGCTCCCTGAATGTAAGCTTTGCATATATATTCACAGTCCTTTTCCTGTCATTATTTGCACCATAAAAGCTTGCAGTCACATATGCCAAAAAGACTAAGCCACCTAAAAGCCTATAGAAGAATGGTGCTGCTCCATAAGCTTGTGAGTTTTTAGAGGACTTTCTCCTGCTCTGTAGGTGGGAAATAGAAGCCAGTGGTGAAATAAAGTTTACCTACAATAACAGGACAGACTGCTGGCTATGTATATTGGGACATCTGTAGACATTTACACCAGCCGAGAATCTGAACATGTGTATCTGAAATTACTGTTCTTCAGTTTTAAGAGCAAATGACTTTTAAATGGGAGGAAAACCAAAACCAAACTGTCCTGTTTACTTTGTCCTTCCCTGCTGATCGAAGATTGTGCGATTGTTTTCTGCACTACACACCATTTTCCAAGTGCTTCTCTCTATTTAGTTGGAATGCCTCAAGTGGCAATCTCCCCTTCCAGAAAAAGTTTATTTCCTAGTTTACTGCTTTTTAAGTTGGAACTTTCAAATGCAATCAACACTGTTTTAACTTTGCTCTCTCCTTGTAATAGCTTTGTAGGCTACTCCATTTACACAGAGCAGTTAGACTGATGCTAGGCTGTGCATCCTGCATAGTCCAAAGCTTCTTCTGTTATGAAGTCTAGACCTTACTTTGGCCAACTCCAAGATGTTACTGTTAATAGCCTGCACAGCACTTCCCTGCCCTGTCCATGGACTTAAACTCTGTAGCAGAGGTGATGTCTTTTTTTAAAGACTTCTTTCAAGACTGACTTCATACCTTACTTTTGAAAATAGTGCTGTGGAAAAGAAAAAATACAGTCGTGCAGCAGGAAGAAAGTTATGGTAATGCCATATTAGGATCAAAGCTGCTCCTCACCTTACGTGTTAATCTTCTCTTTATCTCTCGTTTTTCTTCTTGCTCCTCTTGCTCATTCCGGGCTGTAAGAGATATAAAGGAATGTCAAGCTGCAGACTTATCAAATATGCAAAGCGTGCAACAAATAAGCCTGTCCATCAGTATATTAATGTTTCAGGACCTCTCTGATACACAGCATGCCCCCCTGGGACTGGTGAACCTGCCTGACCCATAGCTTCTTTGCTTCTTCACACAATTCATAAACATCTACACAACCTTCCTTTCCCTGTGCTGGTACTCTTCATGTGTGCCACTCTGCCAAAGGGCCAGGCAATGAGCCATTATCTCACTGCTGTGAGGGGTTCAGCTATGATATGGTTTGATTCCGAGAGGTCAACAGCTGAAAAAGAAACATGTGTATAATTTTTTTTCCCCTCTGTGGAATGGAAATGGATAGAAAACTCAGAGTAGGGATGTTAGGCAACATCTGCAACTTCATATGACCTGAGCAGAGTGAAAAGAGAGCCTCCTTCCCTCCTTCATGAGCCTTCACAGCATTGTACTGGAGTGCAAAAACACATCCCAGGAAGTCCACTTTTAACAGTAAGCCAAAAAATCACATGCTACAAATTCTCACCAGGGTAAGCCTCAACCATGACCACTCGAGGGGGCAGTAAGATTTGACTACATTACCTTTTTTTTCAATTTAGGAACAGGCTCTCATGCATGTCTTGGCAATGAACTTTACTGAAAGTCAATAAAATCACAGGTTTCTGTGTACTCCACTACTCAGTGCATCCTGCATAGTTCAAAGCTTCTTCTGTTACGAAGCCTAGACCTTACTTTGGCCAACTCCAAGATGTTACTGTTAATAGCCTGCACAGCACTTCCCTGCCCTGTCCATGGACAGTTAGGATCTGTTTTAACTGCTTTGTTGATATCTGAATTGCTCCTTACTAGAATCAAGCCCAAAGGAAAGCAAATGCAACTCAGCTACAAGTACCCAGTGCCCATTGTGTGATTTGGTTTTCACTCAGACAGAACTAACTCAGGCACCAATAACTCTGTAGGGAAGCTACGGAAGACATCCAAGGCCATGTTGGGGTAGGAGGCTTGAACTACATCACTTAAATTTGGTCTAAAATAAATCCAAGAGGAGCAGGCACCTCTGGCAGAATGGTAGTAACAAAACAGGATTTTTGTTCAAGCCACTGTGTGGCAAAGTCACACAACGAGCAAGAAGGGCCGGGTGCCAGTTTTTTGCTGTTCAGGACAACAGAGAGCCACTCCAAGGTGATTGCTCACTGACTTCATCAGGACTGGGAATTCTCCACCAAAGTGGACAAAGAGCCCACCAATAGTTTGTATGATGCTTTATAACACGCCCATTATCTTTAAATGCCATTTTCCCCAAAATACTGCTTGCATTGTCTGGAAGAAGGAATCTGATATTGGAGCCAAAAGATTAGAAGACACCATGGGCTTACCAATAGGTTTTTAAATGGTAACTAGAATACCTATATTGTTACATATACTTTCATCTTTCAATAGTTTCTTTTCCTGCTGGGCTGGATTCTGGATTAGCAATTGGCGTTTCAGCAGTTTTTTTCTTCCCATTGTGTCTCAAATTTGGAGAAGCCAGGACTGCAAATAGCCACTCACAGAAGCACAGCCACTAATAAATCCTTTAAGATTAAGCCAGAGAGAACGCTAAATGGAGTCCACATGGTGCCTGGGCAGCACTGAAAGTATATGAGGGGTTATGTATAAACTGAGTCAAAGTGGTTCACTTTTGTACTCCGCATACAATGCCTTTCTTTTCTCCTCATTTCTCAGCCCATTTACCCACCTTCAGAGACAGCCAGGCAGGCTGAAAACCTTGGTCAGGAACAAGCTGGGAAGTAGGAATACATTCTCCTCTGAAAACAGAAAGTACTGTTTCTTTCATTTCTATTAAACAGTGCTGATCTACAGAACTGTTGCTTTATTTTATGTATTCAGGAGATGCTCTGTTTCTTCAGGGTTTACTGGGTCACAGTTTTCAGGCCTAATTTCTGTGCTAGTGTGAAATGTCCCCTGGCACATTCTGAGACCATCAGACCCCATCTACCCAAGTTTTTATGAGGAATTCATGCAAGCTTGATATGCCAGACTGACAAGTGAAGTATTTGTATCCATCACAGAAGTTGTACTGGGGCATGCAGGCATCCTTCCTTGTAAACTAACATGGCCTGCAAGTACTAATTTCAAAAAGAGTAGTTTAGTCTACACACTAACTCTACAGGTCTGTACTTCTCTGCATTGTGTGCCTTTGATTTCATTAGGAGTCACTGCCTTGGGTGCATGTCAGTGAAGGGCTGGTCAAGCACATGTCCCCCTGTTCTCAGTTTCTTTGCTGTGGCTGCTGTAATCTTACTGCTGCTACAAGCAAGTAATGGATTCTTGTAATTTAACAAAGACAGTGCTTTCATAAGTGTCCCTGCAGCACGGAGCTCGGAAGGGATCACTTCACTTACAGGGAATGAATGCACATCTGCATTTTGCCTCATTTCTTCCCATCACAACTGGCAATAATGCAGTTACACATCACAGGAACAAAACGATACTCAGTACGACAACTGCATCAAGGAAATGTCAGCTTTAACTGCAGAGGAAATCCTATTTACTTCATTTGGGAGAATGCTGGGGTTTCTTTTTGGTGTGTGCTGTGAACTGGGCTTTTGCAAACAACTTGAGCTGTTTACACAGAGAGTTTGAAGTCTTCATTATTGCATCCCATGTCTCTTTCTCCATAGGCTTCACTATATCTATCAAAATTCTCAGAAATCTAGGGAAAGGAAGAAAGTAATTCTGTACTGAACAGACACTATATTTACTTGTTTAAGGGTAGAATATTATTTTACGTATTTTTTTAAGCTGTGTAACTATTTTTAAATGTTTGTCCTGTTGTGCTTCACCAAAAATTAAGATGCCATGGGAATACCACCTTAGCTTTTCCTGTGACTATGACGTTGTTTGTCTACCAGGACAGACATGGTTTGGGGCAGATGCGTGCTTAAGAATCAAGATAAAAAAATCAATTTAGGAAATAAAAGTATAGTTCTGGATTCACAGCAATATTTTCAGGCACCTTTGTGTCATCTAGGAGCCTTTACTAAATTCAGAAGGAAACGGATGAGGCTGATAATTCCCCTGAAAAATGAAACAACTCAGGTCTCTGCGTGGGAGAGATTAGGAAATCTCTGATAGGACTCCAGCTTTGGTCATGTCACTTCTCCGCTTCTAACACTTCACCCAGAGCTGCTGCTTGAGACCCCCCTACCTTTGCACAGCCCCTGGCAGCCACAAGCACCAGTGCCAGGGTGGTGTTTACTGGTCACATACCAGTGCCAGGTGCTGCATGGCACGCACTGCTTCATGCTGGTAGCCAGAGCCAGGATGACAACATGAGCTGCTGAGAGAATTGCCCTCTGTCCCCATTAGCCTGAGCTCATTGTTGGTCATGTTGCAGGTTCCCCCTCCTCCAGCTGTCCTGGCAGCCTCCGTCCCAACGCAATCACAGAGGGACGTGCCACCAGTTCCCCAGTTTCTGCCCCCTTGAAGACTGAACTCCGCCAGCTGCTGGCACAGGGATGAATAGTAGGAGCATGGCTATCACAGGCTAACACAAAGAAATGGCTTTCCTGGCAGCCTTGGGCTCCCTGCACTCTCTTTGCTGTTTACTCTTTGCTCCTCTTTGCACTGATAGTGGTGTCTCTGTCTTCCCTTGTCTGCCATGCACGACAACATGAACAGATGAATAACATATTGGCAGTTTGATTCTGAAAAAATTTAATCAATCGTTTCTGCTAATTTCCAGAGAATCTGTCTTTTGCTACCACACTTCTATGATTCTGTGCAAGTCTGTTGTTTGAACAACAATAGAAGATACACAATGGACCAACCTATGATGCTCTTTTAAGGTACCATTTAGGAATACTTTTGTCTGTGTTCATTTTCAAAATTTTCCTGGAATGAAGGATTTAACAACTTGAAAAAGGAAGAAACTGTTTATTCAGTTCCCTATTTCTGAAGTACAACAACAATGAGATGAACAGATTTGTGTTCCTGTTAAAAATCAAACACTTCAGTGTGAGTAATGAAATGCATTTTTTTTTTCCCTATTCATTCACAAGATTACAAGGTTTGTGCTAGACTCAGTCCTGCTTCTCTTGGAACTGGTGACAACAGATCTAGTCACACAACTTAGCACAGGCTCTCCAAATGGTAGTCTGTCTCTTTAAAATATACTTTAATGATCTGAGAATCTACCGGTGAGTTTTTGGCTGATGTAAAGGAAGAGTTTCAGGGGAACATTTCACTGGAATTATCCCAAGAAACACAGGATTCTTTTTTGAATTAAATAAAGGCTCCACCTAAGTCTAGATTGCTGTGAAGGTTTTTAGCAAAACTCATCAAGCCATGCTCTAATGGCTTTACCAGCTTATAATGGGATGCTCGTATCCGTGTGAGAGCAGCACAGAAAGGCTTTTCAGAATGATCCTCTGTTGGGAACAGGACTTGCAAAAAAGATTCAGGGTTGTTTTTTTTTTTTGTTCCCAAAGGCTGTTCATTCATGTGTATTTACTGACTGCAATTTTAATGAATTATTTCTGCAGCTCTGAATGTTGCTGCAGACTTGCACATTTACTTGCATTTATGATGCACTTTGTTTTTATTCGTAATGCACATATGGAATAGCCGATGTTTTATAAAAAGAACCCACACAATATAAATCTAAACTAATGCAAACTAGCTGGCTTCAGATTCAATGTCAGTAGTATCAGGACTTACGTTTCAGAATGTTCCTCTGCTCCAATTCTTCAGCTGTCGGCCTCTGGCTCAGTCGTCTGCGAAAAAAGTCCAAGATCAGTTTCTGGACCATATCACATCCTCCTCAGCTCACTGTCTTTGAGAGTTTTTTTGAGGTGTGGAAGGCGGAGCAGAAAGTGCCAACGCTGCTCCATTATGCACTTGGTGTGCCTGGCCCATGCGTGACACAGACCATGCTTCACTTTTGCAGTTTCCTCTGTGTTCAGCCCATGAAAGACGAACTACGTTATGTCATCTTAGGCACAGCACTCCCACCCCTACCCCAGGCAGAGCTGCTGGGAGTTAAGCTACACAGATGTCTTCACTTAATTTCCTTCCTCCCATGCCTGCTTCCTGACTCGCACAAGCACTTCTAGCTGAGACCCTGCTAACCCTCTCCCTGCCCTCTTGTGAGCCTCCAGGCTTGTCCAAACAGCATCTGAACAGGCAGCCTGCAGAAAAAACAAGGGACAGTTTTGGCAGTGCTGAGGGCAGAACAATAGTGGCACTCCTCCTCCACAGCTCCACTCCCCTCCTCCTCTGGTGGCTTGTATTAAACCTTACAGTGAAGATCAGCATAACTTGCTTGTCAACCTGTAGGACAGATTCACAACCAATGCAATCTAATTACAAACGGAGGCCTGAGAGCAGAAACAATCTGAATATTCAGAATACAAAGCAAAGCAGAAAAGCACAAAGGGATCTTGGGGAAAACAAAGAGAACCACTACGATGACATCAGAAGTCAACACTGCTGGGCCTGCTCCTGCTCTCACCAGGCTCAATGGGAGTTTTGTCAGTGCTGCCAGTGACAGGACATCGCCTTCTCATCCCTCAGGCATAGTCATTCAGGGAGGTACGGATAGGGGCAGACTTCAGAGCAGGGGATCATGTCTGCACCAGATAGTTCAATCCCCTGCTTCGTTCAGCAGCCTCTGGACTGACCTCACCTGGTGCACAGGGCTGGAGCGCATGGGATGGGCAGGAGCTTCACCTTCTGTATGAAGGAAAAAGTTTGGGTAACTGATTTTACACAGCCTGAAGATTTCTGCTGTCAGAAGAGATTTCAGCTGTACTGCCTTTGGGGCCATTTTCCATCACTAAGTCAGATCATGGCCCTATTCCAGTGCAGAATTTGGAGTGACTGGCTTTGCCTCTTTGCCATGGCAGATCAATCATGTACCTCACTTGAAAAAGCATCGATAGGGACAGAAACTTGACATAATTCAGAAGTAAAGAACACCTACAAAGTACATTGAAGATGAAAGTACTGTTCGAATGCTTGCTATTACCATCTTTAAGATACAGCAGCTGTTGCTAGTGGAATACTTCATCTCAGTATTAAGAAGAAATTAAAGCTATTATATTTCTATGAGCAGTTGAGAATCAAAGAGAATAAACTGCCAAGTTTAGGTCCACTAAGAGTTTCTGCAGAAACCGAGTTATATGAAGCTTTTAATCCACCACACTGCGATGTTTCTCAAGAGGAAGCATCACATGAATGTTCAGGACAGACTCCATCCAGCCAGTATGCAGCGCTTCTATAGAAACAACACAATAAATGTAAGGAGACGTCAGTTTGAAAAGAAGGCTTCCAAAAAACTCCTCCTCTTCCAGAAAAAAAAGATGATTAAAAGACTCAGCTAACAGTTTTGTCAAGAATGGTTCACATTGGACCATTTCGAACAAAAGGCACAGGTTTTGTCTATCTACATGAATGATTTACATAAAAGAGCAAGTCTTCCATGTATTTACTTCTCAGTAGCTGCCATAAAGTAGATGAATTTAAACAAAGTTTGTACTTCACTTTGTCACTGCTTCTACACTGTGGTGAGTGATTTCCTCCAAGTGTGCCCTACACATGTATCCCCATCTTCTGTGCAGCTCAGAGACCTACACACTATGCAGTTCTTCCCTAAGATGCCCAGTAGGAGGTCTAGTGAAAACCAGTCAGAAACACCTGTGTTCCCCATCAAGAATCAAAGCATTTTACGGATGCCATAAAATACCTTTTTCAGGCTGCAATGTTCTCCTGCCTCAGTGATGACCACTGTTCTAAAGGCATGAAGTCACGTGGCAAAAAAAACATGGTATTTTTGGTAGATACAGTCTAGAGATCAAGAGCTCTTGATTTTCATGGACTGCTGCTACATTCCCATTTTCACCTCATTTTGGGTTGACTGGGCCTGCTCCCTCATTGTTTGTTTCTCTGATGAGTGAAACAACCCCTTCCCCAGTCCTTCTCATCCAGGCTATCACAATTATTTTTCTTGTTCTCCTGCTCTTTTCATTTCATTTCTTTTGCTTCCACAGTGACTTCCATCCCCAAACTATCTCTGAACTCTACAAACTCCACTAGCTCCTCAGAAAAGCCATCTTTCAGTTTTTACTTTTTCCCTCTTAACTTTTGGGTTTGCCATAGGTTGGGCAGCTGTTAACATTTTTGAACATCTCAGTTCTAGGTACTATCCTATAATTAAATAAATGTTGGCAGCTCTTGCTTTGTTATTGTGGCTGCAAAGATAGATTTTTTTTTTCCACACCTAATTTCCGTGTACCATCTTCAGTGCACTGTTGAGATCTTAGCAAACAGTAGATGTGATAACTCCACTCTTTGTCTTTCCTTCCTGTGTTGCGCAGAACAAAAATATTAACGAAGCCCACCTAGATTGCAGAGGCTGATTTCAGAGGTTTGATTGCTGGATTGCTGCTGTGCCTTCCTTTGTTTAACATCACAGGGGCTGCATGAGGCTGTCAAGAGGCCAGAGGTCAGGAAACAAGTGTCTAATTAGCAGCACAATCAGAACAAACAGGAGAAAAAGGAGGTGAGAAATGATGTGGCAGACCTCCTGCAATAGCAAATAAAGGAACTGCTTATTAAAACTATCAGAATCAAGTGGGATGCAAGTTATTGATCAGAATGGGAACTACGTTTTGTGGAGCTGCAGGAGTGTAGATATCTGACCAAGGGAAAGACAGGCCTTAGAAAGCACCAGCCTTTCAACTGTTCTTTCTGTACTTAAAGACCTTCATGTAAGCATGCTTAACCATGTGTGAATATGCCATGCTTTTTGTTTTGCAATAAACATCAGGCATTCAAGAGGGCAGGGAGGCATGCTGCTCCTTGTGCTCTGCAATGTGTTGTCTGTTTTACACTTCATACGTTTTTGTGGTATTGTTAATAGTGGTTTTATGAGTACACTGATAAAGATTTCCCTACCAAAAAATAAAAAAATAAAAAAATCAAACCTTCTTGAGATTTCTGTTGACATAAAGGAAGCCTTGTTAAGATTTCACTGAAAATATAATACTCAAATGAGATGTCAGTGAAAAATAAAAGTTTGCTCAGATTTATAAAAATAAACGATGGCAAACTAATTTTCTGAATTAATTCCCTACAGGATCAAAACACACCACAGTCTTTGTGCTAGCACTATACAGTGCTCATTTCTTAGTAAAAACTTTGCTGTTTTTATTTCACTTCCATTTTTTTCTTTCTGCTTTGTTGAACTTGTTCAGGTCAGGGCTGAGCACGTCATGGTGGATGACCAAGAGTTTGGGGGCATGAGGAACAATCGCTTGCAAAGTATACTGCCCTCAATTTAAAGTACTGGCTGGTGGGGACGCAGTCTCTTCAGGGAGTAAGAAGGAGGACAGACAGCATTTTCACTGATGGATGCTACTGCTTGGAGCCTCAGAACGGGAAGTTCCTGCTTAATGCAACAATGTGCAATAAAAGGAAATACTGGCTGTACACCTCCCCAGGCAACACCAAAAACTTAAGAGTCCACACAGTGATGCTTAGCCTGCTCTGCAGTGTAGTCATGCCCAGAGGACAGTGGCTACCTATCTGCAGAGCCCTTCTGTCTGGTAATACTTCTGAAGCAAGGCACTCCTGACTGCCTAGGCTGTCCCCTGACTAACAGTCATGGTTTTTATCTCCACAGTCTCTTGCAGTGCTGTGCATGAGTTCAGAGAAAGACTTGGTTAATGTCGTTCATGTATGGTGCTGGGTTGGCGGTTTTTAGATGTGTAGAATTCCTCTTTGTCTGTTTTCAGAGAGCAAGAACATGTAAGAGCTTACAACAGGGTCATCTGTAAGTATAAGAACCGGATCCAGAACATGGCTTGCTGGAAAATGACACCTCATTTAGTTGCCAGGCTTGTTAACTCCAAGAGTTTGCAGATACAAGAGGCAGAATTCAACAGCTCTCCAGTGCTTGAATGGTGACATCTGTTGGGCATGACCTTTGAGCAGCAAACAGGTCACAGGTGGTCACAACAGGGCATGCAGAAGTATAGAGAGGTGCCCACAACACCACCAACACATTCTGGAGCTCATCCATGCTCACAATCTGTTCCTATGGTATAAGTCACCACGACATAAAGTAACTTCTGAGTGCAAGGGGTTATATCTTCTGGAGTAGCTCTTAAATTAATTCTCTAGAAGCAAATCTTTTTACTTGAGTGCATCTGGGTTCATACCACCCTAGAGACTGCTCTAACAGAGGAGCTGGGCACATGAGAAGGAAGCTGCTACAAAGAAATACTTGTCGCATAGCTCTTTACTTGGCGTAAATGAGCACAACTGAAGCCAGCAGAGCTGTGCTGATTTAAATCAGCTATATAATTCAACATGAGGAAAATTCAATGGCAGTAAAGAGTCTTACTATTGCTTAATTTAGCATGCCTTTCTCAATAATAGTGCTGATAGCAAAGCAATATTGATGAAGGATAACTTACCAGGGGCTCTTTGTACTCCCATGACAAATGCAGAAAATTGGAAGATGAAAATGGATGTGAAGAAAAGCTTTTATTTGCTTGTGACAGTTAACTGTTAGCAAAGGGCGAGAAAAAAAATGACCTCCTTTCCTTATGCTGCTGCACAATGAGCAAAAAATAACTGTAAGCTCAGCAGCTCACCTTCTCTGAACTGTCAGCCCAGATACTGTCAGCCAGACTTAAGAGTCTACAGAAAACTATCTTTCTCCTAACAGGATTTATAAAATGGGATTAACACAGTTTTATCCATCAGTGAATGAGCTGAAGGGATATTAAATAGAAAATCTCTATCCAAAGAGGAAAACGTAAGACTTCTACACCATTACGATTTCTGCGCTAGACTCCATTAAGATGTTGGGTAATTTGTGGGATACATTATCTCCTCCTTTAAGCTCTCCTCCTGGTGTGACAAGTCTCTAGGTATCAGTCATGGTAACACTCTTTATAACTGTTTTTCTTGAGAAATTAAGGCAATAAAACCATAAGGAGCATTTGCCACGACTCAGTTACCATGTAATGACTACTCCTCACTTCCCTGTTGACTCTAAGCATTCAGCCTCTTGGAGACTGTAGCGTTCCTGCAGCTAAAAAGAGGCCTGTGGTAAGAGCAGTCCACAGGGGGCAGAGACTCCTGGTCACCCCTAAAAGAAGCACCACTGAGAGAGTCTCAATGAGAACTATTTAGGAAATTTTGGTAGGATGTGCTTGCTTGCAGCAAAAACAAAACAAAACAACAACAACAACAAAACCTGCAAAATATCAGTTGGAGATCTAAGTACTTCCTGATGCTGCCTTCGCATCTCAGTTTGTTCCCTGGGCTGCACCACCTGGTCCAGGATAGCTAGAGCAGTCCCATGCTCTGAAGGAGAGAGGTAGCACTTGGGCTTAGCATCTCCTCTGAGTGCACTGCTGGAAACACCAAGTGGTCCAGCACATGAAACAGCAGAATGACATCTCCTATAGCATGTTTGCAGACATGCATCTAGAAGGGCTGTGCAAGAAAATAACATTTTCAACAAAAAACGTTTCAGATCTTAATTTAGGCTTTAAGCAGCCTCCTTCTGCTCCTCAAATCATGCTTATTCCAGACTTTGTTTTGTGTTGAGAAACACAATCAGTAAATACTTTAAATCTCTACCTAGTCTAGATTGCCATGAAGACTTTTAGGAAAACTTATCAGTACTTTTTCTGCTTACTCTAGCATCTGAATAGTGGAAAATAAAACCAAGTGGGCACTTTGTCTAAAACTTTTTTTCATTCTTTAGCCCTTGTGAATCATTCTAGACTCACTGCTCAATGTATTCTTTCGTGTTTAAGCTGATTGAGGAATTGATTTACTTTGGTTTTGTTTACTCTTGGGAAGATACAAGCTCCTCACAAAACAATAGGCTGTCCACATTAGATCAGATTAGGTCTCCTGGGGAAAGAGAATCATGTTCAAAATGTAGATTTCAACAATGCACTGGGCCGACGTTAAGCTGAAATCTTGTCTATCATATACAGAACACATTTCCATAAATACCTAAAAAAAGCAGGATCATCTTGGTCTGTGGACTCTGCCTGTTACGAACTTAAAGGAATGACTAGAAAGTCCTATAGCTCTGAGCAGAAACAGAGTTATACACCTAATAATGACACATCCAAGTCAACAATCTTTTGTAAGATCAGAGGAGTTTCCAGAGAATCTTCCTCTACAAAAGGGACTGTGGTATCACAATGCACAGACCTGCTTTTCACCAAGGAATGATCAGTTTCTTATTGTTTTCTCAAGATAAAGCCACGCATTTCCAAAAATTCAGACTTCAGCTCCTTTTTCAGTGATACTAACTGCAAAATGGCTACTGATATCTTGAACACTGCAAGAGCACACAAGATAGTCGCACAACTTGAGCTCTAAAATGGAGCTTCCTCTGTTTCATTATCATATTGTTTCATTATCATCAGACCTTTTAGCCAAATGCTAGCTGTTCACATAAACTACCACCATAAAAGTTTAATTTTGAAAAAGGGCACGGAGGAATTAAAACAGTTCTACCATATGAGCTTTGTAGCATTAGCTCTCAAATCTCTTATCCCTAACCCCAACAGCAGAAGTCCAACAACTGTAGTAGGAAACAAAGAATAATCTTTTTTTGGAAGAGAGGACTTACTATGTATCTAATTCAAGAATGTATTTTTGGAACAATAAAAATTGGATATTTTTGAGCACTAAAAATGCAGAAGGCGAAAGAAAAAAAACATTCAAAAGTGGTAGTGATTGTGAAGCTTTGAGAAAAGACATCAGCTTCTACAAAAGTAGTCATACTCAACTGAAAGCTGATTTCACAAAGTGTAATTCACAGTTCAAGGTCAATCCATTAATGACTTGAATGAATAAAACGGCACTGCAAAAATCAGTCTGATTTGAACAGATGTGCTTGTTATCTATGGCATTATTGCGGCTACTTACTTTTAGAATCTTTTCTCTCTATAGTTCGTGGTTTTACGTCTGCGAACAAACATAACAAGTCTTTAAAGATGCATTTTTTAAAGGAAACATTTGGAGGCTAAATCTTAGAAACATTATTTTTCCTTACTCCTCATAAGACATCAAATTTAATATTCTTTTTTGCCAAAGATCAGTGTTTGGAGGCTTCTCCTACTACTTTCTCAGTTTTGAAGTGTAGCCTTTGTACTTGGAAAATCTGTAGAAAGCCAGATCCCATTAATACATTTGTAAAGGTGTCCTCCATTTTCTGTAGCTGAAGACCTTGGACTATCTTAAGGACCATTCAGCCAAACCACAGACCTGACAGAGTCCCAGATCCCTTCACTCTCAACCAAACAAGTTGGTTGGTGTTTTTAGAAACTTAGATTGAATAAATGTGGAGTCTCCCTCTTGTTTCCAGTCCTTGACTGCTTATTCCCATAAAAGTTACTCTTGAAAGTACACTCATCTCCACGGAAAAGCTTAAGTAACAAAGTCCACTTCCACCTTCACGGGTCCCTCTGCCCTGGCTCCTGATGCTCAGGGAAGCTCATTCAAGCAAGGCTTGATATAGGAACAAAACAGTTATTCTTGTAAAATGTGTAGTAGCCTAGAGATGGGGATAGGAAGCAATTTTTTAGGCAGGAAGATCTGTGGGTTCAGTAAAGAGAACTGTAGAGGGAAGCTGAGATGAGTATGGGAGCACAGCCTTATTTCTCCAAACTCCTCTAAAATGCACTGATCTTTCCTTCCTTTGGCAGTTCTCCTTTGAGACACCTACAGCTGTCACAGGCTTACATTTTGCCAATGCTGAGAAGTGGTTGCTGGCTCCAAGGAAGTGCTAAGAGCTGAGGCACATAACAGAAGAGCCATCTCTTTTACACATTTGATTTAGCTAGCATGAAAGTAAGACCTCCTGATGAGCCTTTGTGTCCTACCATGTTGATGTGGTGAATACATACGGAACATGATGACTGTATCTTCAAAACCTGTGCATAAGTAGATATCTTACACTTATGGCACTGTAAGTATGTTACTTACTTAATTAGAAAAGCAAAAGCAACCTGTCTTCTAATTTATATAGCCACTTGCACAACTGCAATCTTAAAAACACCAAGTCAGAATGAGCTAAAACATGTAAGCAAACAAAATTGCTTAATAGTCCAAATAATCTGTGAATTTAGTGATGAAATTCAATTCAAAATACAAAAAGATGTCGATTCTAATGAAGGAAATTTGCGTGGAATGTTTTTTCCAATTTGCTGATGGTGGGCCCAACACTTTTATGGCTAAACTAAAGTTTCCTCTGTTACTACAGCAACTACAGACCTCTCAAAAATGGAAACAAACAGAAAACTTAGGCACTGTGTTGTTTTGTTAAAGTCCACTTTACCAGCATTAGCATGAAGAAAGGCAAGTAAACACTAATGCACAAATCAAATTCATCTCCAAACACTTTGAGTATGGGAATGCAAAAAAAAATCAACTTACTTTCTGAGAAAGGAATCACAATCTAAAACACTCAGTGACTCAGAAAATCTACCATACACGAATTCTAAAGAAACACTTTCATAACAGAAGTTGGCAGTACCAGTAATGCAGAACCATAACAATTCTGTTTCTGGAAGAAAGGATGCATAGGAAATAGCATGGCCCCCGTATTTTGTCTTGTTATTGAAGTGGAAAATTCCTCAAACAATTTTGAGAGCTTTAAGAGTGATTAACTATATTGTGTCAGTGACATTTCAGTCTCCTAGACTATATAAAAGGCAGCCTAGCTTATAAAGAGCAGTGAATTATTGCAAAACGTTCACTTGGAGATCGAGAATTAGGCCTGGGTCAAACATTTATGACAAACAGAAAAATTGCCAAAAATTGCATTCCAGCAGGTCAGAAACTATGTACAAGATGAGGTCAAACTTGGTGAACAGTTTCAGCTGAGGAAACAGTTTACTAGACACTACTTGAAAGAGTTTAAAAAAGCATTAAAAATACACTGGATAAAATATTTGGTACTGGCCTGAAATTGTATTTTTCATTTTGTAATAAAAATTTAACTCCTCACTGTGCTATTTTTATTGTTTTCTCTCCCATATTTGTTACTTACTTTGTTCCAGCCGAGTACCAAATGTGAAAAACTCCTTATTCAGCCAACTACAGTAGACAAAACTCTTCTTGCAGTAACTGTGACAGCAATTACAAGCACAGATTTACTGAAGCAGCTTACAAGCTCTTCCCAGCAGCAGCATTGCCAGCTGCAGTGCAGATGTCTGGGTCATTCCTGTCCATTTAACAGTCACATCTACATCTGGGCTACCTGCTGATTAGACTGAATCTTTACATGTGTTTTACAACATTGATTTTTTTGTTCACTGCTTGCAAATTCAGTTCTTATCTTTCCAGGTAACTACATGTTTCATCACCTTACCCAGAGATTTTCCTATCCTCTAAATTCCCACCTTGTTCAAGGACACAACCCCATTCCAGATGGCATATATTTAACACCTTAACTACCACTTCTGCCCCTATGCACTGGCAAAACCCAGAAATATACATGTGTATATTTAAATGGCAGCATCTCCTGAAACATCAGTGAAAACAAACCGCACCTGAGGCAGAAGATACCAAGAATGGCTGCTTTAAAAAAAAAAAAGAGACATTCACCTGTCTACCCTTTAAAAATACACACTTTAGGAAACTGCATGGCAGTGATTTTGACAAGGTATCAGACACTATCTAATCAGACTTATATCACCATCTTTACATTTAAATCTGGTGGCCTAAAAGCATGATGACAAGTCATTTTTTTTGGGGGGGAGAAGTCTTGTTCCATCTGCATTTTATTCTCTTGCAATTACTGAGATGCGTATAATTACCCTGAGGCTAAATTTGGACCACAAAGTGATAATCCTTTTTTGTTGCTTCATAAGTATTCCACAGTAAAACAAATGGAATGTTATAAAGAAGCTTATTACACTGAATAAGGAATTAGCAGCAGGAATCAATAATCTCCAAAGTAACACAGATCCTCTTCCCAGGCAGATACTCTTTACTTCAAAACAAACAGAATCAAACACAGGAACCAAAACACTTCCAGGGGGATGCATGTGATATGCTGAATAGGCTGCAGTCTTTCTTCTTTTTATGCATAGTGCAACATCAGCTTTTACATTTTTCCCCTGAAGCTTCAAGGGATTGGTTCAGTGCCCACTGAATCTCCAGTGTCAGTTTTCCAACTAAGATCAGGTGTGTGTACACATTACCCAGCTTCCTGAGACACTATCAAAGTAAAAACCTGCTTGACTATCACATTATAGCTGCTGAGGGGAGAGCAGTGGCCTTCTTTCTTTCTTTCTTTTTTTTTTGTTTAATTAGAGCAAAGTTGAAGAAACGACCAGCTTACCTCTTCTTTATATAACATGGGAGAGAAGCTCATTCCTGTCTTAAATAAGCCATTGGTTTTTTGAGCTCCTTATTGATCCAAATAGCTTATTCAGGCAGAAGGGCTAAAGAGGGTTATTATTTAGAGTGCTTTGTATGTCAGTTAAGCAAAGTATGCTTGTTGGTGGCTGCTGACAGGCCACAGCAGAGGCCTAGATTTCCCTGCAGGGCACGCTCAGATGACTAGAGATGCCAGAACTGATAAAATTCTGTCCTAGGCATCCGGTACTCTGTTTCCGTGTCACTGTCTTGCTTCCTGCATCCCCAGCTGAAGGCAAGGAGAGGGGGCTGAGAACTGGCACAGTTATCCAGATAAAATCCCTTCTGAACGTGTACTCATACACAAAATGCTGGTAAAACTGGAGACTGCACTTACTGCTGTAAAAGGCTGCAGATTGGTATTAAAACACACTGCCTAGGATGGTCTGTGCAAACAGACACAGTGTCTGCTTCCTAGTTTCGCTTGACTTCATTATTAAAATGTGCAGTCTCTCATGCACTGGCATTGAGCTCAGCCTCTGCTTCCAGCCTATGTGGGCCAAGGCCATGCAGACTTGCTTTTTGCTTTACAAGCATACTAAATTCACATCTGTACCTTATAGTTTATTGGGTGTTAAGCCCACTTTCATGACTGGAGGTTATCTTGTGCTAACAACTTTGCTCCTGCTCTGCATAGCCCAGCTAACAAACACCAGCTGCTAAGAAAGAGAGGGAAAAATGTCTCACAATTACTACAGTGTCAGACTGGTTTGAACAGCGTTACTGGCAAAATGTGTATCAAATACATTTATCCGTCCTGCTTCCTATTAGATACATTAGAACATTATTTTATTCTGCACTATTGAAGATCTTTGCTGTTCTAAAGGTAACAGACAGCAGCACTGCAGGCTGCCTGGGACATTTCTGAAAGCAACAATCTCCTTTTCCCAAACAGAGAGCAATAAATTGCTGTTTGTTGTCTCTGGAACAGAGAGCTTGGAAGCAGATTACCTTTTCACTTCGAAATTCTGCTTTGGATAGTCAGAAAAGCTAAAAAAAAAAAAAAAAAAAAAAAAAAAAAAGAAAATCTGTAAAATAAACAAAGAATTTGAAAATCCCTTGGAAGTGAAACTGGGAATTCGCAATGGCAGGAAAGGACTGAGGGTATGGGGAAATGCAGGACTGAAGAAAATGTCTGTTAGAAGTCGAGCATCTGGAGTCGATTTCCATGCAAACACAATGTGTCTGTGAGATGTTCTTGTTTAGAAACTGAGTTCTGGTCATTTTTTCCACGCAACAAACTATAAGGACTTTGCTCTTCACAGATAACCCAATACTCTCTTGTAACTGAAGTGAGCTGGAGACTTTTATTGTCTGCATGTAATAGTAAGACATTTGTCAGAGCTTGTGACCTGGCTAAATTGTCTGTGCTGGTACAGCCATTGTGGAATAACCTGAAGCAGAATAAAACATTGTAGGGAATTGTATTGGAATAGCTTCACGAGACATACTCACAGTAACCTTAGAGTGGGGGAGAGGGCAGAGACTAAAAATGTGGGAAGGTCTGAGACAGAATTTGACCACTGTGCACTGCCACAGGCACATGAAAATCAGGCAACAATCCTGTACGCTTCAAAAGCCTAAGATGCTGCCAACACTCTGAAGACTTGTGCAGCTTTTTCTGATGCCTTACGTTATCATGTAATCACTGAATGGTTAGGGTTAAAGGGCCTGTTCTTGCAGGACCACCCAGAACAGGCTGCCTGGGACCAGGATCAGATGGCTTATTAGTAACTTTGAGGGAGAAGACTCCGCAACCAGCTCTAGAAACTTTTGCCACTACTCTGTTTCCATCATAGTAAAAAAGAGTTTCTCGATGTTCAGATAAAATCTTCTGTGTTTTGATTTGTGTCTGCTGCCTCTTACCCAGCCACTGGGCACCACTGAGAAGAGTATTCTCTCCATCCTCTTTGCATTCTCAGGGATTTATACACAATGATAAGAACTCTTCTTCTCCAAGCCTCCTTCTCCAAGCACTTCCTCTTTCTCAAACATGCCCTCTGGATGACAGCATGAACCCATGCAGCAGCTGTCACTCCTCCCAGTTTTGTGCAGCAGGCAAACTTGAAAGGCCAGTCAATTCATCATAGAAGTTTATCAACTTGGTCAAGCACGACTTCTCCACAGTGATTCCATGCTGACTGCTCTTGATGACATCCTGGTCTTCCACGTGCCTGGAAATGGTTTCCAGGACTAGTGACTCCATCGCTTTCCTGGAAAATGAGGTGAGGTTGACAGGCCTGTAGTCCTCTGGGTCCTCCTAGAGATAGGAGGTATGTTTACTTTCAGTCTTTGGGAACTTCTCTTGGTCACCCTGCTTGTTTAAAAGATGATGGAGAATAGCCTTGCAGTACCATTAGCCAGCTTCCAGCATTTGTAAATGGACCCTTTTAGAGCTTAAACATGTCCAGTTTGCCTAAGTATTCCCTGAACTGACTCTCTTCCACTAGCGTACATTTTCCTTGCTCCAGATTTTCCACTTGCCTCTCAGACCTGAGACTCCTGAAGGCAAGCTTTGCTAGTAAAGACAGGAGGAGAAGGCATTAAGCACCTCACCCTTTTCCATGACCTGTGTCATTAGGTCCCTGCCTCATTAAAGCAGTAGTCCCACATTTTCCCTAGCCTTCCTTTTGTAAACTATGGCATGAATTTTGACATCTTTGAACAAATTCAACGTATCTTTTGACATCTTCAAACAGATTTGATTCCACTTGGGCTTCAACTTTCCTAAATTCATCCCTGCATGATTGGACAGTGTTTGTATACTCCTCCCAGCTCACCTGCCCCTGCCTCCACCTTCTGTATGCTTCTGTTTTGTGTTCAACTTTGGCCAGGAGCACCTCATTTATCCATGCAGGCTTCCTGGCATTTTTGCCATTCCTGAGCTTTGAGGAAGTGATCCTTGAATATTAAGCAGGTTTCTTGGACCCCTCCTTCTCTTGAAAGTTCTAACACTGGCCTTAATTCTTAAAACATGAAATGTCAAGTTACAAAGGAACAGAACTCGGAGAAAGGCAAGACATAATGAAAGGCAGGTGGTACAACCAAATCTGAGGCAGTCAGGTTTGCAGCAATGAGTGAGGAAGCTGAGACAAGTGAGCTGGCACGACTCTCATTCCTCCACTGATGACTTGCATTTCCTTGTGCTCTCTTCACATTTGCTCTAAAATCCTTTAGACAGAGGTCAGCTACTCTACAGTGCCTTGAAACAGAGGGTGGAGGTGGATTTACTAGCACTACTAAACTTTGAGGAGAAATAAGACACAATACTTAGGAGACTTAGTCAAGGGAAAGGGGAATAAAAGTATCCCTCGAAAATGTGCCATACATGGTGGACTTTGGAGGCAAAAATCAGACATTTTCACTGCTGCAGAGCATCCTTTCAGCTGTCATATTACATTAGAAAACATAATGGGGCTCTGAACGCAATAGAATTAGCGCAGTGTAAAATACTGGCAGCTGTTCTATCTGCAGTAGCATATTAGACTATTCACTGGTCTTCAAGAGAAGATGAAATTGATGGTGGAGTATCACATAACTTTACAGTATTTATCTCAGAATATATGACTACCTGAAAGAGAAAAGTGTTAAGGAAGACCACAAAGTGTCAGGAACAGGAAAGGGAAGGAGTTTCTGGGATGGTTTAGCCCCTGGGACATCAGGCACCTGTTTCTCTAAGAGGAGAAAAGGAGGTTTTTGGAACATCTGGAGAATGTTTTGATGAGAGCATTCAAGAAGGAACTGAACTCTCAGTCTTGAGAGTGATATGCAGATGAGATAAGTTGAACTTAGCTGTAAGCCTGGCTCCAAACAAACTGACTCCTGCCTGGCAGGCTGTCTCCTTTTATGGAGAAAGCCTGGATATGAGGATGGGGAATTCCTTACACTGGGGCAGAGAATGCTTTAGGAAAGGCAGAGATCACAATTCAGGTGATACCATTCCCCAGAGCAGCCAAATAGTCCAAATGCTCATTGCTTACACTGCTTTGGGCTTAGCTGGAGGTGGATGAGCCGATTAGGCCACAAAAAAACTTTCATGGCAGATGGCCCAGAACCTTTCCCTGCAGCTTCTGCAAAGACCTCCTGAAGGCAGTATTTACTTGAAGTTTGCATCGCCTGGGATGCTCCCCAGCAGGGTCTGGGTGCAACTAAACTGCCACCTGCCAACCCACCAGACGATAAGGGTTCCTAAACATGCTGCCTCTGCATCTCCACTGGCCCTGTGCACATAAAGGAGAAGAGAGACTCATTTGAGCAGAGTTCCCTGGCCCTGCTGAAGGAATGATCTGGCATCTTTGCAGCCTCTGCTGTTTGAGATCAGGGTCTGCTGCTTGCACAGCTTGCTTTTATATCAAAGACAGTTGATTATGGAGGAAAGATGATTTCTGTCATGATTACTGCAACAAAACGAATTGTGAAGACCTTTCCAGAGCACCAATAAACTCGGATACTCTGCAGGATAAATTGTCCAGCCTTACATTACAGACGCTTGCTCATTTAGCAGATACAATATATTGAATGCTTATTTTATTAATTACCGATTAGCCATCAGTGTTCTGCCTCCTGAATTCAGGGATGTCAGTGAAGAACCATGTGGCTGAATTTACCATGGTGCTAAAATATGCTTTTGCTGTTGTTTGCTGGTTTGCAAACTATTCATCAGAAGGGTGAGCTATGAACGTTAAAGATAGCATACTTGGAGATACATTGATGTGGTTTACTGAAATTGAGAACACTTCCTCTTCTTTAATGTTATTAACATAAACAGTAATTTTACATGGTTGAGTCCGAGGTTAAAGGATTGACTTTAATCCCCACGTATGGACTGCACAGTGGCTTTGAATTCCACTGCACTGAAATATGAGCATAATTCTCATCTGCACTTACCTTTAGAAGACCAGTTGGAGATTTCCTGCATGTATGCAAAAAGCTCTTCATTTCCAAGTGATCCTTATGCTAATACTATCTATTAGGGAAAGCAAGTTCAAACTCTGCACCAGGTGTAATGACAAACTAATTAACTAATTAATTTTCTTGGCACTGGTCCATTTATCCAGAAGGTATTTAATCTCATATAAAACACATATGTGTATAACATTAAATTCTATTAACTATATGGTTAGTTGTTCAGAAAGTTAGTTCTGTTTACTCACATACAAAAAGCCGAGTATGGAATTCCCATGTTTCTGCACGGAGACATGACTGTGTACCCAGCAGTCCAGCTTGTGCTCACAGTAATAACCACAGTACACATACATAAGCACATGTATATTTAAAAGCTTGTAAAAGCTTTTAAAAGATGTTTAAAAAAGCTTTTAAAAGATTGGAGTCTGGATGAAAAATTGGTTTTATGTGCCTAGCTCCTTAAAGTGGGTTACGAATGTTAATCTCCTGCACATGTATTGTCAAATAGGATATAACAAGGGGAGAAATACAAACAGTAACTCCAAAATCTGAGTATGGTTTCCTCTGTCCTCCCCTGGTCTTCCCAGTACATGAAGAACATTGGCATCAGGCTCTCAGGATGGGGGAGAAGCCAGGGAACCCCAGGAGAGGCAGAGAAATGCTTTTGATCAACATTAAGGAAAGAAGGGAGAGAGGGGTCGGAGTGTTCCTAGCTGCCGTAGCTGCTTACTGGGCACATGGAAGAGGACAAAGCCTGGCTTTTCTCACAGGTGCTTGGTGGTGGAAGGCACCAGACCACAGTGGAGCACATGCAACTCCCAGCTAGGCTGCCCCATTTTTGTTTGTTAGCATTAAACAGCAAAAGAAAAATAAAAATGTTTCTAAAGCCAGAACACAACATCTTGAAATTACTTCCTAGTTTGTTTCAATTTTTATTAATATTTGTCATACTTTCAGTCAAGAGAGCACTGTGTGGACTCTACATGGCCTTCTGTTTACTGGAGAAATAAAAGATGATTTCTATTACTGACATAAGCTATTTCCTTGTTACCGCCACAAGCTTTCATTATATTATATATACACTATATATCACCATGAATAATTTTGCCCAGCAGAGAAATGTGGCTTCCTCTGAGGTAAAAGCTGACAGTGATTTGACAACTAAAAGCAACACTACAATCAATTCAGGACAGGAAATGAAGGATACCACACCCCACTGAATCTGCAAAGGAAACAAAGGTAGACTAAATATACTTGTTGTCGGAATAAGTTAGATTTTGAATACAGACTGTCAGAAGAATTAGGGGGCTGAAGTGGATGGAAACTCTGAAGAGGAAATTGTAACTCCATAATGCGTTCTGGTTTAGATTCTGCAGAGAAAAGATGGGAGAAACAGCTGCTGCAATGGAAAAACAGTGACTTGTACTGCTTCTATGAGAGCAGGGAATAGGAGTAGTGAGAGATCCCAGGAATAACAAATACCTTCCTGGACTGGCAACAACTCTGACTGAAATGATAACTTCTGATGCTGAACAAATAATGTCCATTTTTCCCCAATGGTCACCTGGGTGCCTCTGGGGAGATCTTGCACTCCAATGCTGCTTCCTGCTGCCTGTTGCCTACCATTAAGAGACTTCTCTCCTCAGCATGTCTTCTCCTCTATAGTAACATTAATAAACTGTGCCTGCACATTTGGTGCCCCACCTTATAATGTGAAGAGACACATCTGCCCAAGGAGAGGCTACAAGCAGCCAGACTGTATCCAGTCTGCAGAACTTTGAATAAAAGGCCCTGGCTTCTGGTGGTGACAGGAATTCATCTCATCCTGAGTTGGAGCTGCAGCCAAGGAGAGGTCACGCTGCCAAGGCCCATCAAGATCATGGGTCAATGACACCGTTTATCCCATAGGCAAGGGAGCACATAAGGGTGATGTGTTTTGTGGTGACAGCATCACCTTCTCTTCTCCAGATTGCTCCACTGACCTTTTGCCATAGCAAATCATAATCATAAATTACTCAGATGAAGCAAATTCCTGCTGTTTATGTTTGAACTCATACATCAAAACAACAGTAATAGAATCATTTGTGACGTTAGACTTGTGTTTTTCCATGATGGATGCTACCTATGAAAACTGCTGACAGATAGAGACAAGTCTGAAACATACTCAGAAATGAGGATCCTTGTTTTACTGAGACAGAATTAAATGTCTAAAAAGATGCTGATATCTTGGTGTGTTTTTTTGAAAGCACACCAAACTTGCTGTCGATGAGAGTTTGTCAACTAGTAGATTTTTTCCAAAATTCATAGGTATGTACGTACATTTGGAGTCTTCAATATATCTTAAACATACTGATGTACACGTGTAGGTCAGAAAGACTGTAGAAGACACTACAAGGCCACCTTTCCTTTCAGAGCAACACAGCTCACCAGGATAACAATAACAGAAAACAGGGCTGACAAGAGTGTAGAGAGTTTATCTCATCCATAGCCCTACATAGGACTAAGATCCATACGACTGTATTTACTCCTGGTGTTAAGTGTGCAATGCGCAAGTGTGTAATGGTAACTCATTTTCAATTTGTTGCCCATAGATAATCACCTGTTTTTGCTGCCTTTGTCTGGTGCTAAGGACAATTTAGATACCTTCTTGGTTCAGCTTCCTCACAAAGTTTAATAGAAGGGTACATAACTACCATTTTCCCTGGCTACCAACACAGCTGAAACTCAGGCTCAGGCCTCTGCAGCTTTTTCCAGTCACTCCCATTCATGCATCTAGCTCTGTCGATCCTCCCCTCTAATCCAGGATTCAGATGAGCTTGTTTACCACAATCCCATTTTCCGTGTGATTTATCCCCAGCACCTGATGTGTGAAGAGGCAAGCAACACACAACACATGCTGCAGTTAGAACTTAGGGATGAGCTCTTGCTTTAGGCACTTGTTTTTCTCTCATTAGTGAAAGCTAACAATAAATGTGAGAATTGTAGACGTCAGAGGTAATTAGGAAGAAATTATTTCATGTTACCCAACAAAAGGAGGCCTGTGAATAAAGCTTAATCCTACTCTCTTTCTATCCCTAAATGACTCTGAGATGAAGAGGAAACAAAATGCTATCCCCAGCACTGGATGAACAGCCGTTAGGAGATTCAGCCCTAACAGGGGCCATCTCGTTTCCATCATCTGGCTGAAAAAAGCCTCCCCTCAATGGGACTGCAACACAGTCTAAATAATTAATTGCTTCAAAGAGCTGAGTCTCTTCACCACAGAATATTTTGATAAATAAAAAGATCTCTTTGGATTATTCATTCCCCCCAGGGTTCTGAAAGAACTGTTGTGCGTTTCCAGAGGCCAGATACCTCACAGTGCAGCATCCAATGGAGCTGTGACTGTGGTGCTACGGAGTGGCCTGTGCCCTGCCATGGCCATGCACCACTACCATGCACCAGTCTCAGCATTTCCTCCACATGGCAACACACGACCTGCTCTCAAAGCTCAGATCTTTTTTTGTCTGAAATAAAAGATCTCACATCTGTTGATGCGAGAAACTAGTCAGGAGGCAAACTTAGAGCAGCCATGCCAGCACACCCCCAGCATGGGAGACCAGGTAGGGGAGTCCTGCTCTGCCTGTTGACACCTGACACAGCGTATGGACAGGACAGAACTGGTGAAAGCAAGCTGACAAGGGATGGGTGCAGTCAATAGATTAGGGACTGTTTTATGAATAATAAACAAATGCTTATGCTATTGAACTGGAACATCAGTCACATGTAATCTGTGTAAGAAATCTCTTTTGGACCATGTTGTAACAATCCATCTGAAGGAGAATGGCCACTAACACAATGATAACATCACACTGCTTTTTATTGGGTTTATTCACCTGAAAAACCACAACTGGCCAAAGCTACTGGACAGTCTTCCATGAGCATTATGTTCAAGATGAAAAGAAATTTTGAAGACAAGTAAAGAAAATGATCCAACTACCTCTGCAGATGAGCTCTTCCTTTAACACTGGTAACATCCCTGCCAACTTCACTGTGACTCTGAAAAAGCTATCCTTTACCCATACTGCCTAAATTTTTTTTTACCTTTCTGTATGGTTCTTCTGTTTACAAACATTCCGCAATGCTTTTTCCTCAACACTCACCCTCACGCATAGAGACACAAAGATAACTGACAGCTGATGTGAGCAAGTGCAAAAACCTCACAGCAGCCACATGACACTTAAAATCAATGGCAATTTTTTATGTGTGTGGCAATTCACCAAGTCCATTTCACCTCAGGATTTGTTTCTAGGCAGTGTTTTTCTGCACACCTGGGAAGACGTAGTACTGATTGGGGAGTGTGGAGATTAGATTACTTTTCTGATCAAGATAGTAGGTAACCATCATCTGTCAAACCTGCCATTCCATAACAAAGATGTATGACTTTTCACAGTACATTTTTAAGTCACAGATGTCTTCCAACTATTACCAAAGCATCAATGGGACTACAAACACATCTGGCAGGTATGTCTATATTTCACATGTACATATTTACAGCCAGATGCATAAAAAGACAGTCTCTCTGATCTATCTTCCTACTTCCTATTCTTTGTCTTCTGATACTTGCAATATGTTATTTATAGTGCTTCAGATCGATATTTTCCACTTGCTGCTGTAGGGATAGCATCCCATCATGTATTAAAGAGTGCATAAATCTAAGGTTATACAATAAACAGTGCAGTGTGCTACTGTATATCTGTCAGTGTGGCTTGCCACTGACTCACTGCCTTAAAGCCAAAAGAACATACACAGTAACGCACTCACCAGGCTCAGGAATTGGATGTCCATCAATCAAAGTCATAGAAGAGGCAAAAGGTAACGTCAGGAAACTTCAAGAAGGTACTTTCTTATTCATTTGTTTCTAATTTAATTATTTTTGTTAACGTGCAGAAGGCTGCTTCCCTACTCCTTCTCTCTTTGCTTTCACAGTCAGTGCGGTTAAATATGACTCCCACAACTGACAGCTCTTGGCAGTAGCACAGCACAGAATGCAAAATCTTACTGGATTGCCTGAGGCGTCTGCTGATGATCAGCAGCAGTCCCCTGACACTCTGCTCACCTGGATAGCCTTTAATCTTCCCTGCCTTGTGACTTGTAGTCAACCTGTCCTGTGCCCTAAGGTGGGCAGGAGTATACCGATGAGACAGACATGACACTGATGAGATAAAGGATGTATTGAGAAACAACAAGGTCCTTTAACACCAATTCTGTCTGTTAGGCAAAGCGAAGCATAACATTCTATATTATCAGATTTTTTGTATAATTGCTTGACCTTATTCCATGAGGAAAGCAATTCAGTAAGAGCAGATAAGGACAATGCCGTGCATTCTTCAAAAGCAGTGGAGCAAAATCTCAGCTTCAAGACTCTTGTATCTAACTGCTGATGAGCCTCTTTGCTACAATTGAGGGTTAAGAGACTGTTTTAGACAGCCTCCCTTATAGGATGAATGACAGATTGCTCACAGTCTAAAGACACATGTCTCAAGCTATGGCAGAGGGACCATCTTACCAGATCAAGGGAGCACAGAATCCTCAGCAAAGTTTGGAGCAGTGTATAACTATAAAGACATATATAGACACATTTTCTCTAAAGGGCTTTTGTGCTTACTAAATAATACATTGACAGAAGAAGCTTGTGTGATCTCTTAAAATCACCACTGTGATTTCTCAGGAAAAGAGAAATGCAGGGACTGGCACTGGAACACTTGTCTTGGTGGAAGGGGATAGCCACACAATTGCTGGAGACATGCAGCATTGCTGTGCTCTGCCTATCACTGCTGGACCTCCTCCTTACCAGAGGCTCCTGACAGGCCATGTCTTTGTCACTGTACCAAGAATGCCTCCAAGATCAGTTCCAGTTCATATCTGTATCCTGATTTTGCAGTCATAGCCCAGAAATACATCAGTCCTCTCACTGATTTCCACTGAAAGCAAAGTTCAGTCTCTCCATCCTGCTCTAACCTGACTGGGGAACCAGTGGTTCTCTGAACGTTAGACAGCCAGAATGACAGTCAGAAGGCAGAAATCTGACTTCTCCCTCTGCTTGCTAGTATTCTGGGCCTTGTTTTACCTTCTAGTTTTCTTTCTAGCTTAAGGCCACTTACATGCACTTCTTGTGTAGCTTGTGAAGATATGCAAGCACCAGAGGGATGAAATGGAGGAGAAGACTGGGAGAACCTCAGCAGGCAGAGCAAAAATAAAACTATACCCACTTAAAGATTTATTTGTGCAGATGGTCTGCATTTCAGAATAGAAGTTAATGGAACTATAAGGGTTTTTAACAGCCAAGAACATGGTCTCTAGCATTTGCTTCCTATCCCCAAGTCCTTTTTAAAAAGGGAAACCAGAACTGGACACAATTCTCCAGAGGCTTGTCACGGCAGAGTAGAAGAGGAGAATCACCTCCCTCGACCTGCTGGCCACACTCTTTAATGCACCCCCGGATGCCATTGGCCTTCTTGGCCACAAGGGCACACTGCTGGCTCATGGCCAACCTGTTACCCATCAGGACAGCCAGGTCTTTCTCTGCAGAGCTGCTCTCCAGGAGGTCAGTCTCTAACATGTATTGATGTATGTGGTTATTCCTCCCCAGAAGCCTACACTTGCTCCTGTCGAATTTCATCAGTACACTCTGCCCAGCTCTTCAGTCTGTCCAGGTCTTGCTGAATGGCAGCACAGCCTTCTGGTGTGTCAGCCACTCCTCCCAGCTCTGTACCATCAGCATCCAGGTCACTGATGAAGATACAGAACAAGACTGGATCCAGCACTGATCCCTGGAGAACACCACTAATTACAGACCTCCAGCTGGACTCTGTGCCACAAGTGAAGCATCAGTCTAGCAGGCCACAACAGTCAAAATTTGTCTCATGACTAAGCTAATACTCAGATGTGTAGTGGGCCATATTCTGCTCTAAGATACAGCCTCTGCAGCCTCATCCTTGCAACTTGTCCAATATTTGCCAGGACACTATTCTGCTAACTTGGGAAACAGCTACGTGGTTAAGCCGGTTCAGGAGTCTCCCTACCAGCTGGCAGATGCAATAATAAAACCACAAATGTTTTCTGCAGCTACTGCTACTTTTAAGTAAGATATGATCAAAAAAGGTCTGAGCCAAGTGGGTTCTTGGTGCAACTCTAACAAGGCTGGACTATACTTGGGATGATTTTGGTCCAATGCAGTATGCCAATGGTCAATCTCTCAATATGCCAGTCTGTAAGCTTCTTTTAAAATAACATTCTCTTTATAGTACTAAATTTTGATTTGCCAAATGGTACAGCTAATGAGCTCTTCTAAACTAAATACTGTGAGGAATTACGCATAAATACTGAAATGTCCTAATCAGCCTCTTGCTGAAAATTATTTGATCCATTACAGACAACAATAACTATTTGCTGAAGTTTTTATTTTGCCTTTTCTACTTCTGTAAGTAGCATATGTAATTTAATTGGCTGGTTATTTTAAACTACAGAGGACCATTGGTAGAATAGCACAAATCCCTCTGAAATCCAAAATTGCCATCTGCAATTATATTCTGCATCTCACATCTTCTCTAAAGACTATAAATGCTTCACCACTTTAATTTTGCTTGGCATTTGCATTACTGTGGGACAATTACTAAGCAATGGCAAAAGACAGATGGAGTAATGAAGTCTGGACACAAAGAAATATTGCCCAAATTGAAATATTCCCTCTATTTCAATCTCATATTTGTCAGCCTGTATACATGGATACATCACACTTAGATATAAGGCACTGTTAAGACATGTACCCTTCTTTTTGATGCTGAGACATCTGTGTTTTTCTGCATATTAGAGATGAGGAAAGCGGTTTTCTCCTTATATTTCTTGATTATTCAAAAAGATGAGATACTGAATGGTAAACACTTGTCATTAAAAGGTCAGAGTGAAAAGTATGTTTTTCCAGATAAGGTTAGTGGAATTCTACCAATTTCAGTGATATTACACAGGTAACAAATGAGAATGAACCAGCAATAGCACAGCTATTTTTTGTTTGTATATACACAGTTTTAATTATTGGAAGCACATGTGATTTCTAAGTCATGCTACAAGACAAACTCAAGCACTATACCTCAAACTCTGAACAAGCACAGATATTAATACAAATGCACTTGGGGAAAAAAACAGTGACATTGTGAGAATAGGTGGCTTACACAGGAAGGGTTCTGGGTATTGCCAAAGTAAGCTTCCCCATGTTAAAAATACACATGCTGAAGAAACATACTTCATATCAAAAAAAGCATGCTATGGAGACATAAGAGATCAAATATTCATAATAAAAAAAAAAAAAAATCACCTGGAGCACAGTGAGCTACAGTCAACATTTGCAAGTTATATTATTTACCTTCATTAGACAGAGCAGTAACACTTTTAAGAAACACAGATAATCTAGGTGTATAATCAAAGAATATTAGGATGTTATAGTCACAAAATAAACAAGAGAGTTAGGCAAAGCAGACCAGGATAACAAAAGAGAGCAAACAGAAGGCTTACACCTATCCTGAGCTCACTCACAAAACTCCAGCAGAGCAGATCTCCAGCAGAGATCCTTCCCCACTGGCAGCCAGCTCTTAAACAGGTCTAGGAGAGGTGCAGCCAGGCTCCCCCCCTTCCGGCACACAGCTGAATTGCCTTCACCTGTGCTCCTGTGGCTGACTCAGTGCTCGCCTCAGGTGGTCAATCAGAGGTTCAGGCTGTACCTCAGCTGTTGTCATACACTAGGCAAATGGGCAGCACAGAAAAAATGCTGTTTAATGTCATTGTAGGGTCAAGTGATGCAGATCAAGATTCACTAAAGATAAAAATTTCAACTCCTCACACACCTCAAAGGGTTCAAAATTAATTACGTAAGAACAAGACTGGGACCTTGTTATCCTGTATTGCTCTTTTGGACCATCAGCTTCACATTCATTTAACAAGGTATTAAGCTGAACAAAGACTGGATTGAACAATTTTGGGGCCCATCAACAGTGCAGCACCATCTTTGGTCACCACTGCTGCAGCCCTTCACAAAAATACTGAAGAGTTAAGACAGGTTTTGGAGAAAGCTAAGTGTGATTCAGCACAAAGAAAGACTTTCAAAGATGGACTGGAACAATGCGGTTAGTTTACTCCAAAGAATGGATAAATGAGTCCTGCATCCCTGCAATAAAACCAATGCTCCTCCACCCCATTAAAAAAAAAAAAGAAAAGAAAAAAAGCCAACAGAAAACTGGCTGGTCCTCCTTGTGGATTTCTTGGTTAAACCAGAAGGCAACCAATAGCACTCACTGGCTCTACATACAACCGAGCTGATAACATAACAGCGTTAGATCAACTGCAGAAATTATGGCCAGAGCACAGGAAGTTCATAGACATTCCTACCTGGCCTTGCTTTACTAATCCTTGATGGAAATGTTTCATTAATGGGTACCCCTCTATGTTCCATACAATACAGAAAAACAGAACAGCTGGTGAATAAATGCTGTTATAAAGAAGAAAGAGTGTACGAAAGTAAATCTGTTCAAGCCTGACACAACAAAAAATACTGAAGGATGAAAGTATTTTGGATGAGAAGGAGACTTGCCTACTCAATGGCGACTCAGTCAGCTGAGCAAGTTATGCCCCTGTCCCTTGGTCAAAATAACAGATTATCAAATGGCACCTACAGCTACAATCCAAAATGTTATCAAAGATGAACTTATCCCAGCAGTGCACTGAAAACAACCACACCCATGTAGTTCATGCACATACTTATATAACCAAAGATCCTGTACTATACACCTGGAAAATGAAACCTCTGTATGGAATGTTACAGCAGCTTTAATTCTTACAGCATTTTTCTTTTTTCCCACGGCTTTTCCTCTTGCATATTGTGAACAAACAGATCTCAGATGTTTGCAGAATACAGAAAAAAGGTGTGTCCCACCACATGTTTCCAAAAGCAAGAGCTAGAAAAACATCAATCTCCTACCTTGTTAACTTTGTCCCAATCTGCTGCCTAAGTTCGAGTCTCTCCTCATCAGTCTGCATAGGGAGGATGTTCTTTTCTTCCAACTCTCGCTTGGAAGGCCTGTTGCTGAGTTTGATTGCTAAAGAGTCCTTTCTGCAGACTTTCATTGCCAGGGAACCTGTGGGAGAGAGGAGAAGCTCTGCCAAAGGAGCTGTCATCATTACATTCCAGCATATAGCAGGCAAGGAAGTGGCAGGCAAGGGAGGGTGCTACATTCTTATTTACACTGGTATGGAGTGTGGGAAAAGGGGCATCAATTAACATCTGGTTTTCAGTTAGCCTCAATTCATGCCATAATACAGAAAGGATGAATTTTGTAGTTACATAGCAAAAAGAATATTGCTCCGCAGAGGGAAATAGAGAATAAAGGCCTGTTTCATAATTTCTAGAAGCATCTGTGGTGTTTTGGAATTCATAATGGAATTAATAATTAAACCTCTGAGAGGGCAGCAGAGCTACAGCATGTGGAAAGAGAGAGGCATCTCTCTATTGCAGTGTAACACCAAGACATCCAAGTTAGCATTAAAAAAAAAATCAAGTCTATGAGAAGTGGAATAGACCTTTAAGTAGCTTGATTAATTAGCTGATTCTGCTTCTCAGGCACTGACAGTGGGAAAGACAGGGTGAAAATCAGTGGTCTTTCATGGCACAAGGTTGCTTCCCTTGGTTTGCACCCAAAGCAGACTGTGCAGGGCAGACTGTAAGCCCCTAAGAGGTTTTAGACTTTGTCAGGAAAATGCCAGATAACGCACTTCTGCTTTGCTTCTTCATTTAAGACAAAAGATTCTGATTTCACTTGCAAAGCAAGGTAAGATTCTGAGATGATGAAATATGCCTGTTTTAGAAACTTGTGTGTGCTTTAAAAATGGTATGATTATACTGCTGTTGGTTTTCAGGAGAAAAAAAATTAAATGGCCTGAAACTTCAGCTCAAACTGCAGGATGGCAAGATGTCCTTTGTGTCACCACAAAGTAAGGTATCTCATCTTCATGACAGCCCGATGATGGCACACCAAGACAGCTGTTTTTCCCAGAGATCAGAAATGGGGCAAAAGTCCCTCCAAACTGCAGTTGCGATACAGCTGTCAATTAATCTATTCATATTTGTCACTACTATGGACTACGGTAAACCGGAATAAAATCACACATAATCCAGCAGTGGCATTTTATATTCATTTTGTGCTGATACAAGCACCTCAACAGATTGTAAGTCAGTATAGAACTGCCTACAGCAGTTAGATAGTTATCACGGGGTATATAAATTTGATTCCCAGTTTGAGTAACAACGATGCAAATATGAAATAACTCCAGAAAAATAAAAGAAGTTATCCTCATGCAAAAACATTGCCTGGTAAAATCAGATTCATTTCCTCAGTTACGTAAGATCAAGTCAAGATTTCAGGTTTATAGGTTAAAAAAACTAAAGAACAAAAACAGAACTGAAAAAAAACCTGGGATCTAAACACAAACCAACTTACTCCCACACATACTCTCACATTGTTTGCAAAGTAAAATGCAGCAGAGTGGAAAGCAGAACTGTGCTGCATTCCTGTGCAGAACAGAGCATCTGTATACCAATCATCTGCACAAGTCTCTCTACCATCGTAATCTAAATTGCACACCACAGACTTTTTAAGTAGGTGTGCTCCTAGGAAGAAAAATAAGATTCTCCTCCCCCACTTTTTATTCATATCTTCCTGTATAGAAATTTCAAGACTATTTCCTCTACTATTTGGCCTGCATTTAGGAGTTTTATTCTCTGGTTTTATCCCTCTAAAAGCACGTGCAAACTTCTGATTTGGATGTGGTTTAATACTGACAATGCTCATAAGATCTGATTATCTATCTGTGGCACTTCTGTAACCCTGCTGAGATGATCTTGACTTAAGCCAAAGTCATTGCTTCTCTATAATGCTGACACTTGGAGTAGTGAATCTGAAAGTCAGTTTGAAAGTAAACTAAGATAAAACAAAAAAGGTCATTTGAATTCTGTATGAGAACTATCCACAGGGATTAGGGTAATCAGTTTAAATTCATACTCAAAGCGATGGTCAAGAAAGAAAATTTGCAGGCCGCGTGTTTCCTTTGCGTATCAAGATTTCAGAGGAAAACTTCATTAAATGAGAAAGGAAAAATGGAATGCATCTAACTTGTAAATAACGAGTTATCCTCATCTTCGTCTTCCTCCTCCTCCTCTTCCTGTCTTGGGTAGAGACAGGAAGAATCTTCATAGTCAGCTTCATGAGGCACATTTTCTTTATTGTCATCGCATTCGATCACAACAGTTGGCACTTGTCTCATGTCTGGAAGGCCTCCAGGTCCTGTTTTTGTAACATTGTCACCTGTGTGTAAACCAGAGCTGTTGGGAAACAAAAACAAATAAATGAACTAAAAGGAAACAGTTCAATGGAAGACTGGGTTGCTTCACTTACTGCTTTTAGTAATGGTCTTACATCCCTTTGTGAGAAGAAACTAGAACAGAAATATCTACTGTTTAGCTCTGCTTATGTGCTGATTTCAGTGTCTTTCAACAAGGATCCCACTAATACAAGCAGTGAAATAGGAACACGAAGAGTTGAAGACTGAAGTCAAACATCACTCATGTTGCTTTTCTATCGTGAAATGAGAATCAGAGATCCATAGGCAAAAATGATCATAGAATCACAAAATCACAGAATCATAGAATGGCCTGGGTTGAAAAAGACCACAATGATCATCCAGTTTCAACCCCCTGCTATGCCCAGAGCCACATCCAGCCTGGCTTTGAATGCCTCCAGGGACGGGGCATCCACAGCCTCCTTGGGCAACCTGATCCAGTGCCTCACCACCCTCTGGGTGAAAAACTTCCCCCTAATGATGTCTGCTTAAGTTTATTCCTTACTGGGGAGAAACTGTTCTCCCTCCCAAGTCCCAGCTGAGACAACAAGTGCATGAAAGGTGAGGAACACGTGCCTGCTGGACACTCTCTTTGTGTCAAATTCTCATTTTACTTTGCACAAGAATTCAAGAGTGAAAGCAAATGTGCTGACCAAGATGCACTTGAAGCACTCAAATTTGGGAGTGACCATACCAAGTGCTAAGCAGCCTCAATTCTCTTCAGTACTACTCAGAGTACAAGAGGCATTCCACATCTTGGAAAAAAAAAAATTAAAAAAATTCTCTTTAAATGATTTTCTGTGAAGTCAACTTGAAACATTTCTCTTTTTTTCTAATCTAAATTTAACACAGACTCTCAAGTGGCTGCCAAATAACATCCTGGAGAATGTTATAAAAATGTATTTTTGGGTACATAATGCTAGGACACAATGAGCTTAGGGATTAAGGAGAATAAAAGGCTTCAGATCCTGAGTAAACCACACCATGTTGTTATCACTGTGTTCAGCTTCTAAGGAATCATTTTATTAATTGCAACATTTATTATCACAGACTAAACAAGAATGAGCTGCATAGTTTTACTGGATGCCTCGAAAAGAGGAACTCCATTTTCTTAGTGATATTCTATGTTTCGCACCAAAATGCATGAAAAACTCACAGAAAGCTGGCTTGTGAATTTGTGTTAGACTTCAGTAGGTTCGATCTAAGATATTTTTAATGCAGCAGTAGTATTAGAACTCACCAGGTGAATTCTCCTAATGACACACAAATGTATTACAGCCTTTAAAAAATTAACTCCCAAGATAGTGCTACATTTAAAAAAAAATTCAATTTACTAATTTCATTTGAAAAATAATTTTGCTATATAACCTATTTTTTTTTTGTAGCTCCTTTAAGAGGAAAAGCAGGAAATTCAGAAGCCTGGATTTTCAAGAGAAACTAGCATAAAGAAATTCTGTTAATATTGCTAAACGAATGGTGACCACAGCCACTGAATCATTAATTCACCTGATTTGAAAACAATACGTTCACAGAGAGTAAGTGCACGTTGGCTAAGTCCCTTCTGGAAACACAAATGAAAGCAGCAGAAAATAGTTCAGCACCCAGGAGCATTTGGTGCTTCACTGCTCCGTGAAGGATGGATGTAGGTTACGGACTCATCCATATGTGCATAGGGCAGCAGACATCAAAGTGGCTCACCAATGTAGGTTACCAAGCAGGTATCAAACGGAAACAAGATTTACAAACCACCACACCTAATCTTTATTTGAACTACTGCTCTAGAAATAGAAGTCTTCTTGTCTCATTGTAATTTTTGTGAATCATCCATTTTCTAGCTAAAACTATTTTCTATTTTAAGTCCCTCATTTTTCCTAATGTTTTGTGTTTTTCTTGACTATACTCAGCCTTCTTCACATCATTTTGGCAAAGTCAGCTGTGTAAACAAAGCTTGTGAAATACATGCATTATTGCAGTATGCTTAAGAAAGATGTACCAAGGTCACTGTATATCTTCACTGAGTATAAACTCCTCTGGGTCATTAGCAAAAAAAAAAAAAACATAGGTGGTCTACACCACGTTTTTCAGCATTATTAGTTGAAAAGCACACTGTTGTTTTAAACTGTCCATTCTAAATCAGCTTCATCTTTTGCCATTAGAGTACAGAGCCATAGCTAAGCACGTACTTGTTTTAAAAAGATAAATGTATCTTAATGCATAGATTTGAATAATTCATAGCTGACTATGCACTTACTGTTGTATTATTCTTATGTGATTAAAATGGCAAAAATGTTACATTACTACAGCTTCCAATATTTCTAGTGAGTCATGGAATCATAGAATGGTCTGGGTTGAAAAGGACCACAATGCTCATTGAGTTCCAACCCCTGCTATGTGCAGGGTCACCAACCACCAGACCAGGCTGCCCAGAGCCACATCCAGCCTGGCCTTGAATGCCTACTGGGAAAAGATATTCATGAAAAATCAGAATTTAGGTGTATAAGTGGCTCATGTTACAGAAGAAAATGTAAATAGAAAAAAAAGTGAAATGCCTCCTGTAAAATCTGTGGGAAAAAGCATATGCTTCTCCTCTATCGTCATAGTCTCTTAGATCTGGAATAAGGAGTTTCACTCCTACCAGCATGTTCTGATCCATAGGACACTGTCCTGTACTTATTAGTTAAAACAAAAACTCAAATGACTGTATATACACTGATACTGTTTGGGTATATGCGAGAGACAGAGAGAAGGAAGGCAGAGATATAAATATCATGTGTTTCTTGCCTTAAGTAATACTGAAGTTAGACAAAAAGCACTTATTTTGACAAGCTTTTTGGAAGATAAATGTTTTCTGAATCAAATACATTTTATATGATTTATAAGACACCGTCAGGTATATTAAATGCATTTCATTTTATGAATGTATGGTCTGAAGCTGAACTCTACGTCCCAGAGGAAACGGTCTCACAAACTCTTTTGGACAGCACACTTTTCTGCTTCTCTGTCATGGATTCAATTCTAGTCCAGGGTGAGATACAGACACTTAACAGCTTCTCGGTGTATGCACTGAGTCAGTTCCTATTGTACAACAGTCCACAGAGTAATTGAAATCATTTCTTGTCTTACCAGTCTGATGAAGAACTCTCTAGGCTTCAGGTCAAGAAGCTACTAAGTTGAAGTTAAAGGCATATTATGATGGTATAAGAGGCTTTCTAAAGCTTCCCCTATTACTACCTTTTGCTGAGATCCTTTTGGGCATGGTCCTTCCTCTCAATTTCAATTCAGTCAGGAGGATCAAGCCTTTGGTGGATGCTAGTGGGAAATAATAGAGCTTCAGTATCTCTTAAAATTTGTCACAGACTGGTAAAAAATCATAAGAATAGGTGACCTTGAACACAGCAGGGGGGTTGAAACCAGATGATCATTGTGGTCCTTTTCTGCGCAGGCCATACTATGATTCTATGACTCTGTGATTTATGCTGAACATATACACTTTGGGTTGAAGATGAAATCTGTTTGCAGTAGGTAAAAATTACCAACAGATGTTGCAGAAAAAAGGTTACATGGAAATCACACCTCTTTCTGTTTCTTCTTAATCTATCAAAAATCTGGTAATTTATCAGGGAAAACGAAGGCACGCTGGCAGTGCAAATGATGTCTTAATAATCATATTACAACAAAGGATAGATTTCCCTTCTAAGAATAGTTTACAAATTGATGTTTTAAGTACCAGATTTTTTTTTTGGCATCAGAAGTCTTAAGTGTGTAAATGAACCTAATGCTCTGTAGTGTCTCCAATAAAACTAAAAAAGATCTGGGAATTAACTGCAGTTTTAAGCAGCTAGACGAAGAGAAGCTCAGTAGCTTTCTCAAGGTCAAACACAGCAAAATAACTTCTGGCTTTCTTTCTGGTACAGAGAGACAGCTCATTTTTCTTTGGCCAAAACTGTAGTGCATTGGCAAATCAAATATTGTTCTTCAGATGCTGCTAGGCTATCTGAATTCCAGAGACCCCATCTGCAAAAAAAAAACCAACAAAAAACCAACCAAACAAAAAATCCATCCAGATTGCTAGAAGGGGGTGTTTCACTCTTTCTTTCATCCTGTCCACACTCACAGTCCTGGTTGAAGGAAGGATTGTGAAGTATAAGATCAGTTTAGCAGACAAAATGTGGAATTGGTGTGTGTATCAATGGAATTTAACAGAGCTGAGATTCTACGCTATCAGGAACAAAAAACCAGACACAGGGAAGAGAAAATAATTAATATAGGAAACAATAAAATGGAGAGCAGGATACTAATCTGTATTCGTCTATGAGATTCTCCTTTATTAAAGAAAATAATCCCCCAAATCACCAGCCTTGGAATCAATATTAAATGGAGTAGAAAGGCTATTATGCTATCATGTAGGACTGTTTCAAGATAAAGACTGATCAGCAAAAACAAATGCCTCAAGATTGTTGGCCCAAGAGCAGTGACCCAGTAGTGTCAGAAGGAACAGTAAAGCTCTGGATGTCACTGTCTATCTTATGCATGCAACAGACGGGAGCACATTACTGAATTTTAAACAGAAGAAAGTAGATCTGGGATCTGTGCAGTTTTAAAAGGCTTTCAATATTTTTGGGCTGAAATGTCCAATGAGAGATATTGAAATATGATTTCCACTGGGTTCCATCCAGAATTTATGCAATTAAGGGAAAAGAAGTACTGACAGAAACATTAGAAAAAAGCAGTATTTGGTACAACTAATCTCCTAAATTAGATGTGTGTATCTTAAAAATCTGCACAGGCCACAGTCTTGCTTGGAAAAATAGTTTTAAGATTTTAACACCAAATGTCAGTTCCACAGACCCTTTTGTCTATCAATACTATGAAATAACAATTGCTGTAGTAAAGGAAACAGTCATTTCCTATTTTCTCTCCTGTGAATAGAAACATTATTGATTTGTTTTGACAAGGAGAGTAACTGAAGTACTCACTACTTTATTTCATGAATGAAATAACAGTTAATCACCCCAAAAGGCTATGAAAAACCAACTGCAATATCATGAACTAGGATTCATTTTAATTTTTAATGTGAAATATCAGTGCCACAACCTTTTTTACTCTCTTCTGCAGAGGGATGCAACTGCATCATGTTAAGGCATGAATCCTTGTTTATTACATTATTAACAAGCAGCACAGCTTTGAATTCAAATTAATAGTTAAAACCAAACAGCATAACCTTCTTTAAATCAATTAAGCATTCTTGCAGACGTAAACTTGATGGATGCCTAGAAATTGGAGCATTTGTTGCTGTGGGGCAACAGATGCCACAGTGAAGTCATACTCTGAGAGATTTCACTGTGCCTTTTGCACACAATGTGAGCCAGACTGTAAGGTCAGTATCCAACCTGTGCTGGGGATGGCAATAGCAGAGCTGCCACAAAGGAGCCTCTGGGAGACACTGCTATCCTCTGCACTCAGTGCACCATGCTCTGGGCTGATGCAGTGTGAGAGGTGGTCACTAGGCACAGGATGGTTTGTGGATGCTCCTTCTAATCCTTCTGCTACAGTTCTTTTATTGATGGGAACAGGAATCTCTATCACTGTCCTTACAGTTTTCCCCCAGCAGAGAATTTTGTCAGGCTACAGAAGCTTTAGCCCCCTTGATCTAACTGCAGAGATCTCAGTATCCTGGAAGTGAAATAAGCTGACAGAGGAGGACAGCCTCTGTTCCTCTATTTTTAGTGGCAGCAAGGAGAATCTGCCATCTCTAATAGAAATCCTTTTAACTGTGCAATATAATGAAGGTAATGTTATCACAAAGAGATATTGGGGCAAGTCATTAGGCATTTTGTCCGTGAGACCAAATATTTTAGCTTCCTGTATAACAGAAGGATGATCTGAAGTGCCTAGAACAAGCTGGTTACAAAGCTGCCCTTGTAACTATAAAGAACGTCATTTTTGGACTATCTCCTCTATTCTGCAACTTGCTCAATTTTCATCTAAAAGTCAAAATAATTTTTCCAAAGCTTGCTGATCTAGTAGTCTATGAGGACAGCTTGCATTTATGCAACATGCTTCACTTATTCAGACCACGTGAAACAGCATTCAGAGATGCTCACAAGTGACAGTAATGAAAAACAGCCCCAAGGTGGGTAAGGCTCTTCTGATTAAATGTACAACCTTCCCCCAGATGCAAATGCATAAGAAGGGAGCTGCTGTGGAAAGGGTTAAATACTTAATTTAAAGTAACTGAAATAATTTAAATAGTGTATTAAAGCCCTGCAAAGTGATTTGTACAAAGTTCTCATAGGTTGTTTTGAGCTAATTGGTAATACTAATCAGATGTCCTGGTTGAGTAGCACGTTTGGTTTAATGGTCTTTTCTGAATCTTTTATTTCCTTTACTTGTTTTTTTTTTTCCTTTTAAGCAATCCTCCATATAACTGGAGCTGTGCAGTTATATACTCTACAGTATATACTGCAAACCAGACACGTTCTCTTAGCCTTTTCTACACTGGTAGTGTAACCTAGCAAGGACAGGACAAGGGCTCAGGAAATTGGTCTTTTTCACCTTTCTGCCACACAGTTCTCTAACAAATCTGGAAAAGCTTGTCTCTGTTTCTCCAACAATGACTCTGCTCTGAAGGTCTTCTCTTCCCCAGAGAAGGGGCTTCCAGTACTACCAATAGGACTCCGATGTTAATACTGACATTGAGGCTAGGAGGAAAACAGTGCACATTAATACATTGTTTTGAAAGTTGATCCATTACCTTTCTAGTCTTTGCATGGTCATGGCTAGTGTTTTGTTCAGTTCCTCTATCATCCGGCACCCTGAAGGGTGTATGGGCAACGTGCTGGATCCAGAAGGCAGGTGCTGGCTGTGGCTGCCATACTGGAGCTGGTGCTGGTGAGCTGCTAACTGGGATGGCAGGACAGTGTGATGGTGCTGAGTCAAAGGCTGCTGGGAGCTCTTCTGCGTGGAATAGGATGAGAGAGAGGAGAGGTCTGGCCCCCCTAAGGGCATGCAAATCATGACTTTCTTTGGAGGTAGTGGAGGTGACAGTTTAACTGGCATACAAGGCAGTTTCACAGGAGCGCCAGGATCTAGAACAGAAGAAAAGAGAGGCCCTGGTGTTAATTTTCATGGCAGTGCCAGGGTGAGCAGGTACTGAGTTTGCTAATCAACGCAGGTGTGTGCTTCCCCTCCCCCATGTGACAGACAGCTCTGCATGGCTTTCATTCAGCACTGTCTTTTTTCTTGTTTTGCAGCAGATCCGAGTCTCACAAAAACATCCCAAGGTTGCACGTGCCCCGTAAGAAACACAGTAAGCAATGCTTAACAAGGCTTGTGGCACACTTCAATACCTTAAAGCACTAATCCCCCAAACCAGCCCTGAGAAGTAAGCACAACCTCTCCTACTCATCAGGCACTGAAACATGGAAAGCAGTTTGGAGTCTGAAGTGATGGGAGGACTCATCACCATCACTGCTGGAATGAAAGCTCAGGCATATCCGACCCTTCTCAGCTACTGCAATGCAATTACTACAAGTCACCTCTCTTACAGCTTTGTAAGGTGCAAAAAAATCTGGTGTCAAAAACTACATTAAAGGGCAAAAGAGAAATGAGATAGGGTTTGAATGTTAAATAGGAGTGACCTGGAAAAATAAAGGATACAGGAGGAGAAGATGGTAAAGGGTGGAAGATAGTTAGGATTAACACGTTATTTTACAGAAGACTTGGCAGACGCTCTTCTAATTTTAACCTTTTTAACTCCAGACATATTTTTGAATAACACAGTTGTTTTGTCAAGCAAAGATTCCCCTGGTTTCCATGGAAAGACAAGGGAAGTCCATAAGCAAACACCTCTGCCTGGATAAGGCTGCAGGATGCAGATTTTTGGAGCTGCACAGTGAAAGGGTTTCAAAAGGGAGAAGAGGTAATGGGACAAAAGGGAGAAGAGGTAATGGGCACAATGTGTGTGGGGAATGATCACAGAATATGCTAGCAGCAAAGAAAATGATAGTAAATATATATATATTGTGAGCTGCAAGTCCAAGCCCTACATAGCATGGCATCCCACCCCAGACATTTGGCTCTGCAATGCTCTGCATGCTCTGTGGCTTCTTGCAGCTTCAGTTCATACTTCTTGCTGTAAAATGGTAAAGGAATTGAAGGGTCAGAATCTACTTATGGCCCAAGAAAGCTTGCCAGTAAGATGCTGCTTCCTCTAGTTTCAAATGACATCACTCTCCTGAGTAACATCTGATTTTTAAAGTCCTTTTCCAGATGGTTCTTTTTAGTGTTAACTACCCTTCTCCCTGATCTCTTTATCCTTCCCTCCTTATGGACTATGCTGGGTGTTGCTTGTACTAGTATCCACATCTACTAGCCAGGGTGCACAAGGTCAATACCAAGACTTATAAGATCTAATGCTTCATGAAAACGCTTAAGGACAGTAAGGAGGAAGAAGACCATGCATAATGCCAAGCTCATTCATGGTATTGGACTTTGCTTAGTGCTACTGTGGACGCTTTACTGCACCCACCCCACAGTACCCACTTGAAACTGATGTTACTCTAGAACAAAGAAGCCCACACAAATAGCAAGCCTTCCCTTTCTTCAAGAGACCAGGGAGGAAAAGGGTGTGCAAAGATGAAACGGAGGCATGGACAGATAGTGGTCTTTCCAAATTGTGGAGTAGGATAGTTACAGATGTGAGAACCCAAGTGTTTCTGTTTTCAGTGCAGTATCATATCATAGAATCATAGAATGGCTGAGGTTGGAGGGGACCTTAAAGATTACTCAGTTCCAACTCCTCCGAGATCTCCCCAGAGCATTCTCTTCACCAAGCTAAACAAGCCCAACTCCCTCAATCTTTCTTCATAACAGAGATACTCCAGTCCTTCAGTCATCTTTGTGGCCCTCCTCTGAACCCACTCTTACAGCTCTGCACTCCTCCTGTACTGGGGCCCCCAGCCGTGGACACAGTTCTCCAAATGGATCTTCACAAGCACAGAGTAGAGGGAGACAAAACACCTCCCTCTTCCTGCTGGCTACTCCTGTTTCAATGCAGCCCAGGATACTGTAGGTCTTCTGGGCTGCAAGTGCTGGCAGACTGCTGGCTCATGTCCAGCTCTTCATTCATCAGAACCCCTAGGTCCTTCTCCACACAGCTGTTCTCAGTGAGTTCTTCTCCCAGTCTGTACTCTTATTTGGGATTGCCTCAATCCAAGTGCAACATCTTGCACTTGGCCTTGTTAAACCTCATTAGATTCTCACGTGTCCACTTTTTGAGTATGTGCAGGTCCTTCTGGATGGCATCCCGCCTTTCTGTTGTGTCAACTGCACCACATCAGCAAACTTGTGAAAGGTACACTCGAACCCACTGTCTATGTCACTGATAAAGATGTTGACGAGCACTGGTCCCAGGACGGACCCCTGGGGGACACCACTTGTGACTGGTCTCTACGTGGCAACAACCCTCTGCCTAGTCCAACCTTCAAATCCATATCTCTCTAATTTAGAGATGATGATGTGGTGTGGAACTATGTAAAGGCCTTGCACAAGTCCAGGTAGGTGACATCAGTTGCCCTTCCTTTCTCCACAGGTGCCATCACTCCAAAAAAAAGCCATTGGTCAGGCACAATCTGCCCTTGGTGAACCCAAGTTGGCTGTCTCAAATCACCTCCACATCTCGCATATGTCTTAACATTTCTTCCAGGAAGATTTGCTCCATGGTATTCCCAGGCACAAACACGTGGCTCATTGGCCTTTAGTTCCCCGGGTCTTCCTTTCTCCCTTTCCTGAATATGGCACTGATATTTCCCTTTTTCTAGTCACCAAGACTTTGCCTGACAGCCACAAACTTCGCCTGACAGACATGATATCTGCTCAGTGTTGCCTCTCTTGAAGGCAAAAATTCCAATGCATCAAGACTGAAATCTAACTCAGGGGACTGCCAAATGATAGGGCACTGTCCTCTCCACTAAAGCAGATTGCCTACTGTACAGTAGGAAAAAAAGACTTTCAAGATTTTCTTTGCAAGCACAAGCAGGTCTCCAAGTTACTGCGTTTCTGTTTTTCTTACATACACATTAGTTGTGTATATCTTCTTTTTGTATTCTCCATAAAAGAACACATCTTCAATAGAAGATAAGTAAGAAAAAGGAGTAAATTATAGAGAGCCCTGAGAGCATAAGGCTCCTATGGGGTTTGTAGTAACAAAATGTGTTCATACATTTGTGCTCCAGGCAATTTCACTTCGGGAGCTCGTCCTGAATTACAAAAATTATCCTAAGATCTTCATTTTCACATTGAAAAGTGCAGATCTGTCTGTTAGTTTTGTATTTGTTTCTGTTGTATGCTCAATTAACATCTTCACCTGACAGTGCCTGTGCCATGATACACCATTATTTTTTTTACATGATATACAGAGTGAATTCAAAAGAGATTCCAACTGCAGGTATCTCTTGCTTCCCCTCAGCCTCGTCTGCTCTGGGCTGAATGAATCAAACGACTTGAGCTCATCCTTACACGCCTTGGCCTCTAAACCCTTCCCCATCTTTGTAGCTCTTACATGGACTCTGTAATAGTTTTACGCCCTTCTCATACTGTGGCACCCACAACTGCCCTCAGTGCTCGAGGTGAGGCCATACAGCACAGAGCACAGTGGCACAACCCCTTCCCTTGCCTGGCTGGCAGTGCTGAGCCTGATGCACCCCAGGGTATGGTTAGCATTTTGGGCTCCTAATGTCTAAATGCAGCCTTGAAAGTGAACCAGAGCCATTAACTCCACTCGACTACTGTCTACCTTCAGGAGAATTATATGTGCCTGTTAAAAAAAAAAAAAAGGCTGAAAGGAGAATGACTGCAACAGAAGGAAAGTTTGATCCCTTCACACAGAAACGTATCAATACATCTTCACTGTCATCAGTAATGGTGACAAGCTGTGCACTGAAAATTAAACAGAGTGGACTGATTAGCAAGCGTTCTGAACAAATGGTTCAGAACTTCGCTCAAACCCATGGGTTCCAGGCTTACTACTAGAAATGCCACCACCACTGTGGATTAAAGGACAGAATGACTTGTCCATTGTGCCTAAATCCTGAAAGAGACTGCATTTTACAGTTCTTTCTTTTATTAATGTCACAATATTTGTGATGCATGAAGCAGAGATAAAAATGCTTATGGTCTCCAGTATGGAATATCCATCAGACATTGACATTTGTAGATAAATAAGTAGCTGGGTAGGAGAAATATGAGCAAGGAATCTGTGATAACTGTCTTCTCTGTAGAAGATTACTACAGTTTTAAATAATTGCACAAAACACTAATGTGACAGAAGAGAAGCCAACTGTGTGAAGCCAGGTGTGCAAGTCTGATTAATCTCCTTTGGATTAGATTCTTCATGCACAAAGTAATGAGAAATTTTGCAGGATGTTGGTTCCCAATGGGGTTGTGACCACTCAAACCTGTACGTGATTAAGTAATAAGTGTGTCATAATTATGGAAGAGTTGTTTAGACATTAAAAGTTTTATGATAATCTAGAGACTCAATCCCAGCAGTTCAGTTAAATTTGGTCCCAGGTGATGATTTCAGTTCTTCCTTAATCTTCAATGAAATGCGGGGGCTGAAGCGTTGTCCTAAATGCCCGAGCACTGCATGTGGATATTGGAAAATGAAAATTGAAAGAAATTCTGCTCATGAAGTTTCTATAATAATGATCATATTTGAAAGCCAGCAGGAGCTCACGAGGAGGCCAACAGGAAATGCAGAGCAGTGGATCGACAGTATCAAAACAATTAAGAATTGCATTTTTCTGCTGGGTCTGCCCATCTTGTGCTAGAAAGGAATCAAATAACAATTAAGAGAGGCATGCTGCTTTGTTCCAACAGCATAAAAATTAGAGAGAGGCTGTGATGGCATTTCCACACCCAGTACCGTGACAGGGATGCTCTGTGCTGATGCAGCATTACCAAGACCATTGGGAGATGGTGTGGAGAAAAGTACCAAGCACCCTTCTGCAGCACCAGAGGCACCCCTGCAGTGACTGCTCCACAGTCTGCTCTTGGACCGTCTCCATTCCCACATGGCTTCATCCCCTTCTTAAGGCACTTAGGCCTTGAGAAGAGTCATGCCATGGCTGTGTCTTCTTCTTTCTTACAGCCCCTCTTTAGATACTGAAATGCCGCTCTCAGGTCTCCCCAGAGCCTTCTCTTCTCCCAGCTGAACAGCCCCAGCTCTCTCAGTCCGCATTTGCAGGGGAGATGTTCCACCCATTTGATCATTTTTGTGGCTTTCCTCTGGATCACTTCAGCAGGTCCACATCTTTCCTGTACTGATGACTCCACATGCAGACCCAGAACTCCAGGTGAGGCCTCACCAGCACAGAATAGAGGGGTATGATCACCTCCCTCAACCTGATGGCCATGCTTCTTTTGATGCAGCCCTCTGCACTATGAGGGAACACTGCTGGCTCATGTCCAACATGCCATCTACCAGACTTTTTCAGCAGGGCTATGCTCTCTCCTTCCTTCCCCCAGCTTGTACTGATAGCGGGGGTTGCTGCAAACCAGGTGCAAGACCTCACATTTGGATTTCATGAGGTCCACTGCTTGAGCCAGGGCCCACTGCTCAGCCTGTCTGGGTCTCTCTGAATAGCATCCTGTCCCTCAGGCATGTTGACCACACCACACATCTTGGTGTCATCTGCAAACCTTCAGATGTCACTGTCATTGATGAAGAAGTTAAAGAGCATTGGTCCCAGATCTGACCCCAAAGGGACATCATTTTACTGATTTTATACCTTTAGTGATTTTATAATATCACGTTCCCATTTACATTTGTAAAAAACAAATTTACATTAAATAGTTATGCATATGCACGTATTTGCATACATACAAACATGTTAAGTCTGAACTTGAGGCATTTCTGTAACTTCTGACTGAAATGTGTTCCGTCACAAGATCACATTTTCCCTTGCACTCTTGTTGAACAGAGATAGCTAACAGGCCACTGTTCCTTCCTACCAGTCATGATCAGAATCTCTTAATCTTTCCTTCAATATTCTCAAAAAATATTTAATAGAGAAATGGGTGCGTAAAGAGAACAATCTTCACCTCGAATGCCAGGATTCAGATTTTACCTGTTTTCCCATACACAAGCTGAGGATGTCTCTAGGCTTATTAGAAAAAGAATATCCTTAATTCTGCTTCTCACTGATGAGGGTGCTTCATTAGGATTGACTGCTCATTTCCAAAAATTATACATGGCTAATATGATTACCACTGGAGAACACAAGGAGCTGAACAAACACATCCTTAGACCATGAATGTAAATGGATCCTTAAGAATAAGCTTAATGCTTTTATTTATAAAGTGTGTACAAATGAGGCTTTCTGTTCTAGCAGGAATGCCTTAACCAAATCTAAATCTCAGCTCTTTTCTCCCACATGTACAACAGTCTGTCCATATGCACATACAAGAGGTCAGTTATGATCGAATGAGAGATGAGTGAAGGTTACCATGGACTAAGAGAAGTCACAGTTATATTTCACTTTAATTGGAAAGTCATCGCCATCAAGCAATTGATTTATGCTTAAGACCAATTCTACTTCACACAAAATTTCCAGCTGCAAAAAAACCCCCCAAACCATCAGAAGCACCCATCTGCAATGCTTCTGCTATCTTCCATGAAAGGAAGGCTTCTGAATGATGGCTACTTAGTACCAGAGGTTTTTCCTACACCTTATTTTTCTTACCGACACTATTCCTTTTTTATTTTTATTATTTTTAAATATTTTCGTCATGTTGGCCTCATTTTTGAGCCGCTTTTTGTAATTAGAATGAAGTGGAGGGTAATAGGAAGCTGTCACTTTCCTCACCTGAAGCCATTAATACTGCTACCTGGCTACCATGCCCATTTGGTTTGTAGTATAAGGCAATTATGTGTAGATTTTGGCAGGCAAGAAAGCAAAGAGATTCCACATAAAATGAACAAAACTATACTGAACAAAAATGTGCAGCCATCCAAACAGGAACATGAAGAGACCACATACAGTTATGAGAGAAAACCAAAACATGTTCTTCCCTAATGAGCTCTTTCCTGATATTTTTCTTAAGCTACATAAAACAAGGAAAACTGAATATTTTTCACATTAGCCCTGAAAAGGCTGGAGTAGCATTAACACCAGAAGAGCAACCCAGTGAGAACACCGGGAGCTGCCCCACTACATAGATGAACCATATCTCATCTTGAGCTTGGATTTCAAGGCATTACATCCTGGCAAGTGGCTGAAACTATGAGCAGACTGTTCAAAAGATACAGGCAAGGACTTAGGGAACCTTTTTTGTTCCATGTAAATGAAATAATTCTCTGTTTCAGTGGCCTAAATGACAGACAGGAGAGTGGAGTCCAGAGGAAGCAGGTGGCAGGAAGTGTGAACAGGGAGCCAAAATGGCAAGAAGCCATGGGATAGTACAGCCTGTGTAAGGATAGGGGGGCAAGTGAAAGAGAAACAGGGAAAAATGTAGGGTGTGTGCAGAGGGACCTGCCCAGATGGTGGTTGAGGGGAGAAGTGACAAAGAGTAATAGCAGAAAGCAAAATTCTCCCTCTCCTCTCAACCCCAATGCTCTTTATGATTAAAGGCATTTAAAGATATCCAGTGTTTTCTTGGTATTTCCTTTCCCATCAATGCACATTCTGTAATTTTTGTGGCAATGGTACATCTTGATAAAAAAGAGTGAAGAAAATGCTCTGCCGGCATTAGGTAATTATGTCTGAGAGGGGAATAGTCCTGAAGCAACCCTGATGATGGTGCAGCCTGAAAATGCTCAGTGATACCTGCCCTAGGTACAACACACACATTACCAGTACACACAACAACATGGGTGAATATCTTTACAGGACACAGAGCACTTTGCTACAAGGGCAGGCTTTTCCTATAAGGGAAATGGTAGCGCTGAGGGTCTAGGAACACCAACTTACCAGTTAAGTGGCTGGCAATCCTGGCAATAGGTTTAGGAGGCAGGGCAGGGGGCTGTTTGAGGAGGGACAACTGTTTCACTGGGGTGTCCTCATGTTCTCCAGGGAAAGCAGCAGATTTTTTGGGGGGAAGTAGCAGGACTGGCTTAGCTGTAGGATCTTGGGACAGGAGGACTCCAGATTCATTGGATGTGGGGCTTTCTTCAGACACTGGAGGACACAACCACATCATAGACGCAACAACGTTACGAGCAAAGCAGTAGCGGATACAGCCATTGTAGAACGTGAAAAGCAGAGCAAGAATGCAGGTTAAGACTAATAGATTTCACTCAAACATTGTGTAACACAGAAAGAAGGAAAGAAGAAAAAGAGAAAGAGTAACACGCATCTACACAACAGATGAATTTCCCATTACCTCTGACAGAAGTCAGCTCCAGTATGCCTGCCTGGGACGTATTCCCACATGTTGAATACAAATGCAAATGTTTCAAATGTCACATCCTGGATGGTCTGTCACCACAGCTTGCTCAGGACCTTATATGTTAGCAGGGGGTCTTTAGATTAATACTATAACCGTAAAAGCATCTAACAAGGGCTATTCCATTTCAAAGAGGTCACGCAGTTCACCTGATGGCAGATGGGCACTTTTGCTAGTCACTTTTCCTCATCTGACCTTCATCCATGACTCTCAGTGCTACACAGAATGAGTGGTTAACTTAGATGTACAGATTGTTGTCTCTCTTCACAGAGTGAGGACGAAGCTTAGATGGCCTCACCTAGGGCAGCGCAGCTGGCTGCTAATTACTGAAAGTTGTGTGATGTAAATGTCACCCAACACCACATGGCGAGAAAAGGACAAGACATACCCCAGGGTTTAAAAATACTGTCAGACCACTTGAGCTCATTGGCACACCTGAGAAGTAGCAGGAGAGAAATCCACAGCTATAAGTTCACAAAATGCAGAGACTTTGCTTTACTTGCAGACTTTACTTGTGTAGAAGCAGCAGTTACTGCTGTGCTGAGGGAGCAAACATTTTTTTATGGAGCACTCAGTGATAACCTATTTGCTTTATCTCCTTCTCCACCAGAAGACCTTGGTCTTCAACAAGATGTTACCTGTCCCATCCATGATCTCTGTGGTTGGGAGCACCTCGTACGAGCAGGGTTCCCCAGGTGCTGAGCCTGACTCCAGTTCTGCTAGGGCTGGCAGGGATACCTGGCTGGAGCTCAGCACTTGTCCAGAGCCCAGAGGCTGCCCATTCTCCAAAGCTCCTTCTTCATTTGGTATGGAGAGCTCTCCATCTGTTAATATTTGGAAGAAAGCAAAATGATAACAGAAGGCACATAAATAAGATGCTGAAAGAATTTAAAGTGAATCCTGCGAACAGTAATATATTGTTTGTGAGTGAGAAACCTGTACTAAGCCATTGTATGTTTGTAGAATCAGGGATAACAATCAAAACAATACGGTTCGGATCTCAAAAATGCAACTTATATTGAATAATTTTTGAATATATCTGACTGATGTTCTGTCTGTAACAGTTTCACACAAGTGTGACAGCATTTCATTTGCCTGACAGGGTTGTTATGTGATACGATATGTGATGTATGAATTATGTATTATGATATGTGGTCTAAGCTGGATGGCTCCCAGTCACCTTTCATCTGATAGAGTGATAAAATCTGTTTTTCCCTCTGTCTCCACTTAAGCTGCAAACTGAAAAATGAGAATGGGCTGGAAGTGAAGCTATCAAGCTTTTTTCTTTAAAAAGACAAACACAATAATACATGATTTATATTTCAATAATAATAATAACAACAAATATTATTCTCTTCCACCATTTTTTAAACTCTTAGGGGCACAAACAAAATCACAGACATATGCCACTGTTTTATATACTAATAAAACTACTGTAGTCTTCCAGCATGACCAAGAGTATAAGTAAGGGAAAGAAAACATTTCTATAGTTGCCTGGTAAAAGTCTTGATATTAAGATAAAGCAAATTACATTTTAGAAGTCTTTTTTTTTTTTTTTTTTTTTTTTTTTTTTTTAAGTCCTTATCAATAACTTACCAATTTGAGCAAACATTTCTGGATCAGCAATTGTTAGTTTTTTTTCCTATCAAATACCACTTCACATTAGCAATAATATAGAACAGAAGGGTGGGATCAGCTCATTCTCCACAGCATCAACCCACATGATTTTTATATCAGAACTTGTTATGCACAGCCCTCTGGTACCTAGAGGCAAAGACTACACAGATATCTCAATTACAATTTTATGAAGTATTCTGCCATTATGAGTAGAAGCCTGAAAATACAACCAGAATGTGACCTGTAAAGCAGAAAGCCTAGCAGGCAGATAAAGAGAGCCTGGTGTTACCACACATTCAAATCATCATTTTTTGAAATCAAATTCAGAATACCCAGTTCTAGTTGCTGATTTTGGGGCAACTGTGACTAGCCATATTATTGCTCACTGTACCAAACAGATGTACATCATTCAAGTGAGTACACATTTTCCCCTCACAGGGATAAGATGCACATAACGTTTTGGAAAACAACAATGAAGAGATAAAAAAAATGTTAAGTTTCACTTAGACATCGAGACACTGCAATTAACAAGTCTGGAAAGAAATCAGATTATTTTCTGCCTTGTAAAGTCTCTGCACAACGTGTAAAGATGATCTATTGTTTATTTTGGTATTGTTAGAAATAGCGAGGTCTTGACATTCTTGGTTATCTTGCAGTGCTTTTGAAGAACTGGAGTTTTTACCGTGTACTGTTACATCACAGCAGCCTGAAACTCTACCTGTAGCTTTCAGAGCAATCAACTGAGCTGGCAAAAGGTGGCAACATTAATCAAAACTGAAGGTTTCAGCCAACTGTTCACAGCACAGCTTCACTGTAGGTGCTTCGGTCATTCGATACAAACCACTTTATTTCCATAGACAGCAAAGATCTAACAACAGTTCAGCCAACATTTAAGATGAATGTTTTTTTGACTTAGCTGTTTCAGTGGAAATACTATATATCCTGTTCTTGATTTGTCTCCCTTTTATAAACATGCCCCTTCACGGTGGTCAGGATAAAGGCTGCTGTTATCTCAGATGCATGGTTTCATGACAGACTGTAACTATTTACTGAGCAGAATAACTGCTTTTTGAACCAAAGACAGTGATTATATCCAGCAGCATTTACTAATTTCAGCACAGGACTAAATTTAAGCAGTATTCTTACCTAAGAGAAAGATTTTTTTCTTTAAGGATATCTACGTATTTTAATGAAGTGAGATACCAATTGTAACATGTTGATCTTACAGTCTTAAATGCACTTTGCACTTCTCAAGGTATATTCAGCAAAGCAAAACATCAGATAAGGTTTTGACTTTCATTTTCCAACATAATAACAAGCATGACAGTTCTCTGTATTGACAGCATAACTTATTTTAATCTTCCCTCCAAATATCTCTAATCTTCATCTAGACTCTAAAAATCATCCTCAGATTTGACTGAAATGATCAGACGACACAAAATGATGACTGAAACATATACCTTAATTTTGAGCTTGCTTAAAGCTACAAAGGGAGCTGCTAAAACACAGAAAACAGATCAAACACAGATAAAATCATCATTTGTAGAGTGAAGAATCTCTCAATGTGAATTAATCCTGGATCAGAGGCATGCTTGACAATCAGATATAAACGGCAAATTAATTGCTATTTTTAAAGCACTAAAAGCTATGTTAGTTAGCTGACATACAAATGAAAAGAATTCTAGTAATGCAATTATGATATATATGGATGAATCAATTAATCTTAAGGAACTGACTAAGAGTTTAAAGTTAATTTTGCCCATTGATAACGCAATATTTTGTTCTCATGCTCGCTAAATCCTTTGCTGCATTTTCTCAGAGCCTGCTGTTTCTAACTGGAAAAAGATTTTCCCTAGATGCATGAGTCAGTTTGATCTGGAAGGGACCAAAGTGAACAACATGAACTCTGCAGCAAAATGAGCACGCGAAGGATGCTGCCCTGCTGATCCTGCACCCTGCCATGGAAGAAGCAGAACCTCAGAGAAAATTCTCCGATGCAGAAAACTCAACCCAGACTTGTTGGTTCACCTTTGCATATGAAAAAAACAATATGGGGTGAAGGCTCAGAAACATGGAGATGTTATGCTCAAAAGAGGTGGACCCTGGGAGCTTGTTTGGCCTAGCAGCTGGACTGCTCACTGAGCACCAGTCTTATCTACTGGAGGATGAGGGTTTGAACTCTCAGCTTAGTGTAATTCTTAGACTATCACACGTTCACGAGGCCAGATGGAATCTACTCCAGGGTACTGAAGGAGCTGGCAAAAGCTCTTGACAAACAACATTTCATCATTTATCAACAGACCTCGTCAACTGAGAAGCTCCCAGATGACTGGGAGTCAGTGTGACTCCCATTTACAAGAAGGGTTGTAAGGAGGATCTGGGGAATGATAGGCCTGTCAACCTGACCTTGGTATCAGGGAAGGTTATGAAGCAGATCATCTTGGCCAAGAAGGCCAAGAGCATACTGGTTTGTATCAGTATACAACAGCACCAGTCAGTAATGGTCAGTAATGCCAATAGCACTAGTGAAGAAATTGTCCTCGTGTACTCAGCACTGGTGAGGCTGTACCTTGATTTGTGTTCAGTATTGAACCCCTCACTACAAGAAAGACATCGAGGTCCTGGAGTGTGCCCAGAGAAGGGCAGTGAAGCTGAGAAGGGTCTGGAACACAAGTCTTATGAGGAGCAGCTGAGGGAATGGGATTGCTTAGTCCGGAGAAGAGAAGGCTGAGGAGAGACCTTATAGCTCTATACAGCTACCTGAAAGAACATTGTAGAGAGGTGGAGGTTGGCCTCTTCTGTCAGGTAACTAGAGATAGGAGGAGAGGGAACAGCCTCAAATTGTGCTGTGGAAGTTCAGGCTGAATATTAGAAAAAAAAATATTTTCAGAAAGAGTGATAAAACATTGAAAGAGGCTTCCCTGGGGAGCAGTGCAGTCACCATCCCAGGATATGCTCAAGAAACATGTAGATGTGGCACAGCTTAGTGGATGAGATGAAAGGAGGCCTTTTCCAGCCTTTATGATTCTGTGATTCTATGATTAAGCATGACTTGTACTCAGGAACTCATTCACCAGATTCACTTTTGGTACTTCTCGAAAATGTCTTAGTGTGAAGCAGCCCAATTTGCATGTGGACAGTGCCTAGGTGGTACAGACCAGTCTTTTTGTTGTTTCATTCCTTTGGAGCTCTGCCTGCCTTATCACCGTATCTTTTGATTCTGAACACCTTGGAATAGAGAACTTCTGGTATGACTGAAAAATGTCAAGCTCATGAGCTCCTTCCACAGATAAATGACCAAGGAAGTGAAAATGATATGGAGAATTCTACATCCCGTGTCACTTTCCATTTTCAGTTGTCTTCTCAGTATTGGCCTGCTTTCAAGTAAGAACAGCTAGGAAATTATTCTTGATGGTGAAGGGTAGGAAGGTGGGGCACATCCATGCCGAGGCGATGCAACACTGAGCTCTGTTGTTTGTCGTTTATCATTCACACGACACTTTCAAATCCTGACAGGACATAGGTAATTTGAAATATGGGTTTTAAAACCTCATTGTGTTCAGATGGACAGTACAAAAATACGAAGATGAAGGTCACCCATGAGGAATCATTGCATTATTATCTGCGAAGCAAATGATCAGTATACACATTCAGAATTTCCCACTAAAGGAAAATTTGTTTATATTCAGATTAAAGAAGAGGTATGAAAACGCTACCAGTCCGTTTAATTCTTTGACTGGTATCATAGCACACTGGGCAACTCTATAGACAGTCGCTTTTGAAATGGTTACAGTTTGATGTTAAAATCAAAGCTATTCATCTTTTGATGAAAAGAGCTCACTGTTTGAGCTCTTGGCTCTGCCAGTCCACAAACTATTAGAATGGAACGCATCTAATCAGATACTTCTTCAGTGTGCTGTTTTTCTAAAAGTACACTGTATTTGAAATAAATACAGACTTTGCCTATATTTTCAGAAGATTCAAGTTACAGAACCTATAAAAGAAGGAAAAGTTATTTGGGCATGAGTCTGCACCTTGCCAAGAAATGAGCTCCCTGCACTTCAAGCTAGAGTGGTTTCACTTCAACAATTTAAGTACGAGGCTCACCGAAATAATAAAATCATTTATTGTTTCCCAAAAATAGCAGCTGGAATGCAGTGACTCTTCTGTGTGAACACTGTGATCTACTGTGCTCTGTTAGCTCTCACCTGTTGGATGACACAGTCACCTGAAAAGCCAGCAAATCCCAAAGCAAACCAGTCAGAGAGTCACTAAACAACAGGAGAACAAACTGGCTGTCTAATTCTGGTTTTCTTCAGCATAGATGATAAAATAACACTAAGTACACTGCAGTTTCAGAATTTCTGTTCTTATGTCAGTCTATCTGTATGGTTTCCTTTAATCTGTTTAAGAAAGAAAAAGGCAAAATAATCACTCCTCAGCTTTGGTCTCCTCTTTGGAAAGGCAGAGATTTAGCACTGGTTCCGTGTGTTGTCTGTGCAAGATGATTCTTGGCGTAGAAAGCATAGAAACAACCATCAAATAAAGCTTTCTGCTATGAAGTGATGCACTTCCACAAAGTATTGGAGATTAGCTATCAGGAACTACAAGGAAAATGTTATTTCTGTGTAAGGTTTGCAGTGAGATATAATACCCTTTATGAGAACTATGCTTGTCCTGCTATATCAATGAAGAAAATGTTACTTTTCCTCTACACATTTTGCCTTACTTACATTCTTAAATCATATGTGATCACCACTGCTATACCTATACGCAACTATCTTCCCCTCTGCTCTGCTTCTTTCAAGGAAGGACTCCTTAAAAACTTCACAGCTTTCTGTGTTTGCAAACAGCAGGAAGTAAGGTGAAGATACTGAATTAGACATCTAACTGTGTTGAGTGACAGTTTCCCGTTTAGTTGCACCTGACAATAAAAGTCTGATGTCTCTACATCTTGTACTGGAAATAGGAAAAGGCAGCACGTATTTCATACTAGGTCTTTCTGATATGAAAAGGTGAAAAATGACTACAAAGAGGAGATTTTTTGTTTGTTTCCATGATGAGGACCTCCAGACAACATAATGCCTACTTCACCAGGCGACAAAGAAGATTACAGACTACTGCAGCCCTTTGCAGGAGAGAAGGGAGAATTTCCCTCAATTTCAAGGCAGAGAACAGGATCAAGTTGCACAGGAGAGATTTTATGAAGGTGAGTGTAGGGATGACCAGAAGCTGACTTCCAAGCTCCCCAGGGTGCTGAACCAGGAACCTTGCTGGCAATGGAGACACCTGGCTGCACATTCAATCCAAGTCACTGTCCAGAAAGTGCAAAAACCAAGGCATCAAAAAGGGAAAATCTTTGGCCAGTTGTGGTTTCTACTCTGCACTTGCATCTAGGATGACTTTCAAGACAGCTAGCCATAGTAAGAGCTCAGGCATCCTCAAAGGATTAAAAAGCATCTAGAATAGGTAACAGATGAAAACCACAGAAAGTAATCACAAGCTGCACATTGATTTTGTTTGGACTAGTAAATTTTTACATCATCTCTTCTTTCCCAACAAGCTAGATCAAAGTAGATTTAAATGGTCCAGATTTTCTAACATAGATCCTACTTAGAAAAACTCTGGAAGTTTATAACTTTGATTGACTTTTACCAGGTTTTGTTGTGATATTGTTAATCACTTCTAGACTTGGAATTAATGAGGCATCAAAGTACATACCTCAGTTCTACCGAAATTAAAATACAACCGTGGCATGCCAGTACAGTTTGCTTAATTAATTGCCTTAGTTACTAACAAGAGAAGCAGCAAACAAACAAAAGCTGGAGTTAAGTACTCACAAATACGTGATATCAATTATTCGTTATGCTACCTGTGTAAAATAATGGTGTTTTGTATAAGTAATACATCACCAACTCAACAAACGAATAATTCTGAATGGGGAAATATTATTATTATGTATTCTGGGTTGTTTCAAGTGTTCTATGCTCATCACACAGTCCCAAACCTTAAAAACATTTCTCTTCTCCACAACCATTAATCCTACAGTGACTCAACCAGAGATAATAAATGCATGCAGAGACCCATTCCATCTCCCCTCAGTCGGGATGCCTTGCTGTTTTGCAGCAGGTGACTACAGTACAGTGTTGTGATTTATATTTTTACTGCTTTACTTTCTGATTAGCTTACAAGTTTATTTGCAAGATCCACCCAGAGATGTTTGGAGACCTTATTCTGTACGGTTCTGCCATTCCAGATGGTATTGCCAGTTCTTAATGTTATGACAAAGTGAAATCTGTCCATAAAACTATATGGGATGTCAATTTAACATTGTGAAAAGAAGAACGCTTACCTTTATCAAAAATTTCCTTTAGCACTCCTCGTTTTATAAGCTCCTCTCTGCTTTGCCTCATTGATATCTTTCTTTCCAAAGCTGAAAGCAAAGGAGAAGGGGGATTATTAACAGAAAAGAAAGGAAATGTTTCAAAACGCTTCTTCTCCATTTACAGTCAGTAGCAAATGAGTCAAAAGCCCAAAGAAACTCCTTGGTTTTGAAGTAAGGCTCATATTGAGAGAAACATCTACAGACTGGCTCATTTGAGGGCATGTCTCAATTCCCATTTGGATACATGACCCAAGTGTTTCTTGCTAGTAAAGAGAGAACAAAAAAATAATGCAAATGTCTGTGAGGGAAAGGTAAAAAAGAAAGTAATGTGAAAGATAATGGAGAAAGACTGGATTGTGGATTGGCTGTGGATTGTCCTCTCTCCATGGAAGAGTACTGGCACCGCTGGTGCCCTGAAGGCAAGAGTAATTTGCTACTAGCTCCAATGAGAGTAGAACAAGGCATTTGGGATAGTGCCAAAAATGAGCTGTTTAGTGGAGTCTTCTCCCTGGAGGGGTGTTTTCCCCAAAATAAGTACAAACAAATGACACTCCATGACAGTAATTTAACACCAGGGCTCAACAGCCTGGGTCCTGTATTTGCTGCTTGGAGACTGTGGTCACCGGGGCAGCAAGATGACAGATAGAAATTTCATGTTTGTTTAGTTCAGCAGTAATTAAAACAATGTCCAATTAACCAAAACATCACAGAGGACATGGATTCAGGCGAACTGCTGAAAGGCAGCAAGCAAGGGGCACGAGAAGTGATGTGCAGGAGGGGCTGTGACTGTGTGCGCTCTCCGAGAAACAGGCTCATGCTTGCCAAAAAAGAGGCACAGTTAAGGGCGAACCGCTTCTGCCATATGCTCCCCTATCAGACACAGCGCAGATGCACACACAGATGAACTGAGACTTTGCTTCTTCAGTCTCCCCAAGGCAGATTTAAAGCAAAAGGGGCTCCAAAACACTCTGCCCCTGAAAACACGAGGATGTAACCTTTTCCGGCGCTGCTGGCTGCTCTCTGTTCCCAGAGGGACACAATATACTTGGTGAATTAGCTGTGCTTACACTGACACACTGCATTCATTGCAATTTATTTGCTGTCAGATACGAGTGGCTTAGCACGAACAAGGCAGTGCTGATTTATAAAGCATTCAATTCCATAATATCAATTTAGATCTCCCCATTTTTAAGATCGGCTTTGAACATGTATTCTTTAGGACTGAGAAAGCCAGCAGACACAATCTGTAGCTAATAAAACCCCTGCTTTCTTCTGAACACACCCTCTGAGCTTCAACATCAATCAGAATTATGGCAGTACAAGCCCCATTGGCCCTCTGTGTGGCACAGTTTTATTTCTGAAGCTCTTACTGTAACAGCCCAGTTTAAGAAGTGCTTTAGGCACCTCACTGCCTTTCAGCAGAACTTAGATTTCTAATATGCTTTTGACAGATAGACACCCCAGCAATCAGCCTGCGGAGTTGCCTTGTAGACTGGCTGTCCATCTGTCTTTTCCTTGCATCCAAACAGCCTTGTTCTGGTATGGCATTTAAAGCTTCTTCTCTAAGAACAGCCACCATCAGTCCCTCCAAAAAAAAAAAAAAAAGTCAAAACAAGCTACAGCTAATCTTTGAGCTTTCTCCCACCACAGAGATCATTAAAATCCTGTCTTTAAAGACTAATTTGGCCTTACTGAACTCCTTTTCCAATAAGTCTGAGAAACAGTAATTTTCCCCAAATGCAAACAGAGTAGAGCACTCAGCTTGTGTTGGTTGGAGGGCAATTAAGCAGGGCAAACCAGCAGCAAAGCAGCAGTTTCTGTTTGTAGGCCAGCAGCATTCTTCACAAAACAAAGAGAGAGGCAAATTCTGCTATTTCTGAACTTCACCAGAAATAGCAAAGTAACAGACTCACGCTTTACATACAAATCCGAGCACATGACTGCAGGAGTACAACCATATGTTGTATACAAGCAGATAGATTTCCATACAAGATGCTTGGTTTTCATATACCATACAGAAATAAGCCAGGTGAGAATGGCCAACAAAAGGTACAAACCCCCTGAGGTGTGTAGATCAAGCCATCAAAGTCAACCACTGAGGACACAAACATGTCTGTCATTTTGCACAGGCACTGGCACCCACTGGCGTTCCTCATTCCACCCTTTTGCCTTGTGAACACTCAGCTAGTTATGCAGCACAATTACTGCTGACTTCGTAACCAGGCGATCCCATCACATTATAAAAGCAGCAGAAAGAAACCCAGTAATACTTCTGGGGTTTGAGTCCTAAAGTAAATACTATGCAGAAGCAGAGGAGCAACTTTCCCAAAACTGTCACAGAGCAACATACTCAAATATAGGGCAAGAATTCTCACAAACACAGATTATTTTGCAGTTCACCTAGCAGTCTATCTAAATTTTCAGAAGACTAAATACATAGGTTCTTTCACACATCTCCTTTTAGTTGTAATCTGTTTCTAATCCAGAATGGCAAAAGGAAAATCAAACCCCCCATAACCCAAATCAAACCACGCCAGTTTGAAGCTTAGATGAAAGCAATCTTTTTTTCAGTTTCCAAATCCTTTCTAAGTAGGCATAGAACAGAAAGTATTAATTATTTTCCTACTAAGCCAGTTTAATTAATAAGATATTTAGAGGAAGGGCATGCTGGGCTAAGAGCAGCACTGAATGATAATAACAGATGCTATACTAAAACGATGGAACATGCTGCTTTCTCTTATTACAAATCTTCCTCCCGAACAAGTCTTGCACATTTAAATGCGTAAACTGCTATGCTACTGCAGGATCAAGTGAAAAAAAAACCAGCATGCAAGTGTCTAAATGCAGAACTCATTAGGCTCTAACAGCTTGTACAATCAAATGTTTCACTCTGCCTCGATTTCTCTGACAAAGATTGCCAGATCTTTTACGAAGGATTTTATTTTCAAGCAGAAAGCGGATACAGAATGAATTCATTCACTTTCAATTAAGAGGGGATCCATTCAGAGTACATAAAATAAATTAAAAAAAAGTACAGTAAATAAAAAACCTCCGAATTAATTTTCGATTCATGAGAACCCTGTAAATTCTGTGATGGGAGCAAATAAATTATAATTAATACTTAAGAAAAGATGTATTGCTTCATTGGTGATTTTCCTTGGTGATTAACCTCATTTTGTTCATTTGTACAATCTTCCAGGAGATTAGAAATAAGCATTAAGCCCCCTTTTGGGGACTGCTTATACCAGAAACTAGTTATCTTAACAAATTCACCCGTTTCCCAACAAATACTGTTACCAGCTTCTAGAAGTGAGATATCTGTATTTTATGACACAAATGTACAGATTTTGCCACTGAGCTCTGCAGTAGCTATTACTTTCAAGTTCTGATGAATAAACAGTGGGAAATACTTTTATTAATGCTCCTGAGCTAGTGCTTTTGAACTCTTCCCCAGGAGCAGCACCCCTCCACTGTTCAAACACAGCCTTCTCTGTGGCAGACCCATTAAGAACAGAAAAGCCCTGACAGGGTCATGAGGATTTCCAGCCCCTCCATTCTGGAAATCAAGCACAGTTTTGTCTTTATTCCTCTAATAATCTGCTGTGCTCCACGACGACAGTGCTTGTGGGCCATTCCTCCAGCTGAGAAGTTGAAGCATGCTGCTGCCTTTGTGCCAAGTGCCTCTGCTGTTCTATTAAGTAGCCAAAGAGGCATTTATGTAGTCAGGATATTTGACCCTTCTGTCCTGCCATTCTTTGCCCCAGGACCAAGACATCCCAGGTGAACTCTTCCAACATGCATCTCCCCCTCACATAACTTGTCATATTGCTGTTTAAACCAAGGGGTGTCCACAAGTCCTGCCCCTTCTATTTATCTGGCAACCAAAACTAAAGCCCCGGCAGACTCTTAACTCTGCCTTCTTCTGAGGTTGCCCTTAAGCCTAAAGAGCACTGGGGGCTGCTTTGCATGAATTCCTCCTTTCAAAGGTCGTTATAATCTTCATGATGATTTTAGGAAGCAAAAATCATTAGCTATGAATGAAGCACAGAGGAGGAGCTTCCTGGTGCGTCAATTATATTTGAATTCAATAGGTAAAAAATTGCTTTGCTAATGTTTCAGTTCTGAGTAACTAGAAACAACTGAACCAATAATTTCGCAATGTTAAGAAGAACTATCATTAATTTCCTTTAGATTTGCAAAGGAGAATTTTCCAGCTGTGAATGGATTACGTGTGAAAGAAAAAACCTGAGGGTGTTGGTTGATGCTTGGCTGAACATGAGCCAGCAGTGTGCCCAGGTGGCCAAGAAGGCCAGTGGCATCCTGGCTTGTAACAGAAACAGTGCAGGTAGCAGGAGCAAGGAAATTAACCACCCCTCTGTATTCAGCCCCGGTGAGATCACACCTTGAGTACTGTGTGCTCAGTTTTGGCCCCTCACTACAAGAAAGACATTAAGGCTCTGGAGAGCGTCCAGAGAAGGGCAACAAAGCTGGTGAGCGGTCTGGAGCACAAGAATTATGGGGAGCAGCTGAGGGAGCTGGGATTGTTCAGTCTGGAGAAGAGAAGGCTCAGGGGAGACCTTACTGCCCTCTAAAATGACCTGAAAGGAGGTTGTGGTGAGCTGGAAGTTGGCCTCTTCTCCTGCGTAACTAGCAACAGAACAAATGGGAATGGCCTCAAGTTGCTTGAGGGGAGATATGGATTGGAAGTTAGGAAAAATTTCTTCTCCAAAAAAGTGGTCAGGTGCTAGAATGAGCTTCTCAGGGAGATGGTGGAGTCACCATCCCTAGAGGTGTTCAAGAAATGTTTGGATGTTGAGCTGAGGGACGTGGTTTAGTGGGGAAATATTGGTGGGAGGTAGATGGTTGAACTGGATGACCTTGGGGGTCTTCTCCAGTCTTGGTGATTCTGTGATTATCTACCATAACATGTTGCATCAGACTGAAACTCTTCTACCTATGTAGACTTTCTTAATAATCAAACAGAGCAGGATTCACCTGTTAAATTTATACAGTGTGAGCTTCTGATTCCAACTGGTCCCCTTATATAGTAAGAGCAATTCTCAAACATTACTGACCTCAGCCCAATGTAGCATCTAAAACAGGCTAAACTGCACCTTGGAAATGCCTTTATTCTTTCCAGACTGCGAAGGAAGCTAACAGTGAGCAGCTGAGCTGGAGAAGCACAAAATGAGGACTGAATCTAATCTTGAAATCAACATTGACAGGAGAAAAAATTATGAAAGATATAGACAAAAGTCTCAGACAAAGTTGAGAGAAACAAAGGTGTGCCAGCTCATACAGAGTTCTATTAATTTTAGGATTGATTCAATATTTGTAGCATCACTGCTGTGAGCTTGAGGTTTGCACAATCGTAAAACATAGCTTGGGTGAAATAACTGTTTTGCTTTGCTTAGCCCTAAATACTTTTTTTTTTTCTTTTTTCTTATAATGTTTTCATATCTCTTGGAGCCTGAAGGAAGGAAAACTATCTTAACAGGTTTCTGAGTATCTGAGATTTGAAGTTTCTTACCAAAGCTTTGGGTCTCTCTAGCCTCAGCCAGGATTTTCCTACAACAGTACTATTTACAAAATCTGTCTCTGATAACTACCTAGAAAGGATTAGAAGCATCTGTTTGACTGATGTCTACCTATGAATTTCCTGTTCTGACTGTAGCCAAGCACTTCCATTATATGAAATTACAAATAAGCGAACGTCAGTTGGAAAAAGATGTAAGGGTACTAAAAGTTATGCTTGGTTTCTTAAAAAATACAATACTATAAATATCTCTCCAGGTGACTCTTTGTGTTGACAAAATCGATCCCTTTCAGTATGTGAACCATTTGGAAAACTTCTATGGTAGGTGCTATAAGACTAATAAAATAGGAACAGTATTGATACCCCACTGGATGAGTAACTAAAACCACAGGAGAAGCAAAGCAATATTACTGTTGCTGTAGAAGTAGCAAAGGGAGGTACAGACAAGTTGAAACAACTCAGCTGAACACCTACTTGGTCATCTGCAAATAATTAACAGCAATCATTGTGTAGCCAGTGGCCTACGCACTAGGCTATAAAATGAGCCTTCTAGATGCACTGTTTTTTTAATCTATAATTAATACAAATAAAATAACAGGGAAAAAAAGAGGCCCAAAGCCAAAACAAACTATTGATTTTATTTTTAGTACTGAAAGTACAAACAGATTTATTTTAGATTACGATTCCCTAAAACACAGAGATGATATTAGGGCATATTGCTTCTACATTTAGACAAACTTGAGACACCAATCCATCTCCTGTAAGAAGCACTGGAGTAGGAGCATGGACAATTGTCATTTGCCATAGCCTAGCCATGGAACTTACACAGTAGGAATGTTCACATTGCTTTGGGAATGCAGGCTCAAACCTCAAATTTCCAATTACTAATTAGAAAGGTTTGGAACATATAACAGTTGTCAGACCTGTTGGCTACAGATGAAAATTGAATTATTTCCTCCCTACTGATGGAATCTGATGAAAGTTAAACTGCAGAAAAGGTGAAACCAACCTTAAGAAAACTAGATTTATACTGATTGTTACTACATACAAAGTCAACTGTCAGAAGACAGGCTCAGGACAAAGAGTTTCAGAATTACAGGAACTAATCAAAGTACTACAAACCCCAATAAGCAAAGAAGATCACAAAACAGTAGTGAAAATCAGAAATACAGTCAGTGTACAAATCCAAATTCAGCAAACACAAGGAAAGCCAGAGAAACAATATTTGAATGATTTCCTCTAATATAATTAAAGAAGGAACTGAACCAAAGAAATCAGAAATCTCATTCGAGTACAGATAGACTGTATATTTTTCATATACAAAATTATTTTAAAAAAATCAGTAAAAGAAGCTACTTTCCTAGGAAAAGTACTGGACTTCAACTAGATCCAAAGAAACCCAACAAAATGGATTTCACAGGCTCAACAGAGCTAGTCTGCAATCAGATGAATGCATGAAAACACGAGCTAAAATAAAGGATCTTTACAAATATAACAAAGGACTTGAAAAAATATATCAGAGAATGGAAGTGAGAAGAAAATAAGTCCCTGGACATCCAGAAGAAAAATGGCACTGTCCCCAACTGCTCAGCTAATAAGCAAAGCAGAACTCCACTCGGTCAATGTCATGTGATAGTCTATGAACAGTATTTTGAAAAGACCTGCATTTTCACCCTTGTTGTGGTTTAAGTTGGCAAGCAGTGGAACGCCACACAGCCTTTCACTCACTGCCCACCCTCCCTGTGGGATGGGGGAGAGAATCAGAAAAAAAACCCAAACAAACAATATATACATGTATACACAACACTCACAAAGCAAGGGATGCACAAAGCAACTGCTCACTACCCACTGAGCAATGCCCAGCCAGGCCCCAAACAGCAACAGACTCCCTAGCCAACTGGTTTTATAGGTTGTTCACACGATGCAATGTGGAATGGGATATCCCTTTGGCCAGGTTAGGTCCTGCTTCTCTTCCCTCCCAGCTTCTTGTTTACCCCCAGCCCCATTGCTGGCAGAGCAGTATGAGAAACTGAAAACTGAAACATCTCAGCTCTGTACAGCACTGCTCAGCAACAAATGAAACATCAGTGTGTAATCAACACTGGTTTCTTTCCCAAAGCCCAGCTGTACCAGACGCTTTGAAGAAAATCAGCTCTGTCCCAGCTAAAACCAGGACAACTCTCTTTGTACATAATTGGTTTTCCTGTCACACTGGAGTAGGAATGTACAGAAAGCTAGGAAGTATTCAGAGAGCTGACCAGAATATGTTGCAAAAAATAAAAAAGAAGAAGAAAAGGCATTCCTTGCATTCTTTTCTGGGAACTGTAGCAAAGCATTTTTGTGATTTCTTATGTATACTAGAACTGGAAAGTTGAATCACCAAAATATGTTGCTTCCACATCACTTAATGAAAAATGAGCTTCTGTGGCTTATTTAAAGAAACTAGCAGGAACGTAACATAGCATACATTAGAGAACACCTGCCCTACAATTACAGTGTGATTACAGCACAGAAAGCCATATCCTGGGAATTCTGAATATATATAATTTAGGCATCAAAAACAGTATGGAAGGGGGTGGTACTGCCTTCTTTGAAGATTTTCATCCAAGTAAGAAACCTGGCAGGCTTTAAGAGCCCACGCTGAATTCCTACTTCATCCTAATTAACCAAAGATAAATTGAATATGGCTATTACCACCATTGTTCTAAGTGAAATGAAGCTGTGTCCTAAGTGCCAGCAGAAGGCAGCTGACACAATGACAGAATATCCACCTGTGTCTTCAGATGAATCACAAGTGAATGAAATCATGGCTTCTCCTACAGGCTTCTGCCCTGTAACAAACACGCAGAAGTTGTGGCATCAACTGAACTGAGAATGTGGGGTTTTTTTGCAATCAGAGAAGGTTGGTACTGCCAGCTGAAATTATTAAAAAGAAATCTGTAGGAACAGCAGCAGCTGCGTAGCTGAAAGAATGGCTGCTTTTTCAAAGTAACTCAGCTTGCTTAAGGCACCTCCCAGTCTCAGATTTCTGCAATGTAAGAAACAACAGCTATGCTAATCAGTAGGCTAATCAGTGAGCAGCCAGGTGACATTTCTGAACTGTGCTTCCTTTGCTCCAAGATGGTACCCAGATGATGATACCGATTTTGGGGATCTGCAGTGTCATCTGCAAAGGCAGAAATGCCTTTTTGCAATGTTCCACTACCTAACAGTTGAAGGCACTTTCCTCAGAGCAAGAACCAAATCATCTACACGGTGGGCACTGCTTGAATAATACAACTCAAGTGACTTTCTGCAGCTGAAAAGAATTCTCTTCAGAATAGTTTACACATGGGATATAAATAACCAGGCAAGCTGCTGCTTTTGGATTTGCTCCTCATCAGACAGTGTGTCCAGATGGCATAATACAGAGTAGATAATACAGAAGCAAGTCTGGCAGATGTCAGGAAACTGGATTATATGGTGTAACTTTTAGAGGATGAAGAAGTCAGTTTTCTTGACGCAGAAACAATGGGGGAAAATATCAAGATAGAACTAAAGCAGCTACAGTGGATGGGTAGGAAGGGAAGATGACTGCTTGGACTGACTACTGGGAGATGATAACCAAACTACTGGCCAGTGTCTGGTCCCCTTGTTTGCCATCTGGGAGGATGACAGTGCTGACAGAAGAAACAGCTGCAATCAGTAAGACAAGCAACACAGCTCTTCTTATAGTGACAGCAAACTGCTGTGCTGTTCATTTTACAGCTTGGATTTACCTTACAGCTATAACTTCACCAACATAAATTGCCTGGTACCCAAAGACAGATGTGCAAAAATAGTGCCTTACTCCTTAATGAAATTTCGCTTTGGCTATCGAGACAGCTTTATCTACTAGAAATTCCTATCTCGCCTAATAGGGATTTGGGATAACATGAAAAATACCAGCACAAATTGATGCCCCAAAGTGTTTGTTTGCACACGTGACGCTGCTGCTGTAAATTATAGTTTAGGAAAAAAATCCTTCATTGACATTGGAATGATTAATACAGTGCAGACTCCCAAATAGACACACAAAGCAGATGGATTGTTTGGATAGTTGTGTATCTACATCCATATGTACAACTATTTAAAATAGACATCACAAAGCACAGCTTTGGAACTAAGCAATACGTATTTAAAATAAACATCACAAAGCACAGCTTTGGAACTAAGCAATACCTATTTAAATCCAAAATTGTCTTGGCACCTTTTTGACAGAGAAGCTGTTAGGATATCAAATTCTTCTGGGAGACCATCACTACCCTATTGTACACCCAGAAAATGTCAACTAAGATCCCACAAATTAAAAATACATTTGTTATGAGCATGAACTGCCCACATCCCTTCAACACGGAGCTCTGTTAGGAACTAGACAGGAAATCATTCATTTAAGACTTGATTATAGGGATGACTGAATCACAGAGCAACAGACACTTCCTTCAAAATATGAAAATTCCCAAATTGCAGCTGTCATATCATCCAACAATTATCTTTGGATGATATTTCCAGCTTGTGCAACAGCCCTAGTTGGTCAGCACATAGCAGACTTAATGCTGAAATAAAACAAAGTTTTATGTATTTATTTCTCTTTAACACCAGTCTCTTATTGCAATAGTGTGGTCTACTTCCTGTTTTGGAAGCTGAAAGTTGTTCAAGCAATGTTGTGCATTTGTCATTTCAGTATACTTAACGTATTTCGAGGCTTGGTCTGATTGTTTGCCTTTGATTGTCTTGATCTGTTTTGGCTAAAAACATAACTTCCCCATATGGAGGGAAACTTTCCACAATACAAGCCAGTCCTCCAGAAACAACAGATCAAAAAAGGAGGAGGAGATTGGGATCTCAGCCACAGTCACATGAATTCAGAATAGCTTCATGAGAATTTGCATGCACCATCCCGCTTAGTAGCATGAATTGTTCCACTATTTAAGTTGGAGCTAATATTTTTAACATCCACCAATGATAAAGTGGTTTTATTTTCCTCTCTAGGAAATACGATGCTGAAGTGATCTGAGAAAATGCAGCATTTTTACATTTAGTATTAGATATCATTATAGTGGTGGTTTTTTTTGTCTGCAAAAACACAGATGGGATGGGGAAACAGAGCTGAAGGTGTCAAAGAGTTTAGACAATAACATTTCTGAACTGAAGTACTGATATGAGGCAAATTTGGAGATGGATAGGCAGAAAGGACAATGAAGTGCAGGAGATCCAATAATAGCCCAAACACATTTCTTGCAGTTCTATCGCATTACAAAGGTACATAACATTACATAAAAGAAAGGTAGAAATGAAGTCTGGTATCTCAGCATTCCAGTTCAAGTGTCTCGACTGCCTAGAGACTAACAAAGTGCATCTGTTAAAAATGCAGAAAATCAAATAGAACTGTTAGATTCATAGATGACTTAAGGTTAAAAGCAGCAGCCTAGAAGGATATTATGTGGCATATAACCTAGATAAGATTAAAAAGTTGTTATTGTGAAGAGACCAAAAGTTGCTTAGGAATTACAGACCAGTGAGCTCGGTTTCCATACCACCAATCTAGGAAAAAGTACACAGGATAAACCTAAAAATAGGAGACCTAGAAGAGAAGAGAGATGAGAGAAGAAACATCCTGGACTTGAGGGGAGAAGCTCATGGAAGCCAATGAATGAATGTTCTGCTCCATATAGTGCTTCTGGAGTTCCAAAAACCTTTTGTTAAAGTCATTAAAGCAATAAAAATTGCTTAAGATGAGAATGAGTGTCTTCCAGAGGATTAATAACACTTAGAAAGCGAGGAGGAATGTCCCATACATGCAACAGAGAGATGTGGTAGGCCCTGCTCTCTTTTCCACAAAGATTAATTGTAGAAAGGGCAGCAACAGGGAGAAAGCAACATTTGCTGACTGTGGCCAAATTAAGCTGACTGTAAAGAGCTACAGAAGATCTTATGATACTAAATGAGAAGTGACAAAACTCAACATTGATAAAAGCAAATAAAACACATTTGGGAAAAGTCTGCCCTAACTGTATGCACACAATGACAGCTAATAGTCATTTCCCCTGAATGACTGGGAAGTGTAGGAAAAAGAAGAGAAAAACAGGAAACAGTAACCAGGAATTATTAGGAAATAAATATAACTCCTCTGTGCTAATCTATGGCTAATGCCAGTCTGATTGTCAATTGCCAAAAGGACACAGTAGAACCAAACAAGGTATGGAGAAAAAGGAAGGACACTTACAGGGATGGCGTATCTTGTACATGAGTAAGCAATAATGAAGCTGTATTTTTTGTGTCATCTTTTATATTGAGGTTCTGGTACCCTGACATTCACAAAAGTGCATGGTAGCAGTCAGCTTGGCTGTGCTCTGCATGAACCAGATAGTTCCCTTGAAGGAGAAATTGGGGTACAAACCAGCATCAGTACACACATTCTATGCAGTGGTGGGAGCAGCACCACACATGGCTTCTTTTGGCTCTTTAGAGCATCTGCATGGGCTGTTCTGGACCCAATAACTGAAAACTCATTGCAGAAGGGCTTTTGCTCTGGAACTACCTGTGGCAGCTCCTGCTCTCATTCACCCTGCTCACATTCCATTGCTCCAGATGAGGAAACATAACAACACAGAAAAGCAAGTCAGTCTGCACTACTTGCCCTTGGGACCATGGGCCACGCTAGAGCAAACACTGCAAAACAGAGCTCTTTACTCTGGGCAATGGGTTGCTAATTGGGAATACAGTGGAGGTTTGTAACAGAATTCACTCACTTGTAAAATACAAGAAATAAAGAGCACCAAAGAAAACTGTCTGTGTGCATGTGAAAAAAGAAAGAAAAAAAAAGCGCAGTGTATTTTTCTCTTGTGGAATTAAGTGGGAAGTGACGTCCATTAAGGCCAAAAATGTAATTTGGTTAAAATAACATTATTCAAATAATAATGCATAATAAGCCCACAAGTGCCTTTTAGATCTGGGTGCCTGGATACAACTTTCGTCTCATGAATTTCTGAGTGTCGGGAGCTGATTTGGGATGTCAGAGGATAGATAAGTACATACTCTCCCTGCTTCTAACATATTCATAGAATCATAGAATCCTTTGAGTTAGAAGGGACCTTTAAAGGTCATCTATTCCAACTCCCCTGCAATGAACAGGGACACCTACAGCTCCATTCTTTTGCTCAGAGCTCTGTCCAGCCTGATCCTGAATGTCTCTGGGAACAGAGTTTCCACCATCTCTCTGGATAACCTGTGCCAGTGCTTCACCACCCTTGTTGTATAGAACTTCTTCCTTATATCCAAACTAAATCTCCCCTCTTTTAGTTTGCAACCATTTCCCCTTGTCCTATCACAACAGACCCTGCTAAAGAGTCTGTTTCCTCCTTTCTTACAGCCCATACATATATGGGTTTATATACTTTATATACTTTATATATGTTATATACTGAAAGGCTGCTTCTACTAAATCTGCTGACTGGAGAAAGATACTAAATTGCACAGACTTTGGTTTGATCTACTATGTCTCACTTCAACCACGTTTTTCTTTAAAGGATGTGTTTAATGAATCAGGAGAAAACACCCTTGATCCTAACACACCGAACTACAGTGTATTCAATTACCAAACTGTTGGGAATGCACAAAGGCATCTAATTTGCCTTTGAAAGGAACCTGAATTTTATCTCCTTACGATGCCTGTCAGGGCATTTTTCTTGCATGATTAAATCAGTCCTGTTAAGTAATACAGGGTTCAACATACTGGCAGCTGAAATTACAAAAATGGATTTAGCTTTCATTGCCTGGGTTGTGTTAGTTGCAAAAGTAGCACGCTAGCTATTGTGTCAGCCAGGTTTAGGATACTTTCATCATAGGTCTTGCAGGATTCGCAATTTTTATTCATTAACTCCTGAGAAAGCTGAGTGAGGATTTTTGTTGTTATTTAATTTTTTCACGCGTTTCATGTTGGACAAATCTTAATTATTATTGATTGCATTTTGACAGTGCAGTATGAAAAGTGTCAGTGGAATGCAAACTTGAAATGTGAAAGCCTGCCCAAGGTAGGGTAACGATCCAACTATAGATGGTTGCTAGTAACACAGGAAAATAAAGCCAAGCTGTTTCCAGAGTCTGACCAATGCTGCACAGAAGAGATAGAGAGGCTGCGAATTCCTATTCCATGTACACTTCCAAGTTTGATGGAAGTTGATATTACCTTAAAAATTTTTTCAGAAGACTATCAAAATGCCATTAGGTAGTTATAAATACACTAATTAAAATATCCAGGAAGTAAATTCAAAATTCAGACGTAAGTGAAGAAATAATACAACACACCGATTAAATCTACCTAAATATTTTTCTGTTTCCAATTTATCCTGTTTTATTATTATTATTATTATTTTTACACTAGGAAGATTGGGATGATTTATTTTTGTAAAAGTTATTTCTGTTGCATAATAGCAATAGATGTCAGTCTATTTCTGCCATCATAATTAGTTGCTGTGGAGATGGTTGAACTATCACAGGTTATTATAATTGCAAATGAGGACTAAACAGCAGGAAAGGATGACACTGATAATCTTCAAATATTGCAAGGTTGCTTGAAACTAGTTAACTACAAGATTTTAGAATTTGACACAGTAAAGAGCAGGCTCAGAGAATACGGGAGCGGTGCACATTTCAGATGATGCACTATGAAGAAACAAGACAGAGACATATGATAGCATCTTAAATTTAGCCCCATGTTATAATAAGATCATCATATAACCTGTGTGAAAAATCTCTTGATTTTGTTAAGTATAATTTCACCTTTAGAGAAGTCACTTATGTTATTCACCTCTATTACCACGAGGCAAAACAAAATAGCAGTAGTACATGAAATCAGTGGGTGTTATCCTGAACTAATATTCCTTGGCAGATAAATGAAGGAGAAACAGGTGTTCAAGTGTCTGGTGAAAAGTAGCTAGAATTATCCCCTTGACATAATTCTTTAAAAGGCAAGTATCAAACTGCGCTTTCCAGGTAACACTAACAAACCTCTCCGAGGGAAGAAGGACAAAGTAGACAAAAGTAAAATTCCCAGTTCACAACATAACTCACTTGCACTATGCTGCGTGACGCTGCAGGGATGGCTGGCATTGCAAAGTGAAACACGACTGTGTAATGAGAACTGCACAACTGATTGTGTGTAATGAGGTCGCCTTCCTACAGCCACTTCCTACAGCGTACACTTCCAAAATGACAACATTAGTAAATCTTTGCCTTTTCTGCCTCAGTAGCATGAAGCAATTGGCTGACATTAAAAAAATACACATAAATTCCCAAAATTAGGCTTTTATGAAGAAACAGGCTTTTTAAAGCTTGACTGAACTAAATACTAAGCTAAATGCTCTCTTATGTATTGCTGTTTAAAGCTAAGTTGATGAATTCTGAAACAAGAATGGGAAGTGAGAAGCATTAAGGGAAAGTGAGAAGCATCTGCTTGCAAAACAAGATTTCTTCCCCTCTTGGAGCATAGCTGAGTGAGTGATATCAGAATTATACTTCCAAGATTTCCGTTCCATCTTTGGATAGATTTTTTTTAAACACCAGACGAGTATCCTGGAACTGAAGTTCCCTAAGACCATAGTTTTGGTGGAGTAACTGAATTGTAGAGCCTCAGAATATCAGTGGATTTATACTGATTGATTGGCTAGCCACTGAGTGGTTTTAGTACCAGCAGACCTTCTGAGTTCAAAGATGCTGGAATGAAAAGATCTTTGGTTTGTACAAGCATAGTTGAAATAATAGTATGCCCAATCCTGACTCACTCCGATGTGATGAAGGATGAAGGAACTCACATCTGCTACTTAACAAGGCAAGACAAAACAAAGCAAATAAAAAAACCCAATCACCTGCTGTCTTACCCACTTATTTCACCTTTTTAAACCACTGCTGCTGAAGTGATAGCTTGACAATTAGGCTATTTGATGTGAATCCTCTTGCTGTTAAACTGATTTTGTTTGTGTTTGTTAAATAGTTCTGCTTAGCAAGCAATTAAACAAACTCAAAACTGAAAATGCATCTGGTTTAGAAATTTTCTGTCGGTCAGCCGAGAGACTACTCATCTCCCATTTCCCCATCAAGCCTGGGCAGAGGACATGTACTGTCCATCTTTCATTTCTGCATGATAATAAAGCCATGATTTACCCAAATGATAATTAAGCCAAATTTAGAATCATAGAATCATTTACGTTGGAAAAGATCTTCAAGATCACCAAGACCAACCATTAATCTGACCTACTGTGTTCCATCAGTAAACCATGTTCCTTAGCAACACATCCATACATCTCTTGGGATGGGGGCTCCATCACATCCCTGGGCAGCCTGTTCCAGTGTCTGAGTAACCCCTCTTCTTGAACATCATACAGCTGGATGCGTCCCATCAACCCAGCTTATCCAGATCCATCTGCACAGCCTTCCTACCCTCAAGTACATGAACAGCCTATCCTACCTTAGAATCATAGAAACACCAATCTTGGAAAAGACCTCCGAGATCATAGAGTCCAACCATTCAACTTGGTATTGTCTGCAAACTTACCGAGGATATGCTTGATTCTCCCATCAACACCAGTGATAAAGATGATAAAAACTGGCTCCAAGACTGAGCTGTGGGGAATGCCACCTGTGGCCAGCTGCCAATTGGATGTAACTCCATTCACTAGGACTCCCTGGGCCTGGCCATCCAGCCAGCAACCTGTACACCTGTCCAAGCCACGAGCCTCTTGAGAAGATGACTGTGTGGAAGACCGCCAAAGGCTTTACTAACATCCAGGTAGACAACATTCACAGCCTTTTCATCTTCCCTTAGCTTTCATAAACCCATGTTAGCTGCTTCCGATCACTCATTTAGATGCGTGTGGTTTTTGAGTATGATACTCTACCTCCTTTAGCAATAAAGGAAGTCATGCAGCAGAACAAGCAATTTGATGGAGGAGTTACAAAATCAGCGAAAATTTTTAGGACCAACATTGACAAACACATGGTGTGAACAACAAATGCCTAGCACAGCTAAGGGACAGGAAATTACTTCTTATAAGATCTTTTATCTGCAGTTATCAATCAGCTCCTGAAAATGGATATGACTACTATGACTCACTGATCTAATCTGTGAGATGACACAGATGTGCAATTTTCATGAACTCAAGTAGCAGTTCCCTGATTTTTTTACTGCAGCAATGAAGGATTAACATCTTTTGCACTGAAATCTACTAGAATGGGTGAGACTTGATACAGTCCTGATTCTGTAAACATTTAATTGAGATCATGACACTTATTTTTATGTGCTATTTGTCATAAAAGAGAACCTTGAGAATGGTGGTCTTCACAAATGTGAGAAACAATTACTTGAGAATCAGTGGTCTAGACACTTCTAGGTCAGTGGAAGAGACCAGGTATTTTGCAAATCGCAGAATCACAAGTTTACACAATTCTTTTTTAAATTACAGATATATTGATTAACACAACTCATAACTCACTGAAGTTACAATTTAAAAAGAAGACTTATGTCCCTCCTAAGATATCATGCACCCTTACATGACAGGACAAAGAAAGAGGACAAGAAAGCATGGAGACTTTATAAAAGGAAAATAACTGAAGTCACGTATTTCACCTGCTTTACATGAAATGCAAAGGTTTATTGGACTTTAAGTTTATGGAAAGATTCAGGAATTTACTTATTTATTTATTTTTAACTGGAAAACTGAATTATAATACTTCCTGTTGTAAACAATATAGATTAGCAGGAACTTACTATGAACATGAATTTCTGCCCTGGAATATGTCTTCAGATGCCTCTTCCACTGAGGTCTATGGAAACTTCCTAGACTCCCAGCTAGACTAAGAAAACTAAGAAACTAACTCTCAAGAACATCAGACCTTTGAGAAGCCTCTCTTCCTTTTGGGGATTAGATTTGTTTGCTGGACAGTAGCAGGTAGTTGCCATTTTTTCCCCCGTTTCTTTGTTTATTTCATGAGTAATAGTTAAAAATAAATGAGATGTCAATGCCATAGTATTTGCAATTTCCATATAACACAGCTTAGCCAAACAGTCTAGACACATCCATGAATATGGGCAGCATTTCCAGACTGCTTTGAGATATCTGATAATTTATAAATGCAAACCGACATCAACCACAGGAATGCAGGATTAGCCACGAAGCAGAATGAAAAGTTATTAAAAGATTAAAACAACAACAAACAGCAGAGAAATGGTGAAACTTGAAAAGAGATTTTCTTTTTCACTGGGATTCAGATGACATATTAGGGTTGTGCAGGCTGTATATGAGAGAAAGCCAACGGCTAAACACGATGAAGGAGATGAATGTATCAAAGCCTGAGCTGTTACTAGGTGGCCTCTTCTTGCAAGCATCTCCTGTGCAATGCTTGTGTAGAAAAACCCCAAGGACTTAAAATCATAGCATTAATTTGAATATTTTGGAGCTATATTGTTCTTTATCCTGCCTTTTAGACATTGAAGGGGAGTCAGGCAGGTGTGACTGGTTAAGTATTGCTTAGGAAAACATTCAGGCAGTTTGACACACTGAGTTGAATGAGGCATATTCACAACAGGCTTACTGCCTTGGCAAAAAGCAGGAGATAATTAAATAATTATGATTCTGTATTTGCACAAAATTATTTAACAACAGTGTACTTATAAAGTCAATGGATAGATATGGACATGCCAGCTGGCTTCCTTCCATCTCAACATATTGCAGTCAGTTCTGATTTTTTTTTTTTTTTCAGGTGTAAAAATAAAGGCATTATTTAGGTAACTAATTACTACAACCACAGAACTAACTTGTGCTCTATTATAATTACTAAAATCTAAGATAAACTTTCACTAAAGTTCATGTGCTTACTGTGGATGCAAACTGATGCAGGAGGGTATCTATATTTTTACTTAAATTACTTTAAACAATGGTGTAAATTCACAGTTAAAAAAAAGGTTAAGGGGTAGAATCTCCCCCCCACCCCTCTCTGCATGTTTTTTTTAACTATTACTGTTGCTTGCCCTATTTTTATTTCTTTGGCAAAAAAGGGTCTGAAATGACATAGAAATGATTGCTATTTCCATAGGGTTGTTATTTCATCTCAGAAACATCATGCAAAGAAATGCTTGTTTACTGCTGGATTTGTTAATGAATGGGGGAACCAAAATGATATTTGTTGTGTGGTGCTATCAGGTTTGATAAAACTGCTCACTTTCCTCAAATAATCAATTGTATGTGTCTAATTGATGCTACTAATAAAAATCTTTGAGCAGATTTGGAAACACTTTTTTTGACACTCTCTTCTTGAGAGGACAATTTGAATTATTCAGGACAAGCATCTTCCAGGGCAGATAAGATCTGCATTTTTAATACAGGAGAAAATGCAGATATACATGCATAATAATCTCCATCTCCATGTAAATGGAAATTGAAGTCCTCCTCCCATTGTAGGTTACTTTTACCAAAGTTCAGACAGCAGAGCTCAAAGGAAGATCTATGATGTGTTTGATTTTCCACATTCTTTGTAAAGAAGAGGCATTTTTTTTTCCAAGTGACTTTTTGATTGCATTCTGCTCTATCCCTTTATTTAGGCCTGGTACACTATAAGAAGAGCAATTACAATAACATAAGCATTAGGTACAGGCTCTGACAACCAAATCAAACTAAAAAAATATCAATTGTCACATTAAAATTGCTTTTGGTATTACATCTTTCATCAGGAAGAGGGTAATACATCCTGAGCCTACATAAACAGATTACTCAGCCACCCCTGAAATGCAGCCAGTGCAGAGGTGGAAAGCAATAATTGTGATGTGCCAGTCACACAGAGAGCTCTTGAGGGAATGCAGAAAAAAAAGCACAAAAAAACAAGTAATGAGTTGAAAATGCACAGGGAAGTATGAAAGGAAAAGGGTAAAGAATTGCCCAAGGTGGAACCTGATCCTAACAGTGGTTCTCGTGTGCACTTGTGAAAATTCCTAATGTATTTTCAGTGCCTGCAAGCAGTAGTTAATGCCTGCTTTCCTTTAGTATGATCTTTATCAGTGTGACTTTTCTTACTGACACCTTATAATGCAGTAATTTACACTCACAGAATACAGTGGACCTCGTGGGCCAGTTAGTAACACTTTCCACATCTCTGCTGATTCTCCTAGAAAGCATGAAACCTACAAGGCACAAAATGAATACAAAGAACTTAACCTTCACTATACCATATGAGCAAAACCAACGAGGCCCTCTGCAAAGGCACAGACCTCACATCATAATCCAGCTGTGTCTGCCTAGGGGACCACACAGCTAATTACTCTGCACAAACTCTTTCCTATGGCTCCCTATGACAAAGTTGTACTCCCTGCTGGCAAATGAAACTCAAACAAGCTAAACTTACTTGTGGAAATATTGATTATTTGTGAATTTGCACTTGATGGAATTCATTGGTTTACCATGTCTACAATGCAAATAGCTTGATAATGCAAGAAACTTTTCCTAGCCTTTCCCCAAGTACATCTAAGAAAACATGACAGAATTTAACTTACTAGAAGTTATGAATAGACAAATATATAAACATGGGTATTTTCCTTCAGGACAATGTACCAATAGGAATATTTTATTATTTTCACTTCAGTAGTCCCCTAAATCTCCTCATATTCAAATGAACTGCATGCTGTAGCATTGTTCTAGATACCAAATGAAGAGCACTGCCACTGGCAGATGTTCACTGTCTGTGGCTTATTGGTAACTCTCAAGTTTTTACAGAAGAGAACCAGAAGTCTGCTCATTTCTCTTTATTGGTAAGTGGTGCAAAAAGAGTAAGAATGAGTTGTTCACATCCTACTAACTTAATTATGGGTTAAGTTAAGCATGGTATAAAGCCAGCCTTTTATTCTCAACACTGGCAGCCTTTTAACCATGTTTCCTAAGGAGGAGAGGTGCTATTTTCTGCAGTACCACAATAGGCCCTGTTTTTGTGTGTGTGTGTTTTTAATTTCTTCTTACTATTTTAAAATACCATTCTTCCAGTGTTTTACTGAAAAACACTTCCTTAAGCCAGTTTCTATGAGCACAATAACACACTTCCTTTAAACTGCAAAACCCTGTAGCTTTGGAACTTGGCAAGTGGATGAGTAACTCAAGGGCTAATTGTATCCAAACAAAATTATCAAATCCCAGGAGAGCCAGTATCTTCTTACCACGATAGACAACCATAGCCAAGATGAATCACTGTTTGTTCACTTTGTTGAATTTGTACTTTTTCTCCTATTTTGAGTCCTTTCCTTTCCTTCGGTCCCTGGAAACACGCAATAACTACAGAGAGGGGGACTGGAGAACAGGCAAAGCAAGTTTTTCAAGCAAAGTAAGTGCTTAACTGCACTGCTGAACCTGTGCTTGAGTACTCTTTTATTTTTGTCAGGCTCCTCTATTCTCATGAAATTTCATAAGGTTTTTTACTGGTCGAAAAATTACAGAACAATCCAAATCTCCTATCCTGTGAGATGCTGTACTATAATTAAGAAATAATTTGCATTTCAACACTGGCTTCTGTTGAAGAAGATCAAAGAGCTCAGCCATTAGAGTAGTGCCTCAAAGTCTCTCTCAGGTATTATCCCTATTGGAAATCGAAGACAAAGCCCACATCTGTGTTTGGTGCTTGATCTGTGGATAAGGTTTCCCCATTCTTGGGCAGCTAATGCAGGAGACTGAAATACCCTCTCTGCCCCACAGATCTTGCAGCCCTACACAGGACAATCACCGCACAATACAGAAACCACTCACTTGTTTAGAAAATGAGCAAAGAACTCATAGCTTTACTACTAACCCCAACTGATAGCATTTATCTTAGTTTAGATTGTTAAGGTACCCTGAAGATGAAGGCACTGATTGTACTCCTTTTGTGGTTACTCTCTTTATCTGGTTAACATCACAAGTTCCATCCAAAAATTACAAAGTTCCACCAATAATTACAGATCTATCTCCAAAAAAATAATGCCATACTCAACCCATAATCTTATGGATTGTAAAATGAAATCTTGTAAAGTGAAAAAAGTGTTTTCCTTTTGAATTAATTTGAAGCAAAAACTTCAGGATCATTTTGAAAACATTATAAATGCCATCTTTAAATGTACAAGTAAAATAGAAAGTTTGCTGGGGAAACTTGGACATTATGCTTTTCTCATGAATACTTATTTAAGAGGAAACTACAGGCCTGTTATTTGATAACAAGCCTTGTTCCAGCTAGCTGAAAACTGCCATCTTTCCTCTGATGTTTGTGATGGTTCTGGTTTCTCCACTAGAGTTTAAATGAGAAAAAATGGTTTCAATATAAACAAATAAAAAGTTTAAAATTTCTAAGAAGTCTTCACAATCAGAGACAACTGATTTAAAAATATCTTAGAAAATGCATTTCTAATTACAGTATTTTTCTGCCTGGAAATAAGGACACATATCACAGTGATCAATTACGTCAGCTAGCTTTGTAGTGAGAGGTTCAGTTAAGAGGAACTTAGTTAAATGAGATGGGAGATAAAGTGAAGTACTGTCCTAGTAACATGTAACATTTCTATTTTGGAAGACCATGTAACATACCTCTGAGTATGACTGCTCAAGGTAAAGGCTCCCACAACGCAATACTACTGAAATCAGTACTACTGAATTTAAAGAACTGAAAAATGACAGTTTATCAGTCCAGAACGTGGAGCTGAGCTTGATCCCAAATTCTCAAGGCTGTCAGAGAAACACAGGAGGGGTGAGCAGTGTTGATTTGAGCAAAGCTCAATGAAACACTCTTGGTTCTGCTGCTGGGCAGTGACAGCATTGCACCCTGTGCAGGCAGGGAGTATTCTGAGCCTCCAGTGCTTGCACTGGGAATTCACAGCCTGCAACCCTGGGAAGGCTAATGAATTTGATCATTAGTGAACTACCATTTTATGTGGTATAGGAATGCACGAGTTTTATGAGACTATGCATGCAAGACCCCCTCCCCATGTTGATCCCTCTCCCAAAGCAATCTATCTTTAAGACGTGACAAACAGCTAAGCAATATACAAAGATACATCATATACAAAGATGTTGGCAGATTGTTTTTTCTCTCTCTGTAAACTTTTGCCTCACAATATTAAATACAATTGTAAAATAATTACCCCGATTAGATGTTAAAGAGGTCTAGTGCTCCATCTCTTACTGCTGGCGATGAAGAGCTTTATCTAATTAAAGCCATGAGCTGAATGTGTCTGCTGATTCTAATCATCAGCAGTTTTATTGTTAGGTTATGCAATTCTAATTAAAGATAATTTTAGGCAACAGAAAAGGTTTCATTTTAACCAGGAAAAAAATACATACCATGTCCTTATAGGTCTATTTAAGAATTACTTTTAAGCTTTATTTTTAGCTAATAGCTCTATGCACACGAGCTACAAGTAAGCATTAAAATAAGAAATTTCTCGTTGTACTGTTAGCTGTTGTAGTATGGCCATGGCACACATGCACTTGGAATGCTACCTGAAATTAGTTACTGCTGGTGTAGTCTAAGGACAAGGTCAGGACAGAGCCAGTAAGAATGAAGCAGAAGGATTATTTCTCTTTCAGTATTTCAATTTTTCATTATAGCTAAGCATGAGTTAAAAAAAAAAAAAGTAATAATCAGAGGAAACATTCTATGAAAAATATTCACAGTCACAGATATGGATCTACCAAAAGAGGTTCAGAATAGCTGCGATAATTGGAGTGGACTTTATTTCTATTGTCCAAAGCAGAGAGAGAAGATTACAGCATAGAGAAGTAGTTGTGAGAGCTGCATGCAGCTGCACTCACATGGAGGTTATCATATTCTTAGTAATCTGTGCTTCTGGGTATATGGGGCTCAGCTGTGAGACTCTCCAATTTGGGATGTGCCCCCGTGATGCAGGCACAGAGGGATGACCCAGCTGCACACCCTGATCTGTGCTGGCACTCTGCTGCTGCTGCTGATGATGATTGTTTAATGCTTTCTGTGGTGTAGGAGAGGGGAGGTTTGCAGACATTTCTGTGGATTCAAATGAGAGTTGGGAGGGTCATCCTGCAGAACAGCTGATTTTGTTGATCATTTGTAATCAGCAAAAGAAAGAAGACGTGTCCGAAGATGAAGGAGGAAAGTGAAATTGTAAGAGGAAGGCTGTACAGGAGGGAATGAGAGAAAGCAAGTAGGAGCATGGGAAGGTAATAAGCAGTTAACTCATTGGCACAAACGTTATTGAAAATGCTGTTCTGCTTTATGGTTAGAAAAAGGCTTCACAAGAAACCTCTAAGTTTTCAGCTTCTAATGTAATTTTTATAAGCCTATCTTGGTAACATGTGAAATGAAGAAAAGGTTTTCTCTGCTAACATGAAAAACTTTATATATTTTAAAAAAAATGTCTAATCCTGATATGTCTGCATTTTACACTGGATTCCCCCCAGAATGTGATGAATAACGCAATGGAAATTGTGAGATGCCTATGGAAAATCACTTGTTACTCATTAGTAACAAGTATTGTTGAGTATAACGAGTATATGTTACTCATACTTGTTAACTCATCAGGCAGCTGAAGATCCTGCATTACAGCAGATGAAGTAGGGCATTTGAGTCATAGAACAGTTTGGGTTGGAAGGGATCTGTAAGATCCTCTGGTTCCAACCCCCTGCTATAGGCAGGGGCACCTCCCACTAGAACAGGTTGCTCACAGCCCCATCCAGCCCGGCCTTGAATGCTTCCAGAGAGGGGTCATCAACAGCCTCTCTGGGCAACCTGTTCCAGTGTATCACCACCCTCATAATAAAGAGTTTCTTCCTAATATCTAGTCTAAACCTACCCTTTTCTAGTTTAAAGTTTACCCCATCTTGTTGCTACCTTCTAAAAAAGTCCCTCCTGAAGGGACTTCTAATGACATATTTCTAAAAGTCACTTCCTTGTAGGTGTTTTGGTCCCTACTGTCAAAAGCAATGCTTACAATACTAACATTACTGTTAGAGAAAGGAATCTTTAAATTACAGTAAATACAACTTTCTTATCAATACTTCCAGAAAAAAAGAAGAAAAAAAACTTCAAATTCCTTTTTGTGCTTTTGCTCTTATATCCTGTAGTCAACTGTATGACTACTTCTAGTTGTCAGCCTCAAGACTGGGGGAGGCAATTGCCTGGATTGAATTTGAAGTCAGAATAAAACTGGAGTCTGGTTCTTGTCAGATGCCGGACAAGAATAGAGCCTGAAACTCTGAATATGAAAGTCAGGGTTTTTTTTAATGTGGTGAACATATTGAACAGTGGGCTTTATTTCATCTCAATTTTTAATTTATCTTTTGTGACTACCTGAGAATGCTGTCAGTTCATTTGGCTATTACAGGATCATAGCAAACAAAATTCTCTGTAAAACTCAGAGGGCTTATGAAAAGAAGAAAGTGGGTGGCACATAATTGTCTGCATTTAATTGCTTACAGCTACTTCAAAAATAGACTTGGAATATTCTTGGCTTGGAATAACTAGCCTAAGTAGACTGTTACAAAAATCTGCTTGACCTTTCCTATGCTTTTGTGATAATACCGGGATGGGAGAAGCTGAGATTCTTGCCGTCAAGGTTCCCAGGTCCTGCATGCCTCTCCTCTCTTGAGACTCAAGCACTGAGCATCACGGTGCCAAATATTATGAGTCTTAGATCATTTCATACTTATGACATAAATTTTAAGTTCAAAAAGACTTCCATTTAAATTAGTCACAAATGGGATCAAGTAGGAATAACTACTGATTTAATCCTTCTCAATTTTTTTATAGCCAGGGACATGATTTAGAGGAAGGTTGTTATAGCTGGGGTAGTACGGTTAGGTTGAGGTTGGAATTGATGCTCTTTAAGGTCTTTTCCAACTTGAGCAATGCTATAATTCCATGCTGTCTCTAGCTAGCTTCTTTGCAAACAGTAACTCCAGCATGGAGCATCCCTTGGGCCTTAAGAGTTGCTCAGTGACTGAGCTTGTCACTCAGATTATAACGTCTGCCAGGGCCTGTCAGGATTTACAAATGAGCTGTGTCCTGCCAGTACTTGTCCTGTGTTGGGAGCCAGGTCAGAGCTCAGTTGTGCAGCCCTTGGCAGGAAGCGCCATAGTGCCAGGGGTGGTCGTCAGCCTCTCCCATGGGCAGAATTCCCATTGCCACAACAGCAGGACACAGATTTTAACTCTGTCCGTGCAGAGAAATGCAACACATGAACTTCCTACACATAAAAGATTTCTGCCTGGGATGGAAGCTGTGGTCTGTAATCAGCACTATTCCCTAGCTTGGACCAGGCTTATCCAGAGCCTAATGAGGTTTCACAGTGTTGACAGGAGCAGTTTCCCAGCTGTTTCCAGTTGTTGGGCAGGTTGAAAGCACCAGGTTAAGGCTTACATCAACGTTCAGGGCAGCAAGGTTGAGGAGCAATAACTTAGTAAGTCTTGAAAGGTCAGAAAAGAGAAGGTGAAGACTGGAGATGAGAAGCTTACTTTGCAGAGAAGCACAAGTATCTGCACACAAGTATTGGAAGCATTAAGTGCGCAGTTCCAGGATGACACCCCACTGATACTCAACCCTATAAAGCTTCTGCCTAAGCCAGGCAGGACATGCAAGCAGCAATCTGCAGAAATGAGAAATGAAGGGGCACTCACTCTGCTGTAGTCAGCAGACTGGCAGCAGAGCTCAGAAGATAATGGGGTTTTCTGATTTCCTGGCCAGCTGCTTCGTCACTGCAACTTTAATCAACTTTGAAGTACAATGGTACAAAAGATGCAGAGAAGTCCCTCATCCTTGCTACAATTTCTGCCAGAACTGAACATCAGCTACAAGTCTAATCTGTAGCTGTGAGAAAAAGGAAGGGTGAAAACTGGTGGGTGTAACAGCACTCTTAACCTGTTAGAGGGAGTCCTGACACTGGCCTTGACCACTCTTGTTGGCACCTGAGTCCTGCTGGCTGTCCTGAGCTCCTTTATGAACTAGGGGTGTGAAGGAGTGCCAACAGTCACCTGAGGAAAATTTCATAGAACCACAGAATGCCCTGAGTTGTAAGGAACCCACAGGGATTGAGTCCAACTCTTGGCTCCATACTCAAAAATCAAACTCTACGTCTAGGAGTGTTGTCCAAATAATAACATCTGTCCAACGTGTTCTCATATTGTGGCACCAGACCTGCCCCCATTGCTGGAGGTGCGCAGCACAGAGCAGAGGGGACAACCTCTCCCTTCAGCCAGTGGCAGTGCTGGGCCTCGTGCACTCCAAGGTACAGTTGGCCCTTTGGGCTGCCAGGGCATGCTGCTGGCTCACATTCAACTTGCCACCAGCCAGAATCCCCAAATTGCTTTCCGTGTGGCTTTTCTCCAGTGTCTCTGCCTCTTGTCGCCCAGTCTGCACTCATACTGAGGGTTGGAGCTGGTGATTGTTCAGCCTTCCAATTTGTTCAGCCTTTTATTTCTGCAATGCCTCTCTGCCTTCCAGGGATTCAAAAGTTCCTTCCAATTTCGCGTCATCTGCAAAATTACTTAGTATACCTTCAAGCCCTGCATCCAGTAATTGATGATAACATTAGAGAACTGGCCCTATTTCCTTGGTGAACTTCATTTATGTGGAATAAATCTGGTTAAGACAAAGGGTTTCTCAAAAACTATATCCTGTACTGAGTCCTTAAGTACAGAAAGTTGTACACTGATCAGACTACTTACTGCCAAGCTAAAACTTACAGAAGAAAATGTAGCTGAAAACTGGCAATAAAAATATCTCAAGTGGTTTAGACAGTCTTCCTTGACACTGTTAGAGTTATTTCTAGAGCTTACATACATTATTTATATATTCAAAAGCAGCAAAGAAAATCTGTGCACTATTTTTTTAATAGATTTACAGAAGCTGTCTAACATCCTCAAGCTGACATGATCTGAGTCAGCTTTCGCCCTTCCACCACTGTTTTCCTTCTCCACTCAGGTTCTCCACTCAGATAACACATGGAGGAGCTCATCCACAGCTGTACATATTTGTGTAGGACAGTCTGTGCTGGTGCTGTGAATTGTGTATGGTCCCCAAACCGAATGTTACTGAGTCATACCATTTTTAGCTGAAGGACTAAGCTGAAGGAATAAGGTTGAGCTACGAATTATATGGTTAATATACATTTGTGACAATGATTCTATGACCATTTTTGTTCAGATGGTTTGCATTGTTTTAGGTGAGGATCACATCTTCATTCAATCAGGCTAAAGTTCTGGTGACAGGATTTGTTAAGCTTTGTACATTTATGTTACTTCAAACAACTCCCCTCTTATAAAAGATACACCATACAGCCAGCTTGCTACATGTGCTTTTTTAAGGGTAACCACAAGTGCAATCTGAATATTACTTAAAAGAATATGTGAAAAGGTAGATGCTTTTCCAGGCTAATATTTTTCAAAGGGAGGTATGCTAAATTTTAACGATAAAGTAATATATAAATGTTTTTGCTTTAAGAAAATTTCCTACTAGGAAAATCTGCTAAAGTACAGGCGCTCTATGACACAGTATACTCAATGTTCAGCTAAGTTGAGCAAGACAAAGGTAGCAATTGCAATAAGCTACTGTTCAATGCTCCAGCCTCCTAAGAAGATTCAGAAGGGAGGGACCTGAACTTCCTGAGTTTTCCAGTTCTTTTTTACATAGCCAAATATAAGGGCAAAGATGGCCAGAGTTAGGGAGCTTCTCCCAAAGGGCCCAAAAGAGCCCAGACAAATATGTTGAGGAAGTATCTGAGAAGAGGCAGAAATTTTAGAAACACTAAACAGCATTAAGCATTTTCTGAGTACTGCTACTGGATTTACTGTGTCCAGCAAAATGACTGCAGATATTAAATTTATTCCAAAAGTATATAGGAGACTATATATTCTGATATGAGCAGCCACATGCTTTTTGACAAACAGTAATACTATTATTAGATATAAAATAAAACACTGGAAATAAAATATGCCTCTTCATAGAGGCTAACATTGTTTGCTCAACACAGGCATCTACCGTATAGACAAGACGTGACAAACTTGGCAACACCAGACAGGATCTTATACATGAGAACCTCTGAAGCCAATTCAGGCCTATAGGGGTGTTAGTACTGCTTACCTTGCAAGCAGAGTACAACCTACAACATAAACATTCATACAGTCTTTTCCAGGTTGTAATGATGTTGTGCAGTCTGGGAAATGACAGCCACCTAGTAACATATTCTGTGGAAAGCTCTCAAATTCTCAGATCATTTTCTGAATCAGTCACATACATCAGAATCAAGTAAGTTCCTATGCCACCTGTAACAGCAAAATAGTGCCTCAACCCTTCAGTAAGACTGGATTGAGCCTTTCCTCCATTGCCCTCCAGTTTTACTCCATGTATGCCTCTGAGCTTTCCCAATAGCTTTGCTCTTACATTTCACCTCTGAGAAATACCTAACAATATGCAATATGTTTGTGGTACCTTACAAAGATACTGTATGGAAAAGATTAACCCATTACAACTATAAAACATTTTAAAAGCCATCTTTATAGTTTCAACCCTAGCAGCTGCATGTGGGACAGGTGCTGCTGAATGTGGCTTGATTGTGGTCCAAGCAGGAGTGTCTAAAAAACCAGTGACTTGAGTAAGGCTGCGCAGTGCAAACCAATGCCTCGTGTAAACAAGAAACTTTTGAAACAGGACGTCTTTAATGAAAACTTTTCTCTGCAACAGGGAGCAGAAGCATCCACTAATTCAAACAGCTTTTTGCAACAGGGAGCAGCATCCACTAATTCAAATAGCTTTTCCAGTTAATTTACTTTTTCAGAGAGGCTCCAAATTTCATTAATGTCCTTGGAAAGGTTTCTTTCTCCACACAAAATGCACAGCATTTTTACAATGCAAACACATACCAACTTCTAGAAGCGTAGGTGAGGATACTACAAAGTCCTGATCCTGGTACTGCCACTAGATTTCAGTCTCCAGATTATAATGCTTTTATCTGAAAATATGCTTAGATGGGTAATGTTCAGTGTATGAATTTATGAGGAATTGTCTTTCTGGTTGTTCAATTCCACTTCTGCACTGTCATGAGTTACACACTTAAGGAAAATAATAGGATTACAGTTTTCTTTGCAATATCAGCATTATCCTGACTAGATATTAAAAGAAATGAATGATGAGCGTAGCTGTAATACAAGAACCAGAAGTTCCAGCGATCTTCAATCATGAAAACTTCACTGTATCTGAATACCAAGCATTTTTGTGTATCCAGCATATTTTGTATATTTTGTAGCTGAAATATTTTACATATTTCATTGTTCTGAATTCAGATGCGAGCTTCACCAGAGTTCAAGGAACATGTGATCTAGGAACATTTGTAGCTAACAGCATTATTAAAAATTAATCTTTATAAATACATAATCATTTTTTCTACAGCATGGAAACTTAAGTGGTTTGTGACCTCCTGCTGTTCTTCATAAAATGCTGCAATAATACGTTTCATCTTTTTCCCAAACAACCCTACTGCTGCGGTGCTGTGGAATATTATGGATCAGTATTAAAACAACAGTTAACAGGCAAGAATTGTGAGTATACACAGATAAGTAGAGAGACAGGTGCAGAGAATTATGTGTCCCAGGTGAGAATGATTCATTTTCTGTATAAAGAACAGTGGCTTTTGTCTTCCTGATGCCAGTCTGTTATGTTAACGAGCAGTTATCTGCCTGTCCTGATGCAAGCCTTCTTTCTGTGTATCCCCCAAGCTGAAGAAGAATCACAAACCCTACTAAGATGAACCTTCTAATTTAAGTAGAAAATTGCAATTATTTTGTCAAATCCTTTAATTAGCAGATGGTACCACTGCCACTGTGGGTCAGACACCACTCTGAGGACGCCAAAGCAATCCCATTATTCTCAAGTGGGACAAAGAAATATAAACAAAGACTGTATTTCCACTTCACTCTCCTGTAATTAAGTGGAACAGAGTAGAGAAAGAACATGAGAAACACAAAATCCCTGTTAAATGTTTAAAACTCAGAATGTGTTTTTCCAGCACTGCTGGCTTCAAACTGTGCCATGGGAGATTTAGGCTGGACGTTAGGAAATCCTACTTCTCTGAAAGAGTGGTCAGGCACTGCAATGGGCTGCCCAGGGAGGTGGTGGAGTCACCGACCCTGGAGGTGTTCAAGGAACGTTTGGATTTTGTGTTGAGGGACATGGTTTAGTGAGAACTATTGGTGATAGGTTGGACTGGATGATCTTGTAGATCTTTTCCAACCTCGGTGCTTCTGTGATTCTGTGATAAACCCAGCTCAGAAAAAATTACAAAGAACTTTCAGATGAAGCATCAAAATTACCTATTCTCATCCTAATACGTTTGACTGAAGTTCAGGTATATTATCTTTTACCAGAACTGGCAGAGAGGAAGATGCACCATATATGTCCTAAAACTGACTCCAAAAAAAGCACACTGAGAAGTAAAATTTTAAAGACCTATCATTCTCAAATAGGAAGTAAGTCCAAATGCTAAAATTGCCAAGGGAGTGACATCTCCTGAAATCTTGCCTATCTTTGTGCTAACTGAAACAAAGACAGATTGGTAATTTATTCTCCTTGGAATCATCAGAATCAGTTTCAGATAGTCACAGTTTCACTACGAACAATCACCTCAGTGTGGACTGCTGTTGAATGTGATGCACCTTTAGAGCTCAACTGCAAACATGTAAACATGCACACACCAAAGCATCTGAGATGCACTAGAATAGTTCTATCAGGATTTACATTTCCAAGGAAACTACTGTGAGATTTTCTTTTCTGTATCTGCAAGCAGTTGGTGAGAGCAGCAGTGAACACGGTGTCTGCCGGATCCAATGTGTCCCATGGATTTCCTCCATTCTTACCATGCTGCCCCACGTTGCAAAGTTTCCTTAAATCTAAAGCTGTCTGCCTGATAAACTATTCTGCCAGGTCTGCTTTGTGTGGTTTCCCGTGCCCAACTGTTCCTGCGAAGGACTGAAGTTACACACAGCCCGGTTCACCCACGGAACATCCTTCATTGATCTGGCACATCATTCAGCAAGGTGCAAAAATGCCTGGTAGCATCCTTTGGGCACCTCTGAACACTACAGTGTGAAGCAATAGGGCACTTCAGTATCCAGGTGCGCAGAGAAAACACCAGGAACCACAGAAATGAATATTCCCAGCTCCCTTAACTTCTTGGCCACTACACATCCAGTTATGTTGAATTCCACTAGGAACTGTCCATTTAAAACTCTTTATGGGCTTTGACAGTCTTAGAAGGAAAGAGCATATGTCCATGCACATTAAGATGGAGCTGGGAAAAACTGTACCCCTGTTTGCTTACTGAAATAAAGAGGAGATTGGAAGAGTCTGGCACTCTCTTATTGTGGGCCTGGATCCTACAGAATCTCTTTACCTCTTGTTATTGTTATACGTAATCCTACATCACTATGAACTCTGCAAATCTAGCAAAACATTTTACTTGGTAGAGGCTTCTCTTTATCCATTTCTGGGGCAACAAAAATCAAGTAAGAAAGAAGACTCTGAATTACACGTATCTCATTCCAAAACTAGAAGATGAAAACAGAACCCTACTTCTATTATGTGCTCCATTGCTTTTACATCTACTTAGTAGCATACAATCCATAAATTCAATAGAAAGGTAATATAAAACATGCATATGTTTACACAACTAAGCTAAATCTGTTTTACACATGAATGACCAAGAACTGGAATGGCTTTTAAATTATAAAATAAAATTAACAAATTAAAACATGGATAGAAGGAACTAGAACATATACCATTTTATGGTTGTCCAAATTGTTCTAGTTTATTGAGGTATATAATAACTTTTCTATACATATATATATTACCCCTGAACAAACTGCTCTGAATGGCCAGAGTGATTAAATGTTTCTTAATGCATTTAACCTCACAGAATAATTGCTCACATCAATTCACATCAAGTATGTGCAGCCAAAATTTAAATTATGGGCTACAAATCTCCGCTGTATGAATTTTCACCAGCATTTTAAAACTAGAAAGAAGAAAGTGAGAATTAATGCATGTGAGCATGTGCAAGTATGTGCTAACTGCACAAATATACATGAGATACCTACTCATGTATAGGTCTTCCTGCTAACTTTATTCAGCATCCATTCTTTGTTATTCATTTACAAAGAGTGTACAGACTACCCCATGCTTCTTATCGTCAAGCACTGAGCACAGGTTTACTTCTGCCTAGGAGTTAGCTCTGCAATTAAAAGACAAGTAACTGAACAGATTAAAATTGACTGGATGAACAAAGGAGTGGAGCCAACTAAGTCTTTTACTTAAAATGTCAACGTTACCCAATCTGTAGAATTAAACAGAAACCTGTTTAATTCTGAAATTAAAGATTACTGAAAGATATGTGGAATAAACATATAAAGCCAAGTCAATTTTGATCTCAAATAAGTAAAAATCAATTTTTTCAGTTGCTGCTCCTTTTTAACCAGATGATATTAGGTATTATAAATAACTAAAAAAAAAGGGAAAACTTTCAGATAGATCTTCTAAAGGAAACTGCAAAATGACAAATCTTCTGTGTGTGCCCTGGACTGCCATGGATGAGATCCTGCATTGAACGTGATACTATCAACATCTGGCTGGGACATGTCTGGCAGGAAGAGCTTGAGACTTCAACCTGGGTTGCACTGAGGAAGCTGCTATCTGACTTGGACATTTTCCCATGATGTGAAGTACAGAAAAATGAAATAAAATCCTTCAGGGGTACACTCTGAGCAATTACAGAGCAGCAATAGTGATAGAATGGAAAACAGCCCAGGTTTTACTAAGATATGGTTGACCAGTGACTGGAAGGGATACCCCAAAGCCTGAAAATGATGTCAGGCAGATGGCAAGGAGATGCAGGTCAGCGTGCTCACGTCAGTTCAGGATGGATTCCCAATTTCAAAAATCTTGCCCACTGCTTAATTTATTTTTCCTAGACCTAATACTTATTGAAATTTAATTAAAGCAGTGTTTGGATTTAAGCACTCCACCATAGCATTAGCTACCCACTCATCGTAGCGCTGCTCTCCTCAGAGACATACCGGCTGTGGTTTTACACAGCAATTGCTGCTTCTCCACAGAGGGAAGATTGGTCCCATGATGCTCATGTGCTTCCTGATTTCCAGCCGTTACATTTCATTAAGAGACAGCTAAAATTGCCTCAGTGGCTTCCTTGTATTACTTTTCCACATAAGCAGTTGGTTCAATTTCCATGGGGATGCTACAGAGACAGGAACAGGATGAGAGGTGTCTCTTGATACTGTCTTCCTGCACAGAAGCAGTCCCACTTCAAAAGACTTTGGGAAAATCACATAAGCAACTACAAATGGAAATGACTAAAGGTCGTTTGGAGACCAATGGGAAAAAAAGCATTTTCATTATTCAAGCAAAGTTATAAAAAAAAAATTAAAAAAAAAGATGGCCAAGAAATCAGCATTTTGTAGACAATTTCCATTCTATTATTCAATGACATGATTTGTTCCACAGTTATCTCCTTTAATAAATGTACATACATCTCTTTTTTCTCTTCTTACTCACTCGAGAACATTATTTAGAGTGGTCTTGTCACCAACTGGGATGTCCTAGATAAGCAAAAGAAAGCTTTCTGGCTACACCCTATTTTTACACAGGGTCAGGCCTGTTGTCACTGGAGGCGATGAGATTTTTTACCAACAAGTTTAACAGACAGAAAACTGCAATGCATCATCTACTGATGGAAGGTGCTGCAATGAAGGACAATGCTCAAACACATGTATAGATTACAGGGGAAAAAGTTGGACATGAGCATATATGTGTAAAGGTTGTATTGGAGTAGCAAGTATTACATGAGTAAGGAGATTCTTTACATCACTTGGTGTGACATTAGCCTGAGGCTCCTGATTATTAGCCTTATTTTTATGCAGCTTCTCTGCAGCACAACAGATATCAACTGAAGATAAAAAGTACTTAGTCCATACCTTAGCACATGTGCCTGGAATAGCTACTGCTTTGTTCATCTTTAATCTACAGGGAATTTCACATCAAGTATGCAGAGCCATTTGTTCGTAATACGCATAGCAGTACCACGTTTGCTCTAACACTAGCTAAGAGAGAGCTCTGCTCTTCTGGAGATACTGTTGGCTTTCATTAGACAGTGCAATCCTCAAAGCCTGTTTTCTTTTTGTCCAATTTATCTGTGCAGTGAACTATGGCTTGGCATATTTTTAATTGGTACAGATGGAGAGTGTCACAGATCTCTTCCTCGTGGCTTTTCTATACTGAGAACTCCCAGCACTCACTTTTATGGTCCCCCCTTCTAGGAGTGCAAAGAAAGCAAAGAGACCAATATAACTCACATTGCAGCTCTGGGTATCAAGGGTGCTCAGACACAAACTGTATTTTCTGGATAAAACCATGTTACCAAGACAACAGATATCACACACACGAGCCACTCTCCCCCTCAGGGCACTTAATTCCATAGATAAATCCTGACAATCCTGGTCAAATAAAACTTCTTTTTCTCAGCAGTCATCCTGGTCAGCATAGGAGGAAGATGTCATGGCTATCCTGATGAGTTCAGAGCCAGCCAGTTCAAGTGAATGAACCAGTGCCAGATGACAAGGAATAAGTTGTAAATAAGTATATACAAGTAAATAAGTATATGTAAGTAAATAAGTATATATAAGTAAATAAGTAAAACTGCCAGCTCTTCGTTGGCAGCAGGAGCTCAGGGATTTTGGAAATCCAGGTTCAAGTCCAAGCATGTAGAACAGTCCATGGGTGGTGGCAGGGTCAAGCTCATGACTTCCTGCAAGACAGGCTCATCCAATTCCCTCTTGATAGAGGCAAGAATCCTAACATATCTTGATTAAAAAATGAATTCATATGATATTTGTTAATTTAATAGTGCCAATTCAAGTCTCAGCTATGTGAGTTCAGAATGAGCTTACACTACAGTACAGCTGAGACATGACTTGATCACAGTCACTCAAACAAGAGCAGTTGAATCAAGCCAGTTTCACAATCCTTGCAGTAAAACCAGAACACGGACTAATCCGCTAGCCTAACAAATAGGGGGATTTTGATTGGTTTTGTCAGCTACTTGCAGAGCATTTTGCCTACAGGAGTATTGTCTGCACATTAATGCCACGAATCCTACAGTGTCACTGGCCTCTTGTTGCAGCACAATGCCTTTGTGGATTCTGATGCAAAAAGTCAACATCAATATTTAGAGGTAGCTGTTCTATGAGCTTTCTGGGGCATAAACATCACATCTAAATAAAAAAATGCTGCATGGTGCAAGGGATGAGTACATGTGCTGTACTTGCAAAGATGATAGACTCCCATGTTATGGAGACCAAGAATGGATGTCTAGTGGTACAGTTCTGTTTAGATCCATCACTGAATATGATGAGTAGTTGTCACTGATTGCATTCTTCTCATTTATAAATCAGTACCCATGAATTTTCTCTGGTTGTCATTCCTTTTGTTCTGAACAGGTAATAGTGGTGTTTGGTGAACTATCTAGACATCCATCAGGACTCTGCTATATACTGGTGCATACATACACCTAGAAATACTATGAACAGGTATAGTATAGGCTCTGATCCTGCCCTCTCCTTGAATGTCCACAGAGAATCATATGTAACATGGCAGAGGCCATACTATAGCAAATTATCTTGTTCTGTCAGAAGAAAACCATCATCCATACCCCTGAGGATTCCTTCAAGGAGAGAATGAGGCCATTACAGCACATTACATTCATTCCTGGATATGGCAGTGGTCTACGGGCTTTTCAAAAATTAATAACTCATAGTCAGAGGAAGGAAAAAAACCAAGAGCAAAACACCAGGGTGTGGCAAAAGATGAATGATGACACAAAGAGATTATGAGACAACGAGTTATCCCCTAGTTCAAGGGTAAATAACAGTCAAGAAAATATTTATGAAGTCCTTCAAAATGAAGTCATCATCATCACAACACAGCATCTGTACAGCAGGTTTACAAGTGGCAGGGGCATTTGTCTACCTTGAGAAAAACAAATAGGCCAAGTTCTTTATTGCACAGTCAAGATAATCCTTGCCTTTGATACGGTTCACTGCAAGGAACACTGAAAGTTCTCAGTTGGATTGCTGTGCTAGCACACTCAGGATTGTCCCTGCATCACCAGTGACGGCTGTTAGGACCCTGTGCTTTCTTTTCCTTCTTTGTTACAACCTCTTGCACTCCCCTGTGTCCACTGTACCACAGGGTTCACTTTGGAGCACAGTTAACTGAAGTTTTCTGATTTTAAAAAGCGGAGGAAAAGGTTCTTGCATTTTCAGTCATTCTCATGAAAAGACGAACTACGACAGAATTAGTCACAGGTAAATACAAACTTCAATAAATACTACTCATTTTTAATTCCTTTCCTTCTAATAATGCCAGATCAAAGGATTAATTGTGGATTTTCTTCCACATGGGATTTGCTTTGTTCTCCTTTGCTGCTGCCTTTTCAGGAACTCCTTGAAGTGAACTTCTCACACCACTTATTCATGGCCTCTGAAACACGAGCTCTTCTTCCGTTCATGGGCATCTCTTATGGTGACGAGGCTTCCCTAGGAAATGCCAGTATCTTCCTTCCTTCCTAATTCCTTCTTTCCAATGCAAATGGGAGGCTGTGGATAGATTACACTTATCATAAAATCTACAGGTATCCTAAAATCCCCAATTATTTCTGTAAACAATTTTTCAGAAGTTCTGATCCTTCCTTACAGAATTACCTTTGGTTTAAATATTTTGGACTCAGGACTGAAGGTGTATAAGGTTGCCAAGAGCGCTGCCACTCTTCCAAACCCATTTAAATCCAGAACAGCCAAGGTAACCTTTTAGCACCAGCCAGCTAATGTCTATTTTCTCTCATTCATTTTCATGTATTTCTTGAAGCAATTTTGAATCTCTTGTGTTTCTCCACCCTACCTGATAAACTCATTACCTGTTTCTCATTTCAGCCATCTTTGGTGATGGAACGAAAGACCATGAAATTATGTTCCTAAAGCTCTGACAAACTAGCAGGCTGGCTAGAGGAAAGTGATTCAAATTGCATTCCGTCTCAGATTAATCCAGGAAAGAGTAACCCATATAAAATCAGCTCTCATAAGTTCTGTTGTTTATGGAATTATAGCTTTGCTTCTTTTCCCCACAGCCATCAACAAAAATCCTCCAGAAGAGATGATGTGTCCAGAAATAGTTAGCATTTAAGAAAAAAACCCAAACCCTCATGCTCAGGCATATCTAAACTTCAGTCTGAACACCAGCTGAGTATTTCACTCACAACCAACTATATCTTTGTTTAACCAATGCTTCATATGCCTATAGCGTATTTTTTCATTACATATGAAATTGGGAGGAATGCTAGTGTGACTGCTTAATACAAGCTTGATCCTAGGCTATGAAAATCAAACGGGATTCAACAATCATTTTTACTGGCCTTTCGATTGGGCCCATAAAGCACGCAGGCTTTTAGGGATATATGTACTGTTTTGAAAATGTAAGTGCCAGCATATAAGCATGGTCAAAGAACTGATTTTCGATGATGGTGATGGAAAATTCATGAGCTACCAAGTGTTTTTAGGCAGAACTTAAATCTAAAAGGCTGCAAACAGTGTGTTTTCAGCACATGTACACATCCTGGAGACACCTTGGCCTGCAGACACAAAGCTCAATACTGCAAGGAGCCAAGCGCCCACTGAGCACCACTGTCTTCTTTTGCATACAAAGCTCCTCCGAAGGGGGACTGTGCAGCTGGCAGGAGCCTTTGCAGGCTGTCTGCATGAGCAAAGGATCTTGGCATTCAGCAACTGCCCGCCAGGCACCCTGCACCCAGTGAAGACAGGGAAAATGCATCAGCTTCAGCAGAAAGGAAAATCAAACCCATTGTCAACTACTTTCAGCACAAACACAAGTCACCTTCAGGCAGCAGGGTTTCTGGGCAGTCTTTGGACCTCACTCGGAGCGCTGCTTATCTATGCACTTTCAGCTGTCAGCACCATGCAACTGTGGAATTAATGATGAGCATATGGAGACCATGAGCATTTTGCAAAACTAAGGGAGGTGATGGACTTGTGTTTTCAGGTTAAAGCAGTAGCTAGCAGCAAAAGTAAATTCCCTGAGTAATTTCTCCTTTAAACTAGGCAAATAATGCTGTTGGTTAAATTGAAAAAGCATGATTCACCATAGCAAAAGGCTGATTTTTACTGCCTGCTTTGATAAACAGAATTGTTTGTGTTGGCTTATTAACTTGCAAAGACGCATAGAGCTCTGAAGGTACAAAGGACCAAGAATGTTAACTATCAAATTAAGACCTTTTAAGGGGAAATAAGGACTGCAGATTCAAATATGTACATGCACATATTCAGTTGCAAAATAATTGAGATTGTCAGTTTTTCTGCCTGGCAATATATATCTGCTACTTGAGCAATAGCAAAAGGAATAGCTGGTGATGTCAGTGCCACTGATCTATCCTCTCATTACTTCTATCTAAAAGTGTGTGTGTGAGGGGGGAGGGGGTCAGAAAGACAGACTTATAATGAAAGGAACATCATGTAGACAACAAGCAACTCAAATGCAGCCAACAACAGAGAGTACTACATTCAGTCTATACAAATCAGTGCAAACCAAAATATGTCTTCTTTTTAACCACCTCCAGTTTTCTTTACAGAGATACTGCAATACAGAACAGAAACATCACTCTGGAAATGTAATTGGATTCAGTAAAGCAAACTACAAATATTAAAAACACCGACTGTGTTCTTCAAAATGGAGTTTAAATACTAGAAGAAATCTTAACAATTTTTTTCTGTTCTTTTGGTTTCCAAGACTTCTGCAGTCACCATGGGGCTTTTTATAGTTTGCTTTTTATTACTAGAATCCAAGATTCTCTCTGAAGGCCTTTACTTAGCAAGCAGGAGTTCTGAAGAAACTACCACACATTGGTAGATTGACCAAAAATTAGAAGAGACCATAATCTGCAATATTTGGAGCCTACATGACCTATAAGAGTTGTTTAGGACAAGATGGAGAGAGAGATCAGCAGCAAAATTTGGAAGAGAGCCCAAGTTTTCTCTCCTTACCAAATACTCCAATCACCACCTCTGGATTCTTCTGCCTGGCCCTTGTGGTCAGTTCTGGTAGCCAGGAGTAGCTCTCATCAATGCAATATGGCCTCCAGATCTTGTGGCAGATGATGTCAGTAATCTACATTCCTTCCTGCTAGCTCTTGTGGCTACTTACACAGGCTTTCAAGAAAAGCCATCTAAATTAAGTAACTCAAGGAGGATCAGCAATGCTATATTAAATACTTGCGTGGACATTTTAATTCAGAGCTGAATTGGCCTTAATGAATTAAAATAAGATGAATGAGTTCACGAACTGAATAAACATCCACCCTAGGGCTTACAGTGACATAACTAATCCATTTCATATTTACAGTTTAAATAATTCAGAGCAACTTTCCCAAGTAACGATGGATAAACAAGCCATAGAATAAACAAGACTTAGATGAAGATTTCTAAAAAACAACTGCTCTTTGTCAAACTATCTTTGATTCCCTATTTATAATCTGTTTTTTTCCTGTTATATCTCTAAAAATAGGGCAACTCAGATTCTCTTTCTAGCAACTGTTTATTGTTCTTCTACACGCTAGCCCTAGCAGCCCTGGAAAGAGCACATGGTTATTGGCTTTGTCTGGGTGACTGCTACCCACATTTCAGATCCCTATGGATCTGGGATTTCTCATCCCTATTGCCAAAATCCTATTCATCTAGCTGCATGTGCCTTTTCAATGTATTTCACAGACAATGAAATAAAGGGCAGCTACCGCGATTAAAAAATCTTATCAGATTAGAGTCACTGGGCTGCATGTTTGCATTACTGTAACAACTCAATTCCCAACCGAAATATGGGTCAGCCATCAATCAGGTCACTGATATGGCAGGACTCAATCGATGTGCTGCCACGCTGGCCTCAGGGATTCTTGCTTCATTTCCTCTCCCATGGGAAATAGCGAGCAAGAGCAAAGCTGTATTCGAGGAATAAAACTCCCTCAACAGCAGCTCTAAGCAAAGGCATCTCACGAATTTCCCATTTGGAAATCACTCACTGTGATGTGAGCAGCAGTGGTATCTAAAACGCGTGGTGGATTTTCCATACTGTTGTTCTGGGAGTGAGAGATGTTCACCCCTAAGCAAGAGCAGAATGTACTGAGCAGATTCCTCCAGCCACAGCACCTGAACCCTGCAGCGCCATGGACGAGCTCTGCTGATTCTCAAGACGTGCACCTGAATAACGTAGGTTATTGACCAATGAGAGATTTGTGTGGTAACATCCAATGGCTGTTTCTTTCATGGAACAACAAAAATGACCCCTGGCGTGTGTTTCTTAAAAGCCACATCCTGAGACCATCCTACCAGAAAGGAGAAAAAGGACCGCTTGCTGTGCCTGGGACAACTTCATGCAGCTGCTGCCCTTTAGGCTTTGTTCTCACCACACAGAATGCCTCGTGCCTCTATGTCACTGTAAAACACTGCTGCTTCCCCCCGCGTCATTAAAGACAGCATGAAAAACCTAAAGAATGAAAACCAACAGCCTGAGAAACAGTAATTAATTTTCATGCTTCAAATGCAGTTTAAAAATAAAAAGAAGCCTCAGTGTATTTTGTTATTAAATGAAAACATTCTAAAATAATCTGGAAGCACACAGTTTGATGAAGACTGTACCTTCATGAGTCATGGCAATAGCAGCTGAAGTTACACAACGTCTTTTTAAACAAAAATGTGCTTCTTCCAAATGTGCTTGTTCTCTCTCTCTCAAACCAGATAGTCTTATTATTGCTCATTCCGAACATTTCTGAAGCCATCTCCAGCAAATGTCATTCTCTAATCCATGTAGCATGTAGAAGTGTATGCAATTAACAGCATCTATTTTTCAATCCTCAAAATCTGCTGTAAATTCTCTAATGGATTAATTGTATTATTACATTATTTTCAAAGGGATGCACTGTTGTAGAATTATGTCACAGTATTACACTTTGGATGCCCTCGTATAATTTTCACAGCAGCTGGAAATGTAATTAGCATAAAAACCAAACGGCCTCATTAAACATCCCTTTCCTGTAAGATGGGACACATTTGAGAGCCTCGTCTCAATGGTTCTATTAAAGCTCTGTGCAGAGCTGGGATGGGGCTCCAACAGCACCAAAATGCATTTTCAGTCCAGTTCAGCAATGTCTCCTTCTTCAAACCTGAAAGTGTAATACAGCAGCCCTCAAGGAGACACAAAGATGCTGCTCTGTAGTGGGATAAGCACACCTGGGTGACTGACTGTACTCCCCATTTTTGAAACAGAAGCTTGCATTTGGCATTCGAGTATAAAAATAGACAACTGCTGTAACTGCCCTCTGTGTGCAAATCAAAGCTGCACCTTCTGAACATAACTGCTCATTTGCATTCTTTTAATCTGTTCAAAATGCCAGATTTGAAGACACAAAGGATTTATAATTCCAGCAATAAAGAAGCAAGTGTCACTCAGGCTTTCCCTTGCTACAAAGTGCTTAATTAAGCTTTGGGTTGTTAATCTCATTGCAGGTTGGAAAATGACCATTCGGTTTAAAAATCTCTGTGGGATCTTTTGTTCCGCAGCAGTAAGCAGATATGCAGGCTAGTTTGTGATCACTATATGGAAATGCTAAAGTTTCAAACAGTTCTGAATGAATTCTGGTGCAGCTTCGAGCCAGCTTCTCAAGAGGCAGTAAGGAAACGTTAGTGCATGTAAAAAGAAGCAACCTGCGTTTAGACCTAGATAGACCTAGAACTCTTTCCTTTTTTTGTCACTTCAAAAATTGAGAATGCATAGAATGTGCAATTTCAGATCAATGCAAAAAAAAGAAATTTAAAATTTTAATTAATGAATTTGAAATCATTATTTAAATAATAATTAAGACTTTCATTGCTTATCCATTGCTTGAGGTCAAAAGGTGTAAGATTTCAGCAGAAACATTTTCTTGTCTGGCCATCTAATATTCACATTTTTAGCTATACTCAATACCTAGTTCAAACACAGAAACAAATGTAGATCTGAATAAAATCACCTATGATTCATCCACAAATTACTGAAATATTATATGCTTATTTTCTAGCTTGTCCTTCAGATAAAAATATTTGCTTAAGTCAGTGTATACTTGTGATTTAGATAACAGCTTCAGACAAGGATGAGGACAGGACAAGCTTCCACGTATCTTCAGACTGAGCTACACTGCAGGGGAGGACTCTGCCCTCTGATGAGAGAAGTAGGAACATAATTATCTCAGTCTTTCATATCTAAACCTAGAGAAAGACTGGCCAAAAATTGTAAGAGGAGTTGTAACTGAAAAAACTAATTAATTAAACCTTTCACATGGGATCACAGTAGTTATTAAATAAGAATTCAACTGATCAGAATGAGATTCTAACGTGTTTCAGAACACAGGTGTCCTTGTGGAAGCACACAAAGCAATCATTTTCCAAACAAAAGAGAATAGGAATGTTTAAGAGCAGCACTGGCAACAAATTATTGAATTTCTACTGTTCAGAATATTCTGAGAAGGAAAGTGCAACTTTTTTACCTATTGTAGTTAGAAATCGTCAGCCATAGGAATTAAAATGATTTGGACATCACTGATGAAAAACAGCTCTTCTAATTGCAGATTTATCACATTTTGTTTTCTTCTTGTGTTAATCAGAATCAATCAAAGTCCCTGCCTGTAAGTGTTATTAAATTCAAACAGTCCCTCTGCTGACTGGAAGACTTATTGTATATAAACACACTGCCATATGAAATTGTATACGGTGCTTTTTGAAAGATCCTGGTGTGGAAAAACTGAAGCAATAAGGCTCCACAAATGAAAAAAAAAAAATAGCACTTGAGCATAAAACAAACGTCTGTTTTAATACAGATCCAGAAGTAGAGCAGCTAAAAGTTGCATGAGTGAATATAGTTTTGGCACACTTGCTTTTCTTTAAACAGTTTGAGTGAGTGAGAAAGCACGTGGAAGATGCTTGTATGACCTCCATAAAAGAATCCAGATGCTCCATTTTGCAGCACTGCCTGTGTTAATGGGCTTCACTCTTTAAATTCAGTGCACAGTCCTCAGCTATTTTAGAACAGCGACTGATACCAGGAGAAGTGTCCTAAGGTGCTCAGGCAGCAGGTCAGAATGCTGACATGTCCTGAAAGCCCCCGTCTCCCAGCCCAGCAGATCTTTCCTGGCTTACGTTCCTTTGCTTCTTAGCTCTTCAGATATGTCGGTCTACATTGTTCACTCCCAGTCTTTATCCCTACAACCTCTGCAGTCCTACACCTTGAGACAGGTGAATGCCAACCTCTACAACCTCTGATTTTACCCTAAACAAACAAGGCTGTATATGAAGCAGGAGCTAAATTCTCCAGGCCCAAGGCCTCTGTCATATCAGGCTGTGGCCTCAGGACTGATCTGTGAAAGGAGTTTCATGGCTTTCTGTGAGGAGGAGGATCTAGAAGACAAGTGAAAGTAGGTTTAGAAGTACCCAGAGAAAGCAGAGATCAGCAGATTTCTTTTTCTCACTTTACTATTACTACTTCAGACAATCCCCCACTTAGCAAAAAAAGCTGCGGTGGAGCTCCCTTCAAACACTGGACTTTCTCTGCTAATTGTACAGGATGCCTGTGTACCGAACCCAAACACTGACAAATCACTTGCCCCTCCTACTTACTACTGAGATTTATCCAGACTCCTTAACTCCTGCTTTCCTCTTTTCAGCACAGCCATTTCCCTCCAGGTACAAATTACATGCTTCCTCTTCCCTGCGTCTGAGCACTGAAACTTCGGGATGGATGAAGGAAAAGAAAGGCATCAGTTCTTTAAAATAAAGGTCACCAGACACCTGAAATGGTGTCTTTTTTTCCCAATAATGATTCCTGTAAGCAGCTGAAATTTTTTTTCTGAAAGGTTGCAAGCAGTTAGCTGTTGATGAATGCAGGGATAAAAAAACCACTTCAATAATATTTTAAATAATCCCAGAACCTATCTCCCCTCAAGCTTCTTTACTTCAGAAGACAACACACACTTCCTTCTCCAAAACACAGCCAAGAACTGACATTTCACCAGCACGTGCACAGCAGTGCAATAAAACACCAGCACACCCAGAAGCTGTTTTGAAACTCACATCAAGGCAAGCAGAACAAGATCAAGGTATGGAAATGACGACAAAGGTCTAGCTGAGGAGATGGCCAACTTTCCTTCCTGCTGCCTGCTGTGCTGCTTCCCACTACATTTGATGGAGGTTTAAAAATATTGGGCAGCCTGCTGGAGTCGTCCCAGCTGCATCCAGCTGAGAACAAGCTCAGGCAAAGAAAATTCCCAGTTTCTCCCTTGCTTCTTCTGTAAGTAAGGCTGCTGCTCATCAGTTAAAGGAAGCAGACTCATTAAGTGATATAACCTTGGCAGTTTGACTGTACTCCCAAAGCTTTATCATATTGCTCATTGCTATGAGGGACCCTTTGCTGCACCACAGTAATAAACGTTTCTACACTTTGTGTGCAAGAAGAATCAATAATCCTTAGCACAGAGCTTTTAGTCTAATAAAGATATAGATGCGAGATGTTATCACTTGGAACTCTCCAAAAAAGGCAACCTTTCAGCCTTCAATATCAGCCTGACTCTCTTGCTTCTTCTGGTCCCCTCACAGAAAAAAAAAATCCCATTAATTTCAAAGAAACTTTCAACAGATAAGGTCACACATTTTGACCCATAACACTTCTGACATTTAAAATAATTGAATCTATTGTTGCGGCAAAAAAAAGGCTAATAAAATACTTGTATTAGTATTTATTTTTAATAATTACTGATGTTTTGTACAGGTAGGAAAGCTTGGGTGCATGCCTGCAGGACACTAATAGGTTTTTTTTTCTCAAAGCATCACATTCATCAGTGCACTAGAAGAAAATAAACCTGTATGAGGAAGAATCATGCTGACTCTCATTATGCCACCTCATAAGCTTGTCCTTTGATTCACTGTAAAAATTAAATATATTCTCTCAGTGAGATCAGAGGTATTAGACTAGAGTTCATGGAAACACAGGTGGAAAAACACTAGTTTTTTGTATATCATTATAATATTTTGTATTACATACGGTAGGTTCAGTCAGTGCTACTGAATTGTCAGATAGAAGTCTGACAGGATTCTGCTGGATTCCCATTCCTCAGGGCTGTGGATGATGAAAACTGTGGGGTCCCCAGCTCTGATGCAGTCCAGAAGCAAGTCTCCCCCAGTGCTTCCTGCAGAGAGCTTGGCAAATTTGACATCTGTGTCAATTTTGCTGTAGTTATTAGCAGGGGAGCTGACAAGAATACCAATTTTGCCAAGCAGCTGCAGGATATTGTTGGCTTACAAGAAACAGGAAAAAAAAAAAAGGTTTTGGATTCAGCTGAAATCAAATTCAGTACCTCAGTCATACATTTCCTGCGAACTGCATACCCTGCTTTTAATTTGTTCTTCAGAAACTGAAGTCCCATTTACAAGAGAAAGAGATATGCTGGCTGGTCAGGTTAAGCTTCCTGAGAAAAGGAAGTACATCTTTTTCCTCTGGTTTTAATCCCTGCACATTTTCCAAATTTTTTGGCAAATGGGGACAATCTACATAACGACACTTGCAATGCCCAGAGCAGACCATGCCAGGCATATTCAAGCCAGCTTCAACCTAATTAGTCTAACTCTAGCAGTGTGCAGCCCAGTTCCAGTTCATGGAGCTGGATAAACCATATAAATAAATACAAGGGGCATTTCTGCATCCCACGGTGCATCCAGTATTGCTGTGGTTATGCTATGTAACCAGTGAACCCAGAATGCTGCAACTAGCTTCAAACTGGTTGTCACTAAAGCATCCACGTATCCAATGCTCCTTGTGAGCACTGCAAATTTCATAGAAATCCTTTACACTGCACTACAGTTATGGCTGCTACAGAACATGAAAGACAAGCTTTTTGTTTTGCAGAAACATGTCATTTTTGTGACAATAGTTTCTCAGCTGTCAAACCAAAAATACAATCACCAGTCAGAGTAACACAGCCATCCATTCCAGCTCATTAGTCCTTGCCCGACAAATCAGGGAGCAGCTTAAACACCACACACTACAGCGCACCCTTAGGTCTGAACCCCGCAAAATCTTATTCTGCATTTAACCTCATGCATGAATTTGCACTTGGCTAAACCAGACTTCTTGTGCTATTATGGGTCATTTGGAAGAGTACAGGCTTAGGATGTCAGAAAATATACTCCAGCCCTGCCTGAAAGCTTCCACTGTGCACTAACAGGTCAGAGAGCAACTGGGCTATAATTCAAGTATCTTCTAGCAACTGCTTTGTTCCTAGCTCCAGTGAGAATGAGAAGAAGTCAGAAGAAAACTCATGTTTTCTCACAGACAATCCGGACTTAAGATTTGCTGAACCACACGTAATTATTAGTCATCACGGAAGAGCAAAGAAAAGAAGCCTTCTAAGTAAGTAAAACAGAGTCTGAAACAAATCAGGTACATATCCTATGAATCAGTGCATGGATTCTTGGGAGTCTTGCTCAGACAAATTTGCAATATAAAAACATGTATTTGCAGTTTTCTATATAAATGTACATAAATATATGTAGACATATATAAAGTGTTAAACTTTATACTTAAATACGTATAGACTTACATACATATAGAAAGTGTATAAAAGTGTATAAACAAATTAAGAAGTGTTAAATCAGGAATGTTAAATGCAACGACAGGAGAAGAGGTGTGGCAGGAAGAGAGATTTGTTTTTCTCAGAAAACAAGTGACACATTTTTCCAGCCCAATGGAAAAAATAATTTATGGTTACATGAATTACTCAAGAAAATGCCAACTCCTTTGCCGTTTCCTTTTCTGCTCCTCTCTTTGTATTTACAGAGTTTGATCGTGGCTATACCCTCCACTTGGTTTGTCTTTTCATTCACACCATTTCCTTTATCCACAGCCTGCTAAATCAGTGTGTGAAATGCGGTGTTTATTTTTTCCTTCTTTTAAGAAAGGGCTGGTAACAAAGATCGCTTAGAATCTGAGAAATCTCTGCCAGCCAAGCTACAACCATAAGAAGCATATAAATTGGGGCTGCATTAACAGCTGTTAGCCTTGTTGATCAAACAGTCCAAGATTAACAAACCAGCCCGACAGCGACTATTACCTGCAGAAGTGTGTTTGAATTTTTCACTCTTCTTCTTCCTCCATTTCCACGGCTTAAATAGCCTTCCAAGAGTGGCAAATTTGCTTCGTCTTCTGATTGGAGGTGTGTGTGTCCCAGGTACTAGAGAATCTGAACGCATTGCAGCCAGTCTTTCCACTTCCTCCGCTGGATTTTCCGCAGGCAAAGGAGAAAGAAACAAAAAAAAAAAGTGAAATGGGTATTTTAATAAATTATCAGAGAACCACACAGATGGTAATTTTTTCCATGGTTACAGAAACTACTAAAAAAGGGAAAAAAGCGTTATCTTTATTATTTTAACTTTATTTTCTTCCAATTGAACTCATGCTCTGTTACAAAGATCTGTGTTAACAATAGGATTCAAGAGAAATTTGCATGAACTAATACTGACCAAGGGCAAGGATTACAACCCCTTGATATTATCACTGTGTTCACTGAAACTGTCTGGGTTCCGAAAGGGCCTACACCAGAGATTTCCTAGTGAAAGGGTGTTCAGAATCCAGAAGGTTCCTCTCAGTCCTCTGTTTCTGCCAACCCAATCCCCTCCTTTTAAGTCTTTAAAACTAGAGACACAGTCCACAGTCAGGGCTGAATTCTCTAAGGAAAGGCTATAGTCTTTCACTGAACTTCTGTTGTTAAAAAAAAAAAAAAGAAAATTCTGCAGTCATTACATTGTAATGCATCAAGGAAGACTCAGTACTTAAACAAACCAACAGACAAATCTGAAGAATTTAAATTACCCTCCCTCACTGCAAGAGAAACCTGGGGGTTGTCACTTGGCACATTTATATTGCATGTTATTTCTTAAGGATATCATACACCCATCCATAAAAGGCCTATGAGAAGACCCAGGAAAATACTGACCTGTTAGTCTGCCCCTAGTCCCTGGAAAAGTTATGGAGAAGATTACTCTGAGATATATTGAAAAGCATGTAACAAAGAAAGCCATGATCAGGCACAGTCAACAGTATCATTTGTCAAGGAAGGTCAAATCTGATCTCCTTCTAGGATAAGGCCATCCACTTGCTAGATGAAAGGAAGGTGGTGGATGCAGTCTTTGTAGACTTCAATGGGATCTGGGGCATTGGGCAATCATCAGGGTAATGAAATTCAACAAGGGTATACACTGGGTCCTGCACATGGATGGAGCAATGCCAGACAAGGGAACAGACTGGGAGATAAGTGGTTGGAGAGCAGCTCAGCAGAGAGGGGCAAGGGGGTATCAGGGACAGCAAGCTCAGTGTGAGCAGCACTGTGCCTGGCAGCCAAGGGGCAAAGCACATTTTGGGGTGCATTAAGCACAGTACAGCCAGCTGGCCAAAAGAAGCGATTATCCCACTACTGGGCCAGCACTGATGGAGCATCATACTGGATATTGGAGTTCTGGGCTTCACAGTATAAAAAAGTTGTTGAAGTACTTGAAAGCACCTGAAAGAGGCACCTAAGTTGGTAACAGGGCTGGAAGGCATGTACTGTGGGGAGGGGTGGAGGACACCTGACATATGGGACAGCACGAGAAGCCTTCATTGCTCTTTGCATCTCCCTGAAGAGAGGAATCAAAGGGAGACGCTGGGCTCTGCACCTTCCTGGTAACCAACAGCAGACATGCAGGAACAACATAGGCTGGTTCAGACTGGGAAACATTAGGAAACCTCTCTGTATGAAAAGTTCTGTTGAGAATGATCAAACACTGGAACAAGTTTCCTAGAAAAGTGGTACATTCCCCATGCCTGTCAGTGTTCCAAGAGGCATTGGATAATGTGCTCAATAATGTGCTGGATCGTCTGTGAGCTCTGGAACGTTCAGGCAGATGGACTAATTGATCTCTGATGGTCCCTTCCAACTGAACTGTTCTGTCATTTCCCAGCCCTGTGTTGTAATGCAGCACTGCCAGGAAAACAGAGGTGAACGGTTTGCAAAATGCAGGCTGGATTACTAAAGGCAGAACACAGATCTTCACTGACACCATTCTGAAGTCAGCAGCTCAGTGTTTTCATTCCGCCAGCAGTATTTAAGGATTAACCTCAGTCATGAGTACAAGCTCTGGAGCCTCAACAAGAACAGAGCTCAGAAGGGATGAACACACCTACGCCATAGAACAAACCAGAGATTTTAGCTGTCAGATTCTTGTGCATCTCAATGGAAAATTTTAAAAGGCTTTAAGTGTGCCAAATTTAGGTTGGCTTCTGTGGGAACCCAGAGAGATGCCTCTAGCATAAAGGAAATCCCATTATCAGATCTCTAAACTAAAATATTATTTGAGCTTTTCAGGTTTTTTCAAGGAAGTTGCTTATTTTGTTCTTGCTTATTTTTTTTTTTAACATTGGCAACACAATTCTCCTTGCAAAATATCACTGCCAGATACAGCCACATGTAAGTTTTTTGAGAAAAGACACAGGCTAAAGGGACAGAGAGCCAAGATGTATAACTGGAATTGGTAAAAAACAACTATTCTTTGGGGCAATGGAGAGGAACAGACATCTCTGAGAACTTCTTTTTTTTTTTTTTTTTTCCAAGAGAGGAAAAAAAGGTAGTCTGGTCAAAAACATTTCATTCTGTTTCAGCACTTCATATCGTGCCTAACTGCCTAGAGAAATCCCTGCTTATATGGACAACCCATTACAAGGTACTGTCCTATGGAGGAATAGGACATGCTGCATCAAGGCTGCAAGTCAGCAGGCTATGCTGAACACACATTATTGTGAAGGTAGAAAGAAGAAACTGGATATTTCCTTATGCTTCCTGATTTCTCCGGGACATGCAGAGCTTCAAAGACCTGCAAGGGGTATATATAGATCAACTTACTCTATATGCAGATCCAAAGAGAGCACACCTTTCCCCATCTCCTCTATTTTTAAGATGCCTCTAGTTATAAAGAGCACAAGACTACGCTGTGATCCACTGCTGGGATTTTATACAGATACTGCTAAAAGCAGTGGGCTGGTACTGTCTTTGCTGTCCTGCTTGAGCTACAAGGGGTGTAGAAGCAACGCACTGAACAAACTAGAAATGACAGACTACTGCTGCTGAATTAGGCTTTCTGCTACATAAATCCACAGTTGAAATATAATGAAATTCCTCCTGCTGCTTGCCCTCTCTCCCATGGCCCTCACTGAGACAACATTTCTGCTACCAAAGTAACCTACAGTAGCTAAACGTCAGAGATGCACAGCTCTTTGAGAGCTGGTCCGAGTTACTGCTGCCAAGGCCATTTCCAGGTGAAATGACATCCCTTAAAAATCTGATTTCATATAGCACATTCTCTGTGCTGCACACTAGCTGTGCTCTCACTGCCCCCAGGAAGTTTCTCCTGCTGAGAGTAAACTAGCATGGATTCACCACCAGGCTACACAAATACTAGAGTCAAAAGGAATTTACCCATAGGGGTGGGTTCTTTAAAAGCCAAACAGTGTCAAAACCAGTTCCATGTTTTGACTGCTGTTCCGTGAATTTCAGTATTTTATCCTACGTGGATCTGTTCCAGGAGCCTTGCTGGGCTCTCGGTCAGCCATGAAGAGATGATGTGGCCCTTCTCCTTCATCCTCTCCAAACACACACAGCTCTGAGCTAATGCAAATAACAGCTCTTCTTTCCCCTTTCATTCCTGTTTTTCAGAAGGACTACCTCTTTATTTTTTTTTTTCTCCCTATGCAAAATACTCTCAAGAGCGATGCTAATTCAAAGCATAATAATCACTGGCTAGGAACGAAGCACATTAGCATAAAGCCATGACAGTTTTAATACAGCAAGAATAAAACCAGACCATGATGCAAGAAGCAAAAGCCAGATTTGAGCATTCATTTTCTGCTGCATCTTTCCTTTGAGTTGGCCAGGTTTCTCTGCCTTTTTGACTCCTAATGTCTATTGACTATCTGTGGGCTGTGACACCCACTGCTGACAGCAGGCTCTGTGGGCTGGTTTCACACCCTTGCTGTTCCCAAAAGAGGTGGTACTTGCACAAATGTAAACCATTCCAGGCCTAAGCATTTTTTGCCTTCAGAGAGAAGGGCAGTCCCATCTTGATCAGTTTGCTGAACTAGGAAAAGGAAATGGTGTGTCCATTGGTGTCACACTGGAGTCACACTGCTGAGGTCCTGTCTTTTGCTTTAGCATCACAAATGTGATGATTACAGGTTACTTTTGATGCTGATTCTCTGTGCTTTTGGGAACTTGTTCTGATTTATTGCAGACCCGCAAGAGAGATCTTGCAGAAAAACAGGATACTGGTACCTGCACTCATGGCAAGAGGGTGATGCTCTCCTCTCTCACTTCCTTCTGTCCCAACTGTCATCCCAAAATAGCAATGGGGAAACTAAATAAGAGAGAGTTTGGTTTCTTTTTGCTTGTGAAACAGTTCTTAAGATTGTACTGTAAACTTCAAGACATATGAAGTTTATATAGATTGGAGGGCTTAAGAAAGACCTGTGATGCTAATTAAAAAAAGGCAAAAATAATTTGTGATTTAAAAGAAATGTTGCCAAAATGATTAAAACATACTTCCGAGACCTAAAAAAGCTACAAGGTCTGAAAGCTGATTTCTTTCCCTATTTTTTTTTCTTCTCATTTTGCAGATAACCTTTATTTTGATTATTTTTTAAAATAAAGCTACTCTAAGTTTTGCTGGTTGAAACATACTGCATGAATGTCTGATGGAGAAAACTAGCAAGTCATGGAAAAGCATTGTGAAAAGCACTTCTTCACAACAGTCAATTTCCAGCCCTAGGAAAAAGAGGCCTGGCCAAGTTGGACATGTTCTGTGTGTTCTTATGAACTTCCCACATCTTTCATTAGGACACTGATTTCTAGAAGGTCCAGTGAGAAACATAAACATCGCCTATTTTCTTGCTTTGAGCAGTGTAGGAGGCAGTTCTAGGTCCTCTCAAAGAAAACACACTGTACACAGTTCTGTCAGAGAACAAATTCTGTCATTCCAGTGTCTGTCTGGGAATCACAGCCTCTACTAATGCTGCCAATACATAACATAGTCCAGGTTCCATCTTAGAAAAGCCACTTTTTCCCATTCAGGTACGCAGCAATTTTGGAAGCCCACCTGTTCCATCTGTGATCTTTAAGATTTCCTTCCCTGCTTGTAATCACACCCTTTTCTCATTGACCATTTCTAATCATCATTGCTCATACTCACTTATATTGATGTCTTAACAGGCATTTCACAAAGTTAGATTTTAAGCCTTCCTAGTAAACACCAATATCTACATTGTGCTTTCTGTTATATTTATACAAATCTCCATTAACAGCCTGGAAATGATCTTGGTCCTACATATGCAAATGAGTAAAAATGCCATTCATTTAAGGATAATACTTGCATATACATTAAAAAAAACAAAAACCATAACACTTATTCCCAATCCACAGCCAAACAGTCTTTATTCTACAGATTAATTTCCAAGCATTTACTGTTTTGAGGTTTCTTTTATACTCCCCATACTGAGCATTTCCCACTTTAGAGCGCACAGACCTTTCTCTAAAACCTCTGTTCTACCAAAAAGTGGAAGGGCAATGTCTTTTTGAAATAACAGGAAACTTGGATGACTACTCTAATTGCTGAGCACTGATGCCTTCTCTTTACCTGAACAGGAACGCTTTCAGTTAAAAAAAAACAAAACAAAATAACACCTTGTTTTTCTTCCAGCAAAATGGTTCATTTTCTGCTCTTCTATTATCACCTGTACTGTTATTTCTCTTTAATTTCCCTCCGCACCTGGAATTAATTTTCAGCAGCCCTCCTGTTACTATTTGAATTACCCATTTAAACTTTCCCTAACTTCTCAACGAAAGACAAGGCATGGCATACAGCAGACTGAAGGCAGTCTTGCCAGACGGGGATGATTAGCTCTTTGGTTGACAACAGCTCCCACTGGAAGTCTGCATTTGTAATGCCACTGGCTGGGCTGGCACAGTGGGTTTATGAGCCATGAAGAGACTGTCAGTAGCGTTTCTTTGCATGCTAAGTAGCACTCCCCCTTTCTAAAGCACTGCCAATTATTACTGCTCCCCAGGTGTGCCATCACTCTACACTGCGTGCGTAAACTGAATCTCTTACCATTCGTGTTTGCCCATTTCAGCACAGGTAGCAGACCGTGGTACAGCTCTGCTCTCTGCTGTGATCTCTCTACCTCAGTGTTTATATTTCTCTTGGCGGAATAGAAGCACAATGAATAGCTTCAGAAGTCCAATCCCTTTAGGACCCTGCTTCCAACTTCCCCACACTTTGACGTAAGACGTTAATTATTCATGCCGATTGCAATCTGAAAGCCATTTTTTAGCCTTTGCAAACTATACTGTAGTGTAGGTTACACTATAAATAGGTCTTTATTGGTATGAAATCTCTCAAAACACCATGCATTTCCCTTATTTTAAGACAGTGCGTGGAATTTTGGCTTGCAACAAAAGCGCTTTATCAGGTTATGTCATTAATAGCTACATAATTGCTGTAATTATAGAAAATAAGGATCGTTGCGTTTCACTGATCTCAGCTGTTTTGTCTTTGCTTTATTGCTCTCATTACTCACTGCATTTCCCACCTCCTAAGTGTTTATTACATATAGATTTAGAGCTACGTTCAACAAACAGTGCTGCAGCTCCTTGCCTTTGAGTGCCTGGATGTAGGAGCAGAACCCACAGACCTCTTTTGGGCACACAATATGTAGAGACTCAGCTGCTCCAGAAGGGGACGAGGAGCAGCCACAAGGAGTGCAGCACAACCAAATGGCAGCCAAGAGAAAAAAAGCACCAGCACAAGCAAACCTGAGTTCTTAGGCTTAAATGGAAGCACTTCCACACATCCCAGGGATACGTGCTTTGTTAAGAAGCTTCAGCTTGAAAGGAAGGGGAATTTTACCCATCCTAAATGGAAAAGAGAGGAGAATGATAGTTTGTGCTCTTAGGAAAGTAGAGGAAGAATGATGAGATAGGAAGGACTTATTGTTGGAACAGACAGAACACTTATTTGGAAGACAGGAGAATCACAGGGTCATTTCTTTCATCCTCCTGTGAAAGTCCAAGCCCATGTTCCCAACATTTCCTTGGGAACACCAGTGGACTTTGTACTGCGATGGATGGGAGAGTATTTCCCATCTCTCCTACTGAATTATTGTGAAGATGAACTCAAGACCTACTGGATTTGAAAGAAAGAATGAGTAGAAGCATGGCTCCCAATAGTCAGGGCAGTCATCCGTGAGCAAAAAGACTCTTCTCCCAAGAGTGTTTTAGCACATGAAGAGCTAAGCAGATTCTAAGCACAAGCAGATCAGGAGCTGGACGAGTGCACATTCAATCCACTTAGCTTCTGAGACTGAAAACCAACTGTTCAGAAGGTGGAATCGCATTGTCTACTAAACCATGCACATAATATTAAAAATACTACTTTTTAAACCTTCTTAGAAAGTAATTTGCAAAGTTTACAAGGCGAATAAATCTCTCAACACCAAAAAGTTCAGAGGAGAATGCCGAGTATGATTCACACAGGACTATCTGCAATCCAAGGCTCTACACTGTGCACCAAAAGAAATGTTACAAGGCAACGCTACTGCAGTGGTGTTGGTGACCCTCATCTTACTTAAAAATTGGCAACACCACTAACTGATCTAATGCCTGGTGGTAGGACTGCAAACAATGGCACAGGGCTGCCTCTGTACAGATGCTTATGCTGTTGAACCCAAGAGGCAGTCCTAACCACTTCTGAGTCATCCTCTAGCTCATCAAACACAGAGTTAAGTCTCATTAATTGTAGCTCAAATTCTTCTCCAAACTCAATGCTATGGAAGCAGAGAAGCTGCCTTCCTCCAGGCAAGTCTTCAATCCACACAACAAAAAAACAGCACAGAAATCCATGTACCTTCAACTCTGAAATGTATTCCAGTGAAGAACTAGTTCATATTTTTACACATTTTGATTCAGTGAAGGCCCTGCAACTGATTAAAGTGTCTTCTTGGAGGAGCTGTAATGATAACGTTTTCATGGTTGGATTTCTCTCTTATACCAGCCTGACTTGCAAATTCTGTAGAGCTGCAAAATATAAAAGGAATCCAAGAAAAGAGTGTGTTCCATGGGGGCCTGAAGGCTTGTTGCTACATTTTGCTAGTTGCCATTTGGGCAGAGGCAGACACAGCACAGCATCTTGCACTGCTCCCTGTACAATGGGAGTCAGTGGGAAGTTCTCCCTAAGCAAAGTGCCCAGCCTTTCCACAAAGAAACTGCTAGTGCTAAAGGCTGGCTGTTTATTTTGAGAAAGTCTAGAAAAAATATTTTGAGTGCTTCTAATTTTGTAGGAGACTTTCTGACCAAGTGAACAATTTCTGATCTTTGTCTTCTGAAGTTCTTAAGAGTAGGAATATCCAATAATTTAATTTGTCTTACTAAAGATGTGCACTTTAAAAGGCCATCTAAATTTGTTACTGATTTTTATGTTTCCTTAATAGTCATATTTATGCTCATTATAAGTGTGCATTTGGTATAATTACTCTTTTCCTCTTGGCCAACTCCCTATAACTTCTTTAAAGAACAGAAATAGATGTTGCTTTCTCCCAAGAGATTCAGTATAGAGTTTACAAGGAAATGGTTTGAACTTTCTAGCTCTTAAAGGCAGGTAACTTGTTCCTTCTCTTCTGGCCATTAAAGTAATTAAACGCTTCATTTTTTACTTTTATGGTGATACTAGTAGGATGGCACCACTGAGTTTAGAAGATCTAACATTTGTAATGCTGTTCCCAGGGTGGAATTACTTCCAATAAGATGATATGAGAATAAATATGAGTATTAACGAAACAAAAATCTGTAAGAGCCTAGCAAAAAAATTAAGGAAGAAAAGTCAATAGAGACAGCTTGTATCCATACATCCATGTTCAAGAATTAAAAGGACTTTCATTACCTGAAAATACCTACATACGGTTTTCTCTGATTGACGTTAGAGTAGGAATTCCTTTATTGATTCAAATGATGGTTAGTTTAGACTTTTGGCTGAGGTGAAATTTCAGTTTAGGCCCTCACGGTAAAGACATGAGTTTCAGAGCTGAATACTCAGAAGGGAGAAAACGCCGACAGTTCCTTTAAAGTCATGAATAAAGCATGCTGGTTTGCTGGCTAAAATATATGACGTATTTCTGTGTGGATTTCATAACAGTGATTTCACTTTTTTCACTTTTTTTTTTTTTAGCATCTAGGATGTCTCATGATTGCTGAGATCCGTGGGGTATTTCTCCTGCCCCACAGATTCAGAGGAAAGGCTTTGAGTTTTGTTTATTCTGACTATAGTGGACCATATAAAGCTATTTATCCTGCCTTTAAAACGATGGAGCTGATCAAGTTATCAAGTTGCTTATACCTACCTAAGAAACATTACAGTCAAGGATAGGATCTATGCACATAGCTTGAAGTTCATGAATAATTCCAGGTCCAGAAACCAGAAATAGCTCAGAAAATGAGAAAGAGTTTAAATCACAGCAAAGGGAAAAAATACCTCAAGGAGTCAAGAAAACATTAACACTGAAAAACCTACTGAAATAGTTCCATCAATTTTATGCCTGGTAATAATGGTTGCAGAAACACATGAAACACTGACCATACCAAACTAAAAGGCAAAGGTCACAAGTAGTAGGTTATCATACCAAGCCATCTAGTGACTGGATGATCATCTTGGGGACTAGGATCATATTTTGTCCTCAGATCTGTCAAAATTTGGCAAATGAAGAAAAAATAGAGCCCTCTGTTCTTTCCTTGTGATGATCACATTAATGAGAAAGCAGGGAAAACAGGAAGGAAGATGAACTTCATTATGTATGATCCTTCCCATATTGGGGCTCGGACATGTTGATTGCACGCTAAAACCTGCCTCTTTATTGAGGTCAGAGGATTTCACTGGGCAAAGCTAAGGGCATGCTAAAATTCACATACAGAAAAAACAAATTGGTGGAGAAGACTTTACAGTGTGGTCTTAATGGGTGCTTTCATTTGTGGTGATGGGAATGGCCCCTTTCTGTGGTGGTTGAGAGAAACCAAAGGCATCTTGCATGCCATGAATTGAGTGGAACATCTCAGAAGCACACTGGAGTGTGCCTATGAAGAGCCACTTGACCACAAAATTGGCAGCAAAATTCGTTTTGCAGTATCATGAAGGTAACTGCAGCAGGCATCTGCATGAGATTTCATTTCAATACAGAAATAAGATAAAAGCCAAGCAGAACCCGACATTCATTACAGTAAAACACTTATCTTTTTTCTACCCTTTCACTGCTGGCAGTGGACAAATAACAAACTGATGAAATCTGTCTTCCCTACATGCTGAAGGTTTCCTCTTAAATTTATCAAGATTCTGCTGCACGGCAGATATTTAACAAAAAGAAGAAAGCTTTTGGCAACTTCAGTTGCCTCTGTTCATGTAACTCAATGGGGCACAATGCTCTCAACTTTGGGTACCAGTCTCTTTTGGACCAAGTGTTTGTACAACAAAGTACCAGAGACTCCTTTCTATCAAGTCAAATGTCAGATTGTGAAGAAAGCTGAGCAAACTTGCATATGTACTATTTCAACTAAGCTGGAGTCTTTGCCACACACACTTGGTTTTCAAAAACCTCTTTACTTAAACAGCATTTGTTTTAGACTCACAAGCAAGAGATTGGCCACAACCACAACATCTGGCCAAGAATCTCAAGCTTTACAAGGTTTGTGGCGATTAGGAGGAAACAAACTAAGAAAGGACAAAACAGATATGCTTAAAGATACCTATGGACAAACATATACAAATTGAGACTGGTAAACAAAAAATGCAATAATAATGCACAAAAATTAAGTAAATTAACCGTCTTAGTGGGTGAAGAACATCATCATCTTTGTCTACAAAACACAGGCAATAGCTGTATTAGCTCAAATCAGCTCATTTCTAAAATTACCACCTATCTTCATACAGAATTTATCGTACCTGCAATTTTAATTTTTACTTTTTGTACTTATCACAGAGATCACTTTGTAAAGGAGGTTGAGGGTGAAAAACTGACAAAAGAAAACAAACTCAAATAAAAGCAATCCTGAAGTGTCTTTCTCAAACTCCTGTGTAATGCTAGAAAATGTATTATTGAACTGACAATCACCTTGCAGCTTACTGAACTGGCTGCTCTGCCAACTTGATATGAATACAGAGCGATCGATCAGTCAATTGTAACTGCAGGATCCCTGCATCTTCTATTAGGCTGATGGGTTTCCATGCACAGCATAAAGAGAATGAAGTTTGCATGATGATAGAAATGCACAGAAAGTCAATTCTACATTAGTAACTCGAGCACTTTCCTAGAGTTGAACAATGCAGACAAAATGCAGCCTGTATTTTATTGAGACACACAAGAAGGAGAAGAGAAAAACCTCCTTAATCTCAACTTGTTTACACTTGCCACTTAGGGAGAGTCTTTGAGGGAAGGGAAGCTACATAACCAAACCTCATGAGTCCCTCCCTTGCTTTCTCTATTAGGTATCGTGCCTAATTACCTCTAACCTTTGCTGGAGGACTCAAAAACTGGCATCCAGAGAACAGACAGGCAGAAATTGCTCTTCTCAATTCAGACACTGGAACGGGAACTAAATCCCATCTTCAGCACCACAGCAGACAGCTGGAACTCAGCTTCCAACTCATGGCTATAAACCAGCAAACAATTACCTTGGGGCTGTAAATATTGATGAAAACTTCAGTCATCTCACTCTTCTATTTCTCAGTTGGGCATGCTTCAGACTCAAATAGCCTAAGATACATACAAGTCTCTGCACCTGGCTTTTACTTCTGTCTGAACCCAGATTTCAAGGCTATTTAATGAATAAAGGAGGTGTGCTAGTATAAGGAGAGCATCCTGCTTTGCTGGTGCACGGGAGGAAGAGTTCAAGATTTCAGCATTAAAAAAAAACAAAACAAAACAACAAAACCCACAGCACTGGTGCTACAATAGCATTTGAATATCGGAAATGTCAAAGTAGCTGCACCCAATGGATGTGTAAAGAAACAAAGCCAGTGCCACAGTCCTTATGACATGGACTACTGATATTAGGAACCATGGATATGGTCTGTGTGGATGTGAATATATGGGTCACAGATACTTCAGAGACGCTGTCTAATACATGGCCTATGAATGCAGTTGACCATAGTGGCATTCTGAGACCTGGTTCATTTGCTGGGATGTAGTTAATGACTAGTCTACTTATTTAACATCTCAGTTACATTCAAGACTGCTAACCAACACTTCCATCCGTTGAAATGACCTGATTTTCTCAGTGTTACCATCACTGCTCTTCCTATGCTTCCAGACCTTTAAAAGGAAAGGATTTTAAATACCATTACTTTCCAGTTTTTCAGATAATACACTTCTCTTAGGAGGCAAGGTGAAATAAAAAGCATTCTCTGCCATCAAAATCTCAAAATAAATTAAATAACTGGATCTTTTTATCCACTTTTATTCCCTATACTCACACTGCACAAAGCTATTAGACTAATGCCCTGAAAAATGTCACACAAAAGATGACAGAGGGCAAGATCCTTCACTTAAGTAGTGATAAGGGAGGTTGTCAGCAGAACTCCAGGACTAAACCTCCTTAGCTGGGAGTAAGGGGAGAAGATATGATGCACACGTTACATCCCTTCTAAAATATCCCAAACTATGGATACTTTAGGCTCAAACCCAGCACAAAAGGTTGCTGTGCAGTAACACCTCCTATTTATTTCCATGGAAATTATAACAGATACAAACACACACTAACACTGCTCGATAGAGCAAATTCTCAGCTATAAATTACAGTCACAACAACACAGTCACCACCATCAGCCAATTCATGCAGATGAGCTGATTGAGACACTCCTCATCTTGTGATGTGACAGCTGTGCATGGCCACCCAGAACGTGGCTTGTACTTCACGTCACTGTCACCACTGCTGAAACGCACCACCCACCTCCTCACTGTGCTCACAGCCACTGTTGGGTCTCCAGAAATATTTAACAAGTGCTGATGAATGTCAGTAGCTGCCATTCAGTGACACACCTTTGCTTCATACTCACTCCCATGTCAGACGCCATTCTATCAGACTGCCCCTTTGCTGCCATCTGTCACACAGCAACAAAATGTAATGGGATATTGATGGAAAGCTTCAACCTCTACTGACACACCACCAGCATTCACCTCTGATGTTGTGGGCCAACATAATAAAAATGGATATATTACTTTTGGAGCAGCCTTTGTACATCTTAAATAGCAAACCTCAGGCTACAGAGAGCCGGTCTGTAGCTCAGATTGAACACTTCTCCAAGTTTGGTCACAGAAATGGGTAAGATAGTAAATCTCAGTTACACAGACCAAAGTCTTGGAATCTGTGTGTCTCTCATGATGATTAGCATGGTACAAAACACACATATGGAGGTATCTACTCTCTTCTTTTCTTGGGACGTTTTTTGACACAAGTGTTCTTCTATTAAAAAATATAATAATTTGGGGAAATATTTGCCTTTTATTCTGGAGTCGCATATTCAAACCTCAAAATTTTCCACTACCAATGCAAAGAAAATCTCCAGAGGTTGTCAGTCAGGTCTGGTCATCCCTTAGTAGCAGTTTTTCACACTGCGCTTTTTCTCCAAGAGAAAAACAGTGATGGTCCCTGAGTTCTCTCTCAACAGCACATCTTCACGGTGGCAGTTGGGCTCTAAGACTGTGGGGGTATCTTTTAGACAGAGTGGCCTGTGCAAAAATAAGTCAGAATGGTACAACTAGTCATTCCAAGATGACTTCAAAATTACTGATTTTACTTTTGATTTAAACTATACTGTGGTGTTTTCCAGAGCAACAAAAAAAAATACATACTAAATCTGAGAGGCTCAGCCAAAGGCTCTACTATCTACCTCATCTTGATTAAAGTGGACCAAAAGCCAGGGAAGTCATGGAGAGACGACAGTGACAAGATCAGACATTACCTTGTTCATTCCCCCAATCCTTCCTGAGACATTGCGACAAGAAGCAACAGACAAGTGGAGATTCACGTCACCTCACAAGAGCCCCCCCCAAAAAAAGTGAGGGGACAGTTTTTCAGCTCATAGCAATGTCAAGAATATCATTATTTTTCCTTAAACATACAAATTAAATTCACAAAGGAAAATGTGGAGCCTCCAAGTACATCCCAGCCTTCACCTCTTAGCAGCTCTGCTGCATCTATCTAGAGAATGAAAAATGTCACAGCACCCTCCATGTTCTAAGAAAGCGATTGCTAATTCCAGACTGCACACTTGACCACCATATAGTTTGGTGTTCCCCTTCAGTTGCTCCTGTGCCCTGATGCTGGGTGATCTGTTTGGGATGACGTGTGAGACCTGGCACCATCAACTTACCAGCCTACAACCACATACAGTAACTCTCAGACATCCCAGCAGAGCACTAGCAAGGTGGTATCATACACGCTCACACTGCAATTGTTTTGGCAAATGAGTGGTTGAATAAGATGGCACCAAAAGGAAGCTGAATGTTGTCTGATTACAAGCAAGACAATCTTAGGAGATACAAAGGAAGAGCTGCGCATTTACTACAAGCCACTGAAATGGATCAAGAAATAAACTCATGCACTACAACAATACCTCTATTGCTGAGGTAATATCCTGTGTGATAACATTATATACCACAGTATACTTGAAAGAATAGGTTTTGTTCATTAGTCAAGGAACTCATAAGTGAACCCTGTCATAATGTGGTATTAGCTATTTCCATACAGAGGCAGAAGCTATTATAATAGCATGAACTGATACAAAATAGCACCAGTTGCCAATTGAAAATATGAAACAAAAAGAGAAGAAAAGAAGAGCGCTCCTGTGACAGAACAGTGATTTGGATTCTCTGTTCCGATCGCTTCCCCACATAACCAATATTTTCCTGCTTCTGGCTGTGACTGGCAGTGAAGTTATTAATGATCAGAATTCTAGAAATTGATTTTAATTGATTTTAATTCAAAAAAATTGATCTCTAAAAATTTCATTTACTTCTGAAGAATCCCAATTCTTTCTCTTAAAAAGACAAAGAAGCCACCTAGGCAAACCAGTATTAAAAAAAAAAACAACAATTTCTAAGTGAGTAAGGAATGCACTCAGACAAGAAAAAACCACAGAAGAGGAAATTAACTGCACACATGGGCAGGGATCAGAGCGCAAAATAGGACAGAGGGATGACGTAAAAAGATGCAGAACGCCAGGCTACTTTGGGCAGGTTGATATCAGATGGTCTCAAATGCTCTGATAACAGCAGAGCAAGCAGAGTCTGCCCTTCCATTACATGTGCCACCCCCTGCACTTTGCCCCTTTATTACACACTGCCTTCTCTTTAAGAGTGAAGAGCTTGCAGCCCTTTGCAGTTTAACAAATAGCTCTGTATTGTATTGCTGACATATTTACCTTGATACAGAAGATCTAAAACTAGACATATTATTCAGAAATACAATAAATACCTAGAAAAGATCGTAATTGTTAAGTATAGCAAATGCTGTACTGCTTTCATCACTCTCACAGGCATTTTGTTTCCTTTTTCAGACTGCCCGTAAGGAACCAATCTTTCTGTTGCGTATTCAGTGTTAACCTGATGTTTATATTTAAGAAACTTACATATCCCAGTACTTTCAACTTGGTTCTCTGAATAGAGGATAGGGTGGTAAGATGCTTTCAAATGATGGCAATGGAGCTATGAACTTAAAGAAAGAGAGAAATCAACTAGAAGAGATGGGGCTGAAACATGCCAGCTGCCTGCACTCTAAGGACAACAGGGATTGCTGTGGCCTCTTATCAGTGTTTATATATCAACACTGTGTAATAAAAACAAAAGGAATTTGAGCCATTGTGAGCAAGTCCATCTTTTTTTGTTGTTGTTGTTATTTTAAAATTTTCTCACATTAATGATACAGCCAAGAAGACACTGCTTACATTTCTCCCATAGTAACACAGGCATTTTCATCCTAAAACACAGGACAGTCATGGGTTTATGTAAGCTTGATTTAATCACAGAATCAGAACATCCTGAGTTGGAAGGAACCCATAAAGATCACTGAGTCCAGCTACTGGCTCCACACAGGACCACCAAAAATCAGACCATATGTCTGAGAGAGTTGTTCAGATGCTTCCTGAACTCTGACAAACTCGGTGCCATGATCAGTGCCCTAGGGAGGCTGTTTCAGTGCCTGATAACTCTCTGATGAAGAACCTTTTCCAGATATCCAGCCTGACCCTTCCCTGATGCAGTTTCATGCTGTTCTCTCGCATTCTATCGCTGGTCATCAGAAAAAGGAGATCAGCACTGCCCCTCCACTTCCCTTGTGAGGAAGCCATAGACTGCAGTGAGGTCTCTGTTGAGCTGAACGAACCAAGGGACCCCAGTCTCTCCTTATACATCTTCCCCTCTAGGCCCCCCACCATCTTTGTGGCTCTCCTTTGTATACTCTCTAATAGTTTTACGCCCTTTTTGTACAGTGGTGCCCAAAACTGCACATGGTACTGAAGGTGAGGCTGCACAGCACAGCATGGAGTGGGACAAACACTTCCCTTGACAGGCTAAGAATGCCATGCTTGATGTAAGCCAAGATACAGTTGGCCATCCTGGCTACCTGGGCACACTGCTGACTCATGTTCAACTTGCTGTTGACCAAGATCCCCAAATCTCATTCAGCAGGGCTTCTCTCCAGCATCTTATTCCCTGTATAGGCAGGGTTGCCCCCTTCCAGGTGGAAAATAATGGCCCTTGCTCTTCTTAAACTTCACGCAGTTGGGGATTGCCCAGCTCTCTCATTTATCTAGATCTCTCTGTAAGACCTCTCCAGTCTTGATGGAGTCAACAGCTCCTCCTAGTTTAATATTGTCTGCCAACTTAACCAAAATACCTTCTACTCCTACATCCAAGTCATTCATGAAGACATTAAAGAGAACTGGCCCTAAAATGGAGTGCTGGGGAATCCTGCTAATAACTAGCTGCCAGCCTGATGTAACTCCATCACTATTATAACCCTTTGGGCCTGACCCATCAGCCAACTGCTCAGCAGCTGCATTATGTTTTTGCCTATGTGTCTGCTGGACATTTTGTCCAGAAGGATACTGTGAAAAACAGTATCAAAAAACTTCACTGAAATCCAAAAAGACAACATCAACCTTGGTCAACTAGATGGGTGATCTTTTCATAAAAGAAAATTAAGTCAGTTAAATGGGATCTTCCTTTCACGAACCCATGTTGACTGTGACCAATGACCACACTGTCCTTCAGACATTTTTCAGTAACTCCTAGCATGATTTTTTCCATGATTTTACTAGGCATTGAAGTAAGAGTGACAGGCTGACAGGCCTGTAATTACCAGGGTCTTCCTTTTTGCTTTTCTCGTAAATTAAAACAATGTTAGCCAGCTTTCAGTCAACTGGTATGTCTCCAGATTCCCAAGACCATTGAAAAATAACTGAGAGAAGTGAGGGAGGTCATGCAATGAAATTGGCCTCTGAGTACCTTGTGATGAATTCCATCAGATTCCTTAAAATTATATACATCCAGATGGAACAGAAAATCCTGCACAAGTTCAGCATTGGCTGTGCATTGATTGTCACCACACTCATGTTCCTCCACCCTGGGGCACCTGATATTGCATACAGCCTTTTCACCCGTACTCTCACTTACCCAAGTGAACTATCTACAATTCTACCTACACATTTCTCATTGTTTTGGTCAATAGTGTAAACTATATTTGGGCCAAGGCATCTTCTGGGGCTCTCTCAGACAATCCCAGAACTCTGCTGGGTGACTACCAGTGCAACCCTCTTGGCAAAATGCCCCTCACCATTCACAGCATGGACACACATGGAGTACACAACTGCTTTACTCTGGGGACAGACATTTTTACCATAGACACACGAGCAGCCCATGGACTTGTCCCCAGGTGTCATGGAGCACCTGGAAGGATGGCCATATGAAGGGAATGAAGCTCTTGCCCACTGCAAGCTTCCAAAGGTGAAGGACTGATCCTACTCTATCAGTGAAGATGGTAAACTGAGTAAAGATCACACCTTTCTTACTAGAAATAAACATTTATCTCATGCTACAGAATGCTGAGGGCACTCATCTTTCAGAGCAGAAAGCGATGCTGGTGGAGGCAAGGTGCACTGTCAGACTCCTGGCACCACTGGCGTGCAGAAAATGTCTGCTCAACTGCATCAGGTTCCTTTGCCACAGCATCACATTCATCTCAAATCAAACACTACAGAGTTCAACTTACAAAAATAAACCTAGTTTATTTTATGATCTGTGTTGTCAAGCAGACATATTTCACCCTACAGTGAAAGGCTCATGCCTTTTTTTTCCCCCTCTCTTTAAGGTAACTATCCCTCAGAGACTAAAGACACACACTGCATAATTACATGGGCTGTTGTAACCCCAAGCATGTTTTTCAGCTTCCTACACTTCACAGCAGGACCAGGTGTGCTGGTTTTCTTTTCTACTTATCCATTCTGTGAGGTTTACTTTTTTTATTCTCCGAAATGTTTTAGGAGATAGAACAGGTACAATTGTAAATGACTGCAATGCCTCATAGCCACACACTGCACATGCTCTGGAGGTGGTAATGGAAGAGCAGCTACTGTTGGATATAATGTGAGAATTAGTGAAGAAAAACTTACATTTATACACAGCTCTTGCAAGGACTATTGCTTTTCTAGAAGATAACTATTTCATTTAATAGTTACTTTTGCGGGAAGCAAAATAATCACCTCAGAGGCAGTCTCTTAAGAGATGATAAAGTAAATGTTCTCAAATTTTCTAATTGAAAACAATAGCAGAAAGTCTTGTCTTTACGATAGTAAAAATCACTTTCCTCTGTGCACTCTTCTCCCTCTGCTCCAATACACAGTTACGTAACTGCTTTCCACTTGAGATTTCTCACCACATCCTTTGCACAAAAACCAGTAGTAACCCACTTCACTTACTCATATCTTTTCAGGGTGCTTTCTACTCTCAACGGTTTTCTCACCACAGTAAAGATGTATCTAAACAGACATTCAGAACCAGGCTCAGACATCTGCAAGAGGCCAAGATTCAGATTCAGTCTATGAAAAACCCAACCACTGTGTTCTCCCTTTATTTGTCCCCATAACTACTGTTCCCTTGCTCATAAGCATGTCACCTTCAATGGCCCAGCAGCACCACAGCCCTCCCAGAGGCCTCTGACATCACAGTGTGTTTAGAAGTACTTTGTACATATCAGACGATGGTTAGCATCGCACACACTCAGTGCATCTGGATCTCTTCTAGTTCAGGCTCCCCGTTGTCTAGAAGTTTATAATCCACCTTCCCATGTTTACATTCGGACAGCATTTTCATCCCCCTCAATACCTGTGGTAGTTTCAAAATACCTCCACTTCTGTTGTCCTCCCAGTTCTTGCCCGTCTTGGGACTTCTGTAACTCCTCACCCAGCTTCTCCCAGCATTTCCCTCCCAGCACTCCAGCAGCATTCAGCGCTCAGTGCAGATTGCTCTTCTATTCCTTGGGGTGTCTCATGCCTTTGTACATTTGACCTCTCCCTCTCAGTTCAGCCTACCATGTCTGATTGCCTTGTTGACATTCTGCCCTGCATATTCTACGGCCGCTCAGACTTCACAGGATGAAACCAAACACCTCGTTCTTCCCTCACAAGGGGAAATTTCTGCTGCAACACCATTTCTGCTCACCGTGGGTTTTCAGTACTGATGCCTTATACACCCCTCTCTGTTTTCTATTTTCTGACTAACTTGGCATTAAATGGAACTGTGACTTTCAGTATGATGGCTAAAACATTTCCCATCTCCATTGGCATGCTTGTAACCTCCGGCTCCTCTCTGAGCTTTTCCCTTTTCATTTTTTACCTCATCACAATGCTGCATCCACACCTTCCCTTCATCCTTACTTCAGGGAGTCCATCTGCATGTCCAAATTCCTTCAGCAACTTCTCTCCAAATTAAATGACCTCCCTTTGAAGATACCATAGGACTCAGCACCTGCCTCCAGCATTTCCTTTGGGTGCACTGCTATCTCTTCTGCTCTCATATTGTGCCTTTTGCTAGATAGGTTAGTGGCCTTAGAATGATTTTGTCTTTTTCAGTATGAATTTTCCTTCCCTAGTTTTGTCAATGCCGAGAAAGCAGAGTAAAATCATGACTAGAATCCAGGATTCACAAATAGATTTGGAAGGTATTTCAGCATTACATCAATAGCACTCCACTGGCTTGCCTATACTTTAAGGATTGAATCCTGGTCTTTGTATGTAGTACCAGAAAATGGAATAATTGCTTAGGCTGTAGGAGCTACAACCTGGTCTATGAACATAGCTGCAGGCCTGAAACCTATCTAAACTATATAAAGGTTTGGATAGGATAGTGAAGTTGGTAATGACGGAAAAAGGTGTGCATTTCTGTTAACAGGAAGAATAAGCTATCCCCTCTTTTGGTATCTTCAGGCTGTACAACTTCATGGACACCCAGATATCCCTTCTTGCTTTTCCATACAGGATATGGAATATCCATAGATACCCCTTACCTTTCCTGCTGATACCACAATCACATCATAATTTCAGTTCATAGATAATCCTTTCCCTCCAAACTTCTAAGTCTAGAACTGGTACCAACCAGGGAGATACCAGCCTGAAAAACGATTAGGTCAGAGTCGAGCCAGCAAACCTGAGACTACAGTTTCCTTACTTTCTAATAGAAACTCACAGCTGTGTGTGCTGGTGGAAAGGAAAGCAGTGAGGTTGTATTGTTATTACATCCTTTTAAAATGATGACCATGAAAGTTATTTGCATGGAGGTGAATGAAATCCTACCCCACAGAATGAGGAGGTGGAGATGGGTGGATGAGATGCTCTGGAAGACTGGTGGCTGAAGCCTCCATGCCCTATTCTTTGTCTCTCTGGGGTTGCTGGATTATCCCCTTCCAGGAGGCATACTCTCCCCTCAGATTACCTGACAGTTTGAAGCTAAACAATCAAACAAAAAAAAGGAAGTAAAGTTCTTAAATGTATATCTATTAGTCTGTTTGTAAGCATCCATGTACATATATATTTCACTAAAAGGGAGGAAAGAAATGCTCCTTTCTTACTGTGCTAAGATTTAAACCAAAGGGTTGAAAAAAAAAAATAATAGCAAAAGACAGAGATGCAGTCGACTTTCAGATCAATTCAATTAATCTAGGAGAGCATATTCTTAATAAATGGCTTCATTTGCTTTTAAGGATAAATAATCCATGCTAACAGCATGAAGCACCTGCTGCTGTTGTGCATAGCTCTTCATTGAGTATCTGTGGGGCTCACTGTCACCAGCAGCACATAAGAGGAAAGAAAATACTCAACATTTTGTATAGCATTCATCAGATTCTTCATTTTGCTGTAGTGGCATAGGCAGTAAGAGTGCTTAACCCACTGTGGGTTTCCAGGCTTCCCCAGGGTGTCTGCACCCTTTACAAAGAAAGCAATTTTGTTCTGCTTTAGCTGTGGTTTAATCCAAGAAAAACTATCTTAATGCTGATCCTGAAGAGACACGAGCAAAACCACAGTCACTTAATTAAACTGTAAACCTGTAGTTGACAACAGACCATTAGATTCCAAACAGTATTTCCTTCTTTTGCACTAAGCAAATCCTGCCAGATTTGGTTAAATAAAATGTGTGACAATCAGTTTCAGAGACAAAAACTGAAAAATGAAGTGCCAACAACTGCTGAGAAGCCTCAGCTCAGAAAATAATAATTTCATATTCACATTTCTCACCAAAAAAGCCTTTCCCTGACCTTCAGAATACGAGATCCGCCTACTCCATCAGTTAGGGAGCTCTAAAGCAAGCGCCTTCGATCCCAAGTAACATGAAAAACCACATAGCAAGACAAAGTAATACAACATCGAACAGGAATGTAGGTAACATCTGCGAGGCTGGTTTTTGCCTGAATGCTTTCATCCTTCTTTTAGTTCTCAGTTTCACCTAATTGCTGACTTTGGCAAAATCCAAATAATTTGTCATTGTTGACTTCAAATATTGGCATTCACAAAACCATAAAAAGCACATACGTACCTCTAGCAACACCTGTGATCGATTATACCGTCACTCTCTGAATACCCTCTGGAGATTTTGCTCAGTCCCAAAAGGAGAGGGGGAAGGGATGAGAACAGTTGTCTGATGAAGAACACTGTATTAACTCCAATAAAAATATGATTTTCCCCACGCGTTTGACAGCATGGTGAAAATCATGCTAGCCGGATTCCATGCAAAGCAGTCCTTCCAAACACTGAGTTGAGTCAAGCAAACTCTACTGCAGCAACGATGAGGAAAAAGTTGATGTATCAAGGCAGAAACCCCAATCTAAAATTCAAGGGAATGGTAACAAAACAGAATCAATACACACAGCAATTTCTATAGCAACTGGGGAAAAAAAAAAAAAAAAAAAAAAAAAAGAGTTGGCTCCTTAACTGCTAGCACAAAGCTTCTGTGGCAAATTAGGGGACCTGTCCCTACTGGCACTCCTCTGATCGACACGCTGAATCGATGCCCAGTGCGTTCCTCCCGCGCTCGCTCTCCTGCTTCCCCGGGCTCTGTGCAGGGCACGCCACGATCCCAGGCTGTGAGCGGAGCGCACACAAGCACACACGCGCAGCCCATGCCAGCACACATGCTCCTGCTCGCTCCTACACCCACAGCATCTCCGCACTCACCGTCACGGGCTTCCTCCCCGCGACTGCAGTTGCTGCAAATGTGTTTGATCTCCTTGCCTATGTGACAGTGTAGCACGAACGAAACATTGCCGTTAGTGGCGGGCTCCTTCAGTGGCTTCATCCTCACTAGATAGAAAGCTTTCTTTTTAGGTTTCTCTCCGCTCATGCCTGAAACAGAGCCCTGCCCGCTGCCAGGAGAAGGAAAAGCCAGCATCCCAGGCTGCCTGGCGCGCGTGCAAGCCGCCATCCGCTCGCTCTTGCCTTGGTGCTCATCTGCCACACGCCACAGGGATCACGGGGAGGGCTAGGGGAGAGGGGAGGCGGGCGGCAGCAGACGGCAGCGCTCCCCAGCTCGGCTGCCCCCCACGACCCTGCTGCTCCACCAATCCGGCCAGGATGGGCTGGAGGATGCTCTGTGTCCCCTCCACGCTGTGAGCATCCTCCCTTCGCTCCCCTCCTCCCGTTCCCTGTCTCTGCTCTTGGCAGCCCCTCCCCAGGTCTCCAGGCAGGATGCATGGGCACTAGTGCAGCCCGTTCCACAGTTATCAATATTTTATACACCAAGAGCCAGCCTGCCAGCTGGCAGAGGGCTGTGCCCCCCGGCCCCACATGAGGCTTTGGCAGGCCTGGGTGCTGCAGCCAGCTCCTCTCCTCTAAATCCCTTCTACCTTTTCTCCTTGCTTCTTTTTTAAAGCCAGAGGAGAGCCTCTGCCTGCTCCTGTCCTGTGTGTGGCTTGCAGTGACAGCTATTGACAGCAGCTGGCACTGCCCGAGGACATCTGAACAGGACCACTCTCCCTCACACTGAGACTGAGCAGCACGCAGGGTTTGGAGCTCATCATGCACACCCCTTTCCTTGCCTCTAGCCCAAGACACAGCAGCCCAGGGAGCAGCCAGACAGCCCCGGGTGCATGCACTCATGTCTGGGTGCTTTCATGGCTCCTGCAGCCTGAAGGGAATTGTAAACCTCTGATCAGATGCCTTCCTGATCACCTGCTGCCCACATGCCCCAAAGCACACCCTCTTTCCATAGCAGAGCAAACAGCCTGAGCTGCCCATCCTGTTGGAGCTGAAGCTCAGGAAAGAGCCTGTGACTCAAGGATGAGGGGGCAGGAGAACACAAGGGACAGGATGCCTGCTTCCTGCAGGCTTTGGGGAGGAAAACCCAAAGAGGTGGTAACCTCAGCTATTTTGGTAGCTGTTACAGTAACATGAGTACTGTTGCTTTAAATCTTCAGCAAGCTATCTGTTTGGCAAGCACAGAGCCCAGAGTGCAATTGGGGCAGGCAAAACAAGGTAAAACGACACCATTCCCCTTATTTTTAGCCTTTTTTTCCATGCTAGAAGAAATCAACTAATTCCACAATTCTTTGCCCTTTTCACACCTTGTTGCCACATTTTCTCTAACAAGAGGCTACAATGGCTCTGATCCTCCTCAGCTGCATGTGAAGCAGGCAGTGAGAATTCTGCCTAAAAGATGGAGCAGAAACTTAAGGATTCAGTGCCTGCTTTTCCATTTTCTCAAATGCACACACACACACACAAGATGCATGCAATGAAACCACTGACCTACTTGTTCTGCGTCATTCTGATGCAGGTCCAACTTCTCACCTGGCACTACAGGGAGCTGAAGCCTTGAGATGTCACACAGCAAGAACTGTGAGCCTTCACTCTCCTCAGCAGCTCTCACAAATGAGACGAGGTGCTGTGAGGGCTTCATACCGTTCACTAAGCCATGCAAAGCATCCTGCACATTGTGCTATGGTTAGGCTCATGTTGAATGGAGTCAGGTGCCTCGGGTTAAGCACTGCCCTGAAGGACTTGATTTTGCATGGTTGTTCATCTAAAATTCTCACCAGTTTCATATTTAAGTGTGAGGAGAACAGGAAATGCAGCACTACTGAGGAGCAAGCAGATGAATTCCTGAAGTGTGCATCTCACGTAGCTGCAAGTTAATGCTCTGAGAAGCTGTCCCTTTGAATGTTTGATGCTGAGACAGTGTTTGCTCAATTGTATGTTTGGAAAGAAAAAGCTGAGATCAATCTGATCCCCTACCAGTCACACAGCGGTTTGGTCACTCACAGTGGATTCCCCTCTAACTTAATTGTTGCCTTTGAGAACACCCGTGATTCAGAAAATAATTAGCTAAGCAGAAGACATGGCCTGCCAGAATTCACCTCCTGAACTTCCTCGGAATTCAGTGCTGCCTGTCATGGGCACCCAGCACTGCTGTGCTAGGGAAACGCATCAGGAAAGGAATGCAAATTCCAACATCGGCTTCCCTGCATTTTGGAAATGCTGTCTTCTGGGCAGTACTGGGGTGCTCTGCGTCACCTGTTTTAGGAAAGGCAACTACAGTGATATGTTCAGCAGAGCTGGATACCAGCTAAGCTGGTTTTCAGAGGCAAATGGCCTTGTGCTTAAGGAACAGGGTAGGACTCGGGGCATGAAAAACTGGGTCAGACCATCAGTTTTTTTGCAGTCTCCTTCTGTGACCTTGGACAAATTACTCACATTGTCTTGACATCTCAGCTCCTTTGCTAAAGAGCAGCCATATCAATATTTCTGCTTCTCAGACCGATTCTATGAAATCACACTGCAAGGTGCTCTGAAAGTATTTGCATATGACAGGGAAGGAACAAAAACTATTCAAATACTGCTCTCCAGAAGGAAACAAAAACACTTTCCATTAGGCTAAGTGTGAGTGGTTCACACAGTTTGAACTTAATGCTTTATTTTCAAAAATCCTTGGATTTTCTTTCAAGTGTTTTAGTCCTTCTCTTTCAATTCTTTTTATTCTGAAACTGTAAAATACACCTCAGATCTGTAAACAGTTTTGCTATGTAAAACCTTCTGTTTTTTTAGTGACACCATCACTATCTCCTGTCCTCAAACAGGTTTTAGAGATGAATGGGAGCAGCCTCCTTCTCTATCTTCATGTAGAGACTGAATAAGATCATGTGTGTACTCCTAAAAGTCTTAAGCAATTTGGTCCAGGTTCACAGGTCAGTGGTACAGTGGGAGAACAACCGAGTGTTTACAGGAATGGACTGAGCTTTTTCAGGCAGATCCCAGGAGACTGCAGGAGCCCAGCTGTTTGGGGACATTTAGGAATTAAACAACTCCTTCATGGCATCATATCCACGGATTCCATGTGGATATGAACCCAAAATTATCACAGAGAAAGGTCAGTGCGTTTTTTCTTGCAGGTGCTATGTATTTTAAATGCAAACAAGTCCTGGAGCCATCTGCCAGTACATCTCTTACAACATGCACTTTGCTACAACATGCAAATTGCCTTCATTCCTAAGAGCTGTCTTACAGAGAATCTGAATTTCACACAGCTCATAAAACAAAAATATGTTTAATTATGATCTGCGTAATTATGGTGAAAGCTGCCGCTGCTAATCAGTTCCAGGACAAATAATGTAGAATGAACATACTACAATATTTCTGCAGAAAAGGACTTGCTTTGTCTTGTTTTTAAAAATAAAAATAAAATAAAATAAAATAAAAAAAAGCTTAATAACTCTTCCACTGCCTCAATATGTGCCTGAAAACGCTGGCATAATTTTATTGCACAGTGGACACCAAAATCAATGAAGAGGAAGTCAGTAAATCAACAAACTTGAGTTTTCTTCCCACTCCAAATTCATTTCATGTATAGCCTTGGGAAACCACGTGTGAGATCAGTTCCTCCCACCTCAGCCTTTCCCATTCAGAAAAGTGTCACTTTCAATGTCCATAGAGAAGCATCCCCTTCCAACAGACAGCTACTGAGAGGACGACTCATATCTGCACCAAAATCTTTGAGGTTCCACATTGTTTCTCCTGCAACATGACTCCCTTGCCTCAAATCCCCTGGCTGAATCTTTCTTGGGCCACCATGCTCTCAAATAATCTGTGAGAAGCAAAAAAGGATGCTGGAACTGGTCAACCAAGAACAGGCAATTCTCCTCAGAAAAGAAGATTTATTGTTACTTAGTTCTCCAAGCAGTGTCATTGTTCACCCAGTGCCAGTAAGGACGCCTCTCAAATCCTCACTAGGCTTTTCAGCCAAACCATGGGAGCTTCTCTGCAGGCAGGACAGGTTCCATTCTGCTTCCAGAACAAATAAATGGACATCAGAAATCATGTGGAAGCCTCACAGCCGCATCTTCCTTGAGTGTCACATTGAAGAGCCTGTGGCTAAGTGCGCTGTCCTGGTGGCTGCAAGTTCAAAATGCTATACAAACCCAAGTCTAACAAGGCAAGATTGCTTTTCCTAAGCAGTTTAGCCTTTCTAACCAAAACATCATGATTCACTTGTTTTACTGTCTATTTAGACAGTGATGTTTTTGCAGGGATGCCTCTCTACTTGGCAATTTTATCTAAATATTTCCATATCTTTCCTGTTTCTTCTGCCCACTGTACCACGAATCCAGTGAAAATAAAAAAAGAGATAAAAAATAAATTAACTAATTACCAGCTGCTCTGGTGATTAATGCATACATCTACGTTATATTACACATATTCAAACCGATCAGCTTGCAGAGAAGATGAAAATATGTACAGTCTGATCAACTGATAGCAACAGGCAGACACTAACACTGCACCCCCTTTGGCAGCATCAACACGTTGGATGGCATGACATGTAGGGAGCAGCCAAGGGCTCTGAGTTTGTTCAGCCCAGAGCAGAGGAGCTGAGGGGAGGCCTCATGGTGGCTGCAGCTCCTCACAGGGAGTGGAAGGCAGCTGTGAGCTCTGCTCTGTGTGACAGCGACAGGGCCTGAGGAACGGCATGGAGCTGCGTCAGGAGAGGGGCAGCTGGGGGTGAGGGAAAGGGTCTGCACCAGAGGGTGTTCAGGCCCTGGAACAGCCTGCCCAGGGCAGTGGTCACGGCCTCAAGTGCTGGAGTCCAAGGAGCATTTGAACAACATTCTCAGACACTGAATTTTAGACGGACTTGTGTGGAGCCAGGGGTTGGACTTGGTGATCTTTGTGGGTCCCTTCCAATTCAGGGTATTCCATGATCTATTCATGGACAAGAAATCCCCCAAGTCCACCTCAGGATAGCTAACATTTGCCAAAGGAGTGTTGTCAGGTGGAGAATCCTCCTGCTTGTGACAAAACTGGACATGCTGCTCACCAGGCAGTTGGTGCAGCGTTATCTGGCCTGAGATGGAGCTCCAGGGTGCAAGGCTGACAGCATTTCTGTGTGTTTCTGCTTACTGCATGGCACATCAGCGAAACTAGGAGGGCAGGGAGGAGGGAGAATCAGCTTGAGACTCCTGCAAGCCAAAATAGAATATGACCTTTTTAGTTCTGCAGCTATAAACACATTCTTAAGCAACAATCCCATACTACTCACAGTCACAAGCCCCAGAGAGCCAGGTGATGAGTGCTGCACAAACAAAAACAAACTGAAGGGAGAAGAAAGGAAGGAAAGTGCTCTATCTTGGCCATCCTGTGTTTAGCAGAGTTGCTGAAGCATCTCACGGCTCATTTTTGGTCTACTTGCAGGAATCTCCATGTCTTGTGCACACACTTTGCCATAACGGAGCTTTCTCCATATTTAGGAGAAGCCCTGATTTATTTCAATGTGACGCCATATGGTGTGATAAAAATGAACAGAAAAGGTTACACACATAAAACACATAAGCTTACAAACACCTGTTTGCCACAAGTGTGAAGCACTGCTGATGGTGAAGGGCTTCTAAGGATAGAAAGGAAGATGCCATCATACCCCGCAGGACAGACGGGAAGTTACTGAGCTGCCATTTGAATGCTGAACAGTGCACACACACAAAAACCCAGACACGTATGTGTAATTAATTCACAAAGGCCTGAGGAAGCTAAGAGTAAACATCAGCAGCGAGCCAGTGTGGAGTCTATCTGTAAAACAGCTGGGCAAGCAATCACTCATTCTCATTAGATGACAATCAAAGGAAGAGAATCTTTATGCTGAAATTAGAGGGGAAGTTCTTCCTAGCAAAGTCACTGCACGTCACTCCTGTGCTCCCAATTTAGATATAGCTACCACCTCGAGGCCAACAAAGCAGTTCTGAAAACCTCGGTGCAATTACGAGACTGAAACAAAAGAGAAATCTGCATCAAGTTCTGCCTGGCCAGTTCAGCAGCTCACACTGCTGTACATCAAAACATACACCAAAACACAGCAGCATTGTTGACCTGAAGACTTAAACATGCAGCAGATTGACACTGGAAGAATACCAAGTCCAATACACGTTGTGGATCTTCACTCCCCCCACCCCCAAAATACCTCTTCCTTTCTGCTCATAAATAAAGAGTTCTGCATCTTCTCCTTCCGCCAAAACCAGAGCCATCTTATATATATGCACAGAAAAACACAAAAAGAACAGCACCACTATAGAACCAAGCCCACAGTCAAGTATCTGGCTGCATCTATCCCTCCAAACAGGGTTATGTTCTCCTACAGCACGCTAACAAAAGCTCAGTGAGGGGAAAAGGGAGAGCACATTTGTGTGTGTGCGTGCCTAGCGAGCCCCTAGGGGATGTGACATTGTCACAAATGCTCCTAGTCACAAAAATGACAAGGAGACGGTCCACAGGAGTAGTCCAAGACTTTACAGTAAAGGCAGGCCAACACTGGCTTGCTCTGGGTGACAAACAGGCAGAATGGTTCTCACATCATGGGTTTGTTTTATACCTTTGCTTATGGATGCAGTAATAAGGCACTTGTTTCCTGCTGGCTCCAAGTAATACTACATCTAAAAAATGAAGTAAACAAGGAAATGGGAGGATTCCTGAGATTTGCATTACAATTGTTACATAACAACACAATCAAATGTTTAGCTTAATGTAACGTGGAAAACACAGCAGAAGCCCTGCATTTTCTATGTGCAGAGGAGCAATTTGGAATTGTGGAACTGATCAAACTGCGTGTGACAAACTGTCGACTTGCAACAGGCTTTTCTGGAGACGCCAGCACGCAAAGACAGGGCAGTACAGCTAGTCACAGTCAACAGCTTTCAGAACATCACGAGGTTTTCTTACTATTTTCTCCAGAATAGTACATGCCTCAAGCTGGGAGAAACACTTGGAAAAAAAAAGCTACTTGCAATTGCTAGTGCCTAGGAACCTTGGGTGATCAACTTCAGGCATGTGAAGAAAAACTCAGTCTTTCTAGATATAACACTTCACATATCGTGAAACTCCATCCCTTTTTACAGTGTGTTGGATAGACATGATTATCACAAAATCCCAGAGGTCTAAGACTTTCCATTCCCTGCCACAAGTATTCAAGGACTGAGCTGCACACAGTGCTCTGGCTGCCTGGTCTTCAGAGAGGTTTGAGTCATCCAGCTTTAAGGAAAAATTAAGAAAATAGGTCAAACTGAACTTTCCATCACAGGCAATTGTAATGAAGTCAATCAGCTTGCCACAAGCATTGCTCTCAGCACAAGTTGCCCCTGCACTTCTGCCAACATGATTAATCAAATTAACTCCTGATGATATCATGGCTTCCCAAAGAATACACATAGGCTACCATTCCCTGCCGATCATCTGTAATTTTATTGTCACTTCTTAGGTCCAAACTATGGTGAAGGATAAGACTGTAGAAATCTTTGGTGAAACAGTGCATCCAGAAAAAGTAAGAGTGTGGCTTGAAATTGCTAGACAGACCAAAAGACTTATTTCAAAGCAATTAAATGGACAGTTATTATCTCAGAAATTCTCTACTGGCTACTGAGATCACCAGTCTAAAGCAGACAAAGTTACATCAGAATATAATAGGGATGACTGGATTTTTTGCCTCTATAAATGACTCATATTAAGTCTGTTGCTCGTAGTTCAGAACAATTTACTTGAAGGTCAGGAGTGTGACTGTGCATGCAGAACACTCGTTTAGGGAATACTTTCATTTAAAAAAAAAAAAAAAGAATAAGAAGAGGTAAATTAAGAATAAGTTTTGCAGACTTTGCCCCAAAGATCTCACTTGTAATAACGTTTTATACACTTGTTCAAACTTTCCAGGCCTAGGTCTTGCATGGGTCACTGGGCCAGCCATGTAGAACTAATGAACTTTCATCTCAGTTACACTGTTCATGACAGATCCTCTGGTTTTCAGGGCAGTTGTATTTGAAGCAATCTGAGAAAGCCATAAGCTGTAAAAGCTGTAGAAGATGTTCATGTGGGGAAAGCCAGAGAGCAATTCCAGTAGGTTCCATTCCATCAGACCCTGACCAAGCCCAGAAGAAAGATAGGAGACTAAGCTGAAGGAGCAAGTGATCTGCTTGCAAAGTAGTACAAGTGATGGGCAATTCAAATGATTAGGAAACCAGGCAGAGATTCAAGAGGGAACATAAGGGTAGCGGAAGCAGCAGGAAGAGAAAAAAGATGATGGGAAGGAGGAGGAAAAGACGGAAGATTAGACAAGCAGTGAATAGACGTTACACTTTCAGGGTGCCTTTGAACTGGCAGGACTTCAGAAGCTTCCACACCACTGAAAAGCTCTTTGTAATTACAGCTGCACAGTGTGGGAACCTGGAATACCCGAGTGACTGCAAAGGAAGATGAAGGCATGCTGGCTGGAAGTGGAAACTTTCAAAAGCATATGCTTCCACTGGGCCTGACAGTGGCACACACCATCAATCTCTTCACTTCAATAAGCACTCACATTTCTCTCAAATTAGAAAAGAAAAAAAAAAAGACAACACAGATCTCCAGGAACAGCATACAGTTTCTATACGTGTATCTCAGTGAGCTAGCAGCTCAAGGTATTGAAATGAAGCAAGAAGCCTCTGACAATATAATAAGTCTCTTTTTCAACCTCTTCCTCCTTCAGCACAAACACAGACTCCTCTGAACAGCATGGAAACCTGCATGAAGAGTCTTTCTCCAAACAGCAGCAAAAGAAGGATTCTTCCTTCCTTCCTTTCAGTCCTCTGTTATCTTTGTTGCAGCCCAGCCATTTTCCACCAGTCAGATTCCTACCTCTTAGTTGCTGCCTGTACTTTTGCTGTGGACTGGGATGAAGCACAACATACACAGTGCATTTGGGACAAGTCTGGCTTTGCAGCATTTCCATAACATCATTTCTTACTGTCCCCGGAGTTTAATGCAATCAGGCTAGTCTCTACAAACCAACGGACAAGACACGTGCCTTCAACACATCCTTCTGATGAAAGGCCCTATTAAATATTGCTTTCCTCCTTAAAGCTCTCAATAGAAATCAAAAATCAACAAAAGAAGCGAGAGTTTGCTAAAGGATCTGAAGAAAGCGCTGTATAATCAGTTCTTGATGAAATCCTGGAACATATTAAGTGAAATTTGCTGAGCTCCCTAACATCTGCCTGTTGGATAATTATAAAGCCTAAAGATCCAGATTGGATTTTAGTAATTTTTTCAGGATCTTTCAGAAAAGAAGGAAACACTAAGCCCTACCATGGCTTAAATCTAAATCAGCTTTCTCAGTGATGTACTGTCATAATGTATTAGCTATATTACTCCTTGAAATCTTAGCCATCATGTGTGCAAATTATAAGAACTTACTACTAATTTTTTTTGTGTGTTTTCTTGTTTGTTTGTTTCTTTGTTTTTTAGTTTTGTTTAGGTTTTTATGGATCCAACTGCTCCACAAGATCCAGTGTGATTCTGTGCTGATCGCAATCCTGAAGCAGACAAAGGACAAAGGTGGGAGTAGCACAAAATATACAAAAAGATTTTGCTTCTACTTAAAGTTTGAATAGAATTTGAATGCAGGCAGAAACCCGAAGTGGAAAGTCTGCAGTACAACATACATTTCATTCGCAGTGGAGAAAATGCAGAAAAATGGTGGAAATACCTACTTCAGAACTTTTTTATTGCTTTGTATTACAAAAACTCCAAGGAATCCCAGCAGAACTCAGGAACATACAACGTATGTATGTATACAATGCACTCTGAATAAACATTTCAACAAGCTTTTTGTCTTAATGACCTTTTTCTTCAAATTTTCTCTAAGCGCAATAATCTTCTGAGCTTAAAGCTGCCCATCTTTGAGACACCAGTACGGCTCTAGGTGTATCATGATGTCAACAGCAGATGGGTTTTGGATATGATTGGAAATGTATTGATAAAGTTTACATTAAGAGGCCAAACACATTGATGTTCCTTGCACCACTACGAATAACTAAGTATTTTTTATTGGGCAGCATTTAAATAAGACTATGCTGGGGAGAAGATCCAGGAGAGAAAACTGTTTGCATTCTCCTGTGATGCTTGCACAGGATCACACCCCTCTGCATAAGAAGATATTTCACCTCTCCAGGTAGAGGTAAGACTACTACTTAGAGATTAAGACTACTTAGAGGTAAAACTACTAATTACTCATCTCCAAGCATACGACCAAGTTGCCCAGGAAAGGATGAAATTTGGTGCTTACCAACACTGGGCTGAACAAGTCCCTGAGCATGGGCCTGTTTTGAGCTCCTAAAATCCCATCCCACCTAAGTTATTTCACGACTTTAAAACATGCAGTCAATAATATCTTCCTCTGACTTGTAAACCTTCATTGCTAACTATCAAAGGCAATCTAGCTTATGGAGATGTCTCCTGATTAAAAAAAAAAAAAGAAAAAAAGGAATAAAAATAGAAGAAGATGAAGAAACTTATGCCATGCCATACTGCTGCATTCTATGCCTGCAAAGCAACCAAGCTTGACAGCCTGGGTAATAGTTTTTAGCTGCTTGGCTGAGGTACTTCAGTTGGACGTGACCATCCTCATAGCCCTTTGTTACGAAGCTGCTGAGTTGCACACATGAGAATACACCTCGTTTGTCAAAGTTTTCTCAGAGAAACCCTTTCTTCCTCATGGAACCTTCAACTTCTTGAGAGATCACACACACTACATGCTGCAAATAAGGTTTTCACATCAAGGTGCTGCTTTTCTTCTGGCCCTATTTTCTAGCTGCTTTGAGAAATCCTGAACTATGCACGTTTTCTAACTACGCCTTGTAACCTTCCCTGACAGAGGCTCATCCATCACTTCTGAACTGCTTCTGTCTGAAGGAACGTGCTCTCTGTGCTCTGGTTGCCAGAGGACAAATCTCTGGGCACATACAACAAGTATCACACACAAAGTGTGTGGCCGAGGAACAGCTTCCTTGATATCTGAACAGAAACACAGAAGTACAAATGAAAAAGATTGCAGCTCCTGACAATATAAGGCACTAACAGTCACTGCATGTGCAAGAAAATGTGAGGCTAATCTGGCCTCCAATAGGAGGCATAGAGAGCAATAAGGGAGGGAACAAGTGTTTGCTTTGCTCTTTTTCTTGTTCTTCTGACCAAAGCAGGACTTAACAGTGAAAAAGGTGACAAAACAAGAACACGAGTTGTAGAAAACGAAGTAGCTTATTATAAAGCTATTATGAATAGTTGGCTTGCTGCTTAGCTAAGGGATAACGAAGTTAGCAATTAGAGATGATGAATGGTTGAAGGGGTTTTATAATGATATGAAACGATATTCATCTTCATATCAGGCACATTGAATTCAGGTCAAGTCAGTGCCAAGTGAACGTGAATGCCATATGATTTATTTCATCAGGCTGCGTGGAATAAGCTTGGTCTCTTGTAAGCTCTTTAGGACAAAGGCTTATTCATAAGTAATTATCTGTAATAAAGACCTCAACCTGCACGAGGAGCTGCTTTATACAAGGTATTTTTCAAACAGCTCAGCCTGGAAAAGGTAGTGATTCAACTAGATAGAACTGCAGAAGTATCACCTTAATTTCAATATGACAAAGAGAAACCGGGCATAGCTTGGCTTGTGTCTTCTAAAACTGTGTGCCAGAGCCTGACTTGAAGCCACATCAAATTACAAGCTACGCCTGCTGCTTGGGCATTTAGAAATTGCACAGTGCACACTGGGCACAACTGAAGTCTTTGTAAAGAAGCAAAGAACAAAGAAAAGGTGCCCTTTTCTAGTCACAGTGTTCACCAGCAAGTAAAGAGCCTGCTTCTGCTCTTACAAGTCCAGCAGTGAGAAAGAGAAGGCATATTAGCTAGTACCAAGGGAAGGCAGCAGCTTCTGGCTCTCTAGCAATAGATATAAACAGCATCTTCACACAATCTATTTCTTCTGCTGGGTTGCAGTCATAGAAGCTCTGGGATTTTCAAGTCACAAGTTGTAGTTCAACTCCTTACCAGAATATTTTTAAGCAACTCAGACTTATTAGTCCCCCATTTTTTTATGTGTTGGGAACAGTAAATGTAGCCATGAGTAGACAGGTTAGAGGCAGTGCTGAATACACACTGGTAAAGGGGCCAAAAATTAGTAAAAAAGCTGGAGGACAAGAGGAAGGTAGGGAAGTAAGTTGAGTTTGGGAGATGTATGATCACGTTGAGTAATGGGACTTTGCAAACTTCCCCTGGGTCCCTAAAATATTACCTCAAAGCCAAGCGCACGGAGGGGAGGCAGGTGGGAGGTGAGCCAGTCTTCAATTCTCCCTTATGAACTGCACAACCCGAGCTACCGAATATTTTGTTTTGGCAGTTTGCCCAAAGAGAAAACAGTTGCCATTATAAGAAGTTTGAAGCATTGAGTTTAGAAGCAGGTTTTGAGGACTTGTAAATGAGAAACTTTGTCTCCAGGGCAGAAATGTGCTAATTCAGGTATGACTAAGTAACATTAATCAAAGCATCTGAGGGAGGAGGTGGAAGAAAACATCCCCATGGCTACAATAAAAGCACAGTTTTGTAAGGAGGATGAAGTAGAGACAAGGGAAATCTGGCTTTGGGTGGCACAGGTAGAGATGTGTTTTCCTTTGTTTCTTTGTCTTTTCTCCCCATCCTCCAAGGAAAATAGAGAGAAGTAGGCATTCTGGACAACAGAGCAATGAGGACCTGTTCCAGCTGGATTCAGATGAACAAGTTAGAAGCTAGCTGAGATGCCAGACAGGTCAGGGAACTTCTTTACACTCAGAAATAATGCTACATTCTGTTACATTATCTTTTCATGTTTTCTTCCATTAAAAACCTATAGATGGAATACTCTTCACGTTATCTTCTGCCAAATTGGACATAGACTATGTAAGGAAGCATTTCTGCTGCACAGTAATGATGACACTGGGACCCTTCAATAAACATCAACATTTTTAACAGTCCCAGGATATTCAAAGGCTTGCAGCTGCCCAATCAGGGGTGACGATGCTAAGTTTTAGAAGATAATAAATCACTCAGTGATTGGCAAGGAGAACACTTTGGGGGAAAGCAGTAAGGAGAAGTCATGGTCCTCAGGATGCTGAGGAATGAAAGACAACGACACTGACCTTTGTTTTTGTTCATAGGTTTTGAAATTGAGTACGGTCATTCAGATGCAGAACACCAAGTTCAACCGTTTCATGGAAGCAGCACAGAAAATACAATCTGTCTGTGCGTGTTTAGGGGTGGTTCTCCCAGGCATCAGTAGATTGAGGAGATATGGCAGGCCTGGGACATTTGCCTCAGTTGACAAGAAATACGGGACACCATAATATCGTTTAGTCTCAAGGATCTGAATTGGTGTTAGTCAATGCTCTGCAACTGAACAACTCCCAACTGTCAACTGGTTAGGAGGCCAGGCAGTAAGAAAATAGTACCTGGAGTCAACACAAACAAAATATTGTTTAATGAGCATTTTAGTGGTGATTGCAGAGGTTTTCTGTTTGTTTTTCCTTTTGTACATTTTCACTTGCTTTGTGCACTGCCTTCTGTACCTTTGGCTCAAAAGATGGCTGGGCCACTGGGTCAGATAAGACACAAGCCTTTTTAAAACATGAAACCATCCTTCAAATACAGTAGTCCTAATAAAGGGTTTTGATAACGCAACCTTTGCAAAAATAGGTTTTACAGCAACAACAGATCTTTGCAGTTGTGGTGACTTAAAAAATAAAGCAGAATAGGGAAAAGTGAGCGTGCAAGTTTTGTGTCTGGATGCTTGATTTATAAGCATTTATAATATACCTTTATAACTTTAATCTTTAGAAACATTCCTTGTAGATTGCTGTGCTCGGAAATGAAATACATTGAAATTCAAACCAAAGATCCTGAAACAAACCTGACCGCAGGCATTAACAATGCTCCAGTAAGTACGCTGAGACACTTTAATATTCCAGGTCAATGAAGCTTATTCTAAGCAAAACATCTGGAGCATTGTAAATCCAGCCTTCTTTAAATACTACGCTGAGCTTCTATTCATTTAAGATTCCTTTCCATTGCACTCCTAATCAACGGCATTTTGCAAAACCATCTCTTGTACTATCTCCCGCATTAAAAATTAAATCTTCCTTTTTCTCTCTCATTCTGTCAAACGTAGTTTTTCAGGGCAGAATGTTAAAATCCTAATTTCTGGTGACTGATGCTGGTATTTGATCCACACACAGAATTTAAATGTTGGTACATGGTCAGAAAGTTTTAAAATTCATTCATACCTTTGCTCTGAGTTTTTTTTCTTTCTCAGAGCAGGACGGAAACAAACATTTGTAGCACACAAGGCTTGGTTCAGATCTAGGCTAAGGAAATGAATCTTCTTTGCTTCTTAAGCTTTTTAAAGGGAGTCACTCATATCAGAACTGAAAAGGGAGGAGTGCTTCTAACCCATTAAGCTGGTGAACAATCATTTAAATAAGCATCCAGTGTATTTTGTCTGCATTCAACTAGATCAAACTGGAGAATCTCAATCTTTGGAGAATAAGCTTTCTTGGCAAACTGATATTACCAGTTCCTGTCCATAAGACTTTACACAAGCAATGTCCCCTCCTTCCTCTCACTGAAAAAAACACAACTACAGAACATTTCTCCTATGCTCAGTACACCCAATCTGCTGCATTCTCAGCCTCGAGGTTTAAAAGCGTCAGCAGCACTGAGGCAGTGCATCTAGTCCTGAAAAGCATACAATTCAGGCATATTTTCTACCTCAAAAATCTGTTCCTTTCACACGATGCTTTGAGGTCTTTCCTAAAGCAGATGCCCAAAACTGATGCCTGCTTGATAACTGTCCTCTTTCACGCTCAGAAATTCCTCTTTGGCCTTGCCTTACAGTAAAAATATCTTATTAAACAAATCTGTGTAAACTCATCATCAGCTCTCCTTTATGCTATAAACAATAACTACCATAAACTTAGTAAACTAAAAAACTATATATAATAAATACTTATAAAATTAGCCCAGATCAATGTTAAATTAAACTCTCCACTGTGCTAAACTGGATGCAAATATTGCTGTAAAATGTCTATTGCATTACTCAATATGAAGCAAGTGATCCCAGGACCGCAGATGTAATTTTCAAAGAAAAACCACTTATAACCTCTCCAGCCATGCCATAGGTAGTTGTTCACAAAGAGAATGTTTGATTTCAGTGAGGTTCATGTCGCGTAAGGATGGCTTCGTTTGTTGTGCTTTACACATAAGTATTATTTTATGGATACACAGCCAGGAAAAGGTACTACTCAATCCTGTCCTTAAGTGGCATGAGCCCATTAGAAGGGTGATTTCTAGAGCATTACTGAAACAGTAAAATCTCTCAAGACAGACAACAGCCAAAAGTGTAGCTACACTGTATAAACAAACATAAATCTCCCAAAGAAAATATTATTACTTATAATTGAACTACAGTACATCCTGGAGGACATACAGAAGAGAGATGAGGGCAAGTCACTGTAATAAAAACCCAGGAAAATCTCTGTCCTATTGCAGATGGGTGGTTTCTTTTTAATGGGTAAATAACTGAGACAAAGAAATGGTACGCATAAAATCATAGAGTATCTAAGAGCTGCAAAACATAGAACAAGTGAGGGCAGCTTGCTTTCTATGGTGGCTCCAGTCAGATCTTATGGAAGATACTCACTTAAAAGCCTCCCAGTATCTCCGGAAGAAGGGACTACAAGTCGCCAGTGGCACAAGGTCAAGGACAGGAATTTGCTTTTAGAAGATACCTCTACACAAGGTAACGCACGTATCCTTACCTGGAAGAAGTGCTGCACCATGCAGACGTTCTGTCATCTAGCTGAGAGAAGCAGAAGAAGAAAGAGCTGACTTTTGCCAGCTTCCCTAGGATTTGTGGTAACAGCTAGCAACCGCGCGTTGCCATTTGAAAGGAACGAGCGAACGTGTGTGGGCTGTGGCAGGCTGTGTGCCGGCTGTTATGCCAAGATGCAGAAGCAGCATCTCAGAGGTGGCTTTTCAGGATATTCATCGTGGGTTCTTCTTATTTGTTTATTTATTTCCTTCTCTAAAAGTGAACAAGCAACCTTATTCGGGCTCCTAGAAGAAGCCACCCAAAGACGGTGCTTCCAGTAATGCACAGACTTTTTGGCTATGGCACAGATCTTTGGATTTTTTTTCCAGCTTTGTAGTAGCTTTCATGCGTTACATACAAAAATGAATACATCGTTTGCCTAGAGTATCCCTAAGGGAGCAAAGTTATTGAAGTCTGAAATATCTTCATCCCATTTGCTGCTTCAGGGCTGATTGCTAGCCTGCACCTGCCATTCATGGGAACTGAAAGTTAGCTGGTCAGAAATAAAAGCTCATGAAAAGAAAACATGTTTTATAGAAATATATTAAAAGAAAAATCTATTATTATCCAGTCACATCCGTGACAGTGAGATCCTCCCAGCTTCCCAGCCAGGTACAATTAACAATTGTTACAAACAATCAATGACTTAATTAAAGCAGTAACTTTCCATTACATTTCAAAGGGAATATATTACATGGTGGAGAGCATCGGAAAATGTAAAGTAGTACTTATATTTAAAAGATGAGCAGGAACAGTAACAGGTAAGGAGTGTATGCCTGAGTGCTGCATGACTTCCTAGCAGCATGCAGTGCCAATTGCTGGTGTTGCTGCATCACACAGAGGCTCTTCCACGCTTGTGGTTACATATTATACTCACACAAAGAGACCTGAAGACCCAGCAAACTCAAAACATGAGTTTTCCCCCATGCAGAAAGTCATCTAATGAGCCAAGCTGCTCCAAAATGTGTGTTTAGAGGCACAGTGATGAAATGTAGCATGCAACTGCCACCAACTGATCTCTTCCTCTAACCAGCACATTTGGAAGTGGCTGAAAGACAACGTGACTCCTATCAGCAATCGCTTTTCACTTTGAACACTGGATTGCTGATTCTTAGAGCTGTTTGTTTTTTTTTTTGGTTGCATTTTTAGGCTACTTATTAGTAAAGACTGCTGGCTTAACTATCCCTGTGAAACAGAAGAAGAGGATGGGAAAAACGGGGAGCACACTGCCAAGCACAACTGTAACTTCTGCATCTTTACATGAATCCTACTGCTCAGCTCTGATTTGCTGCAGAAACATAATTTTAGCTTGGTGTGAGATACTCATTTGTATCAAGGACAATTGATAAATTGATGCCTACCATAAAAGCCAGTAATATCTAGGGCTTTCAGCTTTTGTGGTTCATTATGATCTCAAGAGTGCTCAGGTCTGCATCCAATTACGTGTTGCCAGAATGTAATTTCAGTATCAAGTAGAGATTGTGAACTTCTTGATTCTGCTCAATAAAGCCAACAAAAACCATCATTGTTGAGTTTCAGCTGAAGCCCAGACCCTTCTTCATCTGACAGCTGGGCATTTCATTACAACAGGAGCTCTTTGGATGCTCTCGGAAGGATAACACATGGGTACCAGAAAGCCACTGCTTCTCTGATGAAAATGCAGCAGAATGCATGTACTCTGAGTTCTCCTTTTTCAGGGTGATTGGAACAAGGGACTTCATTGGCAGAACAGTCACCCCACTCAGGTACAGCGAAGGTGCCCTGCTCTGGCACCCCCCAAACAGTAAGCATGTTTGTCACTCAGATAATATATATTCCATATTTTTAAAAAGACAAGCTTGCATACAAAAAAAGAACAGGAATGTATTAGGAAAATTATAAATCAAGCATTTCTCTCTCTATCCCTAAACAAGGCCGAGTTGCTTACTGTCACCCTCCTCTGGACATGTCTGTCAGCTATACTGTTAACTGCTTGGATGCATGAGATGTAAGTAAGACAGGAGCAATCCATCCCCTGCCTTCAAACACTCCAAGCACCTACCATGCTCACTCATCAGTGCCGAACTCAGTATAGAGCTCAACACCCTCAGCTGCTAGTACACTTTCCAACCTTACTTGTAATTTGTTGCTGGGAGACATCCAGACCTACACACTTAGATAAACATGGACATGTTAGGCTGTGTAGGGATGGGGTCAGGAAAGCCAAGGCCCAGCTTAATCTAAACTTGGCAAGGAATGCCAAAGAAGAACACGAAAGGCTTCTACAGGTACCTCAACCTGAGAAAAAGAAAGTCCAGCAGGGTGTATCCCCACCTCCCCCTGAGATTGATACAGGCAAGTTGGTAACAAAAACCAAGGAGAAGGCTGAAGTACTTAATTTTTTTTTTTGCTTTGGTCTTCTCTGATAACTGCTCACCACACAGCCCTCAAATGTTTAGTTTGGTAGGAGGGGATTGGGGAAGCAACATCCCTCCCACTGTAAGCGAAGATGAGGTTTGAGACCACCTGAGGAACATCCATAAGTCTACATGTCCCGATGAAGTGTGTCTCAGTGTCCTGTAGGAACTGGCTGATATGGTTACCAAGCTGCTCTCAATGACATTTCAATAGTTGTGGCAGTCAGGTGAAGTCCCTGGTGACTGGAAAAAAGGCAGTGTCACACCCATTTTTAAGAAGGGTAAAAAGGATGACCCGGGGAACTACCGACCTGTCAGTCTGATCTCTGTGCCAGGAAAGACCATGGAGCAGATTCTCCTGGAAGCTACACTAAGGATCATGGAAGAGAGGGAGGTGATAATGGAGCACCAGCATGGCTTCACCAAGGGCAAATCCTGCTTGACCAACTTAGTGACTTTCTATGATGGTGGCACTGCATCAATGGACAAGGGAAGAGCCACTGATGTCATCTACCTGGGCTTCAGTAAGGCCTTTGACGTAGTGCCCCACAGTATCCTTCTCTCCAAATTGGAAATATGTGGATTAGATGGGGTGGACTGTTCAATGGATGAAGAACTGGCTGCAGGACTGAGTCCAGAGAGTGGTGGTCAATGCCTCAATGTTTGGATGGAGGTTGGTAATGAGCAGTGCCCCCAGGGGTCACTGCTGGGATCAATACTCTTTAATATTCTTTAATGACATTGCTGGTGGGGTCAAGTGCACCCTCAGCAAGTTTACAGATGATACCAAGCTGCAAGGTGCAGTCAACACACTAGAGAGATGGGATGGTATCCAGAAGGACCTAGACAGGCTTGAGCAAGTGGGTCAAGGTGAACCTCACAAGGTTCAACAAATCCAAATGCAAGGTCTTGCACCTGGGTCATGGCAACCCTCACTACTAATACAAGCAGGGGGATGAAAAGATTAAATGCAGCCCTGGTGAAAAAGACCTGGAATACTGGTGGATGGCAAGCTGGACATGAACCAGCAATGTGCCCTCAAAGCCTGGAAAGTCAATCATATCCTGGGTTGCATCAAAAGAAGCATGGCCAATAGTCTGAAGAAGGTGATCCTGCACCTCTGCACTGTGCTGGTGAGGCCTCATCTGGAGCACTGCATCCAAACGTGGAGTCTTCAGCACAGGAGAGACATGAACCTGTTGGAGTGCGTCTAGAGAAGGGCTAGAAAACAATCCAGGGGATGGAATACCTCTCCCACAAGGAGAAGCTGAGGGAGCTGGGGTTGTTCAGCCTGAAAAAAAAGGAGGCTCTGAGGTGACCTGATAGCAGCTCTTCAGTATCTGAAGGAGAGCTACAGGAAAGAAGTAGACAGTTTCTTTAGTAGGGTCTGTGGTGATACAACAAGGGGAAATGGCTTCAAGCTTAAAGAGGGTTAGTTTAACTTGGATATAAGGAAAAAGTCTTTTACAGTGAAGGTGGTAAGGCACTGGAACAGGCTGCCCAGAGATGTGGTTGATGCCCCATCTCTGGAGACTTTCAAAATGAAGTTGGATCAGGTCCTGGGCAACCTAATCTAGCTTACTGTAAGGGAGCTGGATGACCTTTAAAGGCCATCTAGTCCAACTCTAAGGATTCTGTGATTCTATGATTTACACAATGCAGAAAGTTGGCCTCAGAAACTGAGACATTCCTTTTGTTCATTGATGCTATAACCAGTTCTAGATTGTGTCTGTTTTAAGGAGAAAAATTTATATTGCAAACTAGTTCCTAATATAAACTTAATATTTTTTGCACACTGGGAACAGATAACTTTTTTTTTGCTGTATTATCACATTCAATCTCTGAGGCTTTGACACAATGAAAGCTTCCCTGTAATAACTGCACAGAGACTTAAAAAGAATTATGTTCCCCTAATGGAATGTCATCAGATTGTGATTAATTTGCCTTCCCTTGAGGTCTCAGAGTAAGATGACTTAAAGAAAACAAAAAGGCAAATCTGAAGCCTCAGGTTTTCAAATATGACTAGCAACTATGAATGGTCCAACTTCAAGTGCACTAAAGATTTCTGAAAGCATGGGCAAAAGTTTTCTAAAAGGCAGCAATCTTTAAAATGTGCCCACCTGACCGCGCTGAGAAGCGAACAAGGCACCAATTACTTGGAAAAAAATAAGTCTAAACCACACCAATTTTCATCTCCTTTTCTAACACAATCCCTAAAACGAAGCCATGGTTTTCCTGGAGGCACAGAGTCACGTACATGACAGAAGTAAGGTTGTAAGCACATCAGTTACAACAACACTTTTTCAGAGAAAAGTAGTTTGCACACAAGAAAGCTTGAATACAAAACAGGCCAAAATCACTCCAAAACGACACAAGAGACCGCAAAGACTTCAAAACAACTGACCAATCTAATGGCTTTCAAAATATAAAAAATGAAAATCAAACTAACACTGTTCTTCAGACAACTTGCACATCAGAAATAGAAAAGTGAACACATATAGGGTTGGTTGCCAAGTCATCAGTTCTCCCACCAACTGAGTCCCTGCACAGCTCGCATGAGGGATGGACACAGTCCAGTACAACTAGGGAACAAGTTAGCGTACAGCCTTCCATTGAAGCAGACCTTTTAGGGCCCATTCTACATTGGTAGAGGAGGGGGTTAATTTCCTTGATTCATTTATTTTTAGGAAAAATAACAACTACTGTTAAACACCGTGACATCCAGACTGGACTTCTCCCACTGCTTCTGCTATTTTAAGGCATCTGTAAATAACTGATTACAGTGCCACCACTTATTTATATCTACAGATGGCTTCTTGTCTTGGCAGAAGGGGGAAAACTACCACCTCAGGCTTAAAGGAAGTTTCTCAAGCAGGTTTGTCACTCCTGCTGCTTGTGACTACATGCTTAGGCCTTAGAGCTACTGCATCTACATGACTTGTGAAGGGAACAAAGTTTCTTTCATGTTGAGATAAATATGCAGAACACAGAACACTATATTAATTGGCTAAATACACTGCTGGTGTAAGACAGCATAAGTCCATAGAGCTGAACATGTTGGTGACATTTACTCCGACTTGAGGTCTTTCCTAATAAGAAGAGTAATAAATACAAGTCATTTGGATGACAAGCCTGCCTCTCTCCTCAAAGAATAATAGATTTGAGTTGGAAGGGACACCTAAACATCACCTAGTCCAGCTCCCTTGCAACGAATAAGGACATCTACCGCACATCAGGGTGCTGAGAGCCCCATCCAGCCTGACCTTGAATGTCTCCATGGACAGGGCATCCACCACCTCCCTGGGCAACCTGCTCTAATGCTTCACTACCCTTACTGAAAAAAACTTCCTTATATCCAGTCCAAATCTCCCCTCTTTTAGCCTGAATCCATTTCCCCATGTCCTGTCGCAACAGACTCTGCTATAGTCTGTCCCTTTCTTTCATACAGTCCCTCCTTTAAAGCCTTCTCTTCTCCAGGCTGAGCAGCCCCAGCTCTCTCAGCCTGTCCTTGCAGGAGAAGTCTCTTGCATCATTTTTTGTTGCCTCCTCAGGACATGCTCTAACAGATCCATGTCTCTCCTGTACTGAGGACTCCACACCTGGATGCAGTACTCCAGGGGCGGTCACACCAGCAGAGTAGAGAGGCAGGATCACCTAAGCTCACATCACCTTCCAAGCACATGTGTGTGTGCAGATGAAGGCTTCTCAGGTCTCCTATCTTGCTGTGAGGTTAGCAGTTACACTCCATCCATGAAAAACCTGAGCAAGACAGGTAACTTCAAACTACGGACGAGCTCAGGAGCAGCAGCAGAATTTACTGGCTTTTCCAACGCTAGCGATCCCACCAGAATCCTACCGTGCTTATTTCAAGACCTGAAGTTTTCCCTTGGAGATGCATGTCTGATCTGCATCAGGTCTCCAGAGAGTAGGTCAGACTGGCCTTTGGGGAATGAAGAAAGCTCATTTGGCTGGTTACATTATTTGGATGTTTTCAATCTACTCTGCTTAACTGCTTATGGTAGCAGGACTAAAGGAAGAAAAGCCATAGCTTGTTTTCTTCTCAAAAAATTTGATCCTTGTTTTCTCCTACATAATTCTAACTCCCATTAATTATTTTAGATATTTAATGAAGACAAAAATACTTCCAATATTTATTTTTGGTAAATTAGAAATGAGAGGCTCAAAAGCCTCATATGCTTAAACACACAACTTTCTTTCCTATTTGCTTGTTTCAGATTTGTTTACAACAGATAAAAAATTAACAGAGGAGTTATCTACTACCCTTCATACTTTAGCATTAAACGTGGAGGTTGGTGGCCCTGCATGTGGCAGGGGGATTGGAGATTCATGATCCTTGAGGTCCCTTCCAACCCTGGCCACTCTGGGATTCTGTGATACTCCTGCCCCTGAAAAAAATCAGTATGGCATAGTTGAGCATAAGATAATACCAAAATTCGTGGCTGTCTGGATCAGCAGTATGCAGGCAGTAAAACTGAAAGAAAGCTCATTAGCATGACATAACAATCATTTATAGTAAGTAAGATTTAATGTTAAGTACCGCAGCCTGATTAATCTGCAGATATTTCTATTAGTAGGAGAGGTGCTGTACAAGTCTTGAGGTTTAGTTCATTGCACCACATTAAGCAAAAGGTGGGAAAGGTACAAGGAGAGACAGATTCATCCCATCTAACTCCACTGACTCGAAAAGCTGATCCATTTCATTCTTGGAGAGGCTCTGACCTGATGTCAAATACATGCAGACTGATGGCTTCTCCTGATAACCTTTCTCCTGCAGGATACTGAAGGTGCTTTGGATTTACTATTTTAAAGCATTTTCCCCACTCCATTTCTCAGTGTATATAAAGTATGAAGATGAAAAAAATGAATGTTCCATGCTTCAAAGTATTTTGGGATGAATTCACACTTATCAACTAGGTGAGTACCAAAGGGAAAAAAACAACCACATCACAGAAAGCGAGACTTGCAACCCTGCCTGCCATTACATCTGAAAAAGGCAGTGCATTTTTGAAAATATATTTCTATTGGAATGGTTGGTCTTGCAGCGCTCAGCAAAACTCAGCAGCTCACTGCAGAAGTGATTGCACAAGGTCCCTCTTTGCAGGAAACCTTCAAATCTCTTCTATAGCTTTTAAGACTAGCAATCTAAATTCTCCAGAGTCAAATCTTGCTTACTTTTCCAATGATCTGCTGAAGGATGAAGCACCATTTTAACACTAAACCATTAAACAGAATACCTTGACATCCAGAAGACCCTTTCCAGCCTCAAATATTCTTAAATGCTAAATAGTGTGGGTTTACTCAGAAATTAACTTTGCTACACTGGAAAACAGTCCAGAGAAGAGCTGTTTAACTCAAGTAGAAAATCTCTAAAAAAGCAGATTCAGAAAAACATTTTGAAAAAGGAAAAAGAGAGTAATGCTCCAGTTTGTTTTGATACAGAGTAAATCCTGGACGACCACATGGGATCCTCTTTCCTACTTCACTGTCTTAAAACAATTCAAAGTAAGACACAAATTAGTTTCAAGCAAGAATATCACTTCTTCCCTAGCATGGGCTTCCCCTCACCTTTCTTGAGGGAATGGAAACAACCACTGAGCAATGCCTGTCTCTCAAAAAATGTTCTCTCCAACCGCAGAGGTTTTTTTTCCCCACTATAGCTGCACTCAAAAAAGTCCACAATGTTCTCTTCATTTCAACAGTATTCTGTATTCATCAACAGTATTCTGAACCTACGGTGATCTGACAATTAGTAAAGAGAACTAGAAAACCAAGCACATTTTGCAATAGATGCTTAGCACAGCCTTGGTCTTAAGTGGCTAAACAAGAGTTACACAGAGGCAGAAACACTGCAGTGTCAGTCAGACTCGCAGCTGCTGTTAGCTCTGTTCTACAGCTTCCCCGTTCTCTAAGTATAATCCTGCAGAGACTCTTTTCCCCAGTTTCAGTTCACTGCTAGGCCGCAGGCTTTCTAACAAGCACATCTGCTCCTTTACCAGCTTGATAGGCTCTGAAAAGCTCTGAAGACATCTTCTGTTGAAGACATCTTCTATCAGGTAGTGCTAGGACTAGAAAGCTTGAAGTATCTGGATTTTACTCACATATGCGACTCATATGTGAGTACATATGTGACTCAGAGTCACTTGCAGATCCAGGAAAAAAAAAGTTAAGTTCTAGCTTGTTTCTCAACACACTTCACCAGACCTTAACCCCTCAGTTGGGCTATAATTCTCTTCTAGTCAACATATGCAAGATTGCTCTGGGGAGACCTCATTGTGGCCTTCCAATACTTGAAGGGAGCATATAAACAGGAGGGGGTACGACTGTTTACGAGGGTGGACAGTGACAGGATGAGGGGGAATGGTTTTAAACTGAGACAGGGGAGGTTTAGGTTAGATACTGGGAGGAAGTTTTTCACACAGAGGGTGGTGATGCACTGGAACAGGTTACAGGATGAGACATTTCCACTAGCTGCCCTCCAAGAAGACGAAACAAGAGACAAGACCAGCTGTACCTCAGTTTCAGCTGACCACAACCAGGGCCACAGCTCAGATTAAGAGAACAGAGCTTTACAAAGGGCCGGCCCTCCTTAGGAGCACCAGTGTGGTAGGTGTAGCTCTGTTAATGTGTCAGTAAGGGCAGCAGGGTTAGGTCCCCACTGCAGCTGTTGGGTGATGCAGTGACAGCTACACATATGAAAGACGCCTTCTAGTTATCAGAGCTTTAGTTGAAGCCTTTTTACTGTGAATATCTCCACTGAGAAATAAATGCAAGGAAAAGACTTGGCAAACACTGCAAACCCTGACAAAGCTCCAAACACACAGCACTGTGAGCAACACAGTTACTGTGGAGGACTACCAGGCATAAACCACATTTTGTGTTCTCTCAGTGTTTATTTACAAACCAGTTTATTTATTTTTCAGAAATGACATCACCCACCAGCAAAATCTCTCTCTGTAAAGTAGATAGCCATACAGTAACTTTGTCAAAATAAATACCAGAACCACTACTCAAACTAGAAGCTTGACCAGAACCACTACTCAAACTGGAAGCTTGAATAGCACAAGAGGAAAATGGAATTATCCAATCTAACACAAGGTTACGTCACGCACTCCCAGGAAAATAATGAAGTAATTAAGAAAAAAAAGCTGTTTGTTTGTTTTACAGCGATGAGTTAGTGGTTAAAATATTGGAGGATTTATTTTGCTTTTCCAGTTCTTTCCCAAACTACTTCTTCAGTGCTGGCTAAGTTGTTTAGTCTTTCTAGACTCTAAATACTAATATTTTAGTACTTGGATGTCCAGTATGGTTATGGTTGTGTAAGTATCCGTTCTTTGGCCACGAAGAAAGACAGCAGAAGTACGTAGAGGAGAATACCTACTTTGCTCCACAGCATGAGCACACTTGTATTTACCCACACAGGTCTATCATCACAGCATCCAGTGCCAGCAATCAGCCTCTCCACTCCCAGCCATGTTTTAGAACAGCTTGAGCAGAAACCCACATGACAGCTCATAACTGACCCATACCTGCTTCCTCATGGGAAGAAAAAACAAATACCACTGCTCATCACTGAGAAAGATCAGCAGACTGATTCCACTCTTAAAATCCATGATAAAAACTGCCATAAGAGACAACCAGTCAATTTCTTGTGAAAGCATCTCCTTGTTCACCTACAAAAAAATACTGTTTTTGTACTCTACTGTCAGATCATGATTCCTCCCCAGATCCCTTCTGCACTTTGATAGATGCTGCAGTTCTGCATAATCACAGAGCATAGAACAATCGTAAGATGGACTTGAAATGCAAGCTCCATTTCCCAGTGCACTCCCTACTGCCTTTCTGAACAAAGCTTCTCTACTCTCTCTGCTTGTGGTCCTCCTGCAGTGAGTTCAAAATCAATGTCAACAATAATAAGAAAAAATAAAAATTATCAGCAGAAAATCATTTCCCTCTGTTTTAGCATTTTTTTTTTTCCTATCCTTCCTAAGCTTCTTCACAACAGAGGACTGAAAGAAGTTGTTTCAGGTCTTCTGGATAACTTTTTATGATACCTTTATCATGCATGCTGCTCTTCAGCAGTTACTGCAGATCTCAATTGCAGTAGGATTTGCAAGTCAATCCTCTATCTGTAAATCCCAGATGGCTCAGTAATTTTTAGCTCAGCTATTGATCTCCTCATTCATACATAGCAGCTTCTGGGCAAACACACCCAGCTGCTATCATCATCCACATCCGACTGCCACAAGCAGAAGAGAGGACTTTGCAAACCCAAATGCTATCGATTAATAACATCACCACTAGAAGAAATAAAACCAGGCTCTAACAAGTGCAAGGCTTGTGCATTTGCCTACCTGATAGAGATCACAAGGCTGAGTCCACACTCCCTTCCTCACTCTGCAACATCTGTGCTTTCTGAAACTGAGCAACAGCCTCTTTAAGTCTCGTACTCTGAAAACCCATCCAGGCTTGCGGTGCCAGACAGCCCCTTCTCCTCTGTCCTCAGCCAGCCGCAAAACAAGTCACAATTCAATGACCAGCTCCCATATGAAAGGAAGATACGGAGGTCAAAACAATCAATGCAATTAACTGTCCCAAAAACAGCGCAAGGATTTTTGTAAAATGGGAACATTCAGTTTTTAATCTGGCCCTTCCCCTCCCCCCTCCCCTTCCAATATATTAACTATAAATGAAGAGGGTGCTGGCATATTTCACTCCAGCTGCTCTCTCTTTCTCCCTCTGTCCTATACCACTGCAAAACTGCGAGAATGGATTTAGGATCCCATGAGTTTGGGGATGCTGCTTACCTCTGTGAGGCAGCAACTCCTAGCTCCTTGCTTAGGTCTCCAAGGAACCCTTCCTTCTGATATGCCTTAGGTAAAACCATTTTCAGTGACAGAAGTTTGTTGTGGGGGAAAGGAAACAAGCCAAAAGTCCGGCCAGCCTGTGCTCTCCCTCTCAGAACACTGAGGACCAAAAATGCTGCTTCCATGTGGCTGCAGTGCTAATAGGAGATGTCAGAAAAAAATGGCATGGGTATCACATGCTACCACCACACATTTGTGTTTTAGACACTGTCTGTTGAGCTCCTTAAATGCAGTTTGTCTCCTTCTGCAGGGAATTACTCAGGCAGCCTGTCACATGGCCTGCAGCAGCACAATTATATAATTCACTCCAGGATAAGGCTCTCCAGGGTTCAGGTTGGGGAACCAGAGAAGATAGATAAAACCACATGATGACAAGGGAACACAGTCTTAGTGCAATTAACACCTTGTAACTCTACCAGCTTGCACTCACACTGGGCTCGCTGTCTCAGAAAAACTTGGTTACATAGCAGTGTAAACCTCACCTAAGTTAGAAAGGAACCCACTAGTATAGGAAGTTGAAAAGAAGTTAGCAAGAAGTCTGCAACGCATTCTCAGTAAGGGAATGGCCATCAGGTGGAAGAGAATATTATGTTAGTTTATCAGATCTGGGGAGAGCAGAAGGTTCAGTAGTATAAATGCAGAAGAAACTTCTAAATTCCAATTCCAATCCCATACGAGGCTTCTCCAAGGTTTAAAGTTGTTCACAACCAGGAGATCATTTCAGGGTTTCATAAAGTCTAAAGTGATCTGATAAAAACATTTAGAATGGAGATGTTGGATTACAGCACCTCTATCGTAATGCTAAAGAAGGTTTTTGCAGTATAAAGCAGATATAATCAGCATGGAGTTGTTTATCTATGCAACTGCAGCAGAGACTCTCTGGCCTTTTGTCACGACAGGAGTTTTCATTTGATTTAGAACTTAGCCCAAGCCATTTACTCCCAGTTCCTGCCCAAAGTTTAGGAACATTTGGATTCATTGCTTTGGTGCATCTGAGTGTAGCGATAGATTCCTGCAGCTACGGGTCAGACCTCCATCAGCACAACCAGCACTGATATTACAGAGATCTTGGGGTCTGGTGGATGCTATCACCTTCCCTTTCCACATGTGGTTAGAGATATTCCTTAGGTTAGGACCACCCAATGCTCCATTTGCTCCGGTTGGTAGATTCAAACTCATTTTCAACTTCTTTCACCAAACTGCTTGTCATATTTCTTCCCTGACCACAGTTTTGCTTTTTATCTTCTTTCTGTTTAAGTTGTTAAATAAGGAGCCAGTTTCATTTTACGGATTATTTCACACAATTGTCCATTCATTCTCCTGAACAATACAGGTTTTACTGGTGCCTCTTGTATCATGAGGGATATTATTTACCATGCCAGAAGATATCCAGTTGCCAGCCAATGATCACAGCACTGTGCCTTCTCTCCTCTCATCCATGATTTCTGTCCCTCTGAAACTACCCTGATCCTATCTGGCTTGGGGCACTCATGCCTACAGGGCTGTGCAGCCCACCCAAAGCACCCACTGATCACCACAAACCATCATCTTCCACTGAGGAGGCAGATGAGGGGTGACTGCCAGCCATGCCCACGAGAGCCAGTGCTCCATAAAACATCCTCAGGAAAAAGAGGCATTATTAGGAAAACATGCATTACCTGAGCATGCTGTTCATGTAACATGCTACTATTCTGCTCCAGCACATTCTCACTTAAGAGCAATACAAGCCTGCACTGACCTCCCAAGCACAGAGCACCTTAAGCTGGAGCCCAGCTGTCTCTCAGAATTTCCACACTGTTTTCCTCTCTGGAGAGCTTCACACTTTGGGTATGACACCACCTCAACACTGCTCTCATCAGCAATCTGCCCTCTCCTTACTAACAGCACTTAGCCCCACAAAGCAGGCACGGGACAACCAACAGGAAATCAACATTCACTGTGAAACTGAAAGAGTGCCCACAGGGTGAGTTTGGTGCTGGACATCTAAACGAAAACTGGCATGTATGAAAAACCTTACGAGAAAAGTTGACAGCCTACTCTGATTTCTGTGATCATACTGTCCTAAAGCTATTGACCTCTGGAAGGAGCACAGAACACTATTTTAACTTCATATTGATGACTGCATGTTGTACTGCTGCACACTTTGAATCACTGCTGGAACAAAAGACAGTCAGATGGGCTTATGCCACAGAGTACCTCTCAAGTGTTAGGAAAGAAACACCTGACACTTGTCTCACAAATGTTTCTGCAGTTCTGATGCATCACGTAGTTTCATCTCCGAGGCCCATGCTTTAAAACTAAATCTCACCGAAGATACGAGATTCTTGCATGGTCTCGCAGTCCCTGGAGATGGGCTTCTAAGAAGAATCTCTATGTGAAGTCACACGTGAAGTCTAGATGTGCTGCACACCGAGAGGCTGAATATTTGTGGCAGCTATCATCATTGGTGCAGCTTCACTGGATTCACTCGACTCAGTACAGTGGGTCCATTTTCTTTTTTGCACCACAGCAATAAATAAGAAAAAATAAAACCCGTTTCATCAACTAAGTCAGATCAAAGTGGAAAATGGGTAAAAACATCCAATGTCAAGCAGGGCTTGCAAGAAACAGTCAGCAATACTTAAGTTTTTCTAGAAGACTTATTTTTAATGCTGTATCTCAGAGCAGCAAGAGCGTAATTTTTCCTTTTTCTTACTACTAGTGCCTTCCTATTTTAAAATATTCCCAAATCTTGTCTATTTCAAACTCCTCAAGAATAATATGAAAGTAATGCCTACCAGAATGTTAATGACACAGATTTGCTGAAGATTAAATTTGATTAAATGCTGCAAAGTAATGGAGCAAGTCAGGGGACAACGAAGTAATGAGGGAGTTTCTGAACTCAGTCTTTTGTCTGTAAAACTTTAAGTAATTTATTAATATAGTTCTTATTATAAAGTACTTCATACAGGCAGCCTAAATGAGTGTTAAAAGAAAGTCCACAGCATAAATATTCTTAGCATTAGAATGCTGTATGTCAGAGAACATTCACAAAACAAAAACATCTTGGAAACAATAGCAATACAGCTGCTTTCCTTTTCTACAACGTTCAGCAGAAAAAGAAAGCAATTAATCCTTACAGCATTCCTCTGAAACTCAGCCAGAACTTACTGTTCTCCTTCTTCAGACAGGCAGACTGAGGTAGGACAGCAAAGTTGTTTGGCTAAAGACACAGGGAAAGCCTAAGGGTGAAAAACAGAGGTGTACAGCTCCACGCCTGTTCCAGTTCTGGTGACTCAAGAGGTTTCTGCAATGTTTTCACTCACTCATTCTCTGTGCAGAGCCTGCCACAGTGCAGACTCCTTCCTACCTGGCTGTAAGACAAATCCTGGTGCAACTAATTTGGCGAAGATCTTCATGTTGTGCAGCATAAATGAAACATGAGGCTATCCACTTTCTCGTCTCCTATACACTTTGGCTATCCACTTAGTGACACAGTACTGTACCAAAGGAATTTGGGTGCTATGTGACCTCAAATCACAAGAAGCATAAATTCCATATAGCACATGCGCACATGCAATCTTACTTTCTTAGCAACTACTTTTGTTATCACATACATCCCTACTTCTTAAATACATAAGCTTTTCCCAACTCCATCCCAATTAGAAAGGCAATAACTCTATACTGAAGGCCAAAAGTTTCTAGGAGAAGTATCTTTGAATGTATGCAGACTAAGTACACTGTTCAACCACAAATGTACACTGCATCCTTTGTAACACACAGACAGCTAGATTAGGACAAAAGTACAGACTGGTTTGTTTGGCAGTGTATGAGTTTCCCCCATCCAAACAACCAGAATGCTGCAGCCAGGGCCATAACAAAAGCAAGACAATGAAAATGGCTGGTTTTTAGTAACCTTTGAGGGTGGAATGATAAATGGGAGTAAACATAGCTAAGTTCTGTCAACTGCTTTAAGAAGGTAGGCTGCGGGCTCATGAAATACAAGCAGATAGCATTCAGAAAGAAAGGAAGAAGCAGCAAACATGATCAGTCTCGGCTTCAAGGTCAAATCTAACAGCAACGGCAGAAAAACAACTCAAGTCCTAGGGAGAAATCATTAATGTGTTGGTATCTGCATACCTTGGCTACAGATAATGGCCAGCAGCTGGAAACCAAAGCAGCTCACTTGTGGTGCAGTCACTGAATACACTTCTTTAAAAGCTCCACACTGCTTTCCTACGACGCTTTGCAATGAGAGGAAATTCAAGAAAATTCCCATTAACCTAACACTGGATCTAAATATAAACAAGACACATATTTTTTCTTTTCTTACTTAAGGTCTGGAACTGCCTATGCAAAATAGAAAGTCTGGGTTAAATACTCTCACCTCAGCCTGCATATTAACCCACTGTATTTGGGTGCTGCCACAGTACTAAGTGGTGATAAATAGCAAAGCAAGATTACCAAAACCAGTTCCCAGCTTTAACACTGATACTGGTTACAGGGGTCATTAGAAGCATCTTCATCGCCCATCCTGGTGGCCTTCACAAGGGTACTGGAAGAGGCTTATCCCTCCCATTTTTTCCAGATGTGTATATATAGAACTTGCTGCAAGTTACACAAAGGAGGTTTTCAGTGGTATCAAGGGTAATGCTGAAGAGAGGTGCTTATGCTTTCAGATAGCGGAAATGAACACAAGTGATAATGATGTACTTCAGAATGCAAAGTTCTGAGAACAGGTGACAGTGGGCGATGGAACGGCCAATGCAGCACACAGATAATGACAGAATATCATGCAGGCCCACATCTTCCCTAATACAACTGCAGTGAAGTGCAACAGGGCAAATTCTATGAAGGTAATAACAGAGAGAAGTGAAGAGGAAAGCTTTGTTTGTTAGAGAAAAAGCTTTCTTCTGAGGGCTGAGGAAGCTCACTCACACAGGACTTCAACTCCGAGTTTTAAGTTCTGTGCTCAGCACAGTATGCAAGCAAACCCTTAATTTTTAGTGCCTGCATATATCCCATGGCCCTGAGGAGAGCTAAGAACTGCAGCCTGAGTGAGCTGACGAAGAGCTGCAAGCTCTTGAGATGGTCAGTTTTTCACAGAGCTGGGATCAGGTGGGTGCAGCAGCAAAATGCCTTGGAAATGATTATTCTTTTGTATTTCCAAGAACTGAAAGAGACCGAAGGAATAATCTTTTCTGATCCTTCATTTAAGTAGATTAAGCATCAGAAGATGCATGCAGAAAGCACCTCACCCCAATCCCTCTGAGCTTCTACAACAAAGAAAGTACCCAGGAACATCCAGATTGGTGGCTAGACATCCTTGTGCAAATAAAATCTCCAAAAGTCAGCAACTGTTTTACGGAGAAAAATATGCACTATCTGTGGGGAGATTCTGGTAAACCGGTCTGTGGATTTATCCTGACTTTGGAATACATATACCCAATGAAAGTGTTACTGAGTGCTGTGCAGGCCAAGTTTATTGTCACAAACAAACCTCAAAGGGCTGAATCTGAGTTCAGTTTCAAGTGATGTGGATTTGACTCATATTTTAATTCCAGAGCTTAGTCTAATCCCAGCTGTGAACCATAAGGAGAAGACTATGTTGGTGGAGTTCTGAAATAAGCCCGCAGGCTCCTCTTCCAGCTTCCTCATCTGGCTTCAATAATTTCAAGCAAAATCCTCCTCCTAGTAGTAGTTATTTACAGCTTATGTCTCTTTTAAACTCTCAGATATTCAAACTTTCCAGACTGTAGGGACTGCCTAAGAAAATGCAATAAAACACTCATAAGCTCCTCCACTGTATTCAATGTAATATCCAGCAGAAATAGTGACTTTCCATCATAACACTCAAAGGGCCACCACAGAAGACTCATCTATAACATGACACTGCCACTTACAATGAGTTGCACCATAGGAGCTAAGAAGTAGGAAACCAGTAAGACCTCCTTAAATTATTGCAAGGACATCAAAGCTAATAATCATTCAAATGACCCTCATCTATGTGCTATGGGTTGTGAAAAAGATGGAAAGGGTGTGAAAGAGTAAAACATGAGAAAAGGTAGATGAGACTAAACCAGAAATTGCCAGAACCGAGACTAAAATGAACTGTTTGATCTTTTAGAGGCAAGATCCAAACTGAATCCCAGCTGTGGTTATTTTTAAATACATCTCTGCTTTCTAACTTTTCAGAGAAATGCTTTTATTCTCTTATTTAACATTTGAGAGAGCACAGATTGCACCACATGTGCAGATGAAAAAAAACATTTGCACGCTTCAAGAAAAACGTTCAGAAGAACTTACACAGTTTTTCCCCCAGTAACTACAAAACCCTGACACAATACCAAGAGCTCATTTAAGACTAATGCAATGCAGATGATGCAATCCATGCTGAAGGAGTCAACTTCAGAAAAAAATGTTTTCCTTGTCCTTTCCATCTCAAGGACACAGAGGAACCTTGTTTTGGGGAAATCCACTGAATTAATGGAGGATGAGGTTCCTCTTTTGTCTTGCTCTAAGATGCTCTGCTTAGGTCTGTAGCCCTTTGAGACATATGGCCTCACTCATGCACCGCAGTTCAGGCATTGAAAGCCATCCAAATTTCCTTATCCACTGTGTACAATTAGAGAGAGTACAGTCTACTGCTGGGATTCTTTTGAAAACACTGTGTCAAAAAGTATTTACTGCTCTGAGATCAATGAGAGCAGCACAGCAATTGGGAAAACGTCAAAGCTGGCTAATGTGACTGATACCAGGCTTCAATTTGTCCACAAAGCTACTCTGCAATGCAGTGAGATCATCTTGTCTTCCATACCCTCAAAATCAGCTTTTTTTTTTTTTTTTTTTTTGCTTCTCTGATCTCAAATTTCAAGAAATGGTATTCCCACTCCTAAAGAAAGAGACTATTCTCATATGGGTACCACAAAGGTTTTTGGTTTCTTGTGCAAAATAAATAAATTCAATCCTAAACTGAATTCGCCCAAAGACAAACCACTCTGCTAAATTCAGCTGCAAAGCCATATCTAATATGAACAGATCAATGACTACATGTAAGAACTACTCCCAAGTCATCAATGAAAGAAGGTCACACAGGAAGAGATGTAGGAACCACCCTGCAGAGATTTACCCAGCATTCGATTCTACTCTGAACACGGGTTTCACACAGTGCAGAACAGTGGTTGCTCCACAGCAGGTTAAAGCTCCTCGTGTACCAACCTTCCAGGTTCAATCCCAGCCTGTGACCAAAGAAAGGCAGAATCACTAACAAGACAAACAACAATATTGTGAGCTCTGTAGAACTACTGTTTTAAAAAACTTCACTGAGAAACTTTCTTGTTTTTAATAGAAGATTTCCCACAAGTTGCTTGTGGATGGTCAACAATTTCTTGATTCCTTCAAATGCCAAACAGCAGTGTGGAAAGCATGTTTCCTATTATAACAACCCTCATTTGGTATGTCAGGACAAGTGGTAGTAGTACAATGAATGTCCAGTCTGGAGATCTGTGTATTTATTGCCCTTTGTTTAAAATCTGGCCATGAAAATTCATATAGCAAAGAAACGGCATCTCCTAGAGCACCTGTAATGCCTCTGATCATGAGGATAAAGATTGAATATATCATTCAACAGCATCCAGGGAAGGAAAACCATATACAGAAGAAAAAAACCCTAAAACTCTGCATTTTCATTCAGAAAAGGATAAAAAGAAATGGCTACAAAAGCAAATCACATCGAAAATATTTCAGGTTCTGTACCATGCCTCAAAGAAGTACAGGGTAGATTGTTCAGCAAAGAAAAAAATGGACGTTATGGTACCTCCATAGCAACAGATGGGGAGCTCACAAAAGCCAATTACCTCTTGAAATCTCTGTAGCACTGCAAGCTGTAGCCTTGCTCTGGGCAAGCCTTCGTGTTCTTTTAGTCAGAACTTCAGAAGGATCATTACTGCTTTATACCTATGCTCATCAACACCTGTATTTCAGGAAAGCCACATTTCATGGCTAGCATGAAACATTTGAGCTATAAGCTGAATTCTTCAAGTTCTTCAGCAGACTACACTCTTTGACAGCAAATCCCAGACCTTTCTAGCACCGAGCATCTTTCATAGTGAAAGTCTTCCCCCAGCCAACAATTAGCAGAACTGCATCTGAGTGAACATTACTGGAATATCATCCCTGCCTCTTAATTTCAGAGCAGAATTCCGTGGGGGAAAAAAAAAGGTAATTTCAATTTATTGAAGTTTCTTACGCTTGTTTCTGTTGTGCCATGGGAGGAAAAAAAAAAAACCCACATATTCTCCCAGACCTCAATTCTCTAAAAAAAACCCAACAAAACAAACTGAAAAAAAAAAAACCACCAACAAAACACATTATCAGCGTTCCACATTATAAATGCAGGTTACTCAGAAAAAAAGATCATGGACCAGAATTTTGCTCCTTTTCTGCAGACATATAGGTAAGTGACACCTCTCCCTTCCCAGCTGCGGGCCCAGGGGTTCCACTCTTCTCCTATGTGCTCTTCATCCCCACTAAGGAGAAGGAAGCTGTTGGCTGAATAAGAGGCACCCTTGCCGGAGCAGCCTGCCCAGGAGCAGGGAGTCTGCAGTCCCAGCTCCTTAAAAGATCCAGAAACCAGGCAAAGGAAACCAGACAGATTTCTAGCAAACATTTGCTTGCTTTCTTGTCGGTCTTTAATTGGTTCCAAAGAACATTATAATTGCAGCAAGTCAGCCCTCGCAGGTAGAAGAAATAAACCATCCTGATGGAGAGCTTCTTGCTGTTCTGACATGAAGTCATGAACTTGGGATGTTTTCACTTTGCATTTCTTTTAACGAAAGCCAGTAAAACATTCAGTTCAAGGCAGACTGGCTATTCCACATACAAAGAAAACCCAAAGTGGCTTAGGAGTTGTTTGGGAAAAAAAAAATAATCACTCATTCTATTTTATGTGTGCCCTCTGTCTAGGTAGGGAATTGTCTGACAATTTTAGAAGCATCAAGAAGTGGCCCAGCACACCTTTCCCGTATGGAAGACTTACAGTTTTTAGATCTCATACCTCAAGTCCTTTCCACACCTAGAAGCATTCACTATAAATTTTACTGCAATCTTGTGAATCCTAAGACTAGATCAGGCTGTGAGACAGCAAACCTTAAATCTGTCACTGGCTGGAAAATCTCACCTTGCTCTGAAGATAGCTGGGAACACATTTGTAGCTCTATTACAAATTGAGTTGGGTGACTTTGAGCAAGTCACTTGCCTTTCCCTCAGCAAGCACCTCTCTTCATCTCCTTGTCCATTTGTTTATTTAGATTATAAACTCCTCAAGGCAAGGACTGTACTTGCCCTAGGGCTACTTGAAGGGGCTACAGTTTGCCAACTACTACCTTTCATCACGATACTGCTACTAATAAGGACTGAAGATAACCACGTCTCTCCAAAGTACTTAAGTGTGGTGATGCTGTCCAATATATAAAGAAAACAGTTCTTGTTCTCTCTTGCAGACAGTGAAACTAATTTGCTATTTTGAATTCAGATAAAATGATAAAAGTTCCTTTTAAAAATTTTAAGCATGTTTCCAAATTTCACAGCAGTCCTTTTTCAGGAAAGACATTTCTAGAAATTCATTACACAACTTCATTCTTTATGAAAAAGGTCAAGCAAAGTGATAATCTTAAAAGCATTGAATCAATGCTTATAGAGAAATATATATTTTGCCCATGCAGTTTCAGAAGCAAGCATCTAAAATTACCTCAACTGTCCAATACCTTTTTCTACATTTGTTAACAGTGCAATATTAACACCAAGAGGTGTGACGTGCCCAGTTTGACACTTCGACAGAGATCATCCTCAGGACTCCAGAACTGCCCAGCAGGATGCTGCACAGCACAGATGAAGAAGACATCTAGTGAAGGAAGTCAGCAGGACTGGAGGAAGTCTGGACTCCATGTCCACACAGTCTAATCTTGGACAGAGAACCTCTTCCAGGTCCTCTGAGTCTCCTGTGGGAGGGTGGCAGGCAACCTCAAGCCGATTCCACGTCCAAATAACAGACTGTGCTCCACTAACTTTACAGCATTAGCCCTGCTGAAATCTATTTAATGCATCGTAGAGTTCACTCCAAACTGGCTGCTTTGGTTGCAAGTGTGCAGCTGCCACATGGCAGCTGTAATTCATACACTTTACTTTCAAGCTAATAAAAAAAATCACAACAGAGCAAGAACCTTTCTCCCTCATTTTCATTCTTTTTAAATTTATCAAGCTCATTTAATACAACTGGAGTGCGTAAGAGATAAGAATATAAAATCATATCATAGAATCCTAGAATGGCCTGGGTTGAAAAGGACCACAGTGATCATCCAGTTCCAACCTCCTGCTATGTGCAGGGTCACCAACCAGCAGACCAGGCTGCCCAGAGCCACATCCAGCCTGGCCTTGAATGCCTGCAGGGATGGGGCATCCACAACCTCCTTGGGCAACCTGTTCCAGTGCTTCACCACCCTCCGAGTGAAAAACTTCCTCCTAACATCCAACTTACACCTCCCCTGTCTCAGTTTAAAACCATTCCCCCTTGTCCTGTCACTATCCAGCCTTGTAAACAGCTGTTGCCCGTCTTGTTTATATGCTCCCTTCTAATTTGCTTTGACAGTCACTCAATGAAGCTACAAAAGCATAAACGAAACATTTCAGGCGTCCCAGGAAGGAACTGCCCCAAGAAAGGGCTGAGAAAGAACTACTGGCCCACAGTTACTCTTATTCAAAAAAGTCATTCAGCAAAATGAAGTTAACTGATATAGGTATATTTCCTTTCTATTTCCTTTCATTTTGCCTGCTATCTTATTATGCACACCTCTTCTGGTTTCTTATCACAGCTATAAATGGAATGAACTCTGGATGCTCTGCAGATGAACCATAGCCCAATTAAAGTTTTAGCTCTGAAACACATCTTCTCCTTCATGTAATCTGAGTTCAAGTCCAAAGTTAGACTTCAAGAACAATCCCTTAGTTTTAGCATGTGGTGATGTCAATTAATGGGGTTTGCTCCACACTGAAGTCTCATAAACCAATAATGATATAGAGACCTGAAATAGCCTTCCTAGGAGTGAATGAATGCACAGTACTTGATTAAATATGATGGTTTAAAACTAATCAAACCACTCATCACACCCCCCAGAGCCTCTATCCTGCAAAAGCTCAATTGGACTACTCAAGTGTGTAAAATAACTCGCTTGCTAATGTCTGTACTTTGCCTTTTATAAAATTCATGCTCTGCTAAACGCACACACATTTGTATATCGGTTTTGAAGGAATATGGTAGTGATAAATGTTTTTTAATAAAAGAAACTGAATTATTTCTACCATATTTTTCTTGAATTATTTCCACAGTGAATTTCTTTCCTACTCACAAATGCTGCTTCGCGCTCATAAAATGTATGCTCCCAGCGGGTATACCAACCATCTGCCTGCATGGAAGCATGTCCTAGAAGAAGTACGTGAATTTGCTTTCCCGAATTTCATAAATGAGCAAATATTACACCAACAATGAGAAATTTGTTTGAAGTTGCTAGATCACATCTGTGAGTTTCTTCTAAGTGAAGTACAATGGAATGCAACACGAACAGAAATGTGTAAAACATACCATAACTGTACTGCAAACAGCAGAGTATAGAATCAATACAGAAGCACAGGATACCCCCAGTTGGAAAGGACCCACAAGGATCGTGGAGTCCAACTCCTGGCTCTACACAGGACCACCCAAAACCCAAACCCTATGTCTGAGAGCAGTGTTCAAACACTCCTTGAACTCTGAAACTTGGGACCGTGCCCACTGCCCTGGGCAGCCTGCTCCAGTGCCCGACTACCCTGTGGAGAAGACCCTTTCCCTAATGCCCAATCTATAATAGAGCTGGCCGAGTACCTGTGTATTTTCTTTCAGAGATGCTAATAATGACAGAAGCTTAATTACATCACATAATAAGTATTAACTGCATCTTACCATGAATGAAGTTTATGCCCAGAAATTCTATATCCTTACTGTATTGCTGTAAAGAGCTTGGCGTTATTCACACAGGATTATTTATCAGATGATGCCCCCTAGCAGATACTAGAAATACACAAGATCTGCTTTTCAAGAAATAGCTTTTGCCTTATACAAATCCAGCAAGTTCACAGAGAGTTTAAGCTGCAGCTTACTGAGATTGCTAATACGAAATACAATCCTGTGAACTGTTTCTTCAAAGATCTTAATGCACACACTCAAGAATAAGGATAAACTATTAACTGTCACTAACATTTCAGGCAGGGGCCGTTGGAGACGAGACTGTCTCTTGCAGGAATCCACAGTTCTGGTTAAACAGTGAGTAAGATGTATGAAGACAGCTGGTGGTATGTGGATCTGTGTGGCTCCATATTCTCAGAGTGGCCAACTTGCAGCACTTTTATGGCTCTCCCAGGAGCTGGCAACTCTCTGGAAGTTTCAGCTCATGGAACCAGGTGATCATATCATCACATCTGGTCTTACTGAGAAAAAAAGAAAGCGAAGGAAAACTCAGCCCTTAGACCTACACAGATAGCCCTGAAAATGCGACTCCTCACATCTTAAATTCCAGAACGCAAACAAAAAGCATTGCATATTTCATTGAAAAAATGCTTCAGGAAGTTAGAGTGCAATAGGGGATGTCCCATGACTTTAAGCTCTTGCTTTTGGCACTGCTATTGCAATCCTCCAAGTGGTTTGGTGACAGCCAGCTGTATGCTGAGACTTGTCCTGGAAGCAGTGTAGCAGAAAAGAGGAGAGGGAGAAACCAGGGCAGGAAAGAAAGGAGATGAACCCGTTATCATTTCTGCATCCTAACCAGAAAATGGATTGTCCCTTGCACCATTTCCCAGAGTTACTTTAGAGAATGCTTAACAATTTTATCTGCACATACATTTACTTTTTGTAAATGACTTTGGAAAGATATCATAGCTGAAAGGAACAGAATGCCTTGAATTTGCATCACTGTGGGTATTTCCCCCCCCCAACTTCAACTAACACTTAATGCTTACTACTTGTTTTTTATTGTCATCAGCTTTAATTATTAGCCAATATTTACCATAGCAGCATTGATGAGCCCCAAATCTTCCACGGTTGGTTAGTTTTCCAGCATGCTGCCTTTCCATGTGTAAAACACATGGAAACAATACAAGTGTGTGGACTGTTAAAGCTTCCCAGGACTGCAGTGTGCAGGCTGCATTGCCTGTTACCACCAGATGTCAGTGCTACATAACTATAAGGAGCACCAGAACAGCCGCATCTCCAAATCACGTGGAACCAGAAAGTATTTGAAATATCACCATCAAGACAAAAACAGTCAAGCAAACAAAAACAACCATGAATCACACTGCAAGGAGGCAACCTTTGTCTTTTTTGCGGAGACGGTGCTATGTTTGGGTTTTTTTTCCTACAACTGGCTTACTCTGCTCCTTTGAATTTTCAGTTCAGCTCCCAGCAGTGGTATGAGATGGTGTTAATCCAAGGAAGATTGCTTATCCTATCCACTGATTGTAAGCAAGGCAAGCTACTGTTGCATTCATGCTTGTTTTTGTTGTCATTGTTGATTATATTTAAATTGCTACAGAATTATGAAGCTTTTTCTTCAGTAATAATCATCCATCTAATCTAGTAATTATTCCAACTCCACAATAGACAGAGTACTTTATAGCCTGATATTCCTAGATTGCTTTCATGTTCAATTACTTATAATTATACAAACAAGTCTGAAATTGATGATCTGTGCATATAATTATAGATTCTGCAACTCAGCATAAGCAAATAAAGGAAACAACCCCTATCTTACAACAGTTTCTAATAGTCAGGCACTGTAAATTTAATTGCAGTAAAGGGTAGATGGTATATTAAGTAATTAGCAACAAAGCTATTATTTCAGGATAATTAAACCATCACATGGGCATTGGAGTTCACTTTCAGAGCAACCTTTTAAGTTATGGTGAAGGAGCCCTAGCAATTTCCAAACCTGAGCATATGAACACCTTTCTTCTCTAAGTATGTTAAAAGTATTGTGTCAAAAAGACGTACAGTGATGATGTGACTGTATTTTCAAACCCACTTAGGAGTCTCTCCTATTATATCATCCACTTTACTGAACTGACAGAAAAAGGACAAGTTTGCACTAATGTTGCAAAGAATGAACCAAATACCAATGATGGAGACATTACCTCAAACCCACGAGAGAACACTGAAGGGACTTAACATCATGACGAGCTAAGGAACAGAAGAGATTCTGAGAAAGCACATGCAGATTAGAAGGATATAGTCACAAAACACTATGAGGAGATAAATCCAAATTCAATATCATAGGTATCTTCACAATGACTGCTTCTTTAACAGATTTTATTTTCTTGTACATAAACAGAGTTATTGGGCTAAGGCTTGCAGACTGCTAAAGACAGTCATTATAGAAATATTTAACAATTGTGACTCGATTAATGAGACTTGGTAGGAGTGATATACTGAATTCTGATAACGTTAATATCTTCTTATATGGCATCCTTTCACATTTAAGTTCTTAACTTTCACATTTTAAAGTCAGTAACAAATCTCCCATTGACTTTAATGGTACATGATCAGAGCCCATGGATAAGACAAATTGACTTGGTTAAATCTTATTTTCAGGATCATTAAAGCACCAGGAAATTAATCGATCCTTTCTTTGCTACATTATCAAGCTTTCAGATGTGGAAAAAAAATTGTTTTTAAACTTGAGCATTCAGTTCCAAATTACTGCCTTACTAGATAGACACTTGGTAGCAGAAATTAGGTTCCTATTAACTCTAACTCATGTGCTAATGGAAAAAATTGTACCTCTCTGCAGCTTTTCTTGGCTACCATGCAAGTACTTCTTTAAAACAAAGGCTCTCAATTCACAAGGTATTTCATTTTTAACTTGTTTCTTCTGCATTATTGAAAAGTAATTTGCTAACTGATACATCAGTCCTGAAATACTCAAAGGCAGGGCCAGACGTACCCAGGCAAGGGAATGATTGTCTCTGCCCAGAGAAACACTCAAGAAAACTTGCCAGCTTCCAAGGAAGCAGAGAACCGTGCTGGAGGAAAACAAACTGTACAGTGGTGACCCGAACAGAGCTTTACCAGAACAGAAGATGCCAAGTAGGTATTTGCATCTCCCAGCTTGTTAGCTCTGCCCAGTATGAGGCAGATCTGTAGAGCACTACAGAAGGACCTGGGTGTTCTGACGGGCAGCAGGTTGGCCATGACCCAGTAGTTCTTGCCTCTAAGCCGAAAAGGCCAATGGTATCCTGGGGTGCATTAAAAAGAGCATGGCCAGCAGATCAAGGGAGGTGATCCTCCTCTTCGACTCTGCCCTGGTGAGGCCATGTTAAGTGTGATTTAGGTCACCTCTTTAAACCTACTTAAACTTGGTTCTGCTGTAAATCCACAAAAAAATCTCATTTTCTAATAGCTGAGTAAATCTCAGAGTTTGATTACATTAAAAAGATAATCCCTGGCAGTTAAGGTTTAATAACGAGGGTCTCATTTAGTAGCTAAACTAATATAGTGGCTTTCTGCTGCCAAAAGGCATCCATCTCTCCTCCTGTCAGGCAGCTCACTCATGCTACTTCCTTTGAGTGGCTTGCTAATCTGGAAAAAGAAAAATAAATAGTAGCTACAATAACAAGAATGAATAGCTTATGAATAGCCAAGGTAGCACACAGCACGAATCCAGGATCTCATTGCTGAGAGATGGCGATAAGGAAAAGGGAATGGCATTATGTGACTGTCAGGCTGGGAGTCAGGAAAAGGTTCTTCTCCAGAGGGTAGTGAAGTCCTGGAACAGGCTCCCTGGGCCTGTGGTCACAGCAACAAGCTGCTGGAGTTCAGGGAGGCTTGGACAGTGCTCTCAAAAATATGGTGTGATTTTTGGATGGTGCTGTGTGGAGCCAGGAATTGGTCTCAATGATCCTTGTTGGCCCCTTCCAACTCAAAACATTCTATGACTCTAAGAGCAGGAACACTGATTTGGTAGAAAAGAGGCATTAAATAATCCATCTACTTCCTTTCCCCCCCCAAAAAAATAAGAATGCACATTTACAACAGATATAGTTGTACTATAATAAGATAATGAGAAAGTCTGAAAAACTGGGACTTAGGAACACCCGGAACAATAAACATTCCATCTCACATGCAGTGTTTCGTGTGACCATAAGATGGAGATGAAACTTAAAAATTAAACTGAAGTCTCACCAGCGTGGAGTCATACTAGTATATAATCACTGCTGATACCGACTTATTGACAACCGAGCGTTACCGGCAGCATGGGGATTTCTTAGCTCCTTGCTCTCTGCTCAGCAGCCTAGGATGCAATCAGTACAAAGTAAATATTGTAGAAACGTGTCACAGTGGGTTTCATTTGGGGCGGAATAAAGAACCACAGCACTGTGTCAGAAGCAGCCTTTGAGTGTTGCCTTAGGTTCTGGACTGATACAGTGCAACAAGCTGTGATCTGTTATGTTTCTCCCCTCCAGGCTCCAGCGTATTATTATTTTTGAAATAATTAATTGGTTGATAGGGAAAATCTCCTCATCTCTGACTGTTTAAAATCATGCACTAGAAATGTTGAATCAGTTCAGGAGCAATTAGTCAACTAGTTACCCTCCACAGAATTTGAGCTGAACACAATGAACATTATTACTGCGCTCAACCCTGCAGCGCTGTGAATACTGATGCACTTTTAACAAATAGAAAGGATCTGCAGGAGGAACAGGTTCCCCATACCTCCCTCCCCTATTTTGAGCTATTTTTGTGTAGGATTAAAGCTTAATACTGGAGCTATAGAGCAAGAGCAGCCCACAATGCTGTGAGCAGTTCTTTCATAAACGTTGCAAGATCTTAGATAGAGACAGCGAGGTTCCCTCATGTATATGAAAATGCTGTTCGTGCACATGTTGAACAGTTAGGGAAATAGAGGTACAGAAAGATGCATGGAAGTGATTTCCCAAAAACATACCATCCGTGCCTAAAACCACACAACCTGCAAGTACTTTCTTAGCATCACATTATGCACCTGCACATATTCTACCTCCTCGGCTCCCCAGACTTCCACAAGAAGGAAATCCAGGCATGCAGGCTCTGGTGATATCCAGCCACATCCAGCATGATAAGAGACAGGAATCTGGTACAGGCTGGGTGCGACTGGATTCTACCATGCAGTTTGGCACTACCAGCAGTGTTAAAGAATGAAGTGATAATTTCAAGGCCTTTTATAAGCACTAAAACCTGTCTTGTAATCACAAAGTGCTCAAATGCTATTATGCTATCCTGAACCTGAAAATTCTCTACTTTTTTTTTTTTTCCCTCTATATTACTCCTCTGTATTCTGCCAAGAGGCCAGATTGAATCATAGACAACATATGCAGTGAAGACTGAAGCTACATAGGACACAACTGCCCTCAGATAATAGAACCTTACAGAGAGGAGAAAAACACAAAGCACTGAACTGTCATAGGATGCTCAGACAAAATAAACCATTAGTTGCAGGTTTTTGCAGACTGAAGACAAACTCAACAGCTGAGCAAGAATCACTTTTCAGAGGTATCCTATGTACATTATGTATGTTTTAATGCGTTAACATTCCTGCTAACCATCATGCAAGGGGAGATTTCTTACAGGCTAGGGAATTTTGTGTGGAACAAGAAAGACCTTTCTAGTAGAGACAAGCAGAAAACAAAGTGGATCCCTCCTCTCCCAACACACAAAGAGTGTCTTTCACCAGTATGTGTTTGCACTCACTTTGCTAGACCAAGATTATTCTGGTTTTCTCTGTATAAATATAGAAATCTGGAGACAAAGCAGGGCAGGGATCTGTAAGTTGCCTGCTGCTCATACTTTAAAATCACTATACAAGATAACCAGGTTACATTTATTAAAACTCAGACAGCAAATACCGCAGTATGTTTTGGAAACTGGGCAGAGAATTATTTTCCTCATTGCAGTGAAGCTGAGCGGCACAGCAATCAGATAAAGTTGTTTTTGGACACACAGAGTTTTTCCTCTTGGGACGGCCGAGTTGTAATTTTAACTATTTCTCTAAGCTGGTGATACAGTAAGAATGAAATTATGTGAGGGAATGATTTACCAGCTTTCTCTTGGCATCTATATCTGGAAATAAACATAAAGAGCAAATAGCTGGCAAGTCACAAAGGAGGACAATTCTTTCTTATATTAAATACACAGTCTGCATTTTTTCTGCAATAAACACGGGCTGAGATGACAATCAGCACAAGAAACAGAGCTTATCCAGAATGCCCTGAAATAACACCAGATCCTGCGTGCAGAGGTGTGGGTGTTGTTTGATGGTACTGTTGATCAAGTAGGCAAGCACTGAGCAGTTTTAGAAAAGAACGTATTCCCAAAATTGGGAGCCAGATACCAAAACTGCACGTCACTGTGAGACATCCAAACCACCACAGTGAGCAAATGGTGCTCTTCTTTTTCTGATGAGTGATGGATGCCAAAGACTCCTCTGGCTCTTTCCAGCACAGCTGGGGCTGGGCTACGGATCAGCTCTGAGCTCAGATCAGCTGGCCCCAGTTACCTCATCACTCCATGCTGCCTCACCTCCATGCAAAGTCAGGGGTGCTGGCTGTACTGCGCTCTCTGGCATGCAGCACTTACTGCTGGCCTCTCACACAGCGACGCTCAAGGTGCCTGCATGTTGGTTTGTCTTACTGCCTTCCTTGCAATGGAAAAGGTACACCACAGCACTGACATCAGGTGACGTGCATGAAGCTACATCACTCTGTTAAATCACGTTTACTGTGACAATGCAGGCTCTCCTTTGCTATTTAAAGTAAAATACAAGCTTTTGCTTATAGATGTGGATAATAATACAGGCTGAGACACATCAATCATGCTTCACAATAACCACCTTTTCTGATAAGCCTGAATCAGCCATCACTCACAGCAGGGGGAAAAATGGAAGTCTTTTCCCCTCTTCCCAATCTAATGCTCAATTAATGAATTTCAGTCTGTTGAAAACATAACTATGCCTGACAGAGGACTAGCTTTGAAGGTGTCTCAGGTAAGGAAGTGCCAAACTCTGAAATGCTCCCTGCTGAGTAAGCCCCTGAAAGTCTGAACTTGCTCTGGATTACCTGAACCTCAAATGGGCGTACAGTAGGACATCAGACTGCTTCCTTTTGTTTATTTATAACAAACAAACAATAACAACAACAAAAACAACCCATAAAAGCACAATAAGAAACTGACTCTAAAGTTTTGAGATGGGGCTTCTGTAATTCGCCGTTCCATTCATTATGCAGGAATAGGGAGTATAATTCTTATAGCTGTTAGAATGGTGAGGTACAATCTTTAATCTGAGTCCTAAAGATGCCTGATGCTCTGCACTTGGGAGCCAAGTGGGAAGACAGTTAAAATGGAGAGTGGGAGGAGAGGAAGGAAGCAGAAGAGAAATTTAATCTTTTTTTAAACAAAAGTGTGAAGATGAAAACCATGACTATGAAAACCATGTTGGATTATATGCGCAAGTTTTATGGTGAAACCTTGATCTACAAGTGTTATGAAAGTCATCAAAAGTCTGTTTGAACAGCTGCTTATTCCTGTGTTTCTCTAAGGTTGAGGACAGTCCACACATGTGACAGGCAGTAGAGACTTTATAGAAGAAAAAGATGCGGAATTGAGCTGTTATTGAACTGAAGGATTAGAAGAAAAAAAGCACATAAGCAACAGTTGTTACTCAAACAAATCGGGAATAAATCCAGTCTATAAAATTATGTTATCATCAAAACTTCTGTGCATTTACCTATTGATACCTCAAGGCAGGATGTTAGAAAATGTAATTGTGGCCCAGGTTTGACAAAAAATACAGAACTTTGTAGAGTATGCTAAATTAACATGAGATCTAACTTAGTGGGCATTTAGCTCTGAATATCTTCAAATTTCCAGAATTTTTCAAACCTGTTTTCTCACTTCAATTTCTTAGAAAAACAGCTTTAGTTTCGAAGGACAGACCATTGCAAGTGAGAAGAACACTTTCTGGAAAAGTACTTAAAGCAAAGGAAAAGCATACAGCACATTTTGATCACATTAAGACATGCAAATTTAAGTCCTATGTTGTGCAAGTTTATGTTCCATTTTTTAATTGCAAGTCTCTCAAAAAAAATATTATGGTAGCAATAATAGGATAAACAGTGTGACATTGTGAAATCAGTGAGCGCATATGAATACTAATGAAATGCATATAAAATATGCCTTGAGTATTTAGCCTTGACTGCCTCACTTTCCATTTCCTCCACTATATAGCTAAATATAGATTGCCTGTTAGATACAGGTGTCACAGCTCATTATATTTAAGCCTAGTGCCCTAAGTCTATTTGTTGGTATGTTGTCTACAGAATTGCAGTATCAGCCTGGCATGAGACCGCGTGTTAGGAAGGGCTGGTATTAGGAAGATGTCTGGAGATAGAATTTCTATAATGAAGATTCAAACCTGAATTCATTAATTTTGACAGAATCTTTTACCTGCCCTTTTTTAATTATTACACAGTAGGAAAACAACGCTGGGAATCGGTGCACATTGCACCCAAAATAAAGTAAAAGCCATCCTCAAAACCAATATTAAATATTAACAAGCTAATGAAGATTTATGCACCAAGAATAGACAAGCTTGATCACCTGGATGTCTTGCTTCTTTTTGCTTGTTTAAGAACACATTCTAATTGATGGTGTCACTACTTATTGCTTTCTCTCATGAATTGGGCCACATACTGTGAAAGCATCAGAATCATGGTGATACAAAATTGCGTGACTCTATATATAACATTCTGGTGAGAAACCCAAACCTCAATATTTCATCTACTTAAAAAACAAACAAACATTGCTTTTATGCAATTGAACAACAGAGAACTCAGTTACATACACAGATTGCAATATCTACTGCCCACGCATTTTGTGAAATTCCCCTGTCTCGTCACTGCATGTGTGATGCTGAAGCAAGTGTTCCCGCATTGCATTTGTCCCCCCTTCCTTGTTTGTTTGGCCTAATCGTGCTTGCTGGTGATGCTGTTCTTGCCAAGGTTCAAACAAAAAGATGTTGTTAATAATATCATTCGCATTATAGGTGCTTCTAAACAAGTATTCATGAGAGTTCTCTAAGAAAGACTGCTGACTCTCTAGAACTGCAAGCTACAGTACTGTCATTAATAGAAGGCTCTGAGCCCTGCACTGTGCTTGCAGAATGCAGGATTCTTTTGACCAAGACAGTAGAGGGGCACAACAAATACTGTGAAGGCTGCAGAGCTCAGCAGTTACAGATGATGCTGCCATTCAACAGGAGCAAAATCAGAGGAGAACCAGCACTGGGAAAGTTTCTGAGTAATCACTGATTTTCCTTGTTTCTTGCAAAAAGCAGGGGTACTCATTTACTTTATCTCTGCGAGTGATTATTGCACAGACCAAGACAGATTTATAGACTCAATAGTTCCACAGGTAAAAACGTGATTTAAAACAAGATTTCACATAATGCAGGCTCTTCCACCATGAAAAGATACATGGCTAACTCTAAAGACAGCATTTAGCTAAAATGAAAATAGCCCAAGATGATGGCAGATACATTCATTAGCAATTGAGGGATTAGGAAGAGATTTTCATAGACGGGAAAAAACATAGGGGAATTTTCATATAAAGCCTTTAAAACCCAACACACACACATCCCTAAAAGGACTTAGTGGTGAGGGATGAACGGATTAATCTGTTCTCCTCCTCCTCCTCTGAGTGTGATGGACAGCATGAATGAGAACCATAAGAGCTTTAATGAGTGCAAGTGGTAGAAGAGAGATGCGCGTAAATGGTTTCTCTGACACAGCTGCAATCACCGAGATGGTGGGACTGCTAAAATGATCCTTGATGGAGCCTTGTGAACCTGGAGGCAGGGGTTGGTGTGAATGAAAGAGCAGAAGGGGAGGCCTCATGGCAGAGCAGAAGGTCAGCGCTGAGCTCTGTTCTCTGCTGACAGCAACAGGACCTGAGGGAACGGCATGGGGCTGCATCAGGGGAGGGCTGGGTGTTAGGAAAAGGTTCTTTATGGACAGGGTGGTTGGGCCCTGGAACAGGATGCCAGGGCAGCGATCAGAGCGCCAGGTGCCAGAGTTCAGGGAGTGTTTGGACAAGACTCTCAGACACTGGGTTTGAATTTTGCATGGTTCTGTGTGGAGACAGGAGTTGAACTCAATGATCCCTGTGGGTCCCTTCCAATTTAGGCTATTTTATGATTCTGAAGAATCTCTTCTTCTTCCTCACTGTGAGTGAGAAGCGCTGGATGGTCAAGACAGCATTCTGAAATATGAAGGTACAGTATGAGACAAGACAGACACGAAGTGCCTGCAGGAAAAGAGGAGATGAGGGTATGAATGCAAGTACTGGGAAATGCTTCAGTCATGTACACAAGTATTGCATAAACTGTCAGATGAGATGTCATGATTTCTGACTACATCATTTAGACATGGGATAAAAAAAAAAAAAGAGGAGTTCTGTAGCATCTTTGCTCAAAGTCTGCAGTAAGTGACAGTAGATCCTCCCCTGAATAATCCAAAGGTGTACAAAAACCAACAAATCCCTGATCCATAGGAAAAAAAACAAACACCCAGAAGACACCACCTTCTGAATTCCCTTTTTTTTTGCAGCTAGCTTAAGAAATTTTGCAAATAAGTGGTTTAGCCTATTCTAGTGCATGTATAGGAAGTCAGGTCAACTCATAGAGGGCCGAGAAAGGCTTCACAGAGTGATGCAAAGCAATAATATTCTTCATGATATTGATATGCATGTTTGTAATTTAATGCATCTTGTGCATCTCTGGAAAAAAAGAAGTTGTACTTCCCTGTGATTCATTTTTTAAGTGGACAAATTTTGTGTTGTCCTCTTCTCATTCAAGAAAAAGAAAGAATAAATTAGTGGAGACTGTAAAGTTCTAATCATTTAGAACTTGTGGCATAAAACATTGGTAATCTGTGAGAACTTGGTGAAGTCAGTGCTTGGCAAGCTCTCCTGGCCCAGAAGAGCCCATTACAGTCAGCTTAATCCTTTCAGATACCACAAACCAAAGCAAAACACACAACTATCATTCATTAAAAAGGTGGCACATACAAAAATGTATGATTATCTCAATTTAGTCTGGACTGGATCTATTTCTACTAAACCTGTTCTGCCAAGCCTAATGAATTAGCAGTTAGAAAATAAAAAGGGGAAAAACATTTGATTCAATTAGCCAGAAAAAAACCTAGTGTCTATCTTTTGAGCCACAGTAACTGCATTACGAAAAGACAGCAGGAAAACTAAGACTTCTGCAATTGGTTCTACATTTGGCTTTAAGTCAGACACCATGTTTCATTCTGCAAACTGCTGTTCCTAAAAATCAGTAGTGTTTACACAGAAAAAGATACAAACAGCTTTTTGTTTAAGCCCAAAATGCTTATGCCAACATCCAGAATGTCCTAGCATCACCCTGAAGAAGGATGACCCTGCTGGCATGGCAGGGAGGAAAACCAAGCAGGCTCTGAATCACACACACGGGAAGTAAACATAGCAGCAGCCTTTCACACTTGGAAATACAACCCATTTTTACTCAGTTCCAACTCCCATGAACAATCATCCTGAAATACAGGCTTCCTAACTCAACAAACAGGATCTGATCATAACGTTCAGTTTTGTCACCAAATTTTTCACAGACAAAAACCCTGATAATCTTCATAGACATAAAACTTGGTGTTTGAAAAGATGTTATTTTAAACAAAGCTTATAAGATGCTTCCATCTTACAAATGATCACACTCCAAACTACGGTAACACAGACAATGTGGTTATGGGCTTCAACATCAGTTTGAACTATGCTTCACCTCTTTCCTTTGCCTGCAATGCAGAACTCGCTCTTTATTCAACACTAGTATTTTGCCTATGGATTGCAGATCATCCTTATTAGTAAATGTAACATATCCTTATCTAAATCACTCGTGTACCTGCTGCACAAGTTTCAGAGTCTCTCTTCTATTCCTGAGGGTCAAAAAAACAAAACAAACCTCCATCACAACAGGCAATTTTATTATATTTTAGCAGCAGTTCCAGTAGGAATGTTAGAACAAGCATGAAGAATCAGTATTCCTTTTAACTTCAGAAAATTCTGTATTTGAGCACCTCAGAAAACAGCTAACACACTTTGTGCTGTTTCCCAGAGAACCTCCTTCAGACCTGGGAAGCCATTATATCTTTGCTGTATGTCATCTTAACCATTTTTGAGTGAACACGGTGAACGCTTTTGATAAAAGCATTTTCCTTTGTTAATATAAGGCAAATTTCCACAGGCTTCAGTACATACTGAAGACAATCTAGAAGGAGATATGTACAAGTCTCCTGTGAATGCGTGTGTGTATGTATAAAAATCTAGTTTGTTCAGGGCAGGTCCACTGCATTCACTACTCTCATTTAATCAGGTATCCTTAAATTGGCCACCACATTTGACAGTAAGCTACGGAACAGTTATTGAAGACCCTGTGAATGAAGAGTGGGTGTAACAACGGAGATGAAGTGAGCTGTGAGATGGTACAGGTATCACACAAATTAGACTTCCTACTGAAAAAAAACAGGAATATGTAGGAGAGAAAAACAAACACTTCTACAGTGTCTTTTAAAGCTGGGAGCCCACAGCGGTAACACAGTATTTTCTGTGAAAATAGTACCTTCTAAGCTGCTTACGTATTTTCAGACTGCTCATTCATATTTCCTTAGCTGGCACCAGAACTGATTGCTAAATGCAGAGTTGATTTCATTCTCCAGCAACTATACGGAGGTACCTGAGACTGATGGAAAAACACACTGAGGGTAAGCAGCGAGCCCCTGATGTGACAGTACAGTGAATAGCTGCACAAAATGGAAGGAAGCAGCAGCGTCTCTATTAGGAGGCTGAAAAAAGGTGGTTTTACTTCCATTGCTCAAAGACTAATTGCGAGAAAAATAAATCTGATGGCATACCTGTGCACTTGCTTATGATCTATCATCTCCAGCCACAAGCCAAGACTGGAGTAGATGAACAGCATGGGACTGTTGGGAATGAAGGAAAACATTTAGCACATGCATGTGCTATCACCAAGGGTGAAGTACTTACAAGTTTTGCAAAAGCAGCTGATTCTGGCAGTTGCCCTTGGTCCTCACAAAGGCACTGAAGAGATCTCAAGTCCTAAGGTCATGTCCTATGTGGATGGTCTTACCTAAGTCCTTATTATTAAGTGCCAAAACATTCTGATAACTTGCTCACCCTTGTCTTGCTGTATACCAAACTTTAATACAACTGCAAAGCCTGCATTACCCAAGAACTAACATTTTAACCAAAGACAGAAGATCTCCATACTTCAGCAACTTTAAGAGGAATTTGAAAGGCTTCATCATGCAAAGAAAACACACCAAAAGAAAGACTGTTTTTGTTTAGAAGCAGATAAAGCGTGGTCCTTTTATGTAACCACTTTGAAACAAGCAGTTTGGAAAGGACTCAAGTGTACATGATTCTCAACTGCAGCATAGACATCAGCGGGGACAGGAAATCTTGAAAGATTTCTCTCTTTAGTCCAGATGAGCATCATGCAGTTCATTTCAGTCCACCCACTCTCCTTAGTGCAAGAGCATTACGCAAGAAGGAAGGAGAAGTGTGCACACAGGGATGGGAGGGAAAGAGTGGATGTGGGTGTGTATGTGTGAGAAGGATTGCTTGTTCTTTCTAGCTTTACTTGGGTGTGAAATAACAAAAATAGTTACTCTTGACATGTTCATGTGTTTGCACTTTAGCTAAAAAACTTACAAGAAAATGGAGGAAATGAAGTACTTCAAGAAGTTTGCCAAACACTGGTTGAGAGCTGGACTCCTGTTGCATGGCTAACAGGAAAGCAGCTTTGCAATAAAATGCAGCTCAGAGATCTGTATGCAGAACATAGAAATAGCAAGGGAAATAATGAATGCAGCATCTGGCATGGCTCACAACAGCCCAGAGTCCTGGCAGAATGTGGATTAGCTATGCACAAGTATAATGTGTGCTTATATGCACCATATCATTCAAAAGCGAATGTTTGTCCAGCTTGCTTATGTCTTAACTTGAAATTTAAAGCTGTCATATCAAAACCCAAGTAAATGTTCCCACAAGGAGAAGACAGTCTCCCTCTATGTTCATTTAGGCTTCTCTGGTAGAACTGCCAACAAAAGCAACAACTAAAATGCAAAACCTAATGAGATAGCACAGGTCTCCTGAGCAAGACCATCAATTAACTTTGAGAGCAACCTTCTGACAGACTGTCAAATGGCAATAACTATCCTCAGCATTTGCGTTAGGGGACAGCCTTATGCTACAACACCTTCAATTGCTGGTGACAGACTTTCCCAGGAATATTCTGCAATTTGCTTGATTTGCCGAGTTCTGCTATACACATGCTTTGCTTTTTTTACAGCATTTTTTTTAGCAAAAATTTTTTTTATTTTTTAATTTTACAGTTGCTTTATTTTCCTCCTTAGCTGTATGAGAAATTAATGAATTTCTCATAATTCTCATAATTCATAATTCTCATAATAAATTCTCATTAATGAATTTAGAATGAAAGACAAGAAGAAAAAAAAAACCCACAAAAAACAAATATTAAGCTTTGTGCTTTTTCAGGACGTGCCGAGTTGTACATAGATTTTGGCTTTAGCCTGCAAGTCTGTTACATCCCTGTGGTACTGTTTGAGCAAGACTGTGAAGGACCCAGAATGGGTGCAGCTAACTGAAATAAGTAAATGTGTATACATAACCTCTTAACTATTTCACTACTCCTTTCTTATAGGAAACTGGCTGCTATCTGGTTACTTGTATCCAAAGATCTAGTCCTCTTGCAGCTTCTTTCCTCTATGTACTTCCATGAAGGATACGTGTGAAAATACACTTGAATCAAAATCCCTGAGCCCCTGCTAAACTGACATTGCTTACTGCCTGCTATAGATAAATACTGCTCAGATGGACAAAATAAAACAAACTTAACTCTAAAGTAGGGCACCGTGTGCAACAGGAAATAGACTTTATGTATATAAAGAATATGCTTGCAATGAATTGAGCAGACTGTGTTTTCCTAGCTGATACAATCAGTATGAAGTCACCTGGATCACGTTACCACTTTCTTAATGATATGAAAAAAGCAGTAAAAGTACGTATAAATTTAACTGTATACACTACTATGTTGCTGTTGTTTGTTTTGAAAATGGCAATGAAATTAAGAAACAGATCAAAGGAACATATAGCAGATGGAAATGCAGGAAATAATGTGCGATCCACCTTGGAAAAACAGTAGGCTACAGAAAATTCCATAACAGCATTACTGAACCAAACAACTGTTCTACTCCAATGGCCTCACTGGACATGGAGGTGGAAATTTTTTCCAGCGTGGAAGTGGAAGAAAAAGAACATCAACCAGAAGCCATAGCACTTAGGTAGCAGGAACATAGGTTCCAATACCTCCTGAAAACTAATTTTTAAGTATTTTATGTGAAAAGTTAAGCAAAACAAGAACTCTGGTGTATCTAACGTTCAGATGCCGAAAGTTTCTCATAGATAGCAGATGGAGAAAAGACACCTAAGTCAGGGCTGTGATTTCTGCCTGGCAGTACAGTGTACACAGGCTGCCTTAGTCCAAATCCCCACTACATATCTTTCCCAAAGAGCCTGACTGAGAACGAGCTCCATCTGTAAAGACCTGCATACACACTGAGACCTGTTCCATCAACATAACTGATTTATATTCTACACTTAAACACTTTACACAATTTTTCTATATCCCTTTAATTGTATTTAATGACAGTCTCTCATTTATCATCATCATGTTTTCAATCTTGAAGGTGCTAACCAAAATTATAAATCCTTAGCATCCACCTTTCTAATAACAGTAATCATTCAGGTAGTTAATATATTCCTTCCCTCTCATTTCTCTTTTCACCTTCAATGCACAGCTTGTTAATTATTGACATCCTTTGTGTGGGCAAGAGCATTGGGCTGTCTCTTTAGTACTTGCCAATAATTCTTTGACTGATGTCAGGGGAAGAAAACACAACTGAAACAACTAGGACTGGAGACACCGGCAGCCATTCTGCAGCAGCTGATGCCTTTACATGACAAGGGCTGAATTCATTCTCTCTGTACCCAGAAGAGTAACAGGGATAAACATGGCCCACAGAGCAACTTGAAGAACGTCACTGCCAGTTTCCCATATGCATAACACATGAGTTAATCTCACAGGAAAGAACAACATTTGAATTGAATTGTGAGTGGGAAGGAATAGCACAGGTATTCAGGAAAGAAAACAGCCCAACTCAGGTCCTAAAGACATAGTTGTCCTCTCTACCACCCTGCTGCCTATGTTCCCAAGGCTGGAGCAGAACAAAAACGAGAGGAAAACTAAGGAGGAAGGACAGATTTAGAGACACGAGATATTTGTATTTCTAGCATTTCTGGGTAACACTGTAAGCCAAGTTTGCTCACACCAATAGGCTTCATGTCAGTCTTCTACGTGATCAGATCCTTATTACAACAGCAGGCTCTTCCTGAATTGTGGTTCATTACTTAGCATGTGTGACAACCCAGAGATGCTTCTGCAGGTACTTAAAGCAAGTGCTTGCAGATTTCAGAAGCAAGTAGTGTCTTCTTCACAGCCTTTGCTTACTAGTCATTTCTGACAAGTATAAGCAGTAATAACAATATCAAGCTCAGTTTTGAAACCAAGCTCTTATTCCAAGTTTCTCTAATATGCTTAAAAGGATGCATCAGCTTGTTTTGAAAACAGGCAGGTTCTCTACACGATGCCCAGGGATCTACTTATATAGATCAACAATGAGAAAGGACTGAAAGAAAGTCAGGTATTTCACTTATTATACTGTATAGCAGCATCAGAATATAAAACACTGCATGCTCCTAACATCACGCTTTTTAAGAACATAAATGCAAAACATTTGACATTTATTTGCAGTCTGATCCAAGAGATTACTGAAGTCTTTTTCCACTGTTTCCCTTGTTTACTCTCTAGCTGATGCCCTCATTAAACACGGTGACCCAGAGTCCACGAAATGGAGATCCCAGTTCACGCCACAATTACAGTCAAAGCTTGACCACCCAGAAAACAAAGAAACAAAAAACAATGAAAAACCAAATATTTTAATTATCAAATGCCAGATTATTGATCTCCACTGGTAATACATTTTACTGGATGACATTTTTGAAATACCAAGTTCTTATATTGATAAAATGTGAGGGCAGGCTTGTGGGCCAGAATAAGCTTTCCTGTTTCTCCCAACTATTTCTGTCTATCTAAGAAAAATATATTTTCTTTCCAAGCAAATCTTATCTTACTTAAACTTAAACATAGAATTTAGTGTTGGTTTTATGCTTTCTACTGTCTGGTTATACCAAATTTAAATGTGTGCTGTTGTGTTTAGGGAAACAGATGTACTCCTAAGAAACCAGACAGTTGGGCTTGTTGCTGCATATGATGCACAACAACAACACACAAAACAACAGAGAAATACTATGCATTATTATAGTTCCACAGACGTCACAGAATCATTAAGGTTAGAAAAGACCACTAAGATCATCAAGTCCATCCATCAACCCATTGTCACCATGCCCACTATAGCACATCCCTCAGTGCCACATCTACACATTTCTTGAACACCTCCAGGGACAGCAACTCTACCACTACCCTGGGCAGCCTGTTCCAATGCTTGACAACACCTTTGAAGAAGAACTTTTTCCTAGCATCCAGCCTGAATCTCCCCTGGTGCAACTTAAGCCCATTCCTTCTTGTCCTATAACTGTTACTCAGGATAAGAGGAAGATCCCCACCTACAGGAAGCTACAGCCTCCTTTCAAGACACTGTAGTGAGCGATGAAGGCTCCTCTGAGCCTCCTCTTCTTCAGACTGAACAATCCCAGCTCCCTCAGCCTTTCCTCATAAGACTTGTGCTCCAGACCCTACACAGCTCTGCTGCCCTTCTTTGGACATGCTCCAGGACCTCAATGTTTTCCTTGTAGTGAGGGGGCCTAAAACTTTGACTACCACTACTTGAGATGAGGCCTAAATAAACTATTACATCTAGGATCGAGCTGCCTATCAACTGTCAGTGGCACACCACTGAAATGTTATGGTACAATAAAATCAAAATCTAGTGGCTTTGACATGGTTATCACTAATTAACTACTCTGCCAATTAACGGTCCTATGAAAATGAATGGCACTGCTTCTGAAAAAAGGGTATCACTGATTATCAAGAAGCTTAAGAAGACAAGATAGATGAACCTATCCTGAAGTTTTGTGAAACATTTTATTGCATCAAAGGGGAACAACAGATTATGCCACCATTTCTTTTTCGTAAGACAAAACATTCATGTGTCTACTATTAAAATATATTGAAACTGAATCCAGGTCATGATGACTAAGTGTTGAAAGTTGAATAACGGCACACAACGTTTTATGAATATGGACACGCGTCAAGTGAATGACAAATAGAATGAACAGTAAATTAAAAAGGTGAAAATAAAGATACATTAAGTGAGATTACCATGCAGGGCCATCAGGGTTGAGCTAGAAGAACTTCTCATAATGTTAGCCTTTAAACACAGGCCTGCAGGAAATTATGTACTTGGCATCATTTGTTTCATAGAAGGAGTAGGTAAAAGAATTCATCTTGACACAAATCCCAATAATAAGAACATAACCATCTTTCCTGGTGTCAAGCTGACTTTCTGCTTTGAAAAAAATCAGGATTTGAGGAAACAAGTATAAAAAGAGCACAGTAGAAGTTTCTTTTCTAAATCTTTAAATTCTAAAAATGAAAGTGGTACATGACTGGAAACTGGTAGTTCAATCTACTGACTCTAATTAAATGTTTCGTGAACGAGTAAGCTAGTTTTGAACACAAAAATGTTTTGGCAAGCTTATTTTTTCCTGTCTGCAAAAAAAAAACCTTTTAATCCTAGCATTTTAATATTAAATAAAGCCATTACTAAAGAAGAGCAAAGTAGATTTCTTTCCCCCTGCATAAATGCATGATATACCCACAGCCTGAATGCTTATCAAAACCAGTCCCCATACAGGATAACATGAGAAAAGGTCCAGAGAAAGACAAACAGATAATCAGGCACATATCAAATATATATTCCATGTAAAGAATAATAAAGCAGACCACATCCAATCAGGATCAAGAGATAGCTGAGGGAAAGATGACAGGCATTCATAAAGCTTGCAGGAGATAAATAAGAAACAACCATTCACTGTGCCTTCTAATGAAATAAAATTAGAACAATAAGTCCAGTGTGTGTCAGGACAAAAACAGCAAAAGGAGGCTTTTTTTTCCATGTACAACTCAGGAACTGCCTGCTATAGGAAGAAATGCTAAAAACCTCACTGAGTTCATAAAGCACTTAGACAAATAAATGGCAAAAAAAATATATATATATATATCCGTCAGGGGATATTAAACATACAAAATGTTATTTGGCTGATATAGTCCATAAGTGACAAATCTCCAGAGAGCAATATAGTGCACTGGGGAAGAATTAATGCATGCTTACCTCATTATTATGTTCTTTCCTAGGCACGAGGTATTAGCTGGTAAAAGAGACAAGGCTAAACAAACTCTGTCTGTGGCATGTGAATTTTATCAAATAAAAAAAAACCTCAAAATACTAACATGAGTATCAACTGCACCTTCATCAGTTCCCATTCTTATATTGCCTGGCATGGCATAGAAGTTTAAAAAAATAAATAAATAAAATCAACAGCAGAAAAATCACATCCAATAAAGCTGACCAACTTTAAAAAAAAAATGCTAGAAATTGAGAATGCTTAATGTGCATCCATTGGAATGAAATTATGCAGGCAATTACATAATTTGCATTTGCCAGTTTAACCAAGCAGCCCTAGCTTTTAGTTCGTAAGTGTCATTTAGTTGTAGATCAACATGGTTTAGATGGTCATACACACTCTAAGAATGAGCATTTCTCTGGGAAAACAACAAATGAGTACAAATGAAACAGAAAATGAATATGAACCATTTACGTAACGGATTTCTGCTGGCTGATTATTTAATCTGTTTTAATCGCAATTTCAAATCCATCAACTCCGCCCGTAAAAATACGCTCCTTCTGTTTCAAAGCTATTTGCAAGAAATATCAGTTCACAAACTTCAGTGGGCTGTCAAGAAATAACATACTGTACTGAGGCACTAATTAATTATAGACACACACACACAAAAAACAACACAACATCAATTGTCAGCACATTTTCTCCAGCAAATGTTATCAGAGTTTGCAAGAGATAAATCTGCAGCATGAACTTTGCTCTCTAATAATAATAGTAATAGTGTCCTGAGGAAACTAAGTTGACTTGACACACACTGCATTTCCATCTCTCTGCCCTTCCCAGCAGCTTCAAAATCTGGTGGCCAAAGCTGTGCCACTAGGTAGCAATCTTAGTAGTGACAGTAGTTCTACAGGGGAGGGAAAAAAACCCTGGATGATTTGTTGGCCTCAGCTTTTGACAGGCCTTGAGGCATCACCATGAGAAGCTGTCAAGCCTGCGCTACTGGAAAATGTGATGCCAAGTGGCTGAGGTTCATCTAACCCAGCCAGACACCCTCCTACAAGGCTGCTGCAGCTAGCAACGCTTTGGCTCTGGTGCAGAGCAAGGCAGCAGTCTCACCTCCATAGGTACCACTTAAACCCACCAAGGGCTTAAGTGCCAGACTGCTTAGAAAGACATCCTGGTGCTAGTTAACTTGATGGAACAGATCCAGTCAGAGAGCCTGAGGAGAGGGAGAGCTGCAGGGAGAGGGTCTGCTTTATACGGTGCCTTTCTTCAACAGCAAAGATTTTGAAGGCAGGATGAAAGCCTATAAAAAATTTGGCTTCGTTCTTTTTTGTGCTGTAGAACCACACGCAGTGCCTTACTTTGGAACCATTCTTTTTCCATCTCCTCTCAACTGCTACATCAGCAGCAAAATCCAGTAAAAATGACAGCTTTCTGAAAATCATGAAATCATTTAGCATGAGGGAATATTTAAAAGGACAAAAGAAGCAGCTGGATGCTCAACTCCCCCTGTTCAGTAAAAGCTGAGAATCTAAATCACTATTAAGACTGAGTTAGCTAGCAGCCACCAAGCTGCTGCACCCCAAAGCAGGCAGCAGCAAATTCCCCTGTGGAGATCACCTGTTGAAGACTAGGTGCTGGTGCATTTGCTAAATGAGAAGTCAATGGCAAACCACTTCTGCTTTCTCAAAGCAAAAGAATATAAGCTCTACTCTGAGACAACAGCATAGAAATGAGAATGACACAGTAAGACCATTTCACACAGAGGGTGGTGAAGCACTGGAACAGGTTGCCCAAGGAGGCTGTGGATGCCCCATCCCTGGAGGCATTCAAGGCCAGGCTGGATGTGGCTCTGAGCAGCCTGGTCTGCTGGTTGGTGACCCTGCACATAGCAGGGGGTTGGAACTGGATGATCACTGTGGTCCTTTTCAACCCAGGCCATTCTAGGATTCTGTGGTTTGAAACAGTATTACTCTGGGGAGCACACAAGGGACTGGCCTGGTATCTCCAGTCATTATTCTTCTGCTAGTCTCATTATTACCATTACTTGAAACAGCAAATGCACATGATCACAAAAATATGGTCAGGTGTGCCATCCTCTTTTCCCATGTATGCTGCTAAACACAATTTTTCAAACTGGTATTGTGTGCTCATAGTTCCACCAGCATGAAGAAACTTATTTTAGGATTGCTCTATACATTGGGTACAAACAGCAAGGCAGCAGTTCATGCACTTGCAGGCAGCAACATTTGCACAAATGGGGGGCACAGCTGAGCGTGCAAAAATACTTGCAGAGATTTATAGCACAAGAAAATAAATAAAAAGAAAGAAAAAAGTCACTCATCTTCCACTGTGAGTGTTTTGCCAGTCAGAGAGAGGTGAGAAAGAAGGTTCAGTATGGGGTCAGTCAGGTGTTAAGTATGTAGGTCACCCCAAAAGTAATGCCTCCTATCTATTTTCATGGAAACTACAACAAATACAAAGAGCACAACCACACTATTTGACAAAGCAAATTTCACCTATAAAACACTTTTTCAACATAGTCATCACCATTAGCTACGCAGCTTCGCTAGCTGTGAACAAGAGCCTGCATGGTCTGAACTCTGAAAGTTTATTTCAGCTGGCTACACTGCAGACTTGCACCATTTATGCTGGCTTTTATTCTCAGCAGGGCGCCAGTCAGCCAGTCAAAATCCAGTATGATGCCCTGAGCAAGTCTATTTCAGCTATTTAAAAGCACTGAAATTAATGGTCTCTTAGAATAGCAAAACTCAGAAGAAATACCTGCCTCTCAATAGTAAGCAACGTTTAGTGACAATAAACAAATCCTCAGCATTCCCTTCATCTTCAGATTTCCTAGTATAATACCATCATAAGAATGTTAGTCCTAAGCTAGCACAGTACAAGTTTACTGATTTTATATTTGTCCCTGCTGACCCTCAAGGATGCCAGCAAGTAATGATTTCTAATGCAGTATACAGAGCTCATGGAAGGAGAGTGCTGGAGGCAAAGGGGAAGAAATAAGCCATGTTACAGTTAATCAGTAACTGCCCATTTATTTTTATATTTAAAGCAAGCTGTCAGTCTAACATCAGCTGTGCTTATGGTCACCACACAAATTCCTACAGGACAAGCCATTTATCTCTGGCAGCAGGACTTCAGGCCAAGACATCTCTACAGCTCTTCAGAAGATGATCAGTTAGTGAGTAATGCCTACTCATGTCTTCACTCTGATCATTATTATTGATAGTATAGTTCTGGGCCTTTCCAGTCACTCACTTTTAGTTTCAGTTTGAACAGAATACAGAAGAACATGTCATGCTTATTTGCAACTGGAAAAATGTTTAAAAGGAACTTCTTTTTTCAAAACACACACAAATCAGTTGGCAATGTTCCTGTTGGATCTCCAGCTTGCGCAGACTGAGACAAATACAGCTGTGCTGATCAGTGATGCATTTGACTACTTTTCTTCAGCAGATAACAATGCAACCAGATGCACACTAGCCAGCATCAGCACTCTTCCATTTGCATAAGAGGAAAACATCAGATCATGTATATTTAAGTAACATTCATCACAAAAAATCCCAAATTACTTTCCCCAGTTAGTACAGGTTATTCAGACTGAGTCCAACCAAAGAAGCAGTTCTGCTGGAAGAGTTTGCCTTAAGCTGGTATAAGATTTCTCACCAAGCAGATCAAAGGTTACTTCATAATTGAAAAACTTCTTACTGACTCCTACATTTATTTTGTGCTTGATCTCCGCTCACATATGCAGACTGGCGTTAATCTCAATACTAAAGCCTTTTACTGTCAGGGCAAAATACAGAATGCACTAGAAATCGCAACACATCATGAGACTGGCCATCAGCACATGCTCCTGTCCCTACTCGTCAGAGTGTTTTCCCACTTCTTCCCTATCTCTATTTTAGAAATCAGAAACTTTGCCTGCTCTAAGTGACAGAGCTGAAGCTCGGAAAGCTCTGTAGAGTCTTCTGATAAGGAAGGATCACGAACTCATCAGTGCCTCCCATGGTATAAGCAATAGTTTCACGCTCTTCCCTATGTGAGGAAAGTAGGAAAATAAACCAAGTTACTTCTGAGTTACAGCAGAGTAATGAACACACACTCTTCATCATCATTTGTAAAGACATCATGCTCTCAGTGCTGTTGAACTGAACCACAGAAGCTAATCACCTTCCATTCAAAATTAGAAATTACAGCAGCTTTCCAGATTATGAACTAGGATTCATAATCTCTCCGAAATTTATTTCAGAAGAAAGAATTCTGACTGAGGCAACAAGTTATTCTAGTCATTTTTTTCTTTAACTATTTCATTAACTTCTGTGAGAAGCTATTTTGGTTGGGCTAGAGAACTAGGAATTCTTAAGATCAGGTGTTTAAATATCACTGTTGTCACATACCAAAAAAAAAAAAGGTGTTTTTAGAACATCCAAGGGTACAAAACTGATCCTAAATAAGTTAGAAGTTGAAATCAAGGGAAAAACAACGTGTCTAGAAACTCACACAAAATCTCAGGGTAGGACTGCACATTCAACATCAACATCACAAGAAAAAGCTGTGAATTATTTGATCATCACAGATGAACACTGAGGATTGACTTCTGGAAGGGATCCCCCACCCCACCGAGTCACATGTGAAAAGATATCTCTAAGCAAAGGTCGAGCAGGCTTTTGCAGCATTAAACAGAAGTAGCGTAAAATCATCCTCCGAGGTAGTACTTTGCTTATAAGAACAGTACTTAACTACAACTTCCTTACACTGAAATGGAACAATTGACAGGCACCCTGTTACTTAATAAGGCAGGTGAAACACTCCCTTTAGATGGAAATGTAGTAAGTCATTAGATTTTTGTATGCAGGATTTTGAACCCAAGCATGCTCAACAGGATGAGATGCTGAAGAAGTGATTACTTGAGGTTTCATTACTGGAGTGTATTGATGAAGTAGAAAACAGAGCATGAGGAGGAGATGCATGGGAGGTATAACTACCATTTACAGTGTCTGACTTTAACGGTACACTACAGCAACGTGAATAAATCCACAGCTTAAGTGCCAAGGTAGCTATGCTGAAGAGGCTCTCCTGAAACCATTCTGCACATAAACAACACGTACGACTATAAGGATCTACCTACGCACAACTGAATCCACTGATTATCAGATGATTGTAGCACCTCTTCTGTGCCAGCCCACATAGCTTAAAGATGATTATAGACTGGAACAATGCTCATCTACTTACAAGTATCAGCGTCTGTTCACTTCACTGAGACACTAGGCTCAACTTGTGTATAAAACAACCCAAAACAAATCCTTATTCAGTATAATCTACAAGTGGGCAAAATCATCTTCGATTAGAAACAGCAATTAGTTAAACAGTGTTTAACTAATGAAGTTCACCTATGACGTACATATTTCTCTCTAACACACACAGCTGGGAATGCATTTCTCTGTTTACACCTGTGAAGTCACATCTTCATATATACACAATAGCTGTAGGTCTGTGCGTTAGCATCTACTGCTTTACTGTTGCTAAAAATGTCTGTTGTCATTGCATGAAGCTGTTGCCCCCAGTTATGAAACAGACCTTTCTTCAAATTGTCAGAACAAAACATGCTGCCACTTAATGTGCTTAGCCACTAAAAATTTGGAGCTCTTTCCACCCTGCAGCTATTAAAGATCTTAAAACTGTTTACCTGTTTACTCAGAAAAGCTCTGACTTGGAAGAACTGCAATGTCATTTCAAAGGCTTCCATGTTGGAGGATCAACAGTGTGGGCTTAGTGACCGTCAAAGCAAGAGAACACTTTGTTCTGGAAAACATATTTTGAAGAATGCAGTGAAACAGTAGTGTTTCCTCCATTATATTTTAAAACAATTGTCTATCTCAAGGTCCAACACTTTCTAGTTACATAAAGCCTGCTACAAGGCAGTATCCACTGAAGAGCAGAAGAAAAATAGCGCATAGCAACTCCTTCTATCCTTACTCTCACTGAAGAGCCACTCTAAAGCACAGGACAAAGACAAAGCCACCAGAAAAGCTCTCTTCGTTTTACGTCTTCTGAGTTTGAAGGTTGTGGGATGGAGAAGAAGCACTCTATGAAAGCCAGATAATTGCCAGCAGTCTTTCTTCAGCACAGGAACGTATGCAACCTGTGGGAGTCGGACTGAAGACAACATGGTGCTTTGATCAAGTTCTGCATACAAGCCCGAACTCTGATCACCACACTTCTGCCTTTTTATTTTATTGCTTTTTATTTCAAAGGTTACAATTTGCTTCAAAGCAAATAGTTAAGAAAAAAAAAAAGTTAAATTTCCTTGGAAGTCGTTAGCTTTAACTGAAAAAGAGAAAGTACTCAGTTGTTTGTGTTTTTTTTAATCCAAGTTTTATCTAAAATATACTTGTGGCTTAGTTTGCTTCTAAAGAGAAAAACATTGAAGATGCTTCATTTAAAACCAGTCCAGTGTGAGTGGTTGCCACAGTCCCATTTTTGGAGGGCTGGTTACCACTGCCAGGTGCTCCAGTCACAGGTAAGGACTCATGTACCAGGTTTGCTAAGGGGCAAAGAATTCTTAAACTTCAGCTCAACCAGATTACTCTCTCCTTCACAGTATCATGAATCCTAAACTTTCAGTAGCAGTTCCAAGGCAGAGTTAAAAATATTTCTTGCATGTATTCATTTCACCACATTAACGCAGTGCAGCACTGACGGTTGCAGAGGCAGACTTTGTAAGTTCTCTTCAGTGGGGAACGAATCAGCAGCAACTGATCTCCCCATAAAGTAAGCCATCACAATATGGAAAATGAATTGCTCCTTTAAAGCTTTAAGCATCTCCAACATTCTCTTGTCTGTAAATGAGGGCTAAAAGGATTAGCTCAGATTTAGACATGTCCCTCCAACAGGAATCCTGTCCAAACTGTCCTTGTGTCATGCATCCAGCGACCTGTTGGGCCTTCCCATTATCCTGGGAGCCACTGCAAAACAAATGCAAATTCTAACAAACAGAAGAAACAGTCTGCATCTCTGCTAAGCTATTTGAAGGAGATACTTCATCCTGAAGATATCATTCTGTCCTTTGCTACATAATATTAATCAGAACTAACCCTGAGTTAATGGCATTGTGCATTAAGAGGATGTGCATTAAGAGGAAGGGAAAGAAAGGGTTCAGGACTGGGGATGTTCAAGGAAAGACTGATATTGTGTTGAGGGACATGGTTTAGTGGGAGCTATTGGTAGTAGGTAACGGTTGGACTGGATGATCTTTTAGCTCTTTCCCAACCTTGGTGATTCTGTGATTCTATGATTCTATGATTCAAGGAAAAAGTCTATACTAAAACAATCTTACCTGGAATTCATGCTGCTGCCTGGTTGTTTGAGAGAAATGGGAGCCTTTTCCATCTTCTCAGCAGCAAAAAAGCCTTTCTATATCTATAATTTGGCACCCATGCAGTTGGGCCCTTTATGGCCAGGCACCAGGTGCCTGGAGCATTCAAGATCCTGTTACAGAGGCCCTGCACCTGCAGCAGCCCAAGGGGTAGAGCTCCACCCTTCAAAGAAGGCAAAATGCCCTGCAGTGGACAAAAACCAGGTTGGTTAGGTTTCCTTTACTGAAAAGGTAAGGCCTATAGGCTTTGTGTCAGTTAAGTAACCAGCAAATACTTTCAGAGTGGGGGAAAAAACTTTTTTCCTATTGATTTCCTTTGCTTTTGCTCAGAACAGAAAGACCAAAAACAGAAAGCCAAGCATCCTGACTACTGATAGGGTATTTCTGTGACAGCCCCTCTCATTCACAATAGAGGCAAAAATAAGAAAGTTCTCAAATGTGAGCTCAGCCCCTTGTTGCTGAAACCCTCTCTTCCACCTCCCCATACGTAAGTCAAGCACCACGCAAAGCAAAATGGCAACCACATGTCAAGTGTGAAAAGAGCTGCACAAATCTACAGCATTCACTCAAACACTGCTTCTCCACAGCATGACTGTCTACCTTTTTTAAATTAAAGAAACATAGCATTATCTAAAGCATCATCAGCCAAGCTTACTTCTGCACTGAAGTGGGAATATCTTCTCACTGACCATTTCCTGTCAGCTTTCCCCAGTCTTCAAGTAATTTCTAATATGTTCTAATACTTTTGTTTCCTCTTTCAACTAAAGACATATAAAACATCCTTACCTTATGTTACCTCTAAGAGCCATTACATTACTTTTTTTTTGGAGAAATGGAGAGACACTAGCCAGCATTCTGAGCCTCTGGATACATCAGTGGAAAGGAAGCTCACAAAATTCACATCCTTACTCACAATAAAATTAACATCCTTCTTACAAATAGGAATACTAAAAGATTATTTCATATTGAGATTCAGAAAAGAATAGCGAGCCTAGCAGAGCAGCCTTGACTTAACACAGACTTGAGACATTCTTTAACATTTGGTTAACTTGAAAATGTTATAGTAGAGTGGCTTGAGTTGGAACGGACCTTTTGGTACTTCATCCAAGTGAGCAAATTCTATCAGCCAATCAAGCTGCAAATGTGAATCCATATGTTAGGAGGCACATCCAGTAGATGTAGTCCTGGTAAAATGTGAGCAAGCAAAACCTGCAATGTAGCTTTCATCAACTACAGCTAGAGAGGTCTAGAGAGGCTGGGCAGCAGAAAAAGCCTCTATAATCCCTAGCATGGGCATTCTACCCATGGAGGGCTAAGAGGGGGGTTGTGTGTTTCATCCATACTTATGCATGAGATGTTTAATTGCAGACATGCTTGTTTTACTGACGTGCATTTCTCCAAAGCAATATTAAAATTTTAGCTGTGTTAGCACAGCATAACCTGACACCACACACAGCAGTGTTTTCATAGCTAATTTGAAAGAAAGCTGAAACCTTTTCTTAATCTCATGGGTTTTATGCCAGATTTTACAAGGACCACAAAAACAAATCCAGGTCCCCAGCTCACAATCATGTGGACATTTGCAGGACACATGCAAAGCAGTGTAGAAGGCAGAATCAAGTTTTGGACCACATACCACACTCATGAAATTAGGCAAATATGTATATAAAACTAGTTGCAATTTTGCAGACTAGTACAGAATCTTAACTCAGGTTTCGGATAGCACAGTGTGATCAAATTATCCATCTAACCATTCTGATGAGAGTTCTGCAGTTCAAAACTTCCAGCAAGCAGCTCAGAAGATACAGCTTTTAAATACCTAACTTCAGGCAAGTTGTACAAAGACAAAAATTGGCTGAGATTCACCCCATCCTGTGTTCTAAAATTTATGTTTAAGAAAACCACTGATTAATTTATAAAGACAGATTTCATGCTGCGGGCTATTTAAATGCCTTTCTCTTCCCGAGTTACTTTATAATCCATATTTTATGATGTATTTCTTCTACTCCATATTTGATAGTTCACAAATAGGCATGGACAGAAACCTCAGCACTGGAAATACACTTGTTCCAGATCACTTGATAGCTTCCTTCCAACTCTTATATACCCAACCCACTAGTTTTATGTTTTCTTGCCCTGTTTTTTATGTTTTAATAAATATACATATATATACAAATGAAGTTTTGCTACTTGTATACATGTGATATATGCAGACCAAGACTATTCCTCTTCACTCAATTTGAACCAAAAGGTTGGTCACCCAGGTTCCAGCTTACTGAGGTTGTTGTACTTCCCTCAGTCATCATCCATTTCAGCTCTCAAGGATATGCAATGTTATTTTTAAATACTGGAGTCTGTGACAAATTTACCATCTCTAAGTCTTCAGAACAAGAAAAATAAAATTCTGTTAGTATACAGTTACTAGAATTAATACTATCAGATCTCATTTTCCAACTCCATGGAATAACCAGCTGTATGCACTGATTTTACTACTCTGTTAAATTTAGAAAAAATAATGTTACGATCTTGCAGCAAGTTTTCCCATGAGTACTGTGCAAGAATGGTGTGGACAAAGACAGTTCCTTGGAAATAAAGGATGGCTAGAGTATGTGCTAGTACACTGGACCAGAAGAACAGCAGCAGCACATGAGGGAAGGTCAAAAATAATGTTATGTTTTATGTTGGCCCACAACATCAGAGGCTGATGCTGGTAGCATGGCAGTAGAGATTGAACCTTCCAACCAATATTCCATTACATTTTGTTGCTGTGTAAAAGATGGCAGCAAAGGGACAGTGTGACAGAATGGTGTCTGACATGGCAGTGTGGATGAAACGTAAGTGCATCACTGAATTCCTCCATATGGAAAAAATGGCACCCACTGACATTCATCAATGCTTGCTGAACATGTACAGAGATCAAACAGTGGATGGGAGCACAGTGAGATTGTGTGTGCATTTCAGAAACAACACTATTGTAGCAGCTGTAGAACAGTGGGTCACCTCTGCTGGCGCAGATCTTTATGGGTATGGTATGCTGACTCCTGTTCATTAGTGATGAAAATGCATAGCTAGTGGTGGTGATTATGTTGGAAAATACAGTTTGGTAGCTGAGAATTTGATCTATCAAATAGTGTGGTTGTGCTCTTTGTATCTTTTTTAGTCTCTGTGGAAATAAATAGAAGGCATTACTTTTGGAGTGAACTAAGTATTTGAGATGGCCATACTTCAGGACTGGTGTGTTCTAAAAGGAAAAAACACCTTTAGAACTCCAACTGAAATGCCATTATTTGGAAAACACAGCTGAAAACTTCTTTTCAGCATCAAAAATTCACCTGGCTTCCCTGTACACCATTCAAGATGGCATGACATCGTGGCTGTGGTATTTCTTTCCAATGGCACAAAAGAAACCAGGGAGCTAAAACAATATATTAATATTTTTTTCCTCTACCTGTTGCCCAGCTTATTGCTTTCTCTTGGTTTGACTTACCAACTGAGCACAGCATTCACTTCCGCTCACATACACCTGCCCTGGTTTGAAGATCAAGCAATACTGCAGCTATTGTAACTTCTTTCAGACAAAGCTATCTTCAATGATGATACACTACCACTCACCTTATAGGATGTTCTGTTTTCTACAATGCTTACCTGAAACCTCATTAGTCTTCAGCTCTGTGCAGAACATGCATCTTCTCATCTCATAATTAAACTCAGAAAACAGTTTTGATCCACAAGAACAAAGAAAATGCAACACATGAAACATCTTTAAATGTTTATGAGTTTAAATTTTTTATGAGTTAGGCACTATATTACTTAAATTATTGTTTTCATTGCACTTTTTAGTATCTGCAAAGATGAAGTATTAGATCTGTTCTACGATATAAGCATGCAGATGTTTCCTGCAGTATAGACCAAACTCCTCTTTTATGTTCTAGCTACTACCATCAATATGGGATAGAGATGTAGAACAAATACAAAACAGCTTGTTACAAAACACCCTGGGGGTGTTCAAGGAAAGGCTGGATGTTGTGCTGAGGGACATGGTTTAGTGGGAGCTATTGGGAATAGGTGAACGGTTGGACTGGATGATCTTTTAGGTCTTTTCCAACCTTGGTGATTCTACGATTCTATGAAATTCTGACGGTAAGTATCCCTAATAATCTACTCCTGTTGTATGGCTTTCTGAACTAATATGCTCAGACAGATTTCCAACAAAAGGAAGAATCAAGCACTACTTGAGTAGATATTTTGTGTTCATTCCTCTTACCAACCTGCTAGCTTTGAATGTGAACTCAGAAAATAAGTTACAGGCATTTTGCAAATGCGCCCTTCGGGATTAGTTACACAACAAGGACACAAAGCATAGACAGCCATATTTTTCAGATAAAATTATTTGGCTTTGGACAGTTTTTTGCTTTCCAAAACATATACATTAGCTTTTACTGTATCTTTTGCTCTTACGTGTTGTATTTTAACAACACAGGGCAGAAAGAAAGAAGATCAGGAATTTCTTAGAGCAGTGGAAAAGTGGTCAGTTATTTTCAGAATGACACAGGTAGCTGTTTCAAAATACATGAGATGCAACTTACAGCAAAACATCCTCACTCTTAGGATACATTTGAATGATTAGAGATATCTAATTTGGACAGTATTGCAGAAATAAGGGGATTCAAGATGTAGTGCCATCAGAGTTCAGCTTCACACACATCCAGTGAGTAAAAAAAACCAAAACACCACCGAAGACCCTGTTTGCATGATAAACGTTTGTGCTGTTAGCTTTAGTAAGACTATTTAGATTTATTGATAGCTAAGAAATCTCCCAAATGACTAGAATTCAGTGCAATAGATTGTGATGTATTTTATATTTCATTGCAATTCCACATCTACAGAATTTTTCTACAGAACTACAGCTGTGTTGTTGCATCTGTTCTATAGCTGCATAGGCTTACCTTCCAGAGTAATTAGGCACTTCTCTTAATGCTTAAAAGGTAAAAATCCACTCCCACATTCAGGCTCTGCAGTACCATGAGTACTGGATTACAGTGACTGAAGTCAATGAGGTGTTTTATGAAATACTCAGGAAAAGTGTGCCTCCTGTAATGTCTTGCTAAGATGGAGCAGCAAAACTGTAACGTTGCTTTTTCAATTTAATAATTACTTTCTTTATTTCATATGCAACTATTTTTGAATTACAGGAACCATCGGAAACTAGGCAGTATCACCCTGCTGTTAGATTATGCAGTGAAGATAAGGCAGTAATGAACCTGGATATTTCTGTTCTCCAGCTAGATTTTCTGGAGGAAGGGAAAGTAACTGACATTTTCTATCCTGTAAATAAATGCTTTAAATGAATCTCTGATTGCCCCCAAAAATGAAATCAAACTCTTCAGACTTACAGCAGTCACTACACAGAATTACTGTCCTCTGACTAACTTCATTGGAAAGAACTCTGGTGAAGGCTTAAAAAGACTTAAAAATAGTTACTAACTTCGTCATTAGCATCAAAAGAAGCATTTTTAACCCTATGAATTGATAAACTCTATGTTTTAAGTCCAAGAATTTTACATCTTAATGAAATATCATCTATTTATAAAGACATTTTGTTGATCTCGGAAAGAAGCTGACTTCATCTGACTGCTGGCTATGCTTGGATCCCCTTTAGGGATGCTGCCAAAAGGCAGCATCAGCAAAAACAGCTGAGATTGTATAAAACCAGCTGCCTTTGGCTTTAGAGACCTGGATCATCCTGCACAATCAGAGAGGAAAAAAAAGGGGGAAAAAGGATTCAAGAAGTCTTTGTTTTAAACCTAGTGTAGTCGCAAACTTATTCTGTCACCTAGATGATAATGGTAAGATTTTTTTTTAATATATATATATATATATATTTAGGCAGAGCTCATTTATTTTCTAGACTTAACTGGAAGAAAGCATGATCATGCTGCAATTTGGTTTGCACTTAGCACAGTGGCAGACAAATGACTCCTCATAGTTGTGCCAGCTGAAACTGTGGAGGCAGAATTCTAGACTGACACCATGTTGCAAAGTTTATTATGACAAGATTATACATAAATGACCTTTACAATCCTGTTCTGTGCCTGCAGTTCTTAAATGCTAAAGCACAAGACTATGTGCTTATGAAGAACATAAATGCATATGCTATTTAAAACTTCAGCTGGATTATAGAGCAAGTTATCATTTTTAAAGAGCACTCTGAATTTGACTAAAGAAATTAAATACCCTAAATGAGAATAATCTCCTGAGATATTCATGAAGGGTTTTAAATTCAATGTATAAAAAGATTTATCCCATTTGTCAACTGCCATGTAGAAAGCCAACTCCTGCAAGAGAAATGCTTCAAATTTCACTCCTCTGACATTTTCTAAAATTGAAGTATTTCTTCATGGCAGGAAGTTCCAGGTTATTAATGAACAGTAGAATAGCTGGCAATAAAATAATAATTTGAAGCAACTCTAATGGTCTCTCTAATTTGTCATAAAGAACAATGTGAAATGGTGGTTTGCTAACGTTAATTCCATCACCAGAGATTGATTTTAAGCAGATACCCTTTACGCCAATGTGTTTTTAATAGTCCGTGATTCAGATTTAATTTACGGAGAAACATTTTCTTGCTCTTTTCCTCTCCATATTTAGCTCTCCTTCTCCTATTAGGTTTGCAGGACAGTCACTAATATTGAAAAATACCACACCATACAAAACTGAAAAGTCATAGTCTGAACCTAAGTAGAAAACATGTACATTGCCATCAGATTTCCAAGTAGTCTCACAAACACTGCAAAACTGCTGTAATACTACAGCTATTCTGTGACGTATGCATGTCCATTCAGGTGAAATGGAGTTAGGAGAAGTTAGCAGCTGGATAAAACTGAATCACAGAATCGGAGGAGTCAGAAGGGACCTCAAGCGATCATCAAGTCCAACCCCCTGCTAAAGCAGGTATCCTCCAACAGAATGCACGGGTAAGCATCCAAACGAGTCTTGAATATCTCCATAGGAGGCTCCACAACCTCTCTAGGCAACCTGTGCCAATGTTCTCTCACCCTTCCTGTAACGAAGTTTTCCACATGTTACTACAGAACTTCCTATGTTCAAGTTTAGGCCATTGCTCCCTGTCCTATCGCTACACACCACGGAGAAGAGCCTGGCCTCATCCATTTGCCTCCCACCTCCCTTTAGATATTATAGACGTTTATCAGATCTTCCCTCTGGCTTCTTCTCCCCAAGCTGAATAGACCCAGGTTACTCAGCTTTCTTCATAGGGGAGATGCTCCAGACCCTCAGTCATCTTTGTTGTCCTCTGCTGGACTCCTTCCAGGAGATTTCAGTCTTTTGTGAACTGGGGAGACCAGAACTGGACAGCAGACTAAACGTGGCCTCACCAGGGCAGAGTAGAGGGAGAGAGTCACCTCCCTCAACCTGCTGGCCACGCTGTTTTTAATGCACCCCAGGATAGACAGAGACCTAGTATTTACATTAAAAGATATGAAGAAAATAACTGTGAGTAGATTCAACTTGTACTTGAATCATAAATTCTAGGATTTGTTTCTAATCTTAGCTTTCTAGTGTGCTAGAACTGCACTTCCAGACACTCTTGACAATTTCTTTACTCTTACTGATCAAATAACATTTTCCCACCAAAGTCTCCAATCTCAGGTTCTCACTGAATAAGCTACTGAAATACTGTAATACTTGACCACTTAAAAAACTGGGGTGATGCTGCCCACCTTTCACAAAGTACAGAAATGAGAAGACTTGAGAAGTTTGAACTTACTCCCCCCTTATCAGCCTGAAGGATTCAACCCCGTAACTCCTCCAGTCTTCCACTGAAAATTTACACTTTTAGCATCAGCACCCTGTATTGAGGAATTTCATAGCTTAATAGCATGCTTTGATGAACAACATCCTTTCGTTGGTTTTAAACCTCCACCACTCCAACTTCACTTGACAACCTTTAGCTCTCATATTGAAGGAGCGCTGACTAGATAATTTCTATTCCCCTTTTCCACTCTCCCACCTGATTACATATATCTGCGTTGTACCTTCTCACACCTGTACCTTTTTTTTTTTTACCTTACTTAACTAATCAGTTATTCCCACAAAGTTATTTCCACAGCTCTCATCATCCCCACCACCTCTATGCTGTCTCCATTCTGCTATATTTCTTCTGATACAGACCATCCAGAACCACAAAAAGCATTCATAATGCATCTGCAATTGATGTTCTTGGTACCTACACAATGAAGGCTTGGCTGCAGAAGGTCTTCAGCGAAAGATTCAGAGAGAGGAACAGAACAGTACCAGAAGCTCACTCTGAAAAGCAGGCACGCAAGAGCAAAGTCAGGCTTCAAGAGGGGGGGATCCTATGATTTGGGACTGCAGCTCCTTTAAAACTCAGTAAAAACCGTTTCCTAACAAAAAATCAGAATGATAGAATTAACAATAATCATATTTTGCTTTGCCACTCCAGAAATGAGAAGTGTACAGATGCCCGGAGCAGGCTGAGGCCTCCCAAGAGAAAGTGAGATGCTGAAGCAGATTGGAAATGAGCCAGAACAAGCAGAAAACACAGTGGCAGATGTCCTGTCTGATGGGGATAGGCCTCTCCTCAGACTTCAGAGGTCTCAGTTCAGAGCAGGTAAATCTTGAGGGAAAAGAGAACATCGAACAACAGAAGCAAGAAAGTTCCTTCCTCTTGTGCCCCATTTATAAAGAATACTGCCAACAAAAGACTTTAAACCAAAGGCCATTATGTTGTGTTTTTTTTTTGCAACAGTATTTATCATCTTTATTTTGTGCTGTTCCATGATGAAGTACAAAGATAAGCCGAGTGAAACACACTGCTATGGACAGAAGAAAAACAGCACACAATTTTACAGACTGGTATGAAAATAGAAGAGATGGAAGTGGTAGACCACAGGACATTTTGTCTCTGGATAAAGATGCTTTTGATAAGCATGTTTAAAGCTAACTTAAAATCAAATCATGAATTCAGCGCTCTCTTGAAAGAGTGACCACCACTCATGTCTGCTCGCTTTTCATGGCACTGCTGAGCAGGTTTAAGGAGGAAAAGCAAGAAGTAAACTGGGAAAACAACAGCACTGCCATTTGTGAGGTCAAACACTTGTTATCGCCATTTCAGCAAGTCACCAGATAGTCCAAGACCCAAAGCTTTACACTGCAAAATGTATTGGGTGAGTTACACATTTCAGATAGTTCCATTCATTAAAATGACAGGAGATCCAAGTGATACACTTAAATGAAAGGAAAATAAAGTATGAAATACTAATTAATTTTCACTATGTCAGGAAACATATTCCATCTGGCTCTGCAGAATATATTGATTCTCTTACTGGAATAAAAAACTGATTAGTCTTCCATTGTTTCAGTTTACTCACAAGGGAACCAGAGTGTTTCTCTCAGGGAAACTTCTTTCCCATTATGTATTAAGTATTGAGAGCAAAATCAATTTTGCATGGTTATGTAGCTGCTACAGATTTTCTTATACTGCAAGCATTTCCTTCTCTCCTCTGGCAAGTAATAGCCCTGTAGAAGTTAAGAGTTCAGCTCCATCCTTGTGCCAAGTCAAACCTTCAGGCAGGAAAACTTTCACTGGAGCAAAGAATTGTGTCAAATCAAGTTAACTTTTATTTTCGGTAGGAGCTTTGAACATGCACAAGTAAAGGTTTGGCCTTACAATCTTCTCTTCCTTATGCTGATCAAGCAGAATTCAAGTTCTTTAAGAGACAATTGATCAGTGACCTAAAATTTCATGACGTGGTAGAAAAATATTGCCTCTTGCAGAACTGGGAGGAAGAATGCTGCCAAGAAACATTTTAGCCAAAATGTTGATCATTTTTCCTTCAGGTATCTTTATGGGTAAGATAGGGGAAAAATTAAAAAGAACAGACTTTAATCACTGCAGACAAATTGATAGAAGTTACTCTACAAAGTCACTGGACTAAATGCTAAGAGATGATCAACTGATGTAGTTGAATATAAATTCAGTGTTACTTTTTTTTCCAATATTCATATGTATATGCACACTTCTGCACACAGAAACACACTTCTATATGTATTATATAAATAAAAAAGCAACAAAACAACCAGTCTTCTACTTGTACAACTTGACACGGATTCATTCTGTTCTGAACTTCTTACAATTACTAGAAGATTTACCATTCTCCACTTGGCTGTATAGATAGCTTAAAAACAAAAACCAGAACAGCGTAGCACAATAGAAGTGTTCTCACTCTACATGATTCTCCAGGACTTCTCAACAAATATCAAACACTTCCATTCTCACAAAGTGCTCTTGCTTTTACTGCTTATCCAGATGGTCGTAGGTTCAGTTTGCTTTCGCACAGCACTGAAGTACTGACAGCTCACAATTATTTATCCCCAGGAGCTCCATGTCCAAAATGAGTTCATATCCAGAGATGAACTCAGTATGTAAAGACATGTGGCCCATATTATCAACATAAAAATGGAACTACATAGGCCAATTGTGAAAAAAGGTAACAATTTCAACTCTAATTCAAGGAAAGCATTAAATCTCTGTCCAGCAAGTACAGCTAAATAAACTTCTGCCCATGTCTTTGCTACACTACCATCATATCTTGTGGTTGTTGTCAAGCCACCCTGTCACTGCCAGCCCACTCAGTGCACTGCCATTGGAGCTGTTTAGTTAAGCAACTACAGCCTACAGCTCCCTCTTTGTACAGATAATTCTAGCTCTGAATAAACTGTCAATCTCAAGAGGCAATTTTTATTTTTCATAAGGAGAAGAAAATTACTGGCTGCTGACTCAAGAGAGGTGAATAACGTTAATTGATATGTGTGAAGTACTAATGCTGAAAAGCATTGTTTAGGTGCTAAGTATTGTTACTGCTGGTGATGACATCATTAATAGGGAAGAAGGGCTTCTTCCCTGTACAGTCTTGAAGGATAAGATTATAGATTCCCCAGACGCCACCACCACACACATTTCTGGCTAAATGCATTTTCACCTGTGAGCTGACATATCCTTACTGAGTTTAGGGAGGCTGCAGTGGGATACCCTTCTTAAAAATGCTTATGCTTAGTCAACAAGCAGCTGCCGGTTGTCTTCTGGCTTCTAAATCCACAGACCCAGCAATAAACAGATTTAGAAATGTCTCAGCAGTGAGCGTTCTTGTTCAGCAGCCCTTCTGCTAAGGGTATCAAGCCGGATCAGCCACTGAATGGAGGATTTATTTCACATGAATGAAAAAATCCCCTTACAGCCTTTCTTCCCCGATATTAATTCTCAGTTTTAACAACTTTAAGTCTAGAGCTGGATTTGCATTTGCAGCTTCCACATGGGGGATTAAGTGCATTAAAACAGCCCTTAAAGGAATGAAAAACTTCCCCTCTGACTGAAGTGTGGTCTGACCAAAGCAACCATCCATGTTTTTCATTATCTTGCCTTATGCCCCTAAGTGGCTACGACCTCCAGCTGAACTGGGAAATCCAGTTCTTTCAATAGAGCTCCGAAGCCTCAGATAGACAGTACTAACAATTCAGCACTTGGGTTTTTTTTTTATCATCCACAAAGGAAATCTAGTGCCGAGTAGCCCCCTAAAAGAATGCTTGGGGAAATTGGAATTTCGCGTTTATATACTCACGAGATATAAAAACATGTTCAACATGTTTGTGAATGAAGAAAGATATCCTTGCAGTGTTTGGATTACTGGATTCAGTAAGTAAATACACTGCTTTGAATTACATAGCACTTGGAAATTATCATTTTCATTGTGGATACCTAAAAACATGTTATTAAGTGTTATTAGGAAACATATGTCTGCCATAGAAGTCCTATTATACAAACTGACAACCACTTTTGAAAGGATGTGGAAGCTTAAATATTTAGCCTTTCCGAAACAAATATTCGCAGGAGGAAAACCTGCACTGAGAACCTAGTAGACAAGTTATTAAAGATCCACACAGTGACTGGCACAGCATTTTCACCTGCCTCTTCCATTCTTCAGCACCATCATTTGATTTATTCAGGTAATCAGAAACATAGGGGATTAGCACTGATATTACAAAAGACAATATTTTCCATTTCCATTTGTTCTAGCAGTTGCAATGTTTTCCTAAGTAGAATTATTACATGTGCCTTGCTTGTAAAAACCTACTCACAATTAAACCCACAGATCAATCTTCAGGTTAGTCAATACCAAGGTTCTGATTTTTTGGTTTGGCACTGTGGAACTTAATGTGCCTTGTTTATGAAGAAGTTTGAGCTGAAACGATAGGAAAAGGAAGAAATAAGAGAAATTAATCTTTTATCAACTAGAGAGGGGAAACTCAATTAAATGAGAATGCAGCACTACACCGTAGGCAGAAGCTCCATCCATTTGAAAAGGGAAGGAAATTTAATATTAATGTAAAGAATAGGCAGGTAGACAATATAAGTAGCAACAGGATTAATATGACTAGGATATGAGTTGTAATTCATCAGCACTGAATGCAAGGTATTCATTATATTGCTATTCTATCACATTTAAGAACTTTACTGGGTTCTTGGGAGCAGTCCCATCTTACATCCTTTCCCTGACTGATGTGGAGTGTCAGCCTCAAGGTCCCATAGGAGACCGTAACAGTTGCCCAAATCTTGTGTTCAGGCCTGCTGAACTCAACAGCTGCAGTTCAGCACAATTACAGAAGTGTAACAGTACAACCTGGGAAAAGCAGATATCTGAAAAACGTTCCTAAAGCCTTTAATATGAACATGAAAGTACAGAAAATTAGAAAACATATCTATAGCTGAAGAGACTATTAGCTCTGAAGTGAGCAGGAGAAAACGTCATCTCTGTAGTAGAAGTAAGATGTCAGAAAAGAAGATACGTGTGGCACGTCAAAAGCTTGTTTCTGCTTTGTCAATCCAGTGTTTGTTCTGTTGTGCTACCGAATGTGGCTCCTGTAAAGAAAGACTGACACTTGCTCACAAGTATGCAGTCTATAGAGATATAATATCTTGTTAGGAAATAACCACCAAGCCCACTGTAATCAGTAGAAACATTATCCGATGATGATTTGTAAACTCTTGAAGACTGAAGTGGGAGTTTCCACTGATCCCTACTTCCAGGCATGGGGAGCCACTGTAACGTGTCTGTTTCACTGTCAGAAGCAGCTCCAACTACATCCCAACAACAGCAGAGCTCTACTCTTCTTGCAGATTGCAGGATAGAGTGAGGTATAGTGAGAATCAGACTCAAATTCAGCAGCACTGTAAGACTAAACCATATTTTCACTGATCTGGAATACCTCTACAGCTTTTTCCCTCATGGCTGAGCCCATACTCTGCCAGCTGAGACACTTACCATAGAACCATTACGTTCTCCCTTCTCCTAAAGGATTTTCAGCATCTCCCAAAATACAAAATGCCGAAGGGCCATAAAAAGATGAAAACGTGAACATGGATAAAACCTTATGCATTAACTGAGACCGTTCACATAATTATTCGAGAGCAACTACTTGGCCAAAATACAAATGCTATTTTGTGGGTGTGTGCAATACGCATCTTTTGCTGGCATCGAATAGTTCTCACTGTGCTAACATGCTGAGAAACCTTCAAAGAGCTTTTCTATATGCTGCAAATTGCTGGCATTTTAAGAATTACTTCTGAGCTAACAAAAAAGCACATATATTTATTTGAATATTGTATGTACATGTGTATGCAGAGCACTCTACGGTAAATCCATGGATACATTTTGAGTAGACTTCCTACACCCTATGAAATTGTTTGTAATTTCACCCAACTGCATTTCTGATTAAACAGTTCTGCAGGTCTGAAAATGGAACTTCAATAACACAAGCTGAATTTAGAACTTGCATTAACTTGCATTATCTGTTCCACAATTCGCACTGCAAAAAAATCATCTTCTGCTCATTAATTCTTCCGAGAAAGGTTTTGGGTGTTTGGTTTTTTTGTTTTTGTTGTTGTTTTTTTGTCTAAATAGCAAATTAAAAGACAGAAACTCCTTGTTTCCTCACTCTTCCAATTTGTAATTCACCCAGTGTCTGCATTTTAGGCCCTTCAGATCTAGGAAAGCCATTTGTACGGAGAACCATAATAAAATTTGGGACAACTGTAAAAATAAATGAGAACAAGATACTGGGCCATTAAGGTGCTGTTAAGCAGTTCCCACCATTACAGGAGATACTAAAATCCGATGGCCAATAATCAGTTGGACTGCGTGTGCTCAGATTCAGAATTGCTTCTTGTTATATCTTAATTGCAGCTATTTTTAAATTAGAAAAAAAGGAACAGCTGGCAGATAGTTTTAATTGGGAGTCCTTCCTGCGGCAGTTTAATTTCCTTTCTTGAAGCTCCGTGAAGAGCAAAAGCTCTTTCTTTTCATGATTGGATTAATCATTTATTTATCAGATTAAATAACTCACTGCCACCGGACAAATGTCTGAGCTCTGCAAGTTACCTTCAGTCCCTGAAAATGTAAAAATCTAGGTTCTCCCTCAGGAAGAGAGAAAATACGTCACCAAACTACAGCTACAAACACCAGAAAGCAGGGCTTTATCTACTACACCATGCCAGCATTGCTAATCCTTGCACGGCTACAAACTGCAGGACAGCTCTATGCAGAAGCAAGTTCTAAGTATGTTCTAGGGCCTACCAGGGGAAACTGGTGTGCTACAAGCTTTGGCTGGCTGCTCATGAGGACAGCTCTTCCTGGCCCAACTCAGTTGTACTTCACTAAATAAATAATCAGAAAAGTATACAGACACTTATTTAGGAACATTTAGGAATACTAAGTCTTCAGGTAGCAATGAAGTACATTTTTCATATCTTTATTCAAATCACTTATTTGCCAAGAAAGCCTTAGTGGTTGTCTTGAACTTGTTTTCATCACAGTAAATGTGTTTAACAGACAGGGGGACAGTTCCACTGTTACCAAGCTAAGAAAGATGTAAATGGATAAATTTTCAACAGAAGTCACCTTTTCAACATCTTTTTACTAGGATGACGTGAACGGTCTGGGATGCTAACAATTACTAAAGTGGAACTTAACACATGAATAATGATTTTTATTCCATCATAAACCTCAGGAACCAAAGAATAAAGTGAATTCTGCTCATATTGGTCACAAATAAGAACCTGAATACTGTCAAGGCGCCAATAAAACCAAAGCATTAATTCTGCTGTTCCAGAGATGGAACCACTTTGTGTTATAATTGAATACTACAGGACTGGATCTACATCAATTTTATAAAACACCAAATTCATTTCCTATTATAAGAAAAAAGCAAAGGTTCAGAAAACGGGCCCTCATTTTTTTTTTTTCTTTTTTCTTTCTTTTTTTTCTTTTTTCCTTCATGCTACAACTCCACCGTGACACACACATACATACAGGCACATCCTATATATATTCCTTTGGGTTGATGAACTCAGATGCTGTGTCAAGATTAAAGCATAAAAAAACTTCCTCGATAAACCTGTAGAAATCATCTTCCATTACACAGACTAGCTTGCTAATAGATCTAGATGTGTGACTTGCAACCTTTCCACAGTTTTTATAAGAAAGAAAAACAAGGCAATTTCTACTCTAATTATTTTTTTTTAATCTGTTGTCAGAAACATAGCTGACCAAGCAGATGATTCAAGGAAAAGGTTAAGTCTCATTGTCTCATTAGAAACAGTAGAAAACAAATGAGATGATAGAATAAGAGGGTAAGAAAACACTCCTAAGGAAATGATCTTAAGAATATGCATCAATGAGAACTATTTATTCCTCTGCAAAATACTTCCTCAATGGCCTCCAAGCAGTAACTCAAGACAATAGGGTTCAAAGTAGCACATAACCAGGATGTGAGTCAGAGACTTGCTTCTACTCCTTGCTCTGCTATTAACCTACTGCGTGATCTTGGCAAGTCATGTTGCTCTCTAGACCTCTGATGCCTCCCCACTGAAACTATGGGAGTGATATTTTTACCGTGAGTATTTAGATAAAAAGTTAATCCTTTTCTTAAAGTTCAATGTCCTCTACTGACTTTGATTGAAGTCTCACCCAGATTTTGTGCCAGCATTACTCTCTCCAATGAAGACAGTGTCATCTGGCCATTATACCAGTTGAGAGAATACTGTAAGTCCGTTGCATATAAATCCCTCCGAATGAGGAAATGGGAGAGGCAAAGTGGGACTATAGAGGTGATATGTTATGATTCAATCAATGGCTTCCTGAAACACCAATTCATAAATAATAAAGTCTGCTCCAAAAAAAAAAAACCCTGCTCCAGTGTGGATGATCTGATTTTTCAACTGAGGTAGAAGGCTTAAGACAAAAAATTGTAAATATCCTGTTATTTTCCTGAAAATTATTAAAGAATAGAAGACTAAACTTTTCAGGATAGATGGCTGAGAAACACGAAGATTCAGACTTGCTTGCTCATCAGTTAATCTTCAAGTAGTACCTATATAGCTCAGGCTAATGTAACACTAGTACCTAGGTACACTAGTGGCCTAGAATACGTACCATGAAGATCCATGTCTGCAGTTTATCTATGTAACAGCTAGAGAAACAGATCATCTTAGCCAAGCTCTGAAAGCAAGAATACCTTGAGATACAGACTATAAACCAAAATGACCTCTTTCTAAGCAAGAAAGATCCCTAAAACTTTACTGCAATGTAATACTGGAAGTCTCTAGATGGGGTTAAGGTTCTACATGCTAAGGACTGTCTGCAAAAGTAACTCAACAAATATACCATGGTGGAAAAAGAAATGTAATCATTCACCCTCCAAATATGAAAACCTACTTCTAAAATAAGCCAACAAGTCTGTACATTTGTGCAATCCATTGGGCAGCCCTGGAGCCAGACCTGGCAAGCAGCTTGCTTCCACCCACCATGTCTGATGAGGAAACCTAGCCTAAGCAGCTGAGTGCCTGGTTACTACTGAGATTTAGCATGTGCAGATAAGCTGAAAATACTCCTGTCTCTATGATAGGAAAGAAGATTCTTCCTCACCCCTCTGCTGCAGAAACCTGGATCTTCTTCCAAGCTGCAGCGGATGAGCCAGTGGCATCCGTCCAGCTCTGTATCAAGACAGCACCAAGCTACTTCAGTAGCAAATGCACTGATGGAAAGAAGAGGAGGAATTATCTCCTGCTTCAGGGCAGTAGTAGAAACTGTCTCTCCTAAAAAATCGTGATGTGGAGCTTGTCATGTTGTTCTCAAGCCACAGTTACTCATGTTTTAACATACTGGACATATAATATAACAGCAGCACATGCATACAATTAATACAGAGCACAAGAAAGACAAATACATTGTTCAAACTAGTAATTTGATTAAAACTTATGCAAGCTGGTGCTATCTTTCTCTACCTTTCTTTCCTTTTTCTCCCCATTCATTACACTATTGTGGGGTGAAAAACAGCAGCAAGATAATGTTTCCTCCGTATCTTCCTCTTAATCAAATGTATTCTCCCAGGTCTATTCTAAGATCATTGAAATGTTTGACATAATACAGACTTCCCCTCCTCCCAAATGTGTGTTATTTCCTTTAAAAAATGTTGTTTATGTATTCTTTATTTTAAAATAAAGGAACATAACAGACATACTTCAATATTTTTTGGAGTATGAGGGACATTCTACTCTGAACTCTCTTCAACAGAAACCAGAATAAGCATTTCTATGTTAGCTCTTAGTTGTCAGAACTGGAGCTTTCAAAGGACTTAGAACAAAGTTGCTTTGATTGACTGTCAATTGGAGGAACCAAAAACAAAAAGAAGAAAAAAAGGATTCTGTGATAAACTAAATGAATTCCCAGGATTTTCCAAGACAGAAGATGGACACTTACTTGATACAAGTGGTATCAGCATGAAGTATCATTACATACTGGGATGCCACATCTAGCAAATAACAGAGGAAAGAAAATAGGTCTTTGAATGGCAATACGCAAAGCAGTATGGAGGGAAGAGAACTGATAGTGAGAAGAGACATTTAATATGATGTCTGTGATAGCAGTCGAACTTGATGACAAAAGTATCCTCTCAGGCTTGTTCTTGAAAGATGTATGACTGGGCCAGCTAAGCTCAAACTCAAACCAACCATGGAGATATTTTGACATTTCCAAACAAACAAACAAAAACCAAAATTCTCTAAATACAGAAAAAGGAAAACTGTCATAACCAGATGAATGTCACTGCTCCCTGTCATGTTAACATGTCATGTTAACATAGAACCATAGAATGTCCTGAGTTGGAAGGGATCCATGAGGATCATCGAGTCCAACTCCTGCCTCTGCACAGGATCGTACAAATTCAGACCATATGTCTGAGAGCACTGTTCAAATACTCCTTGGACTTTAGCAGCTTGGGGCTGTGACCACTACTCTGAGCATCCTGTTTCAGGGTCTGAACTCCCTCTGCTGAGGAACCTCTTCCTAACCCCCAACTTGACTCTCCCCCCACGGCCCCATGCCATTCCTCTGGGCCCAGTTGCTGTCACAGAGAGCAGAGCTCAGCACTGCCCCTTCATGAGGTGCTGCATCCGCCATCAGGCCTCCCCTCAGCTCCTCTGCTCCGGGCTGAACAAACCCAGGGACCTCTGCCCTGAGTTCAGAAAGGCTACCATTCAGCAACTGCATAAGATGCAAAAAGGTTCCATAGCAAATAGCAGTTCAAGTGCCAAAAATACAATGCAGCACAGGTTTGCCAGCTTGGGCTCTGAAAACAGTCAAGCTGCAGTGTGCTCAGACAAGAAAACCTTCTTTAGCTGAGCTACTGACACTGGGTGTTGCAGCACACTGACATAGCTCTGCAGATTTTGAAGTGAGCTGTGCTACAATAAACTGTGGTACCCTTTTGCCACATCACCCCAAAGACCATGGATGTTATCACAGAATCACAGAATCACAGAACTGTAGGGGTTGGAAGGGACCTCCAGAGATCATCGAGTCCAACCCCCCTGCCAAAGCAGGTTCCCTACACCAGGTCGCACAGGTAGGCATCCAGGCAGGTCTTGAACATCTCCAGAGAAGGAGACTCCACCACCTCCCTGGGCAGCCTGTTCCAGTGCTCCGTCACCTCACTGTAAAGAAGTTCTTGCGCATGTTTGTGCGGAACTTCCTATGCTGCAGTTTCTGGCCATTTCCCCTTGTCCTGTCTCCACTCACCACTGAAAAGAGTCCGGCCTCGCCATTCTGCCCCCCACACCTTAGATATTTATAGACCTGGATCAGGTCCCCTCTCAGTCTCCTTTTCTCAAGGCTGAACAGACCCAGTTCACTCAGCCTTTCCTCATAGGGGAGATGCTCCAGGCCCTTCACCATCTTCGTGGCCCTCCGCTGGACTCTTTCCAAGAGATCCCTGTCTTTTTTGTACTGGGGAGTTCAGTTAAGATGTTATCCTCGATGCCTGTGAACCTCCAAAGCTGCTGTAGTTCCTAATTAGTCTCCAAAGTATTATGTTAAGCCACGGTACTTCTGAAGTGTTTTCAATGAATAATAATCACCAGCACAGCAACACAAGAATGTTCCACAGTTCTGACGTGTCATATAATCACAAAACAGAATGGCTGAGGTGCCACTGACCTCTGGTTGTTATCTGGTCCCTGCTCAAGCAGGATTACCTACAGCCACATGTCCAGGACCAGGAGGCTTCTGAACACCTCCAAGGAGGGAGACTTCACAACTGTCCTTGGAACACGTGCCAGTTATCCATCTGTTGTCCAGTTTAAAAAAAAAAAAAAGTGTCTCCAAATGTTCAGATAAAACTATGTTTGTTTGTCCCCATACCTATAGTTAAGTCACTGGGCAGCTATGAAAAGAGCCTGGCTCTGTTCACCCTGCACTGCTCTTTCACCTACTTATAGAAGATGATGAGAGCCCCCTCCAAGCCTTCTCCAGGCTGAAGAGTCCCAGCTCTAGATTCCTCAGACAGGTGCTCCAGCTCCTTCATCATCCTTGTATCCCTTTGCTGCATGCCTATCTTGTACTGCAGAGACAATAATCAGACTCCAGATGCAGCCTCATCTGTGCTGAACAGAGGGAAATCTCTCTAAACATGCCAGTAGCCCTTTTCTCAGTGAAGCCAAGTTATCCTTAGTCTTCACTGCAGCAAGGGTACAGCACTGGCTCACACTGTCAGTGGATCGATCACCAATCATGCCTTTAATGTATTGTCCAGTAGAAAAATGTCTGGAAATCTAGACACTGAATATAATCTTAACAGAACACTTGAATAGATGCTCTGGGATTTATGGGTATGAATAAATACAAAGTAAGGACAATCAAGTTTTGTTAAAAAATAAAAAATGTAGCAAAATTAGAAACCATGGAAGGACCTCAGAATGCCAGTTATTGGGTGTGAGCATAACAAAAGTATGGCAAACAACTGCCATAATAAGAAGCAGTGAGACACTTTAAAGACATAAAAAACAGAAACAAATAATATAGAACAGCTAAGCAAAGCCACAACTTTTTGAAATCATATGTAGAAAAAAACAGAAAATTAGACAGGTAGAGAGGCAAAAAATTGACAATTCTCTAAATACATCAGGATCAAGAGGAAGAACATTATTTCAGTTACTTAACAGGTCCATTTCTCAAGGCAGAGTAGAGTCTACAAAAGTTTTCAAAATCTAATTAAAAAAAAAAAAAAGCAGTTGTAATCAAGAACTTAAGTTAGATTTAACAATAGAGAATTTCAGGTCAAGATACAGAAAGAAAAGGTCAAGACGTATTTAGTGAAGTTATTTTTACTCAAGTCAACAATTATGGATTGGGCATATTACAGGACAATTATATCTACCTACTATTCCATAGAAAGAAGCTGGAAAAATTGTTAATCAGCAAGTGTTACCTCTGGGGGACAAAAACAGTGTCTAATCTGTAAGAGTGTGAAGAAAAAGACATATAGACAAGACTACTTGATTGTCTGGAATCGTACTAAATAAATTCTTAAACAATCAGCTGTCTACCACCTTTTCTCCTCATCTTATCTTGAATCCCAAATTATCGCACAGACGTGTTGAGAACAAGTTTAAGTCCAATCAACTTAGTTTCCTACTTGACCTCATGTGTTAGAAGGAAGGGCAGGGGAAAAAAATAGGAGAAATATTACAAGAGGTGATGTAAAGCATTGTGTTTTCTTAAGCCTGTTTGTACTATTCCTTCAAATGACTCAGATTCATCAACAGGTTGAGAGCACATGAAAAAGAGTATCTATGAATCATTCAACACAAAGCAAAGAGTGTTTTAAGTAAGATCTCTGGGGAGAAGTTGTTCCTTGGCACGGGCACATTCAGTATCTCCAGCAGTTACCCTAATAGTATCAGAGGGGGTGGGTTTTGACTGATGGAGTAGCACAGCGGTTCAGAGAAGACAATTAGAAATAAAAATGAGCTTGATCAATGTATGAAATAGTCCCATATCAATAATACAAAATGAAGCCAAGCAAAAATGCTACAATGAGAATGCTACAATGCTACAGTGAGAAAACCAGAAGCAGAACATGAATGCTGGAATAATTAGCTAAAGCATGCAAAACAAATCTTTAACACACATCCAAAACAAGCCTTGTGTGTAAGCACAAGCCAAACAATAATAGATCAGGAACAGTATTTTCTATGATACTTTTTAATGAAAGGAATTACCTTCTGATAAAAAAAAAATCTCACTTTGACCATTATTTTGGTAAGGCTTCACTAAAATGTAACAAGCTTTGACTCATAAAGAATATGTAAGTACTGAATATAGCTTTATCTTTAAAATATTTAAAGACACACATTCAAGGGACAAACAAATCTCAGTGGCTGCTTTCATCTTTATGTTCTCAATGTTCTTGCACCATCAAGACTTCGCATTACTGAAATGAGAAACTTTTACAATATATTAGGGACATAAATAATTCCAGTGCATTAATTATTAAATATGTCTCTGCTGCAACCCTCACCAATATTCATGAATATTACAAAGATTTTTTCACCAATACTCTTCATGGAGGAAAGGAAAAAAGAGCTTAAGAGTTTTCACTACAGTAAATAAGAGAAGTCCATCTTTATTTTCTTGTTTTATGTAAATATCTACTGCACTGCCCTGTAGAACAAGTTGTAGTGCCTGTTAAAGTGAAACATTCACTTTGCAACGATTACAAAAATATAAAGTTTTGCAAGCTTCTCATTAAATCAAATCAGTTTGCTTAAACTAAGTTCTGTAGACTTTTGTCTTAAACAGTAACGGTTGAATTATAGTATTTTTAACTGCAAAGGCAGTCTTTGAACATTAATGCTGACATTGAAAGATTGTCAATTATGTAGGAAGGTATCACCTATTTCACTTCAATTTCATAAAATGCATATCAGTATTTCCTATCAGCTGGTATACAGGCTTATGTCATTGTACTTATCTTTGGACAAATCCTGTATTACACCAGATAAAGCAGTCTTGTTTATTAACAGAATACATAACAGATAAATCAGCATATATGATTAAACACCCAAATGATGAGTTTGATGTACATTCAACAACTAAATCATGATCACAAGAGGAAGTGTGTTGACATCCACTTCTTAGTGTGCAACACTATTTCCAGGTGCTAACAATGCTACTGTAGATAAACTATAAGAATTCTGAAACAAGCCAAAAGAGCCAAGTTTCCCAACCAACCATTCCTCACAGGGAACTCAATCTAAAATCTGGTAAAATTCAGCAGAAATTTATGAACCATTTCAGTGGAAGCTGGCAGGAAACAAGCTGGTGTTCCACAAATACACAGAGGTGGTGAAAGCTACCTTTGAAATTTCCTTATTCCACGTGGAAAGAAATTTAGGACTTGAAGTCAAGAGGAAAAAAAAAAAGGAAAAAAGAATTTGACTTATAGCTTACAATTTAACTTGTAAAAGACAAATTGTCACTCTTGCCTCAATGTGAATGAAGTACTGTGCCTCAACTTCAGGTGTTTTCTTCCCTTCTGATTTCAGTGTAGCTAATCCTGACACAGTGAAAAGTCAATTAAGCACTCTAATAACATTAGCTAAAGCCACTGCATAAGAAATTGCTCACAATTTATTTAAAGTATTTGTATGGCAATTACTCACAAAATGCTGCACTTCGTTGGGATTTCCTGTTCATCTTGATCTGATTACAAGAAGTGTTTTGTAATCAGAGCAATTTGAAAGTATTTCACAGAAGTAATGACGTGCACACATTAAATCTAATTTGGGAACCTGAAAAATCTACATTTTTTAATGGTCTTGTGGACTGGAAATCTTGTATATACAGCAGCCATTTTGAAAAAAGCAAGGCTCCTACCATGTTCCTCCCATGGAATATATGCAGTGTTGTTTTGCTGAAAAAATAGTTTACGTTGCACTAATTCTGATCTCCCATTAATAGCAGTAATTCATTTCTTTAGTCTTCAGTATTTATCTACTCCAAAGAGTGTTAGAGTGTGGATAAATTGAAAACGACTCCCCCCAGCCTCTCCCTTCCTCCATCCCCAAAGAACTATTTGTACCTGGAAGTGAATGGAAAGGCACAACACTGGAAATTCACTTCTGTGATACTCAGGTCAAGCCTGACAATACAAGATGAGATACCAAAGAGACTGGAAGCTCATGTGACTTGTGCTAAATGTCACATAGTAGCAAGAGCATGCTTTGCAGAGACGCTCTGCACTCCAAGTCGGCAGTGTGACTCCAAAGGATACCAAGGCAGAATTACTAACATAAAAATTGCAGAAATTAGTATCCACAGGAATACAGATCCTAGTGCTTTCTATAACTGGCCAGACTAAATCCTGGACAGGAGCATGACAGATGCAGCACGTGCCTCTGCACACAGAGAGCCGTTAAGTGGGCTATGTGGACCCAGATGGGAAAGGTTAGCTAAATCAGCAGTAAATGTGCTTTAGTCCTGAAGAACTGCTTGATGAGAAAGACTTGTATATCTGTTTCCCTTCAAGAAACAGAGATCATATACAATTATTTTTCTCAATTACGAGACATGTGAACAACATAACTGAGTGAGTGTGGGAAGGAAAGTGGTAAAAGAACAGCTTTTGGTTTTATTAAGCTATGTCTCAAAACAATTGCTCAATTTAGCAGCCTAGTGTGTCCTGAGGATCAAGATGTATCACACAGCACAAAACATACATGCACCTTCGCTGTGTTATTCTTCAATAGTCTCCACATCAGTCTTTTACAAACAGGTCAGCATTCTCTCCTATTCTATAGGTCAGTATTCCCTCCTATACGCAGAAATACTTTCTCTCTTACATTACATTCACACTCATCTGATCTCTTCCACATATCCTCTGAAGACACATGCACGAACAGCTCTTAATGTATGGAGCATGATAGATACTCCTTCAGCGTGCCTTCCTGCTTAGTTTAACCTGAGGGAAGCCCAGCACCCAGAATCACAGACTTGAATGCTCACAGTTTTGGTGAGAGACTGCCCAGTTCTGTGGGCTAACTGGTCCAGGCACTGACTGCATTAATAGTTTTATTTCCCTTCCCGTGCTTCAATTTGCCAGTTGCCTCCCGTCCTCTTTCTGTGTACCTCCACACATGGCCTGCCTCAGGCATGTGAAAACTGACCCCTTTCCAAGGCTGCTGGACAATGCAAGCCAAAACTGCATTCTGATGAACACCAATATTGATATACCTGACAATTATGGCCCAATTATGGGTTTGAATTTACATCTGGACAGATACTGCATTGGAAAAGCAAAGTGTTAGTTCTACACCAGAATATTAAGCTAGTTTAAAACCCTGAAAGGACATCCAGCTGAGCTTAGATGAGTATTCTTCTGACAGGATATAGTCCATTTTAAACTAAGCTGATACATTCACATAGGGAGTTTTAAACAGGATTAAATATTGCAAATTTTCTACATAACTTGAAGAATACTCTAGCAAAAAGATGCTGCACTGGGCTACAGAACACTTTTGCTGTGATCCAAAAATGAAATATCCTTCATGTTATAAAAGTGTCTTTTCTGTTCTACTGGGTCATTTTTGCACTAGTTTCTCCTGCAGATGAACATACCTTCTTTTAATGAAGTATAGCTTGTTCTGTTCTTTGTGGGAGCTGAACAAATTCACCGACAGATCTATGTTAAACACTTCTTTCCCAACATTACTTCCAGCAGAGGCAACTCTGCGTGAGCTACTGACAGACAAGGTTTCAGGCTCTTGCTGACATTTCAGCTCATGTTTAATTCCTTCTTTAACAGGCCTCAATAGCACAGTGGTTAAAATGTCACGTTCTAGAATTAGAGAATATTCTGAGCTGGAAGGGACCCACAAGGATCATGGTGTCCACCTCCTGCCTCCATGCAGGACTGCGCAATGACCGTATTTCTGAGAGTTGTCCAAACGCTGCCTGAAGTCTGGCAGCCTGGGGCCATGCCCACTGCCCTGGGGAGCCTGTTCCAGAGCCTGAACACGCTCTGGTGAAGAACCTTTTTCTAACCCCCACCCTGACCCTCCCCTGACACAGCCCCATGCCGTTCCCTCGGGTCCTGTCGCTGTCACAGAGAGCAGAGCTCAGCGCTCCCTGTGAGGAGCTGCAGCTGCCATGATGCCTCCTCTCTGTTCTGGACTGAACACACCAAGGGACCTCAGCTGCTTCTCATACACATTGCCCTCCAGGTCCTTCAGTATCTTCATAGCCCTTTGTGGCTTTCTTGTATAGTCATGCTAACATTTCCATATGCATCACTGCTTCCCAGCAACAACAGGACTCAGAGCCTCGCAAACCCCTTACTGCATTGCCAAGGGAGAAGACTGCAAGCACAGCCAAAGCAGCCCTGGTTTCTGGAAGAACTGCTGGCCCTCAGACTCAAACCACCGCCAGCTCAGGAGCGGTCATGGGAACAACCACAGAGTGCCACGAGGCCTTCTCCTGCACTTGCTAGAACATAGCAGTCAATAGAAAGGAACGTATGAATTTAGGTGAGACTTGTTCCACTGAGTCTCCAAGAAGCAACTGTCATCTTCTTCACATGGTCTGCACTCAAGCATGGGAGAAAAGAATAGGAAACATCAATTGATTTACAAGAGGTGAAAAATCTAAGATGGATAGGTGCCACAAATTAGAAGCTGAAGTATAACAGTAAAAGCTGTACGCTTAAAAGTCCACAGACCGTGTGCCCTCATTTCACTCAGTTCATTCCTTTGCTTCACATACTATTTCAAAATAGGCCTTTCTATAATTAAATTTAGCAGAATTTGAGCAATGCAGCTTCCAGAAGCTATTCACTTTGTGTTTTATAGGGTTTAGCTGGAAAAAAAAAAAAAAGAAAAAAAGTTTTCCTTGTTTTTAGATGAATGCTGGAGATCCAACACAGGCCCAGGAAGTCCTGTTATTTTCTTATTTCCAAGGGACTACTCTAAAATGAGACAAGAAACAAAAGCCTGATACCTTTGCACCACTTTCCACTGCCCGTTTGCACCACTTAACTACTTCTGATTCCTGGAAAGTTTCCAGTGCTCACTGTCACCTCTCTGATCTAAAACATTTCATATGATATGATTTATTACTATGTGGACTAAATGCATAGTGCTGCAATTTCTTGTTTTTCCAGTTTAAAGGAAATTGCTTTATATCTTAGGTTGACTTATTTTTTTTTCTTAAAGTCCTCCCACAGTTCAATTTACAAAATGAACCATAGAAATACTTACACAATTAGATTACACAGGACTGTATTAGATTGAATTCAGTATTTGCCACTAATTTCTATGGCACGTTCTGTAATGGTATCTAAGAACCAGAAAGCCTTTTTTTTCCCATTTTTTGCTCAGTTATGCTATGCTTTCTCCTTATTAAATAAAATATATGTGCACGTTTGAATTAGCAATGCTTTGGGAAATGCATCTGATTCAGTTCATTTTATTACCACAAACGTAAGGCACAAAGCAGGTGCAGGTTATCACAGAATCTGATCATGGTCTATTTGCTTCTGGGCAGATGATGCAACAGTACCCATGTACACGTGAAGGTCTCTCTACTCCTTTTAAACTTGGCTTGCATGCTCTACTAAATCCAACTTCTGTAAAGTAACAACAGGGCAGAGCATCTACAGCTACACAAAACTTCTACCGAAGTATTCAGGTCTCAGCACACAGGAACAGGGATACAGTAATCAGTAGTAAGCTGCTCAGGTTACAACTCTTACTGCTATTTTATCTACAGAATATCAAGTAGGTATGCTATTTTAAGTTTATTTGCTCAAAGCTGTTTTGCAGTTTACAGCAGTACTTCTTGAGCTACAGAGCAAATGCTTTGCTCTTGTGTACCAAGCCTCTTTCCTCAGGCAATGCTGATTGTGAGAACCCTGCAAAGAAGACTGTTGTAACGGTGCTGTATTAATCTAAAAGCATTTGTAACTGAATGCTGAAAAACAGGCTTGTAGATCTGCATGCTCAGAATCTGCACATGTGAGGTTACACATGAGTTGAAAGAAGAGTTGTGGGATGGGGTAGGATTTTGAAGCACAAAAATGTTATCTACTTGTTTAAAAAATAAAATAAAAATTTTAAGCCACTGTCATTGAGTAAAATAAGGCTTTCAGAAGTGAAAATCCAGAGCAGTCAGCTTTTATGTACTGCTAACACAACCCTGACCACATTAAAAGCCTTGTTCTACAACTAAACTAATGCCTCTCTATCCCTTCCCACTTAGGTGGACAGCCTACTAAGAGGAATTTGCAACCACTGCAAATTAAGTTTAGTACTTTTGGTCATATCTACTGGCAAAAAAAGAATTTAGAAAAAAAAAAGAAGAAAAAAGAAGGAAAGAAACAAAAAAGCCCAACAAAATAGAGCATAAAAATGTGCTCCCAAAGAAGGGAAAAATAGACTTCTATGTTTTTAAAATGTAATGTGATGTTCATTAAGGTTCTCTTGGGCCTTGGCTGATGATGAAACCTAACCATTAGTCATTCAGAAAAACACTAGAACCGAAACATAAGAAAATCTTCCCAGAAGTGAAGCATGTTGATTTTTACTTTTTCTCTATTAGGAAACAAAAACAAGGACAAAAAAGACTAATGGATTGGCAAAGTGTAACGTAGTTCCCAGGTATCAATTGTACTGAACCTGCCTACCTGATGACCACAGGCAACTGAGCTAGAAGAAACTGTACAAAGAAGCACAGTAAGAAGCACAATTAATAATACATAAATTAGTACTTTTCAGCCCATCAGGAACTTTATTGCTGCAATGTGAAGTCACAGAGCTAAATGATACTCCATCTTCTTATTTTTGACTGGAAAATGAGGAGGCCAGCACATCTCACCTGTGTAGGAGCAAGGAGATGAGCTCAAAGCAAGCTAAGAGAATTGTTTCCTCACACTTTGTGTGAAGTACCAGAGAGGACACATACTTTTTCAGGCACAAAGTATGTGACAATTCCTCCACTAGTCTTCATTTGGCTGCACTCTAGCCAGGCCTGCAATGGATGCCTTCAATCAAAAGAAGGAGAAGCACCATCACTTTGGCTCTTCTTTCCAGAAGGTACAGAGAAACTACATCTCTTCTTGCTCTATGGACTGCATAAGAATGCTTCTGAGGCTTGATCTTGAGCTCAAGACAAACTTGTTCCTTGCTATGCATCACCTCAGGAATTAGCAGGGAAATAAACTCAAGGGTAAAATCACTTCCCATTGTCCTACACACAGAAATTGTGGTAAATTTGCAATATAATCTTGGAAAACTAGGTAGACATACTGAAGTCTTAAAATAAGTACTGTGTTTCAGTAAAAAAAAAAATGATTCTATGAATTCTGCATGAAGTGATTTCAACTGAGATCACCAATCACGGTACTTGAGTTCAATCAGGCCTCTATGCAACAGCTACTGCTCCCAAAAGGGCTACTGTGCAGCTGACAATCATGCATCTACAACAACAGCAAAGATAACACCACTGCCATCAAGAAACTGACAGTTCCTCATATTGTTTAAGAATGGATTTTATAAGGATGCGTACAGCTTTTCTAATATTAGTGAAAGAATGATGTAACATTTAAATAAGGATTTAAGTATGGTCACCCATGCATCACAGAATCATAGGGGATGGAAGGGACCTCGGGGGGTCATCAAGACCAAACTTGGAACCAACGTGCTGAAATCTTGACCTAAAAGATCTACAGTGAATTGAGATGCCACTGTAATCAAATTAATGTTCAAATTAAAAGCTATTCAAATTTTCACTTCGTACATTTGCCTGAAGTGAAATCATTAATTTCAACAAAATACTTAAAAATTGTAATGCTAATAAGAATCTCTTAAAGCCTCTGAAAAAAATCTGAAACATTTCCTTTCTCATCCTTTCCAGTTAATAAAACATAGGAGGTTATCCTAGACTTCCAAATGTTACTGAAGGCAAAGGAAACTAATATGGAAGAACATTAGCCGTACCAGACAAAAGATCATCAGGAAAGTGATTTTCAAGAGCGGCCAGAGATGGAAGTCATTCTAGGCAGTGGCTCACAGAGCCCTTGAGCACATTGAAGAAAACCCATCAGCCAAGTCATCTGCTTCTTGATTTGAAGGAAAGACAGATAATTAATAGTGCCTTTCTTTGTACATGATTCTGGGAGGAACATCTCCTTCCTTCACATCTGTTCCAGCTTATGTTACCTTTCTTAATTTTTTAACTGAGGAAAGGTCAGAGAAGAAGTTCTGCAGCTCTCCCTAGGACAGTCTTTCTCTGCCAGCTTTAGTCTTTAGCAAGCAACTGGACACACAAAGTAGAAAGCTTCAGCAGCCACAGTAAGTGAGACACGTTCCAATAGAGTTAGTCAGCAGCCCCGGGCTTAAAACTTTCAGTTATGGGAATGGGAACTGAAAACCAAGTCTTCATCTCACTGGGTGAATCCAGTGAGATTGTTCCTCTTACAATTGCAGCAGATGAGAAACACTGTAAATCAGACATCAGAGAAAACTAATTATGAGACCCCAACCTCTTACTCAGCACCTCCTCCTGTCTTGCTTACGTTGCCTTCAGATCAGTTTTTGGCTTCTTTCCTTGGTCCCTCAGCTATACAAGGGGTCCAAGCATCAAGATTAAGGTACTGGGAGTCCTGTTCAAAGCAAGCTCTGTAAAAAGTCCCTTTGTAAAAGCATCAACAAAGGCTCTAATATCTATGCAGTACTAAGTTAAATATTAATAAAATGTATTTTTATTCTTGTACTTCTATAAGCTTTTACGCTACAAGGGCTGCTGTAAAAGTAATGCCTCCTATTTTACTGTGATAGCCCATGATGTCAGAGGTGGATGCTGGTGGGATGGCAGTAGGGGTTGAGTCTTCCCATTAATATTCCATTCCATTTTGTTGCTGTGCAGCAGATGGCAGTAGAGGGGCAGTCTGACAAAATGGTGCCTGACATGGAAGTGTGGATGAAGCAGAGTTGTGTCACTGAATTCAACCATGTGGAAAAATGGAATGCACCGACATTCATCAACACTTGCTCAGTATTTCTGGAGATCACACAGTGAATGTGAGCACAGTGATGCAGAGGGTCATGAGTTTCAGCAGTGGTGACAGCGGTGTGAAAGACAAGCCATGTTCCAGGTGGCCATGCAGATTTTCACAAGAATGGCATGCAGGCTCTTGTTCATTGCTGGTGAAAATGTGTAGTTCATGATGGAGACTGTGTTGAAAAACAGTGTTTTGTAGCTGAGAATTTGTTTTATCATGTAGTGTTACTGTTCTTTTTGTATCTGTTGTAGTTTCCATGGAAAAAGATAGGAGGCATTACTTTCAGAGTAACTGTGTTCAGAAACCTCTGAAACTCCACTTTTTGTACCAAAGGTCCCAGTGTTGTTATTCATCAGCATGTTGTAGCTCTTGGCAGACCTCAAATAAGTGCTGTTTTAATCTGAATTAAAAACACCTACAAGTTTATCACTGGACTTGAAATTTGTGATCTACTTCAGCAGTTGAGCCAGTTGTCTCTCCTCCTCCATGCTCCAAAACAGTAGCAATATATTTAAGATTACTGCTGGTGCAGGAGGATATGCTTACATTAGTAATACAGTTATTGAAAAATTAGTTCTCAGTATGTTGAAAGACACTTGGAAAAACATCATCTAATCCTGTAACCAAGCAATTTGTCAAAGAGGTCATTCTAAATACATTTTAAAGTTTCTCAACAAACAACGTTTTCAAAACAACTTCACAGCATTCAGCACAGTTTCTTTCACTTCTTTTATGAGGAGCTTGTACCTATAGCATTTAGTCCCTCCATTCTTGCAAAATACATGCAGGGTAATGACACCAGGAATACACAGCCCCTCCTGGGTTGGACCCTCAGTATCAGCTCCTGGAAACACAGCCTGGTAACACAGCCATCTTACATTCTTTTTCCTTACAGAAAGTCAGCTTAGAGGTAAGAAAGAAAAAAAAATGCATTTAAAGACAAGGAAAAAGCCTGAACAACTTGACACAGTAATGGGAATAAATGAAGACAGCTTGCCTGCAAGAGAAAGAGTCTGTCAAAAGACTGCATTTAAGCCTTACAGCAGTTGTGCAGTACTGCTGAAGGCTCAGTATGCCACCGTGTCTCTATAGAAGCTGTCAAGTGCCAGAGCAGGAACTACATAGCTTGTAGCTCTCTCTTTCTTTCCCCCTCCCTGAATAACAGGGAGAAGAGGCCAAATTAGGAATCAGGCCTCAGAGGTGCATCTTAAAGACAAATGAAACTAAGCCAGTGGGCATTCAGTCACATCTCCATCCCTCAGTGGCTGGCTGCATTAGCAATAATGCCCTACACCTCTTGAGGATTTCTTCCTATGCAGATGAAGTTAAGAGAAAGGCTTTTGTCTTGTTTTGTGTTTTTTTTTTCTCCCTGTGCTTCTGCAACCTGAGTGACTTGTCATTTGGCCTTTCTCTTGGCTTGAGCAGCTCCATCCTCTTCACCTCTGCTTCCAACACCTACACCTTCTGCGTAGTGTTACACAAAACAAAGAAAATGAGATGGTCTCGCTGTATGAAAAAAAGACAGGGAACAATCTTTACTATTTTAAAGCTATTGTATCTTTAAGAACATTTGAAAAGAAAGTTAATTTAGGGGAAGACTGTTTTTCACTTTCACTTCAAAGCATTCATAAAATTCAAGTACCTACTCAGAAAAAGAAAAAAAAATAGCAATTGGTTCAGATTGTGAGACTTCAAATGAAGTTTTCAATATGTTTAACTATAAATGGCATAAGTTAAAAGTCTTCATAAGTCAAGTTTCATCCTCAGAGATGTACCCTATCAATTTTACATGTAATTAAGCAGCATTTTTTTCATATGCCAGAGAGAAATTAAAACTTGGCACAAAATTACAACACTCCAGAGGAAAAAAAAACTGACAGCAGTGAAAAGCTGTGTGTTACATCATCTTTAAATCTAGACAATTATGTATTTGTTTCCCTGGTATTTTTCACGTCATTCATAAGATGTTTTGAGGTAGGGGTTAGCCTCTTCTCCCACATAACAGGATCAGAGGCAATGGCCTCAAGTTGTGCCAGGGAAGTTTCAGGTTCAGTGTTAAGAAAAATTTCTTCTCCAAAGAATGGCTGTGTGCTGGAACAGGCTGCCCAGAGAGGTGGTTGCATCACCAACCCTGGAGGTGTTCAAGAAATGTTCAGATGTTCTACTAAAGGACAAGGTTTATTGGGAAACACTGGTGGTAGGTGGATGGTTGGACTAGATAATCTTGAAGGTCTTTTCTAACCTTGATGATTCTATGATTCTATGTCAGGCATGTAGGGAATCCTTCAGTCTCTTGGGAGATTCAGACTAGCACTTCTCCTCCGAATGATTGCTTACCTATCAACAATTATTACCTACCAGATGGAAACGATTCCCTTCACACATGCAGCAGGCCTGGATAGCCCCAGCAGAGATATACTGGTATCTAAATGTGATTTGTTTGTTTTTAAAAAGAAACTTCTACCTCCTGCTGCAAGGAGAGCAGTTGGGGCACTTCTTGAGGCCTTCAAACAAGGCAGTACAAATATTTGCCACAGTATTCAGAGAAGACAGCCTAACTAACAGACAACGGGTGCTTGGAAATTCTTCTCCTGTGCAACACACATCTAAGAACGTCACAACCAATGATATTTGTGAAGTGATCATGGGGACAGGTAGAGAGACTCTGAGTGAGAGTTCCTCTTTGTAATCAGGCTCCAAAAAGTAAGCCCATCTTCTTCGGGCAATTACTGTGTACCAAAAAGCAGAGTCCCTATGTACCAGTAGAAACAATAGCTATGCTAGGAGATATCCTGCTAGAGGGCAGTACATACACATACTCCTAAAAGCCAGCTAGAAAATGCCATGGAAAAGGTAAAACCTGTTTATTAAAAATCACCCGAGCTTTATTTAGTTTTTAATCACCTTTGCTAGAGATTGCACCAGGAATATAAACTGTTTCTTCACCATATGCCATATGTTGCTGGTCTGCACTAAGATGGAAATGTGGTGGATATGGCGTAAGAATCCAAGATGAGCACTGAAAGGAGGATTACAGAAATCAGTTCTCAGAACATGACATTATGAACAGCAAGCAATTTTTGTCTCAGGTAGCAAAAATGTGAACTCTTAGGGGGAAGGGAACAGACGACAAGAATAAACTCAGCATAAAATAAATCAAAGACGTATTGCCAGAAATTATCAAGCTTCTTTTTCATTACAATTCTTCCTAATTTGCTTACATTTCTCAAATAGCTTGAGCAAAGAGTTTTCATTGTAACAGCTGTCCGAGAGCTGCTTCACTATGTGATTTGGTTTTGCTTCTTTTTTCTAACATTCCCTCATGGAAACTTTTTCTAAAATCTCAGGAAAATCTTACTGGTATTATAAATTGTTATTACATTGAAAAGACTCCTGAAGAATCACCAGTGAGACAGAGTTCTGCAGACATTCTTGCAGAAAAAATTGTCACTTCTATCACTGCTCATGAAAAATGAATGAAAGTGTTCATGAATACCATCAAAGTGTTCTGATTTCTGTCTTCAAGATGATTTTGTACTTGTTCAGTTCTAGATTTAACCTTTTCTTCTTGAAATCTTTTCTGATTGATAGGGGTCCACACAGTTCAACTGCAATATATTTTTTTTCTCAACAAAATTGAGTAAGTATAGAGCCAACTCTGCTGGGAAACAAATATTATATTTCCAGAAACTCTGGGCTATTTTAGCCAATAATCGATCTTTGTCATTTTATGTAATAACATTATTCACTTATTTACTTGAAGTAAGTACAATTATTGCTGTAGCCTGGTGGTGGGGTTTTTCTGTTATGTTCTCTGTTGTTTCTTTTTTAGAATGGTTACAGAATTGACATTATGAAGCTTTAAAATACCAAGAAATAAAGATTCTGAAATAATTTTTATCTCTATTTTTTTATGCAATAAGCATGAATAATTAGAACAAGACAAACAGTTGCCACTTCAAGATTAAGTACAGATTATGAAGAGAAAAATGTAAAGGACATGAGAGCCTGTATGATGATCTTGATCCTTCAGGTGAAGGGTTAAAGTCTGGACAGGAGTGGATACACGTTCTGAGTTAACAGCCCACTTGGCATCTGGTGTTGCAAGTACTGCTTTGGGTTTTATCGCCAAGGATCCCTCTTTCAGGAACAGGAGCACAGAGAACCACTTGAGTAAGCAGGATAAAAGCACCTTTGCCAAAAGACTTGCCAACCTGGTGCACAGGATTTTAAACCAGGCACATTTGGGGACAGCAAAAACAGCTCATGATTAAATGGGAGAATGGAGACAGGGGAGAGTCAAGTTACCAAGAGTTCTGAAAAAGAATAAAGCAGGTTTAGAGAAGGCTCTCTCGTGTTCCGCACAGGCGTACAGCCTGGGATTCAAATAGGAGCTACCAGAGCCCCATGTGTAGGTGCACAATGACAATTTGTTGGAAGTACCTGTAACACAGTGGGATCGTCCACAGAGACAAAGCTGGATGGATGGATGGATGGATGGATGGATGGATGGATGGATGGATGGGTGGGTGGATGGATGCACGGATGGATGGATGGATGGATGGATGGATGGATGGATGGATGGATGGATGGATGCATGGATGCATGGATGGGTGGGTGGGTGGGTGGGTGGGTGAGTGGATGGATGGATGGATGGATGGATGGATGGATGGATGGATGGATGGATGGATGGATGGATGGATGCATGCATGGATGGATGGGTGGGTGGGTGGGTGAGTGGATGGATGGATGGGTGGGTGGATGGATGGATGGATGGATGCATGGATGGAGACAAGCAAATGAAAAGAGCAAATGAAACACAGTCTCCCACAGCCCTACTGCATATGTGAAGAGAAAACCCAGTTTTAAAGTAACAGAATGAATACATTGGAAAGTTGCCTTTGCAATGCATTCAGCTCTGCACTCAGGTACCTAATACCAGCTCTCTTAATGTGCAGATCTTTGCAGCCAATTATTTCTTCTTCCAATATTTCCCGATATCTAGTTCACCTTAGCCATCAAGAAAGCCCATCCCTAAGCTTATCCTCACGCTGAATGGTTATATTTTCACTAGATTTTAACCTTCAGAATAGCTAATATTCATGAATTTGCAAATGCGTATTATTGACAACTTTCGATTCAGAATAAGGATTGTTATTTCTGTGATCATTAATCACATTTTTTTTGAATTTTATTAATTGCAATTAACATACATATGGCTTTGGAATTGAAATTTCACAATATAAAATGTATCAAAATTTTGATACAAATGATACTGGTAATGAAACACAAACAAAATCTAATTCCATATGAAAAAAGATGCCTGACATTTTGCCCTGAAGGAATCCAAGCAAAGCAAGATCAATGAGACTACTCTCTGCTGATTGTATTCTGTCATATTCCTGGAGAAAACAATTCTCAGCACATTTGGGTGAATGAGAGTTCATGCACTGTGAAGGTACAGAGATGATTTGGGAACTGGAATCCTTTATTAATCCTCTGCTAAGGGATGGTGAGACATCCTGAGAGCTTTACCACGTCAGTCAGGGAGGAATCATGGTATCACATTATACAGATAATTCACACGCTTTTTGCTCAAACCCATATTGCCAGTTGCACTGAAATTTTTACAGAATTGAAAATTAGCAACTAAGTAGGCTTTCCTGGCAGGTATTGTCTGAGCTCTGAGATTCTACCTCATGCTCTCTGGGGCTTCCTTTGTTCACCTGAACAGAACTGCAAGTACCACCTCGTTAGCACAAAGGAATAGTGGAAGCAGAAAGGAGAGGATCACTCAGAACTAGCACAGGAGATAACTGCAAAGCATTAGGAAACACTTAACTTTTACAGGCTTGCTTTTAAAGAGCATGAGGCATGCAGCAGGGGAAGAAAGGGGAAGAGGAACATGCGTATGTTTCAAGCTTAAAAGATACTGATTCAATGGAATATCTAAATCTGGGGATTCTGAAGCATACTGTACAGACATATGAGCTGTCAGCTGCAAACTACTCCTACGGCTCTAAGAGTTGAATGTAGCACCATATGTTATGCCATGATTATTGATTTTCAATAGGTGTCAAAGAATACTTCCAATTTTAATCTTCATTTTCAATCATTATTTTATTTGGCAGTCTAAACACAATGATGACATATTGTCTTGATCCAATCTCTGAGCACCTGCTGTAGGTATGTTCTTTCCCCACTCCTCCCTCTTCCTTTAAAGTTTGAAGGGACGAAAAAAAAGAGAAACCTTGAGACTGAACAAGTCTGAGGGATTTTGCTGGGTGAGAACACCGGGCTCATTAATCACACTGTTTCCTTATAAGAAAGCTATGATGGACAGAGAACCTGCTTTAGCTGGAGGGTTGGACTTGACAACCTCTAAAAGTCCCTTCCAACTCCTACAATCCTGAGATTCTGTGTAATAGCAGCCTATGACTTGTGGCCTTTAAAGAAAGAAGTCACACTGTATTGTAAAGCTGAAACTGTGTAAGTATAGATCATTTCCCATACAGAACAAGGCAATCCTATGAGGAAGCTGGCATTCCTGTTCCTTCTCACCTTCTGACTCTAGCAACAGGATGAGAGAGGAATGTCAAAACTGAACATTCATCGCCCTCCTTTTATTTACACAGGGATGTGTGAACAGGCTGGAGCATATTTAGAGATGAGTGCAATGTCCCAGCTCCATGTCCTTCTTGATTAACCAAAGTAAAACTGCATGTGCTGGTCCCATGACATTTATCAAGTCATTTAATCCCATCTTTGAACAGATGGCAGAAGAAGTGACACAATGGTCAGAGGAGTTCTCTCCCGATGCTGTGCAGTGGAATGCCATCCTTGGCCACACTGAGCTGTATAAAGAAGGAGGATAGCATTCTCCAGAGATAGCTGCACAGCAGCTTCATGAACACCGTGACTCCTCCCACAACAAAATGCCAGTCTATACATTACTGTCTGCAAGTATGCATTCTATACTTGCACAAAAGCTTTTGCACCTGTTTCCATATCTGTGAGTGTATCACTGCTTTTTGAGTAAGAGAAAGACCCCCACACTTTTCAGTTGGGGTTAGTGCTAATAGTTCACAGGTGCACGTAAAGCAGTTGGGAATGACTTTTGGATGCACAGCAGCTGGCAGCACAGGTCACAGAATGCCATAGACGGCAATGGTCTCAGAGGCACTGGCCCTGATAAAGCTATTCCCTGTCCCTGCTTCAGTAACTGCTCTGTTTTCCCTGTTTTCTCTATCTCTGATGTTTAAAGTAACCTCAAGCAGTGAACCATACCTAATTGCATTTTGGTTTGTCACCAGCCCAGATAATTCATGTAGTCTTCTAATGCTACCAGATCAATGGCTTTCACTTTCCCATCTCTTCACACTTCAATGAGGTGAATAGTTTCTGTAGCTGGATAATGTCTCCCTTGTATCATTTTTCCTTCATTTTATGCAAGATTTAATACATTCTCCATCTACAAATTCTAATAAAAATGTTATTTGAATTTACACAAAATAGTTTGCATTTTAAGAATGCTGAGAACAGCAGCAAAAGATTACATTTCCTTATGGAAATTACTCATTCAACACCTGCTAGTCACAGTGAAAGCAACAGAATCCATACCTAACAGCCTTCTTATTTCTTGATTTTCTTTTCAACTCCTCCAGGTGCCTCAGGTAACAATATTCTGACAGAGCAGTATCAAGTTACAAAATATAACTGTATAGCTAGCTCAGTTTACCTTGCATATCAAAATTCACTTGGTAATGTGGTAGGGACATAACTGTTCAAGCTGGAGTCACTGTCAGGTTTGGGTTTACAGTACAGAAAGGGTACTGTTTGCCAACATGCAATAGCTGGCAGTGCAAGGTCAAACACAGAGAGCATCGGGCTGTGAAGAGGCATTTATTCCATTTACTAACACCATGCTGAGTTTCTGGTACCTACTGTAAAGCGGCATCCCCTTCTCAGTACAGCTTGTGCTAGCTCTACCACTGTGCAACTTAATTAGAGAGTAATTTTGCATGAAATGGCTCATGAGGTTTGAGCAGGACGGCAGCACAGGTAGGTCAGTAGCTGCTGTTACATTTGGAGCACCAATGATGATGACACAGCCATCGACAACCCAAAAATAACACTGCTTGAGCAGCGCTACATTTTCTAGTGGGAGCTGAATTATTCTGCACTTGCCATCAAGACAGGCAGGGCAAATATTTCTAGTCAGCATGTCTCCAACTGTTAGATCATTAAGGTGCCTGCATATGCTTGACATCTCAGATAGATGCCATTTGTAAGAAAAGTACTACTGTACAGAAATACACACAAAAGATGTGTGTGTGTATGTACGTACACAGACAAAATGCAACACAAGACACAGCCAACATACTACAGCTCCTCCTGTTTTCTCAGTGCAGTGAGGGGAAACTCAAAGCCTGACCAGTCAAGAACAAAAAGCCAGGAGGTTGGTCACTTTTAAAACAAACAGAAAGGAATTATATTGCCACTTCTCTGGTCTGCTGTGTGAGACTCCATTCTCCACGACTGCTTTTGAACAGCCACTCTGGTTTTGCTTTGCTTTAAATAAAGCACACACTGCATGCTGCTTCCCGATTTTTTCCAAGCATAAAAGACATCCAGTGGGATCTGATGCAGTAATTCTAAGTATGTTAAATTCTTCTGGGAAGTACATGACTGGAATATTTATTTGAAGTAACAATTCATTTTCTAGCAGAGTTTTCTGTTTGAGCAGACAACAGAAGCATTCCTGATCCTCTCAGCAGTGTCTATTTGTTGAGTCATACACAGAGGGGGAAGACTCTCAAGTGAGTTTTTAGGTAAACTTTCATTGTCTTATTTCACATGAGGAGCATTAAAAATATAATATCAATAGAATTAACAACAAAAACAAGACTGGATGATCCACACGTTTTATAGTGGCCCAGAGTCATAGAGGCTTGAGCTCTGAAGGATTTGGTGAGTGATATGCTAAATATTTGTGCAGTAAGGATGTGATCACTTGGTTTCTATACCAAAGCACTGGCTGCTTTGATTTTAGCAGCTAGAGACAAATCACTAAACACACCAACACCCACTGTACCTTTGTAGTAAGATCTTCAAAGGACTCCAGCAAGTTAGGTCTGCTTTTTCTCTGTTCAGCCTAATTCTAACACTCTTTAATCAGTTTACATTTTTCTGCATGGCTTCCCAGCACATCAATTGAAGTCTTATGCAAAGATGCTTTTCAGAAAGGCTGGCCTACATGCAAAATATAGGACATGGCTCTTCATAGAGCTCCTGGGACTGGTGCTCTGCTGTGTCCAGGCCTTCAGCTCTGTGCTTCCTAGGACCTTCACACCTATGTTTTCTATTCCTTTATCTTCCTTGACAAAATTGATTTTCTGGTTCTGACCCGCTTTTTGGCTCCTTGCCCAGGCTTCTGATTGATTTTAAAAGAATGGAGCCCTATGACAAACTTTTAATAATCCCTCCAGACAAGAGCAGTAACCTGAATAAATCCAAAGCATAAAACTACTCTCTTCCGACCTCTGCATTTTTATTGTTTCCTACAGACAGTCACAAATTGTGGTTGTCCAGTCCAAAGGCTTCTGCTCCCTACACAACTGAAGATTCTTATCTATTGTCCTACCAGTACTGTCTTACCAGTTCGTTTTTGCTGCTGCCCTGTAGCATCAGGTGGATGATGCCCATGTTTCTGCATCCCAATTGTTAGTCATATTTTCTGCTATTTAAAGGTAAAACAGTAATCTAGAAAGAAGCGCGTACATAGTCGGGATAACAGCAGAATGACACATGTTATGTTTGTGTCTGATGTGCTCTGCATGTTGCTTTGCAAAAAGTCAAAATTTTTGGAACTAATTTGTTTCATAGCTTCTCATCCATCATCACAATCTGTTGGTGTTCTTGGATAATTATTTTTTAATTAAACTAAGTGACTCTCACCTTCTCCTTGACCTTGAATTCCATGATGATGGTTCCTCACTCAGGTCAAGCAAGAGCAGTCTCAGAACTTCCCTGACTTCTTTTGTATGGAGTCATGGCTGATCAAGGATGCACCCTCTATCTGGAAGGCATTTTAGCAAGTCTCTGCTCCTGCAGAGAAGGAACCTGAATACATGCCTCTAAAACATGCACTAAATGGGACCTAGCACAGCAAAACTATGCTTTCAAGCTCTAATTGAGCCATTGCAAGCAAAAGATTGACTGCTTTTCTGCACTATCCCAGTGGCATACAAGTAAGCATATATTTATAAACAGATCCTTTAATACATATATACAGTTGCAGCATTGTTTGCTAGAAGGAGGAAGGGAGCCATGAAGAATCAAGAGAAAGAGCCAGAAAAAAAGACAGAGAGAGTGACTATATGTCTTTTGAAAATAGTTTGCTCCCTACCATCTAGGAGGTATTCAACAACCATGATTTATACACTTATCCAAAAATTCCCTTCTGATTTGTCTGCCTCAGTAACCATCAGTCCTCCACAGGAGTTAAAAAATGGTCTGCTGCTACAACAAATAAAACACACAAAAAAAGAATCATAAGACTCTATGGTGTACTGGGGCTACTATTCAAATCACAAGTTCTTTATATCTTGTTTAGTAACAACCATAAACTAAGCAATAATAAATGTCATTGTTAGCTCTTCAGACCTGTTCTGGATGCTCAGGAAGGGGAATCTGGCAGCCAGCAGCACTGCTATCATTCAGGCAGGATCACATTCCCTCGGGTTGCCTTGTCCAATTTGTTTGTTTTTCCATCTTATGTTCATATATGCAATCCTTTTTCCTATGCTACACAGGATCATTCTGTGCTACTATTTCTCATGAGGATGATCATGAGTTATAAGAAAAACAAGCAGTATTTATTAAATGAGCAAAGTTCATTTCTTATGCTGTGTGTTTCTTATTCTGCAATCTGCTGTGTTTATTCACTTGTTCATTGATGCATATTCATTAATTTGAAGCAGGTTTCCTAGTCATTGTTTCAGACCAAGCTCCAGGCAAGTAAAACATTTAAGCAAGTGCAGGAAAGAATTTTAGGAGTGTAGATAATCCTACTCAGAGAACTGAAGTAGAATCAGCTATACAGCAACATCTGCCCCTGGTGTGGAGTAAGAATAAACTAGGAAAACGTTCATCCTCTACCCTCAAACATTTGTGAAACACAATCTGTTTTTACAGTACTTCACAATCACACTTTTCTCCAGGAAGGGAGGTTTTGCATTAATTGCCAGAAACGGCATGTCTAAAAATAAAAGATGCAAAAAAGGAATCTTACGATACTGATGAAGTGAGAAGAATCTCAAAGCTTTGAGCTCGATTTTTGACGGCAATAGAACGCGCTAAGAATAGCAGATGAGTGGGAGTAGTCAAGGCTGAAAAGTTTCTGGAGTGCTTTGCTGATTTCTCTGCGGTCTCTCATTCAGGCTACCTGTTATGTGAGAACATTAAATATTTTGCGTCTTGCAAGGTAGTTGGGAAATGTCTATTTTTGACTTGTACACAATTCAGTGGCGTAGCCACAATATTAATAAGAGCAGAATTTCTCTTAGGTTTGTTGACAGGGAATTGCTACGGTTATATCAACTAAGTCAACAAAAAGATGTAGTGACACGTTAGGCCAAAAGACACCCAGCAAGTGTCTGCCTCCACATTCACTGTAATGCAGTTGGGAAGGTGCGTCACAATAGGATTTAAAAAAGAAAATCCAAAAAAATTCACCTGCTAGGCAGGTGGAAGATGGATCTTGATTGGATGAGTCAAAATCTACTCTGTGTTGCATTGCACTCTAGCACAGCTCGACCTGAATCTCTGCTCTCCCAAATAATTATTCTAGAATCAAAATTAGTACAGTTAACCAAATCCTCAAGAAAGTCACCAGTAAATTTCTTCACGAAAATCACTGTGGAGCAACTGAACCTCAGAATTGGCACTAAGAATTTATAGAATTAAGAGAGATCTACATCAGAGCTTCATGCTCCTGGCTTTTTCAAAGAGAAGCCAACACTGACACTGTGGGTAGCAGGACTCTAGCAATACCTGAGGATCAGTAGGTCACTGTCTCTCAAGAAGGCACACTTTCACCTGACCTGCATAAGGTTTTTGTTGTTGTTGTTGTTGGCAAGGCACTGACACAAGCTGTCCAGAGAAGCTGTGGAGACCCCATCCCTGGAGACGCTCGAGGTCAGGTTGAATGGGGCGCTGAGCAGTCTGATCGAGTTGTTGGCAGCCCTGTCCATGGCAGGGGGTTGGAACTGGATGGTCTTTAAAGTCCCTTACAACCTATGCCACTCTGTGATCCTATGATTGGATTTATCAAAGGAAACAGGCATTCCACATTGACAAGAGGTTTGATAGGAAAACAAACAAGTAAAACAATGGAGTTGAAATAAAAACACATGGCAATTGCATAAATAAGAATACACTTTGTGAGAAACAGGCTGCTAAAACAGGTATGCAAGTGCAATTTACACAGCTATATTAACATTGGGGTCTCAGCTCTTAGGACAGTGAGACTAATCACTTAATAGTCAGTAACTTTAGAAAAGCCATAAAATAGCTTTCTTTTAAAATAAGTACCCTTGCTTTAAACACTAATTTTTAATATGAAATATGAATATCCTTTTCTGCAGCTGAAATTTGCAGTTGAACTTAAATATGTCATAACACTATGGCTATTACATGAAAACCTTTGTGAAGCTCTGTCACCTTAGGTTATCACACAACAACATCCACTCTCTTTGAAGGCGAGTACATTTGCTGTGTTATCTGATTTCACACAGTCAAGGAATAAAGATCTGTTGGGGGATTCAGATCCGGCATGCCACATAGCTAACTGCTGAACTCACCTAGTTCAGACATTTCAGTAGAAGACAAAAAATTTGCGCTAATTGTCTTCTCTTAGCAGAGGCAGCAAAAGTTGGTGTAGGTGGGGATTTCACTTTCCTTTCATTCTGCCTGCGTCACTAGTTTAGGGCTTTCTGCAGTCTTGCATTCATTCAATAGTCCAATTTGCCTTCTGATTTCTTATTGAAGAAGGGCTGTTTTCCTTGCCTTCCATGCCCTCACTTCTACTTCATTTCAACAGCTGATTCCCCTAACCATAAGAAAGGAAATACTGCAAGAACTCAATAGGTCTGTGGACCTTCCACTGTACTTTTGCTCTGTGGTTACCTGGAAGCATGACAGAATCCCTGATAACACTCAGACCTTCTGCTACAAAACAGAAATCAACCTTTGTGTGTAGGAACCATGATGCTCCACTGAGCAGCTCTCACTGGATGCCAGACATACCCTGGCTACTAGTTCTCCAGTATATTCATTAAAGTTTTCATCAGAGCCAGGTGGACACCAGGCCCCGTGTTTAAGGAGAGTTACATCATTACATAAAACAAATGAGGGCAATCAGAAGTACTGCAATAAACATCACTCTCCTTATGTTCATCCTTACTAAGAGCATTATCTGAGATGATTTAGTAACATATGATTTAGTAACATACTCATATATGTCTTCCAAGCCTGTGAAATTGGGCAACTTGCAAAAGTCTCAGTTCTTGTCCAGATCACAACCTAATGTAATTTCATCATACTGCTAATATTTAAGCTCCTTCATTGTCACCTAGAGAGTTGCAGCATTGCCACTGCAGGAGCTCATCATCATCTAACATTTCTTGCCGAATTCATAGCAACAACTTGAGTCATTTCTGTTCGGGTGAGTCACTCATGCCACATTCTCTTTAAGTCACACAAAATAGCTAAGTGACAGCCACCAGCAGCCCTATGATTTTCAAACTTCTGCATCATTATATCTCCCATTGGAACTTCTTAGTGATAAGAAGTCTACACTATGAGGCAAATGTAATTAACAAATTTGTTCCTGTTAACATTATTAAAAAAAAACAAACCAGATATTTTACACACATGCAAATAAAAGCCCTTACACCTGCTGATGTCAAAGCACTGCATAAGAAATCATAAAAAGTTACCGTGGTCATTATAAGGAATCAAACATGCAGAAAACTTCTAAAGCTGATGTTTGAGATCAGTTTTCAGAGACTGACAGCAACCCAACCTCTGCAGGGACACTGTAGAAGAGTGTTCTAATTTCTCTACTTACAAGCCCTACCAACTCCTTTCTGTTATCTTCAGAACAAAAAAGTGGTAGTAGTACAAATGTGCAACTGCCGTTACAAGTAGTAATGCAGTAGTGACCTGCTCCTCAGGCATTAACATAATAGTTAAACAAAAGACCTTGAGTATCAGCCCACGGATCAAGAAAGTATGAGACTGTATCTGAAATGCAGTGTCCAGTTCTAGGGTTCCCATGTTCTGTACTTCCCAAGAAAGACAAAGATATATTGGAGTGAGTCCAGCAAAGGGTGATAAAAGACGATTAAGGGCTTACAGTATCTTTTCTATATAGAGAAGCTAAAATAGGTGGTACTATTCAAGCTGTAGAAGAGAAGGCTCAGGAAGATATTATCAACACGTATAGATATCTGATGGCAGGCTGTAGAGAAGATGGAGTCAGGCCCTTCTCAAAAGTAACCAGTGACAGGACAAAAGGCAAGGGGCACAAACTGAAATAAAAGAAATTAGATTAAAGCAAATGAAAAAATGATTACAGTGAGGACAGTCAAAACTTTACCACAGGTTGCCCAGAGAGGCTGTGGAGTCTCCATCCATGGAAATACTCAAAACCCAACTAGAAATATCCCTGAGCAACCTGCTGTATTTGATCCTGCTTTGAGCAAAGTAGACAGTCTCCAAAGCACTCTTCCAACCTCAACTATTCAGCATACCTAGCTTCTTTAGCTCACAGAAATAGATCATATCTCCTGTGTAGCAATGACTGGAGAATGTCACACAAGTAACTGCAGAGGAGTCAGAAGTGGTATTATCTGTCAAAGATATCAGTAACCAATGTTACTTCTTCAGCAGGCTTCTGGATCGTGACAAATAGCCAGTGACATACCCACAGCTGGACAGCCCCCAGTAAAATGTAATTTCTAATTGGGTACACTCTTACACAAGCACAGATGCTTAAATGAAGCACCAAGGAATCATTCGATTTTTGGTCTGGAATTATCTGGAATGCTATTGGGCAATATTTGTGATATACTTCAAAATAGGCTGGCAAGAGGAGACTTCCTGTGCAGAGAGGATGTGTCTGCCCCTGGTTCTCTGGTCTTTGCGTTTGGGCAAAAATGAATAATCAATCATTTCAATTGAACAGTTTATCCTTTCCAGGGATTTTTCACTGAAGTTTGTCACAAGAACACATGAGCCTTTCCTTACTCGCTCCTCAAATAGATTGTGAAGGTGCTATCTGGGGACTACAAGGCTTTCATTTTAAAATTACTAACCTCATGACCACGTGAGAACTTCCAAAAGTTCCCCACAACCCTCTCATGGCTGTTTCAACTATGGTGTTTAAGACAAATTTAGCAAAGTGCAACACAAGCAATGATGTAAGACTAAAGTTTGCTGCTACACGCAATGAAGAATGTGCAATCAGACACTGGCAAGACTAAGTTCAAAACCTAGCTTTGTGATCCAATCTCCCTCCAAGTCTGTTTTCATCACCTTCCAATGCTGGTAAGCCAGTGTATCTGTGCATGTGCGGGAAGTAAAAAACGTGCTCAGAGAAAGAAAAAGCAAATGGGTGAGAAACAAAGAGAAAGGAATGGCTTACAGCTGCAGTTTTAAAACTGCATATCCCATATCATTAGCAGAGCACTAATTATTTCACAAGCCGACTCCAATGGCTCTGAACCAGCAGAATACTGCTGTGTGTGTGTGAAGCCAGAGGCCACTGCTCCCCTCATTGACAATATCTGGCGAAGCTGAGTTATTGGACCTCTGCCTACAGCAAATGCATGGATGCCTCTGATCCTTTCCTTTCTTGTCCTCAACTGAGAGGAAGAGGAGCACATGATACACAGAGTTGCAGGAGGCTCCTCTGCACACATGTGCACAAGCTTTGGTCTGCTGCTCGATGTCCAGACAGCACTTGCCACAAAAACCCCATAACATCTTTTAAGTACTGAAGCTTTATAACTGCTGAAGTTCTCTCTGCCAATTCTTTTGGGAATACCAAGTAGCAAACACCTGTTCCATTCAGCTTCCTGAAGCTTGTGGAGAAAAAAATAAAGAAAAAAGCTGAGTAATATCTAGCTTCCTAATAATTATTAAGCATGTGTTAGTAAAGTTTACATAACACATTTTTCTACAGTATTTTGGGTTACTGCAAACTGGAGTTCAACATTTGCCATTTTAACAGTTTGGTGGTCTTTACTAAAGCAGAGATTTGTATGCCTGAGTCACAAACTTTTGCTTCCTGTTAGAAAAATACAGTCTTTAATCCCAGAAGTCTACTGGTTTCTGTCTCTGAGCAAGTTTTCAGGTTTCTGTATCACCCTAGGGAATCACCATGTTGGGACTAAGCTGCCCACCAGTTTTTAATTAGATGGACTGAGGCACTAATTGTTGACCAAGCTACTACTGAAGCCAATAACAGTACTGTAAGGTAAGCTCACACATGCTGTTGAAAATAATGACTTTTGAAAACTTATCCATTAAGTAATAAAAAGAAAATAATGGTATACCTTCAACAGCACATTGCTACAATACAGAATACTGGGGAGCCAAAATTAAGGTTGGATGGATACTGTAAAATGTTTGAAAGTGACAGTCCAGTGAGCAAATGAAAAGATGAATGCTTTAAGAGGTGATTTTCTGAATTTCCATTGTATGCTTCCTGTTGTACTGGTGCAAAATTGTTACAACAGTTGATATCCTGCTGCTGAAATCCTTAACCAGGTTGCTTTTTACAGGCAAGAACGTGCACAATTAGCTGGAACAAGGACTGCAGCAGGAGCACTCCTAGGTTTCAGTTCACTGATATACTTAAGGCCAGGCACGTGTTTAAGCTCACAACTCAGTGTTTTACTGCTTTAACTAGGACAGTCACAGTCCATAGTTAAGAGCAGAAAAAAGAAATGGCTCTACTGCTTCACAGAAGGACAACTTGTTTAAGTTTGGGAAACTATGTTTTTACAGCAATAGCAGTGCCCCATCTTATGATTCATGCTTTTACATATGTTTGGCTAAACAAATGCATGCAAACAAAGAAAAACATACACCTTTATTCAATGTAATGCTGTTTGTAGCGCTTTCAAAGTATGAAAAGCTCAAAGCTGTTCATCAGGCAGAGAGGGTATGGGTCAGCCCTGAGACAAGCTGCACAAGCAGGGAGTTGGACTCAGCCGTTGCTTTGAAGCTCTTCCCAGCCCTGCATTTTAACGATGCTTTATTGATGCATAGGAGTAAGCTGACAATGCTTTGAAATAAGATGTGAGAGCCACCATCCTCATGCTGATCCTTTCTGCATGGTAGGAAGGCAGAGTGTGCAAGGCCACTTCCCTTAGCTGTTTAACAATAAGCAAGCCATCACATCCAAGAAACCATGAAGATGTAAGAAAAGATGACGACCTGCGCTAGGAAATGAAGAAATGTTGCATTATTCCTCAAGAATAGGAAAGGAATGAGGGGTTTAACAATCCCTCTTTTTGCTTCCACACTACACCTGCTTAATGTGTTGCTAATTCTACTGCATGCCTCCCACATCATCCTTCCATTCCCAATCTTGTCTCGTTTCTTTCCCATAGAAAGGTATATAAACAACAAAAAACTGATGCTACGAGGACAGAACAGGGAAGTTTTGCCTGCAACTGCTGCCCTTGTTGTGGCTTTAGATACAGTTCCAAGGTATTGTAATCAGCTCTAAATCCAAACTGATATGGGATTTTTCTTTCCTAGCTGTGAATGCCTGTACCCTCCCATAAGGAGGCAGCTACTTGGTAGCTATACAGAGAGCTGGTCCAGGCAGTGGATTTGGCTGAAAACTCTTTTTTAGGAGGGGCTATTCTTTTACTGGATTATTCATTCTGGACAGATGATAGTGCCAGCTGAAGACATAAGACATGGCCAGGGATAGGTCAGATCATGGCAACTGACACACAGATTAACTTAAACTACCACAATACTATTTCTTTATAGATCAGAGTAGATCCCAAGTTTTCAAGCATGAAATAATGGAATGGTGTTCAAGCAATAGTGGCTAGTGCCCCCTTCCATTCTCTGCAAGGCTCTGCTCCACAATGATGGCTCTCTCAAATACAAGCCTTTGTCAAATATGTGCTTTTAGTCTTAAATCTCAAATCACAAACAACTGTCATTTTCAGTTAACTGATACTACAAGGCTATTTGCACTTTTCTTTCCATGTACTCATGGAAGGTTTTATGATGCTAAAGCGTTCAGAAATTTTAATCAAGCTGTGAAAAAGCAAAATAATATTTTCCCAGATTTACAAGCAGTATAGGAAAAAAAAATAATTTCCCAGAAATTAGTTTTCTGGAAGTATGGGAAATCGTGTTTAAAGCCAGCCAACTTTGAGCCACCCGTGTCAGCTGAAAATCCACAAGAGTTAGTATTCATTCACTGATGTGTAGCTGCAGTTGTCACAGATGGCTCAGGCCCCGTGACACAGTGCAGCCAAATACTTATGCAGTGCTGCAATGAAAAGAACACACTGCAAGAGCAGCCACTCCATTACCAAGAAGCTTTCAAAGTCTCTGATAGCCAGAGAGCCTGCAGAGGGAGAAGAGAGAAATCAAGTCCGGGGATTGCTAACGTTGAACTGCTAAGCATGTTGGTTTTGATGAATCCAGATCTGCCGAAGGCCTGCAAAAAAAGTTGACTGAAAAGATTTAACAGTTTCAACTGTCCAAGTAAAGTTCTTTGATCAAGTATATTTTGAAAGCACAAAATCCCTGCTATCTCAGCAGAAGATTAAAGAATTTCTCTGCACAAAAGCTGTGATTCTGCAGGAAGAAATCCAATGAACCACTTGGGAAATGATGACCTCTCCGTGAACCTCAGAGGCAGCCTTGGAGTTATTTTTCACTTTCCATTGCTGAATCTCCCCTTTAACATCAGGAACAGGGGTTTATTCGCATTTATCCATTGAAAAGCATCTTTTAACTTCAGTATCTAGATTTACGCTTACAATGCTAGTTGAGTAACTACACTGAGTAATGCTTCTTAGAAGCATTAGGGGTACATCAATAGCTGAGGACATTTCCTCTCCTTCTCACTCCCGAGGTCTTTTTCTCACAAATAAGACATGAACTGTTCTAAATTTGTTTGAATTTAAAAAATGGGGGAAAAAAAAAATAAAAAGGAGCAGAAAATGAAGCAGTTCAAGTTTTGTACTAACAGCAGGTCCACCTTTCCTATTAAATCTTGTTCAAATGTAGCTTCTCTTGCTTATGCCTGGAAATATGCAGAAATTACAGCTGTGTGTCACTGCTATCTTATTCATAACAGTATTTAGTATTTTTGAAAAAGTGATGGGGTTGTTCACAAAGGAAAATCGCAGTTAAAAACCCAATCTGGTTAAGCAAGGACTTTCAGCACCACGTATTGTATGCTTTTAAAACATACTCGTATAGGAAGAAAGCAACTGATTTAAATGTGTTCTCACAAATAAAAAAGGGAACCCATTTAATATAAGGAGATTAAAGAAGAACTGATTTGTAGCAATTAAAATAACAGGGTAAACATTGGAAACATCTGCACAGAATGTGAAGAAGACAACCGAGTCCTCTTCATCTGAGCTTCCACAGGAAAATAATGAAATTGAAAGGGTGGTGATGTTCTATACGGTGAGAGTGGGGCTTTTTGTTTGCTAGGCTGACTGATTCTTGTTGAGCCATTTGCTCTTTTTTTTTTTTTTGAGATTTCCAGTAACCAAACAAAGAAACTCCTAGGAAATATGGTGAGTTGCTTTACTGAAAAGGTATAAGACATGCAATTGCATTCATCACTACCCAGTAACTGGAGAAGAACGAAGACGATAGGGAAAGAACACTCCAGTTAATCAGTCAAATAAAGAATAGAAACTCTTCTAAAAGAAAAAAAGTGAGTACTGAACAAATGAGAGCAAGGATAATATGGATGGCTCACTTGAAACCACTCTGAAATAGAAATATTTCTTAAAAACAGGACAACAGTAAACTAACATGCATCTGTGGAAGGGTCAGAAAAAGCATCTCAGCTGAAATTCAGAATAATGAACCAGAGCTACAAGCAGTGTCACTGGTTACTTAGAAAACGGAGTAAGATTTGGCAAAAAGGGCAAAGGATACCTAGGGAATATTTTCATTATCTCCTTTCCTTTCATCAGCCTGTGAACAAACTTAGGATTATCTATAGACTGAATTGCCTTGAAAACTGAACAATAAAATTCATCAGAAAGGATGGAAGTGAGGAATGCCCAGAAGATCCCTGTAGTCTGTAATCTTCTACATTAAGAAAAAAACAGGAAGTGACCCAAAGATATCCTTAGAGGTCTGAGAAGTGTGAAAAAGTAAAAATAAAGAAATATACATTTATCTAAGGCACCCAACCATTCATTTCAAAAGAGATGCATCTGTTTTTTCTTTAGGTGACTGGCTCACAACATAGCAGAATGCTTCAGGAAGCCACATGGGGACATCACATCCATTTTTAAACGACTACAGCAAATTTAGAGTTTGTCACATGGAAAGTTTTATCACAAAATATTCACACTGATATTTTCAGAGTGTACTGTCAGTACAAATTATCAGTAATGCACATTACCACAAACATTCCATTACACTGACTATATGACTGGTTTCTTATTCATTGAATGGCCACAGAGGCACTCCTTAATACTGGATGTGCTACATCTACAACAGATGGTGGTACCTCAACTGTTTGCATTTGATAACCTACCAATAAAAGAATTCCTTTTACAAAAAAAGAAGTTTCAAAAAGGGAAGAACGTTTCCCCTTCATATCTCCACAATAGGTCTCCAAAAATGATGCTCTGTTCCATTGCAATTCATTCTAACTTGAGGTCTTATTAATTCTACGCAATTGAAGTTATGAAACAGAAGGCACCTGGCTTTAGTACCAATTTCCAGAAACAGGCATGCAGAAAGAAAAAGAATTTCCTGGAAGGCCAAGTCCTTATGGCACTCCAAGTAAAAACATGCTAAGAATACCAACAAACCACAATAACAATAAGGGAGGAAAACCCTCCACAAGAGTAACTTAAGCCCCATTTCCTACATGAGGCTCAACCATTCTGAAATGTGGCAAGCTGTTAGTGAGCCTTGTCTAGCACGGGCATTAGGAAGAATCCCTAAACAGCCTGAGCAACGTAGCAGGCATGTCTCAGTGATGCTCTTGTAAGTACTACAATCAAGGCTAGAAAAGGTCTTTCACAATTAGGATCACAGATTGCCTGTTGGATGTATGAATGAGTGTCTTTTTCACATATGAATGTGTATGAATGATGATATACATATGTATATGTATGAATGGATGTCTTTTTCACATAGTATAAACTTGTACAGCAGAACAGCAGACTAAAATCCCACATTTAAAGAGATTATGTCTCTGTTTCTTTTGACTGGTCGAGTACTAATTTCCCAGGTATCATATGAATCAGCATCAAAATAAAAGCATGAAATGAGCAAACTACAAGGATGCAAGGATGGACAGACACAAGACAGAATTGATTTGAAACTCCAGTTTTACCTTCTCATTACTGATTATGGTACGATCAAAACCTACATCTATGTAAGCACGCTGAGGCTCTTTAAAAGAACACCGATTTCAGTGATAAAATTGAATCAAGAGGTTACTCCAGCCCCAGTACTAAGTGACCTCTTCCAGCAGAACAGCATCTGAATGGCTGAGACTGGCCATTCTTGCCTTCATGACTTCAGTTTTCATGCGTTAATCTCCAGGCAAAGGAGATGAAAGGTGGCAGAACATGCAACTGCATATGCACTGAGATCTAACAAGTATGAAGAACAGTACAGGGCCTGGCCAGAGACGAGGTGTTCAAATGCCATCTGGAGAATTTAAATGGTGCTCATAAAGATTGCTTACCGGATTTTTAGCTATTCTACTTGCTTAGAGGAAAAACAACTCCCTTGGGACTCCTTAAGAGCTGGATGCAGAAGAAAGCCAGAGAAGGATCCTGCTGATGCCAAAGTCTGTGGAGCCTCAGCGTTTTCTGATACGCATCGAGCAGCATTTCCTCCAGGTTGCAGAACGTGTGACCTTCATCCTCCTTCAGTGGCAAGTACAACCAATGCAATGCTAGCCCTGAGTTTGGATCACACAGCAAAAGCCCCACAAAATCCAATGAACATCTCCTGTACTAAAAATCTTGCCTACAGACCAGCAAGGCAGAGAGGGGAAAAAACTAAATAATTTTAGCAAGAAAGCTTGTATTATTTACGTCTCCTTCTTGCTGGGTTTATAATAGCTTAACTCAGAGGATTTCCTTTTCACTGACACAGACCTAATCTGAAAAGGAAGCACTGGCACTTTTCAAGCAGACAAATACTGAGGGACAAACATTCTTGTCTTCAAGGGCTGGATCCACAGGGCAGCGGCACAGAATGGCAGCACAGCAGGGAAGCCCTGAAGGGCAGATTTCTTCCCTGACACATGAGCAGAGCATGGCTGGTGCTGAGAAACATGACCTTAATGCCTCTTGGTGTAGGCACCTACCCTGGTGTGACACACGTCCCAGCAGGAGGACTGCTCAGCGGGGTCCAGACTGACTGCACAGAGAAAGCAGCTCTTCCCATCTCACACAGCAGAGATGGAAATGCTCTGGGAGGCGTGCTGCCTTTCTCTCTTGCCCTCCTGATCCCCCAGCAGTAGCGTGTCAGTTCTGCAACCCCTGCTCACAAGTGCAGTCCCACTGCAAGGAGCAGGGCTGCTTGAGCAAGTAGCTGCTACTCAAAATCTGTCACCTTCACACTTGGCATAAAGCCTCCAACTCTCAGAATTACCAGTTTCGTGGTGATTCATGTAACAAAGCAGCCTGTGCAGCATCAAGATAAAAATGCCTCCTCACAGTGAAACAAGCAGCAAAAAGCTCTGTATATTCGCAGATCCGAGTTACAGGTATCTTCTTCTCTTCTTTCCGCCCCATCATCTTTTTTTGTTTTTTTTTTGTGATTATTATTACTCATATTTAAATGTCCATGTTGTGTTAAGTCAAGGTAACTGTCAATAGCAAATCTGATAATAACAAATGATCTTTTTCTTTTAGTGATTGTACTGTGTAGAGACTTTAGAAAATAAGTTCTATGAACACCACTGCAGCAGCACATCATTCTTTTTCTTCTTATCTTCTACTTTCACAATGTTGTTTTACAAATTTTAATTATTAATTACCAGTAGTTACTTAAGTTGCACATCTGTCTTACTTCAGATGCAGTATCATCTCATGCTTTGCACTGCACCACTAACTTTAGTCTTTCAGTCTGTCAGAAGGAGTTCCTAAGTAAGAAAGCAAATGAGGGCACTCCAGTTTCACCTTCATCTTTTTCCAGAGTGCAGAATATTTGGCTCTTCTATTTCTTGGCATTTAAGAGCTACTACTAGGCCTCCTGCTGCCCTGTTAACTGCCAGATAATGCATCATCTGACAGTCATTAGCACTTTAAAAAAAACCTGCAGGAATTCTGACCTCCACTATTTTATTGTATTAAATTAATTTTGGAACTCAAATACCTTGAAAGTCTGGTTTGAGCATAGAAGAGGCTAAAGACAGAACATAGTCTGTATTTTATAGCCTGGGTTTGTTCATCAGACCCTTCAAGGACATAGCCATTTGGGTAAGATTCCTTTCCCATCCCTTCATATCCTTCTACCAGCAAACTCCATGTCCCAGTAGCCATTCCAGTTCAGATCTGTGGCAGCAAAAAGACAAGAAATGGATGTGAACAAGTCAAGACTATCATATTTTCTCTTGCTTTTCTCTCAGATTCTGCCAAACAGACCAACAGCGATCATGTTGAGAACCCCAAGACATAAGAAAGCTACAAGAAAAGCATGCAATTAATAAAACTACATGCAGGTCAGCCACTGAAAAGCAATGTTGAATTAGGGAGTAGACTGGGCTTTTTCATAGGATTTTCAAAGTCCACACACCAAAGTAAATTCTCCATCATACTAGGGCTGAACAAAGTTTCTCAGTACTGGGTAGCAAGCTCTGATTGAAATAACACACCCTTTATCAGGAAAACGACTCATTAGCTTTGCATGTATTTCTGATATGCTTTTTGCTGGGAGCTCACTGATTCTTTGGATATCGTGTGCATCACGTTGTTCTGAAAAATACAGAACCAGTGAAATCAACCTCCATCACTGCTGTCAGTGCCTGGCAAGACAGCTCTAGAAGAATCAAAATCCTGTTCAAAACTTCCAGGCTCTTGATTTGCCTAATGAAATGCACCCACCTGCTAACTGTTGAATCTATTTCTCATTCCTCTCCTCAAATGCAGAAGACTCAATGCTCTGAAGATGAGTCAACACTGAAAGAATCACTCTGTACCCCAAATGACCAAAATAAAAGCATTTATATGACTTCTGTAAACTTTGCCCATTATTTCTCTGATTTTCTGATGAGCATAGCCAATGACTGAAGAAATGCAGCAGTCACGTACCTCTGATTTGTCTATTCTTTTGACACTACAGAGAGCAAAAGCTCAGATCTGATGAACTGCTGCTCCAATTCAGTGCATCCATTACTTTGTATTAACTGCAGATTCCAGCTAACTCAGCAGTGTCTATTAATATTTCAATATAGTTAATTAATACTTATCTGCTAGGACTTATGGGATGAGAAATACAGTTTTTTCTCCTTGCTGTTGTACAAGTGTACCAACACAATATATACAGCATACCAGTGTCCTCACTGGCTCAGAAAAGTCTACTTGCAGTGCAAGCACTGTGAGGTCAGCCACAAATTACTTTCCATAGGGCATCCTGAGAACAGTAGTAAGGCTATGGCAGGTAGCATCTCCTGCTATATAGTTTTTCTTAGACAGAAATATATACATTTCTAGAATGTGTCTGATTGACCATGCATGCTCTGGGGAGAAGCTCTTTGAACATACAGAAAAGTGCACAGACTTACAAATGTCCAGAGGCAGGCTGAGTCTATTGCTCAGATGGGCTTGCTTCACATCTGGAGATCCCTGGCAAACGTTTTGCAGACTTGGATTCCTTCCCCGCAGAGAAGCTGTTTTTGGGCAGAAACAAGAAGAAACCTGGCACATCTGACAACTGCAAGCCATGGAGATATTCAGAGGCTGTATGAGCCAGCAGCCCAAGTGAGGGGGAAGAGACTAAGCAAACATTAATGGTGTGCTGTGATTAGGGATCTGGGGAACACTCCTGCCTTCCTAAAGCTGTACACGTGTCCCAGGCACACCACTACCATGCACTAAGGTGCACATCAGACACACGTCTGTGGCTCTCGTTTCCAGGAGGCTGATCTATGCAAACACAGTACCCAGGGAACTATCTCAGTCTGAAGGCAACACAGAATTTAACAGCTGCAAGGATGTTTCTTTATTAAATGATTGCATTTTGATGGCTATCCAAACAAGAAAAACAGCAGTACTTGAGAATGAAAAACATCATTTAAAGAGCTGTAACTCCCTTCTCCAGAAGCCCATTTCAAGCTAAGTAACAATCAGCTTCAATGGCTCTTTGTTTCACGACACGATTTTCATCCATCAAACTGGCTTTACACCTCTGAGCACTGATGTGGACATTCTCTCTTTCACCTTAAACAGGAATGCTTCCTTAGGCCCAAGTGAAAATGAGGGCGCAAGAAGGGAAAACACAAGGCCCTAGCATGTTGATTTGCCTTTTAAAGACAGATTGGGGAGCACTCTTCTGATGTCTGTTAACGATGAACCAAGACACATCAGTGCTTTCCTAAAGTAGATCCTTTCACAATTGTAATAGGACAAACCAGGAGAGGGCTAAGAAACTCAGTTTAACCATGATAGAGCATTTCCTTCTTTTCCATGGCTGATTACCGTAACAGAACTGTAACAGAATTTGTATCTATTTGAAGAAGGATGTGCTAATAGTGATTTATCCAGAACTGTGTTACTATGTAATACAAGCTCACACTGCAGTGAATTTAAGCACTAATCACAACGATCATCACACTGAAGCTCCTCTAAGACATTTTTCATTATCTTCCTCAAAAGGCATTTCAAATATCATGCAGCAATTATACCCTTTAGGGAGGGGAATTGAATACAGCCATCTAGTTACTGTTGTACCAGTGAACTTTAATTACTCTGCAACCCTTTAAAGGCTGTTCTGGGAGACTCCTGCAGTGTAAAAGGTAACCAGAGCTTCAGGTAACTGTTTAGTATCCACTGGGAACCAGGCACTGTACTGTATAAAAGGGCCTATGGATACAAGTATAATTTAAACAAATAGGAAAGCAGTATGATGAGCTCTTTAGAATTTTCTTTTGTTTTCAAGCCCCACAAACTACTTAAAATTGCATTAAAAAATAAGTCTATTTGCCCCTTTTTGGTATCCTTTTCCTGGGAGGAAAAGGAGGAGAAGGCAGAGTGAAAAAGCATTGCTTTTACTTAATTTTTGAAGCTGCCAGAAAAAGTTCCTAAGGTGAGGAGCACATGCATACAAACCTATCACCATAACCCTCAGTGGGCAAATCATGCAAGTGTAATGACAGGATATTGCAATGAGATAAGTTTCTTTGCACAAGATGTAAACCTTAGCTCTGAGGCCAAAGTGGTTTCAGGGTATTGTAGAGTCAGTAGATAAAGAGTTGAAAAAGAACTTGCACTGGCTTTTATCGTCACATCCTTAGCCAATACGGAGAAAAATACAGAGAAGCTCTGTTACAAATAACTGCTATTTCTTCAATCTCAAAAGAAGGATGACTACAATGAAGTTTTCAGAAGGGTGGATGCATAGTTTGGGAAGAGCATCCACTCTACTAGACAGAATTAAGGCCGGAGATTGCCAAGGGAAACAGAAAATATCATCAGAGGACTTTGTCAGCTGCAAGTGGTTGGCACTCAGGTTTTAGTTTATAGAGGAGAATAAAAGCTTTTTACGAAGGTACATAAATACCTGCGCATTTGTGCCACAAGATACAAAAGATCTAGCAAGAAAAAGTATCTTTGACTCAGATATAATACTCTGTATACAGACTTACAGAAGCTATTTAAGAGATGCTAAATAACAAAAATACAATCCTCTGTATCAAAAATAAAACCCAATAAGTAGAGGAAAAAATACACCAAACAACAAAAAAATCCCAACACATTCAATTCTAGCACAAAGAAACATCTTTCCTCTGTCCACTCTTCTTTTCAGGGAAGGAAACATATCTTCATGACTACATTCACTTTGCTCTTTCTTCCCTTTCTCCGTGCATATGAAGGCTTCCCAGAAAAAATGTACTGATCCCTTCCAAAATTTGGAGAGGGAAAAAGTAAGTAAAACTACTGAGCTCACTTAGTTCCTAGTGACTAGAGAAACACACAGCACACGTTCACCACCACTCTCACTCTTTCTCTCTGCATGATTTCTAGATGTTCTGAGGCTCTGCCTCATGGAAAGGACATGCACACTGGCTGGGGATGACCTCTCCTGGCACACTTGAAGACAGAGTAAGGACAACAGGTATGTTCTTGTTTTCACTGAATGGCACGTTACTTAAGAGGTCACGCTGTAAGCAAGAGCAATCATAATAGCAATATTCTTCCCCACCAGTAACACAAACAGATGAGGGACATCTTTATATACAGCCCTGGGTCTCCTAAGATTTCACCACTAGCTAAACCAAGACATGAGAGAAGATCTAAGCTACCAAGAACACTTCTTGGAGATTCAGCCTATATTTCCTTGCTTAAAGCACTTTAAACCTCTACCTCATATTCAATATAAAATTCTAAAGTGCATGAAACACCAAGTTCCCAAAGGCAAGCCTTTCATCCCATTCAACAAAGGAAGCTGCACGTACAGTAATGGCTATGGCACAAACAGTTCTGCTGCATGCATAAACCTAATCCATCAGTTTCACACAAGTGAACAACGAAGATCACATATGTTCCAGTATAGCAGCAAAAAGTTACATGGGACTTCAGATGTCCTGAATGATGGATTTTACTATGGCTAATCCTGTTACCACTCCCACTGCCTTGGTATATGCCTTTATATCTTGCTGACAGAAATCTTATTCTTTCTCTGACGAGCCTTAATGAAAGCTAAGTATCTCTTTATTCACTATACTGATACAGCTGGTAAGTCTTTTCACTTTAGCAGACAGAGGGAAGAAAGGAGTTTAAAAGCAGAATGCATCTCTGAAAAGACAAGCAAACAGGTCCTGCATTCAGCTCCCTCTCAGCATTAAGCACTGCTACTTAATATTGCAGTTGGCTACAGGTACAGAAACATAACCTGAAACACCTCTAAGGAGGAAGCAGCTAACACAGCCTCTGACCTGTCTTCCTGTGACTGACGTGGGTAATTCCAAGAGCAAATACCTCGCTGCTCCAGAGCGATCCTTCCACTGCCCTCTATAAGCCTTTTACACTGGTGGCAGATGGTCCCCGTGCCCTCCTGAGGCTGCTGACACATATCTATAGGTACATGTGGGGCCGCTTTGGGGGCACCTGCTAAGAACATGCTTCTGCTGCCTCAGACAGCATTAACTGGCAGCAGCTAAGTTTAGCCTTGCCAATTCTTACTGACATCCCATGCCCTCTTTCACCTTAATCTTGGTGACTCTTTCCCCTTGTTTCCTACTATTATGCCATAAAACATGTTAACAAAAAGCTATATTCCATCTACGTAATGATATTTCCCGACCAAACAGTTCTGTTGCTCTCCCTTTGGGTCTCCTTAGCACTGTCAGAGCTGTTAGATGCACTGCTTCCAGAGGGAAAAGCTTTCAAGGTCTGACCCCAAGGTTATTAACTGATGCCTATGTTGTTTTCTGTTTAAAAAAAATAGGCATCATTAATAAATTAATTTGTTCCTAAAAATATCATTTGTAGCAACCTTATCAAATTCATTCTACAGAATGGTTTGTTCATCAGAGCTTTGTGATAAGACTGAATTACAATTCAGTCCTTCCTAATTTCTTTTTTTGCCTCTCAATCATATGTGACTATTTTGCAGGTTATTTTTAATCCCATCTCATTTTTATATTATTTTTGAAACGTTCCAAGATTCTGCCACGCTTCCACACAGAGAAAATTAAAACAGTCAATTGTTTTCTACTTATTTTTAGCCCTTTCAACCTACTACATAATTGTGATAACTCTGAAACAAGCTATAAAAGTTTTCTGAAAAGTTAATCACTTCAGTGATCTACAAAGAGCCTTTACGTGTAGCGTAAGCCATAAGAAATAGGTGCTGATGAGACAGTGATAAGACAAATTAAATTCTTCACGACTGCCTGAACACACCACATTTCTTTAATCAGCGACTACTTACAAGCAGCTTAATTCAGTTTATTTGTAGCTCTTCATGTCAGTATTTTCAATAAGCCCCCTTTGTCTACAATGAACCAAAGAGCACTCACAAAGCAGAGAGCAGGAACAATTGCTCTAAGGAATTACTGACTTGCCAATAATCAGGGAAGCACCTTATAGATTATATGGCTCTTTATCAGAGATCCTAAGAACACAGAGTGACCGCTTAAAGCCCAATGCAGATATGGCAACTCAGCACAGACTTCAAGAAACTGCAGACTCACATGATGCTGCTGCCAGCCCATGCAGCCCTGACAAACACACACAAATGAAAAAGATGGCAGAGAAATAGGGGACGCAGAAGCTGAGGGCATGACATGGGACCTCTTCACAAGGGGTCAGTAGAGCACAGAGCATGCAACAAAGCCTTCATACTCACATACTTTCAAACCTGAAACGGAGCACGTGGAAAGCTATTCTTATGTCCATCAGACATCCCACCACTCCTAACACACTCCTAACACATCTTTTTTCTTTTTTTTCCCCAAGACAGAAAGGACATACAGGCAGACAAGAGTCACACTGAAACAGATCCTGCCCAGTGAGGGGCATGAAGCTTGCAACAGGCACTTGCTATTTCCAACACTCTTGTAAAGAAGTAGATTTAGCCTTGATGAAAATTTCTCTTCCACTTCAATAATATATCAGCTATTTAATTTGCTTATAAACTATTAAGCAGATATATGTCTGTCCAAGTACTGTTAGCACTAATCATAAAAATCATATTGCGCTATAAATTATGCATGGATATTCTGGTTAGCTGAAACGTGCTGCAGTCATTACCCATCATAGCTAAAATGGCATGTGTCCATACGGTATGGCAACATGAAAACACTTGTCAGATACTTCCCATCCCTTATGTACTTCATAACCAGCATGAAACCACAGACAGTCTGGAGCGTTGAAGAAACACTCACGTTATCTTCCAATTTTGCTTCCCTATTTTCTTGCTGTATTTGCTACTCAATAAAATTTGTCTTTGGGCATCACCTTCATTTTGTTTCTTACAGGTTAAATTTAAGTAACAAGGAATGAAAGTTCTCATGACACCATTTTACAAAGCCTGCAGTAATGGCAGTAATTACCTTCTTTCGAATATTCAATAACATCAATTCTATAATCAATTCTATAACGACACCTAGGGAAGACAGCCACGTAGGGCCTCAGCAAATCAATATAAAATAAGACCATCAAAGCACTCTAAGCAAAATCAATAGAATTGCAGGGTTATAAATGGTGAACTACAAACAGTTTTATCTTAAAAACATTCTGAGTGAAGAGAAAAATTTGAGATGGCCTTATTAACAAGTTGTATTACCATGTAAAACAAACTAATATAATTAAAATGTTGCAACGGACACTTTTTGCACCTTAGGAGATGCACCATTCCAACTGTTCACCAGCAAGAAAGAACAAACGCAGACAAGTACAATATTCCACACTCATACCATGGTCCGAAGCACAAGAAGCAACTGTTAGTAACGTAGGATTTCATTAGCATTGAAACTTCATATTATCTGAAAGCAGTTCAGGACATTCTCTCTGCACCAATGACTTCTGCCATACTGCAAAATCTTAGAAACTTTAACACGAATTCTGATGGCATTATTACTTACACGTCTAGCTGTGAGCATTACTGTCAGTAGTCCCAATGAAACCAATTAGTTGACTCAGAGTAATTAAGCATTAGAGCTAATTATACCTGTTACTGGGAATTAGGCCTTTTCTTTTCACTAGATTGTAATGCTAATATTTCAGAGTTAGGATTGCTGGTTCTGACAATTATATCTAAAGTTTCAGAAAACGTGTTTTCCTTAAAGTCCTAACTCCACTACGAAAACTACATCTCCTGATGAAATGAGAAAGAATAAAAGATTTTGCAGTCTCTCATCTTGCAGGAACAAACTAGACTACATTAACCCAACAACTTTATCAAGCAAAAGGCGATTATAAAGTGAATGTCTTACTCCAGTGAGTCCTATGATACTGATTTTCAAGAACTGGGTTACCAACACAGCACTACAGCAGCCTTACAATCGTATCTAATGCTGACAGTTGTTAAATGCATCAGATCTGCATATCTTGCCCCAGAAGAAAACCTGCACCTTCCTTCTATCTCCTGTCACAATTATTCCACAGCTGTGTCAGTGCTGGAGACTGCCAGTGTTGACTGCCTCCAAAGCCAAGTACAAGAGTGAAGAAGCTCAGTTGTAGTTATGATCTCTCAAAACAGAACATTTGCCTGACACATACAGCACTGATCCTGAGGCATTTTCAGCAACTTCATCTAGTCCTGGAAAGGGACGTCTGTCTCAAATGGCTTATTCTTGTTGTATGATGCGTGGAGTGTGTCTTAAAGCCTTGCTTTCACTGGTGTGCACTCTTTCTGGATTCGGCAAAATAAGGGATGGGTACAGATTTGGTCTCTAGTTGTGCTGCAACATAAGCAGCTTGGAGGCTAATGGTCATAATTCAATCAAAACAAAGTGCAGATGTGAATTTCGGTAACATAAAGCCTGATTACAGAACAGACCAGCTGTTCAAACCCTTTCATACAGGTATTCAGAAATGCTTTGTCAAAAATCAGTGAAACAACTTCATAAGTACAAGAGAATCTCCATGACAATAATCTGAGGGAGTGATTAGAACAGAGAAAGAAGGTGGAATTTTTCCAAGCATGCATTTTTACTAATCTTTCTCCAGAGAGAAATAAAACATCCCCCACACATTACAAAGCCTACTACTGCATATATCTTCCCTGTTCTCCTGAGCCCAATCTTTCCTATCTGAAATCATAAGCCCACCATAATTTGGAAGTATTTTTAAAAACACAAATATACACTTCACATTACCCCTTAAATTCCTAATCCCATAAATTCAAAGTAGCCTAAGATCCTAGTTATTCCAATCATTAGACCACACAGAATACTTTATTATAGGTAGACACAAACATACACTGGATAAACAGAAACAAAAAAACACAACTCAAAAAACTTTTAACATGACTAGAGAGACAACTGTGTTAGTGTACTAAATCATACATGAGGGTGACCAGAGGCAAACTGAGAAACAGATTTTTTAAGTAAAATGTTGAGTTTTAGGGGAAAAAAAAAAAAAAGAAAACAGAAATAGATGGGATGGAGATTCCTGTAGAAAATTGAGCTAAGTCACTTAATTTTGTTTTCACTTTCTTAGACTTTACCCATCTCAGTGAGCTCTATAAATGTTTAATACAACACAACCTGCTCCTTGCTCACTGAAGAAAAATGTACTGTATTACAGATAAATCAACAGATGAGGCTAAGATGCATGACATTATCATTCTATTAGAAAGGAAAATTGTGCATTATTTTGCCCTCTGAAAAGTACTCAGTACAGCTCTAAAGCTATACGATGGAATGAATGTAGCAGTACAAATAATAACAGTGAGACAGCCTACCACAAAGGCTGTAAGAAGCACTACAGCCCCAGAAGACTGCCAAAAGTGCCAGGACGGTAGAAATGCAAGAAATTTTTATTTGAACTTTGTGCCCAGCTCAGACTGGGGAATTTCTTGTGTCTGAAACCCTCAACCGCTCTCTCAGGTTCTTTGTGTTCAGGCTCTCTCACACCAGCCACGCATCACAGGAACAACCAACTACGAACATTTCCCAGCTCACTAACATTAGTCTTAGCCATTCCGCTGTTTCTGCCAGGATCCACCTCCTCCTTTACACCCTATGAATTAATTCTCCTTGCAGCAGCACTAACACAGGCTGATGTTGCTGTTTGGAGTTGTTTTTTTCCCCCAAAATGAGTTAATTGTCACAGCTTTAAACAGCATTGAGCTTGCTTGCCTTTCTAGATGCAAGAATCTTTCTTCCCTTTGCATGGCAAAACTGTGCAGAGCTACTCAGTCCCTTTCCTCTCAGCTTTGCTTTCCCAGAACACATCCCAGGAGAATGTGTGACTCCATACAAAGAGATGAAACCGAGTTTTTATCACTGAAGGGAAGCAGAGACATTTATTTCTACAGTCTGCTCAGATCCCTGGCTGAAATCTATAAATGACTTGGATTACTTGAGGATCCAGACATTGGGTGAGATCTCCGAGAGACTTCAGTGCACCTGAAATGTTTGCCGTGCCTCAGGACGGACTGAGCCCGTAGGCTCTGGAGCTAGCACTGCCTGCAAGACCTCCGCTAGCCTGTTCTTTCAGTACCTTACTCCCTGCTCCCTTGTACAAATCCCAACCCCTGCATCCCTCTGACCTTGGGTTTCCATTCAGTTGCATCACTGGCCCATGCTTTTGAGTCTAAGGTGGGGAGATGTTAAAATTCAAGAGCTCCCCTCTCCTTGTTGTACAACATGTTCCTTCTTAAGGAACCCTCTTGGCTGACCCCTTGTACAGCTACTGCAGTCATTCTTCCCTTATACCATCACCAAGGCACACTGGCTTTCTTTCTCCCCAAGTTTACATTCCCAGTTAAATTCTAAGCAGACAACCAACCTTGTTTAAGTGAAGACTGACACTTGGTGACCTCCCTGAATTATCTTGGGAAGACAGATAAGGTAAAGATGGCTTCTTGCTCCCTTAACAAGAAATCTCTCTCTAAAATCAGCACTGCAATGGATTGCAGTACAAATCTTACTTTTCAGCCAGGAAAAAAGCATCTGTCTGTATACAGAAGAAAACTTAGTCAGATCCACTCAAGGTAGCACTGTCCCCTGCAGCCCACAGGTACGATATAAAGGGGATGGCAGAAGCAAAACACACATATTGAATCATTTAGTGAGAGTTGTAAGTGGTCTACTTCCTTATCACTCACTCTCTCTGCTAATTTATAAAACTTGAAAGTTGCCTACCATGCACTGCCACTGTAAACCTAGAATATTTCTCAACAAGAGGAATAGAAATAGGTCAAAGCCTCTAAAAACACATTAGCTACTCAGATGCAACAGTCTCAGGAGAGAGATGATGCCATTGAACAGTTGTCACAGATGGAGGCTCAAGTTTTCAGAAGCAATTTGGGATTAGCTTATAGGTGCCTGGATAAGAAGGTTAGAAAGAAAAATTGAAAATTGATGTTAGGAAGATGTGGCATAAAAGCCAGAGCTTCACGTTAAGAGATGGAGCCATGCCAGACTGCTAAACAAAATAAAGAAAACAAAAGATGGCCACTCAAAAGCAAGAGAGCATTTCACGTTCCTCTACTGTGGCAATGGAGGAAGTCTTTCAGAAAATTAAAAAAATTATTTTTGAATGTGGACTGATTCATTATCAAATATGGAAAAAGAATTTGTATCTGTCTATATTTTTATTATGTTATGCAGCCACATTAATTTTGGCAGAAGAGGTAATCTAAATCCTTTGGGAAACATTATCCTCTTGATATGAGCACATAACTCAGATTAATAGGATTTGCATATGTATAGTAGTAAGGAAAATAACACTGAGTTTGGAAAACAGCTTTGTATTTTAAACGGATTGGGAAGACCAGCAAAAATATATACTGGGGACAAATAATTGAACAGCATTTTTAACTCATGCTAGGTGATAATTGCGAGTTAATTGAGCAATATTTAGAAATGAACAAAATAAGCTAGGATATTTTGGACAATCAAAACAAAACTGTAAATACGTTCTGAAGAGAAGGGCAGGCAAAATTTGCATTGCTAATCAGTTTTTTTGTACAGTGCCGACCAAATCTATGCTTTCCCCAAATTGACTCTGTATGCAATCTCTCAGTTGTTCAACAATATAGATAACAACAGTAATGGTATAATTATAACTTGCAGCAGAAGTAGATAAAAACCTGCTAGTTCTTAACCAGTGGTTTTAATTAAGAGTGGAGAAGGGTAATATTCACTTATTCTGCTAATGTTTCATTAATAAAGGGAGATTTTAAGTTCCAATATAGGAAAGCAGCTGCATACTGCATTCCAGCCCTGACCATGTCCTGAAAGAAGACAATGACTGGACAATGCGACCCGATGTGTAGCAGCTGTAGGAAAAATAATACCTCTGTAAGCAGTGGTTGAGCAGCAGCCACAGATATGGAATGCATTACGTGGAAAACAAGTGATCAGCACATAAGGCAGAGGTTATTTCCTGTGCCCCACGTGTCACGTTACTTTCGTTCAGACTGAGAACAAAGCATCGCTTCCTTTCCACTCTCTTCCCCTGCACAAGCACGGGAGCACACGTAGTTGGGTGCGCACCGCCAGGTAACCCACGGGAGAGCGGACACGGCGGGCGCCGCCTCCTCCCCGCCGCGGAGCCGCTTCAGCACCGCGGGCGGCGGTCAGCTCCCAGACACGTGTTCCGCCGCGGCCGCAAAGAACCCGGAGAGAGCTCCAGGACGGCCCGGAGTCAGGCTGCCACCCCACATCCAAACCTACATCGTGCAGCAAGATCACGCGAAAGTGGCTCAACAAGATGCCCAGCAGCTGTTTCCTTGGGATACAGAGTCCTTGCATTCAGGGTGCGCGGCTCGCGCTCTCTGCAGAACCAGGGGAGTAAATCCAAAAGCTCAGAAATGAAGTGGGCACCGCTGGCACGTTTTGCTTACTTTGGCTCACTCGCTCAATCCGGTTGCTAAGCAAATTTTTTTTTTTCTTTAAGCTATAAACTACTCACTGCCAGATGGATTAATGAAAACGCACGCTTGCACTGCTTAGCACACTTTTCATATGTATTTCTTGATAAACCAACACTACTTTTAATAATTTCTTTTAAATGAATTCCACCTCTTAAAGTGAAGATGCAAATTCAAGTGAGGAGAGGAAAGCAGAGGAACAGAAAGAAGCTAAAAGTAATCATCACATTTTCCAGTGGATTACAGAAAAGAGGCACCTAGGGACTTGACAGCCCTTGGGGACTTGTAGTAAAGACAGCACGCCTGGCTCAGCATAGAGATGTGAGGCACCAGGTGACCTGAAGGAGTCTTGCTCTTAACTGGTTTATCTATTTATAACTACATGACATAGTATTATTACCCGTGACAGCGCAAACCAACACAGGAGTATTTCAGCAGTCCAATAAACACATGCAGCCTCGCACAATTTACACCTTACACACAGCATTGCTCTTTGTGTTTTCAATCCTCGTTCCCTTGACCTAAGACCTGGTTTCTGACACTGTACTCCAGTCTGTGCCCTGAAATGTCACCAACTTACCACAGCTTGGTCTGTCTTTAACAAGTCACCATCAGAGAGAAATAATGACCCGCTGCACAACGCAGCCAACTGTTCTGCCAATGGTACAACCAAACCACACATTACCCATTACCAAGGGTGTAATTACAACAAGGATGACAGGAGGGGGAGGGGAATCCCCTCCATCACCCAATGGAGGAGAAAACACATCTCTTTTCTGTCATCTCCAACTTTCAGCCAGCCAAAAGGGGGAGGAGGCACAGGGAGCCTGCAGCATGGAAAGAAGCAACACCATGGTGGCTCTTTGCCCCTTTTAAGGAGCTGACAGGCTGAGCTGAAAGAGGGAGCTGCACCAAAGCACACCTCACAGGGAGGCTGTTCCATCTACTGCTGGGACACAAGACGGCAGCAGGACTTCCCAATCCTCCCTCACACCCTGACAAAAAGGGGAAGTTCAGTGCAGTACAGAAAGCCAACAGAAAGTACTTTCTTTTTTCTTTGTGTTGGAGAACAAATCAGTTCGGGTGCAGTTTACTGTTGACACAGCCCATAAGGGATGAAAAGGTCGGAGGAGGGAAACAGTAGGGCCTAGCACCTGGGACAAGAACCGTGTGCGAAACGAGTTGGTGGGACAGCCGAAACCCAAGGTGCTCCGAGGTGGCTGTGGAAGGGGCAGAGGTAGTGGAGCAAGAGGCTGAGCAGGGAGGCTAGTTCTAAAGCATACAAGTAGGGAAGCGGGAAGGAGGAAGCGAATTTGGGGAGCCAGAGGTAGACCAGCAAGCGGTGGAGCGCGCACAACTCGAGACCGACGAAAAACAACGGCGAGACAATGGCAGATTTCAGGAGAGCAGGTGGGCAAGGCGGGGACGGCCGCTCCGGCACTTCGCGGGGCCAACCCCACCATGAGGGGACAGCGGGGCCGCGTGGGAGCCGAGGGGCGGGCGGGCCGGGCAGCACGCGGGCAGCGGGCCGGGGGCCAAACGCAGGCCCCGGGGGACCGGGGGAGGCCGGGCTGCAGCCGGCCGGCCCCGAAGGTGCGAAGCAGGGCCCGGCGGCGGCCCCGGGGTGCTCGGCTGAACCCCGCTCCCCGTCCCCAGCCCTCACCGGGCCGTCTCTCACCTGCCTCGAGGTTGAAGGAGATGCGGGCCTCGGCGAGGTACGGAGTGTCGCTTTTGGAGCGGACGCGGCGGATGGGTCTGCGGTCGATATCCTCTTCGGATGATGCCGCCATTAATGTGGGCACGGTGAGCAACGTGGCCCGGCGAGCTGGCGAGGGCGAGCGGCGGAACGGCGCGGGGCGGCCGGGCAGAGGAAGGGGCGGCGGGGGCGGGCGGGAGGGACGGAGGGAAAGAGGCGGGGGGGGGGATGGGGGGGGAGGGGAGGCGAGGACGGGGAAGGGAGAGAGGGAAAGGGAGAAAGGAGCGGAGGGAGGGAGAGAGGGAAAACCCGTCAAGGATCCGCGGACGGGAGCGCCGGCCCTGCCCGCTGCCCCTCCCGCCCCGGGGCGCCCGGCGCCGCCCGCCCCGCCCGGCAGAGGGCACGGCTGAGGGCACGGCTGAGGCGGCCCTCGGAGGCCCCCGCTTCTGCCACTTGCCCCCGCCTCCCACGACCCGGGCCAGGTGCCCCCAGAGCGGGGCTGCGGCCTGCCCCGGGCTCCCCGAGCCGCTCTGGGGATGGGGATGAGGTAAACCGCGGCCACGCGTTTAGAAGGGCCAACGACGGGAGCCTGTGGCCAGCACCTGTGTGTTCGAGTCGCTTTGGCACGTGTTGGGGAGATTCGATTGATTAACGAGAAGGTGGTCACTTAAGGTCGTTAATTTGGCACCGTCTCAGAGTCTTTTGCTCTGGTCAAGCTCAGCACCAAAGGAACACCAGCAGGTGCCCAGTGACTGCAGGCAGCCATGGAGTTTTGGGGATGCCTTTCTTGCTCATTCCTGCAGGTTCAACGCTTAGTTCTTTTGCCTATTAAACCTGCAGAGGTTTTGGAGCACGCTGGATGTTCTTTCTGTGGTTGTAATGTCAGCTTAAGCCAAAGTTTGCCGTTAGGACTTAATGTCTTTGTAAAAGTTTACAAGAACTTTTAGGTTTCTTGGTGACTGCAGTGGATAAGGTGTAAATATATCGTGTTTGCAAACCTATTCGGTTTGCTCTGGTGTTACTGCCTTGCCCCAGCAAACAGGGACAAAATCACTGGTCAGCACTTGCAATAAGATTCTTAAAAGGATCCATATTCATAAATACGTAGGGGCATGCAGCAGAACAGATGTGACATCCCAGGATCTCTGGTGAACCACCATGCAACTGGTGAGCAAGGGGGTACTTATTTAAGGTGCTCTTACCTGTGTCAAGGTTGAAGCAAATTCTAGCTTCTTCTAAGTATGGAGTGTCACTCTTAGAGCGGAGTCTTCTGATGGGTCTCCGGTCTATGTCTTCCTCAGAAGATGCTGACATCAGGGTGGGCACAGTGAGCAGAGTTGCCCGACGAGCTGATAAGAAAGAATGAATGAAGAGGAGAATAGCAGGAAAAATGGAAATGGGGACAAAGAATGGGAGGGGGGGAAAAAAAAGAGAAGAAAAGAGAAATAAAATTGTTCAATGGAAATTAGAATCTGCAGCATGTAGTAGATGAGGGTGTGAAGTCCCTGTCTCACGTGCTGCAGAACTTAAGGGCTGATTCAAATGATGCCAAGATGAGGAAAGATTGCAGCTGACTGGACCTCAAAGACACAGCTAATAACTCTGTTTCTGACACACACTGCCTGTTCACAGTTACTAATTTGGCCACTTAAACCATTCTTCACAACTTGTCCATAGCTGCAGTGCCTCCTTCTCTGAATATTGTTTTTCAGACAGTGATGCCTAAGTAAGGAGGATTGCCAAGTGTTCACTTAGTTTGCAGGACTTGGTGGATTCTGTGCCCTGGAGTGCGTGACATGATTCATATAAAAACTGATCCCAAATTCAGTTTCTTGGTGTCTTAATTTGTGCGCTCAAATTGACAGCGAGTTTTTGTTCTTAATCACTCCGTGTCTTAGTGTCTTAATTGTGAAATGTGGAATCATCAGTTTTTTTAATGAGGGATTTTCTGAAAATATAAATTCATTAATGTTTGTAAAGTATTCATGTACTTTGGTGAAACAACAGTGAAAAGCCCATAAGGAAATGAATATTTCTATCTTCTGTATGGGCTTTAAATTGCTTGTTGCCATGCCTTAAGGGAGGAGAAAGCAAAATATTTAACATTAGTTCATTATGTGAGTACTGCCCACTGATGAAGCAAGTGTAGGATAGTAAAAAAATTACTGCTTTATCATACAATTCGAAATTGAACCATAACACGTATGGATTAGAAAACTGAATTAATGTTGCAGAGGCAACCTTCATTCTGGCATTGCATAAGTATTCAGCACTTGACCTTACAGCCTTAATGATGTCCCTCTAATGTCGGTGTTTTTAATGTAAAATGTAATTATGAGTGTCTGTTGAGCGCATTTGGTGTCGTGCCTATAAATTACAAATCACAAACAGAAGAGCCCCTATAAATATATCCACCTCGGCTCTGTGAGTAGATAGGGGTTATCACAAATGCTAGATTGGATCTGTCTGATCACTGAAAGCGTGAGTGCCATGCACAAGTACTTTGCCAGTATGCTGTTTTTCCCTTTACCTCATACGGAGCTGGGAAGAGAATTTCTGCTTGAAACCCCTTCCTTGCCTTTCATGTGGGATTATTAACATTACTGTGGGACTCTGCAAGAGATTGCTCTCTCTTCAATAAGAAGGTGCGAAAAAAATCTAGGGCTTGAGAGTTTCACACCCTCAAATGCTGTCCTTTTATTATGACTTCAAGGTAGGCTTCAGAGGGTTTGATTCTGGTCTGCCATGCACACACACATGCTCTCAAATCACACCTGGCATACCACTGTGCCCTGCCCTTGTCTAAAGCCTGGGTATTTCTTGCTGTTTGGCCATCGCCTTTTTCAAGCCCATATCTCAGGGCTTTTGTAAGCTACTGCACTAATAATGAGCTAATAATGAGCTCTATTTTCCTGCTGGGGATGGAGAGCTGATGGTGACTAAGTGCAAACTCTGCAGCCTGGTAACTGTGATTCTTTCTTTAATGTTTTTTTTTCTTTTTCTTTTTGAGAGTTCCAAATAATACCTGTCAATTAGAAGCCTTCTGATGCCTAAAACCTGACTTAGGTGCTAGGAATGATAGCATGTAATTAGTGTGATTTAACAAAAGCTGTCATGCTCTATTTTCCAATTTGCAGAGTTACATAGTTTACCAAACATGCAAATCTGTGCTGCTGGATGTAGTAGTTATTTCTGCTCTAACTTATCTGTTTTCTGGTTTTAAATAGATTCCTTTCAAGTTTTTGATCCTTTCTAACACAACATTTGAATCTGAAGTAAAAGCAAAGGGCAAGAGTTGAAATTGATTTAATGGGGCCAGCTATTTAGATTAAGCTAAAGTAAACACTGCTACTAGACTGTAAACTATTACTCAGTTGTAACAGGGGTGTACAGTAATGAAGATAAAAGAGAATGGAAAAATTCTGCAAGGGAGAATTTTGTCTATGGCATCATCAAATTTACACTTAAGGAAGATTTATCAGTATATGAAGTCAGAATTGTAAAAACCATCTCATAAAAGAACCATGTAAAAAAAAATAGTCATTCAAACCTGGCGTGCTTTAGCTATAGTTAAAGTGAGAGAAAAGGCATCCATGCATTTCAGGGGTGAATGGATGACAGCACAGGAGACCATTTAGAAAAAAAACCCCACCAAATACCAAATTACATACACATTTCTTGTAAACAGAAGATAAGAATGGACTTTCCTATAGTCATTTATAAGTCATTTTTATTTTGGAGGTCAAAATATTCGGGTCTAGCATGTATTCATTTTGATTAGAGGTAGGTGGATGCAGGAAAACGTTTCCTGGATTGATCGTTACATATTATTTTAGCAACCATGATTATCTCCCATTTATGCATATCACCAACGGGAGTTTTCAAGAATGACTTGAAATTTTAAATAAGCACACGGACATTTTAGAGGGAATTAATTTGGAGTAAATATTTTTGCAACAGAAGCCTAAGATTGATTCTTACCCAATCACAGAAGTGGGAGACATGGTTGAAGACATTCAAATATCCATTCAGTGGCACTGAATACGCGTGTTTGTCATGAGTACAGCTGTGCATGCTCTTTTCCTTACTGTAATTCATTGCACTCCATATTATGGAAATGACTTGCCATATATTTTTTGGTAAAGCTGACAACATTTCTCCCATGTGACCACAAGTCCATTGCCTACAATCAGCCAGTGTCTCTAGCTTCAGATACCGTCCACAAATGAGCTCAGTGTCTTTAGGGTGTCACCCTACAGGAGAATTAGGAACTATCCCCTTGAAGGTCTTGGAGTATGGGAATGATGTTCTGATAACTGTTGAGGGGCCATTTTATACTGCAAATGGATTTGAGACCAGCATCCAGAAGCTCCTTTAAAATAATTCTACCTTGACGCGGAACACAGAGCAGTCATTTTGGCTAAATTCTTTTGTTCTGCTTGAATTGTTCCTGATATGACAGGAATCAGCACATTTTGCCAGCATCATGTCTGATATTTGTTAGAAAGGGAACAAAAACGGTTTCTTATGGAGGAAAAACACTTAAGAAATTGAGTAACATATGTAATGACATGCTAGAATTGATTATATATCATCTCATATTTGTTTTTTTGACAATACTGCATGTTACTGAAATGTGACACAAGTATGTGTTAGGAAGAGGGGAATGAGAAATGCATGAAGGATTATAGTGCAATTTCAGAGGCATTTGAAACATGTGATTTCAATTTGTGTCGTTACATTGAGAGGAGGTCCTATTTTTGAGAACTGAAATCACTGAAAACACGAGGGATGGTTTGCAAAGAAGTTTTGTGTTTTCCATTTTTTCCCATGAAAATAAATTTTCACATACTTTAATGTAAATATAAGTATTAGCATTAATATTTTTTTGCCAAAAGTCTAGCTTTATGTCTTGGAGAGCTATAATAATTGATTTTTTAAAGACTCACTTCTTTAGAAAAGCTTTCAGAGGTGAAATCGTTCTCCTAAAATGAGTCAAAGAAAATGTGAAATATTCATCTAGATTTCCCCATCCACTTTTGCCAATTAACTTTGACTGAAATCTTAGCATATCTTAGTGGTGACTCAAATACTCCGGTCATTTTTGGTTTAAGTGTCTTTATCTACAGAGTCTAATTTGCATCACTAATTCTTGCCTGTGAATTGCAAACAAAATCCTTAATTTTGATCCCACTACAAGTGAAGTGCTAAAACGTTTCTGCTGGAGATGTCTAGACTGAAATGGAAAGGACAATGTTTCTGATGTGTGTAATCACAGATGACATGGAAATAACTGTAAGGGGATTTTGATTTTACGACAGCAATCCTTAAGATGTTCTGGAGGAAAAAACTCATTTTTTAGGGCAAATTTTGACCACATTTGGAGAATACCTTTGAAACCATTTTAATTGCAGTGCTGCTGTTGCGAACAGTAGGAGTCTTTCTTGCTAGTTATTTTCATTAGACAAGGGTGTGAGCATCTTATTTCATTTCCTGTATTCTGCCTGGCACCCTCTCCTCTTTCAGTTTTCCTCCTTTTGTGGAAAGGGCTCACCATAGTATCACACATAGATAATGCAGACAGACATGTGATTTTGGCTAGATGAACTGAAATCGTTAGTTCACGTCGGTTTTGATGCATCTCGAATATGATGCATCTGTGCTAGAAAAAATACTAGACTGTGAAAATTCTTCTTTAAAGACAGTCAAACAATGGGTCCAAATGAATGTTTACCAGAAAATCTTGTGGGCTGATTTAGTGCCACTTCACTTTTGACTTGTTTTAAATTTAAGTGGTAAAGAAGAACTTTTAAAGTATTGGAGATGTGAAATGGGGTATGACTGTCAGGAAAGGAAAACAGTAGAACCTGTGTGCAAGCACTGGAGAGGACATGACTTGTTATTTATGAAGAATGATGTATAGGCTCATGTCTCCCAGGTAAACACAGAAGTACGTACATATGGATTGCTGCATCTCTCTAAATGAAGCTAATGAGATCTTTGACATCAGTCTGATGGACACTGATAACCTGAAAGTTCTTAGATTCACAGTTGCAAGCAGTAGTACATAGCGCAAAAAGGCATCCAATCTGTGCACGAGTGTGTTATGCTGGCTTGTGATGTTTGGGTAAATGTTTCTATAGCTAACTAGCATTTTTTTGTACATTTTAGAGGAAATGTGCTTTTACTTCTGCCTTTGCATCCAGAGACATAGGCTTTAGAATATCTGTATTAAAAAAAAAAATTGAGAAGGGTAGGGAAGAGTAAGGTAATGAAGGGGAAAGGGAAGGGGAAGGGGAACGCGAAGGGGAAGGTGAAGGGGAAGGGAAGCATTGGGAAAGGAGAGGAAGGGAAGGGAAACAGCTAGATGATTATGAAACGGGGCAAGCAAATGTTTTGTTATTTTAAATTATTTTTTAATAGAACAAAATACATTTAGCATTCAGAAACAAACTTTTTCAACTGTGAGGAATGCAGAAGTTTTCTAAAATTTTCTGCTGCATTCTAGTTCTATTTAGATATGCCATTGAGAATTAGAAGATTCTTATTTCTTCTAACTTTAGTTTGGCTGACTGGATATTGAAATAAATAGCCACAAAGAAGTTGAAGTGTAGTTACTACAACACACGGTGAGCTATGTTAATAGAATTGATGAGGCTAATCTACCTGACTGCAAGACCATGGTGCTCAGTTACCAGTTCCTAACTTCTAACTAATGTCAGAAGATGTGGGAAGGGGAAAAAACATTTAAGAAGGATGAGGGAGAGGCAGATGTTGATTGTTTACTTCCTGGAATTTAAAGGCATGGGAATTGATTACATCAGCAATGTTCATTTGCCATTAATAATTTGCCGTCATTAATCTCATTATTCTGAGAACAAATAACATCACGTTAATAAGACCTGAAAAATGTCATAATTCTAAAGAGATATTGATCTTTACAATGGGTAATAAAAATAAATTGATAGGTGGAGTGTCCAAATGCTACTTTTCACAACAAACATCTGCAGTGGAATCAATGTGGGCTAGGATTTGGAGATAGTGCAGCAATACTTTTGAGAAGTACTGGCCATCGTTTAATATGCAAAAGCAGGAGGGAAGCAGCGCCAAGTAGTCAACAGTGATTAAAGTCAAATGTCAAGAATGAGTCAGCGCTGTATGAATTAAAATAAGTGAGCAAAAGTGAAGCACGGGGAAATAAATAAACTGTGGCAACAGAGTTGGAGCGGGGAATGTAGGATTAAAACTTGAACTGGGAGTATTTTATTAAACTTTGAAAAACAGTAAAGTAGTATTTCCTTGAAGCAATCTCTTGAGTAATCATTCCCTACGTGTCTGTACCATCCAATGCATATGTTATCTGGCTGTCCTATTCTCTGTTATCCTCTTGCCCAATATACTATGTTGTTCCTTATTTCCATATTATTCTACTTTGCATTTTTTAAATTACTCCTCATATTCATCAAGTAGCTTGCAGGAATGTTGCAACCAGTTTGAGCATATCTCATGTGAGTGGATCTATAAATAATTTATAGATACAAAGATAGTTTAAGATAAGCCTTCAAGAGAGTTTTGTTCAGTTACTGAAGTATGCACAGTGTATCTGCCAAATGGACCGGCAAACAACTTCGACATGTGTAGGAGCATCCTGGAAACGTTCAATCAATTTTAAGTGCACTTAATCTTAAGTTTCGTGCCCCCTGCTGGGTAAAAGGAGATAAGGCTGGAAAAGTGGACGTGCAGGTCTGGGAGAAATTAGAAATTACTTTATGATTGAGTTAAATGTTGCCTGAGAGCAGAGAGGAACAGAGAATCGGTCTGTAGAGAAGAGGTGGACTCACAGCCCAGAACAGCATCCTGACCACGATGTCCAGCCTGTCCTTTTGGGTTGTGCTGTGTGGCTTCATTACAACTTGACATATTCTAGGGAAGTTGCTCCCTTTCCAGAATTGGGTGTTTTCTTGCCTGTTAACATGGGATCTCTCCATGCAAACAAATACCGCCAGCATATTTGTCTTGAGTTCACTGCTTAGGCTTCTTAAATTGGTGCAGAGCATTAGTCGTGATTTATATTATCCTATGGAAGATGTCTATGATTAGGTGAACCCTGCTTTCAAAATGATTGCTGCTCTCTGCTGACACCTGCCAGGTAACTAGTTAGGTGTCCATACCTTCACTGAGAATGCCTAAGGGGCAAGTGAGCGGAATCCTGCTCCAGGCAGTGATAGATTTGTATTTAGAACACACTGACATTCTGAAGTGACCAGTATTTTCAAAAGGAAAAATATTTTTCAAATATTAAAGCCCAGTTCATATTTACATTTCAGATTTTGACTTTTCTACAGAAAGGTGTTAGATACAGGACCACAGTCCCTCTTCTCTCGCTTCTGACTTGCAGATGCGTCACCAGGCATTACGCAGTTGGCAAGGACACCCCATCTCCTAGATCCCAACATACGGTCACAGAAGAGACAGTCAGGATATTTCTGGCTGGTATCTGAAGGCTACAGCCAGCTGGCTTCATTTACCAAGTTTTCTAAATCTAGACAATCTTTGCTGCCAGATCCAGCTTTTGTGACTTTTCCATCTCTCCTGCTTTCACTTTCTGCGGAGGAAATGGGGAGCAGCTGTTTGAGCAGCACATGCGCCCAAATGGCCAATATCCACTGTTCTTCACTCAGCCCACAGGAGGGAGGTGATGGCTTCTGCTGCAGAAGGAGAGGATGGGAGAGGAGGCAGCTGATAAGGTAACACCTCTCTCCTCCTACCCTACAGCAGCAAAGGCAGCTCTGCAGCTTTCTACAGGGGTAGAAACAGCCTGTGGGTGTTAGTGCAGGCAGCATGGGATAGAGAACCAGCTAGCTGCTGGTGCCAAGACCCTGGTTCTGTCCCTTTGCTAAGGTCAGAGAATCCTGCACTCAACTACAGAAGACCTGAGGTCAGCTGGGATGTGGTATAATCTGCTAGCAGTGCTGTCACAGCTCCTTGAGTTCCTTCCAAACATCTTGCAGCCCTATTCCTTCCCTTCTCTCCCACTCACAAGGAGTGGGTACAGTTGAGAATGAGTGCTTTCCAGCTGCTATTTGTAACACTGTCATGTCATTAATGTGAAAACATTGCAAAGGAGGTTTTGTTCTTGATCTGGAGGATCAAAGGATTAAAAGGCAGAAGTCTCCCAATCTCACAGGAAGAGTAAGTGGGTCATGAACCCCTATTATATGATATATGAACAGAGTAAATTGTAACGCAATAACTGTAATAATAACTACAGTAATAACACATATAATGCATTTTGATAGTTTTTAATTAAATAGTAGAACGCTGTAGTCTTCTTTCACTCAATTCTAGCATAACAAGGTTTTAATGCACATATATAAGCTCTTTGATAGCATGATTTGCTAATGACATCGTGTTATTATATTAACATCAGTTTCTTATGATACCATTAGGTAGATCTGGTGACAATGCTTTCTTGAAGATATTTCAGTTCCAATCTAGCAACTTGAGCTAAGCTATTTATGTTGGATGGGTGCCTCACAAACAGTGTGGTTTTGGGTGTGTGTTGTTTTTTTTTCTTCTGAAAGTTTAAGCTAACACAGCTTAACTGTTTCTCAGAAGGCGGATAAAGAATGAGATAGGTTCCTTTTGCCCATGTTTGGAGAAATCATTCCATTCTCTCATATAGAAATGCCTATGCTGTAGAAAACAAAATTTGGCACGAGGTACAAGATGCCAGGAGTTGTGAGAGCAGTACAGGCAGCACCAACTGCACAGTGGGAGAGGGTTGAGTTCTTTATTGTGCACGGGGGGTAAAATAGCTCAGAGGAATGAGATTATATCAATACTTTTGGGGCTTAGGGAGGTGATAAAGGTGCCTTCTGTAGGAAGCATTTCAGATGAAGCTTTTCCAGAGGATTATCATTTGGCTCATTGAAGCCATCTCTGTCTCCTCATGCTTGGTGCAAAACCTCAGACAGTGAACGCCTCCTGAAGCTGGGGAAAATGCATTAATAGCAGCAGAGATGAAAAGTTCAATGGGACTGAGCGTAAGTGCAGTTTGGCTCTTGTATCAATGAGCTCTTCCCACTTACAGAGGTGATGAGGATTTGGGAGCCTCTGTACCACACTGTGATACACAAGGGAAACATGTCATTGTTACTGGTGGCTTTGAAAAAAGGTTCACATGCAGATGGACAGAAAGTCCACAGTTCTCAGTGCTGGTTTCTGTTTGTTTTGTCCAAAGGGTAGAAGCCCTCGTGACAGATCTAAATGTCAAACCCCAGCTGATGACCTGTGTATCATACAGATCGTACACGATGCATTTCTGCATAATGGATTCTTCTCTCTTTGTGTTTTAAAGGGCAAAATAACTGCATTAAAACAAGGAATCAACCAGGTACTAAGTTGAACATTTCAGTGTCAACAATATAATTTCTCCAAATATGGGTAAAATAACATTTTTTTCCTTGTCTTCTTGGAAATATTTACAGTAAATGTTACCTGTGTAACTTTTACTAGCTACCTTGTGCATATTAATGCAAGTATTCCATTGCACAAATATATTACCTCTTCCACAGTCCTCTCTGTACCTTGCAGTGCACAGGAAGTGTGCTGTCGATAAAGTAGTACAGTTTATAAAGCATTAAAATGCACATTTCTGATTCTGTGTTTCTATGGAATAGAGAAGAGATCTGTTCCCATAGGGATATCAAAGAACCTATTCTAACACTGCTTCTATAGCAATGCTCAGGCATCCATTGCTTTTTTGAGATGGAGAAAAAAATGAACAAAATTAGTCATTATGCTCAGCTGGTTTTAACCTGACTTTGAAGAGCTTAGCATTTGCTTCTGCTGTTGTTCAATTTGGGAGGCAGTATTGTGACAAGAAGGGGTTTCTGGCAATGTTACTTTGTGATGTACAGATGAAAATGCATTACAGTGACCGGGGCAGCAGCTGGGCAATGCAGCACCTCAGTTGAGCCAAAGGTTAAGTGCTGCCTGACCTTGATGTGTCCTGGGATGGTGGCATTCCCCTGGTGGGTTCAGCTCTGGGAGGATGGCCTCCAGAGGGAAGGCCAAATTCTGGTGTCTGAGCTTTGAATGGGAGTAGCAACTGATGAAATTAATGGCAGAAAAAAACTACTGAACCACGATTTTGGAGAACGGTATGTAAAAAGAAAAAGGCTTGCCACATTTTTCTGCCATTTTGTACAATGCTTTAAGGAATAAAAAACCCTCCTCTTTGAAACTGCAAGTTTTCTCCAAAAATAGAACTGACGAGGAAAATGTGAACTGACTTTACCAAAAATATCATCTGTGTCGTGAATAGTTCTCAGCTATCTTAAAGCAAACAAGTCTGATTACTCCTTTGCTCTCTTGCTGTTCAGGTGAGGCCAGTATTTCACCGGGAAGGATGCAGACCACCCTGAGTGTGCTGCTTAGATACCACACATTGAAATGCCTCAGAGCTTTCCCAAGTCAGTTGTAGCTTCAGAACAGAACTATACCAGGCAACGTACCAAGCCATCCCAATAGCACTGAGAAGCGAGAAAGGAGGGGAAGGACACCACAGTGTAGCAGTGTGCAGTTCCCTGCTCCCTCCAGCTTGTCCAGTCTGATTCTGCAGCCCCAGCCTGGATCTCATCTGTTCCTTTTGCCCCCACTGTACACCAAGCAGCTTTCCTAGCTTTTCCTTATCCTCTGACGGGGCAGATCAGCCTAATCATTACTCTTCTTGTAGTCACCTTTACACCCTGTGTATTTTGAAGACTTTCTGCTTTCGTACATTTCAGTAGCTCAGTCACAAGGGCTGGCCATTGCGTGGCACTGTACACCCTGTATGGTTAAAATAGTAATTGTTGAGATACTGCTAGAGTCTCTTACCTTGGGCTCCTTGACTGTAAAACATTCTCTGAGCAGACTCGACATCCAAAAAGTAGTCCATTTTGAAGGAACTTAATGTGTGTGTGCAACGCTCTGGTATGATCAATCAGATTCCTGGGAAAGCAACACAGATGTCAGACAGAAGAAAGTTGTTGAGTTTCTTGGTGGGAAAAAAACAAACAAAACAACAGCATAGGCAGTCATTAAAGGATGTAGTTTGGCATATTAGAGTCAAAACATTTTCAAATCGCTATTCATAGAGCTCCACAAGTATCCTTTGCTATTTTAGGATATTTGGTTTAAACCTTTGTCTAAAGACATAAGAGAAAATCGCTGCTACAGTAATATTACCTTTTTAGTGCAATCACCTTTATGCCAGCCACATTCTCAATTTCTTTCAGTACATACTTAAGTTCCTCTGCCTGTTATATTTGCACTTAAAAAAGAGATCAGAAATCCTCGGGGGTGCCCAGGTCACTCAGTGCCAAGGGCAGCAGCAATGCTGGGACCGCTGAGCAGTCGCTGTAACAGGCTACACTGGTGCTGCATACGGCTAAATACAGCACTAGAAAAGAAATGAACAGAAGAATGAACAGAAACCAACCTTTCCTTTTTTATCCCCTCTCACTGACCAGAAAGAAGTAGCAGCAAAATACTGCACCAGTAGTTTTAAAAGCAGTGATAAGAGTGACAATTAAGACATGGTAGGATACTCCCAGGACAGTTTCTTAGTCAATATTTATATTTTTGGAATCCTTCTGAACTTTGGATCTGTCTAGACCACAGGTTACATCTGCGTGTCCAAGACACCTCTGCCAGCACAGTTCCTGGGATTATGCACCTTAACCTGACCCATGCTACCTCTTTCATTTTCATCTGTTCTCAGCAACTCACATAGAAATCCAAGGTTTGCAGAAAAGGCACAATCTGATCTGCCTTCCACACCTCGGTTAGTTACAGCACAATCATAAACATGCAAACAGCTCTGCACGACGTTTACTTTAAGACAGACAGACAAAAATACCTCCAGTTCTTTCCCATACAAACCTAACAGAAAGATTTGGGCAGAGAGACTTGCGACCCTTGCTTCAAGCAATTCCTTTAATTACGTTGGCAAAAATCAGGAAACCGGGGTTCCAAAGCTTTTTCTGTTTTCTTCAATTCAGCTTTCATCAACATGCAGTCCTTTCTGAAATTCAGAAGCCTACCTTGGCAAGGAAACTTTTAAAATTCCTCAGCAATTAACTTGACTGTAGCACTCCCAATCCAGAAGCTATACTTACTGCAAAATATCAAGAGCTGCCCGGCAGTCACGTAAGCTCCAGTAGTTTCAAGGAAGGTTTCTTTGATCTTACTAAATGTCCCCAGTGTAAGCAAACAATTTTGATTGTTTGATTGGAACTCTGATGAATAATGCATAACGTCAACTGGACTTCCTTTATCAGATAAAAATGGCCAGGAGATGTTGTTACTTAGCAACAGGAGGTGACACTATGATCATCTTCTCCACTCCCCCTCACCCTTCATACTGAAAAATTAAGCCCCTGGTTTCGATTTGATAAAAACTTTCCCAAGAAAAAAAAATCTTCTTCAAGTTTCCTGAAGAATTTGGCTTTTTTCACTCCGATCTTCCTCACTGCAGCTCGTATTCTGAGGTATTTTTAAGTGTTTCATAATGATTAACCATAGGATTGTGTTCTGTGTAGAAATTTGCTTCCAGTAAGTGAAATGCCTACTTTCTTCATTTACCATAAGGGTAATGAGACTGTTAAATATTTTGCTATGAATATAATATAAATCATGTCTTAGAAAGCTTCAGTTCTTATCTGGTACTGCTTACTGGACAAGGCATACAGAAAAAAGCAACACACAAAACATGCCAGTAATATTATGAAATATATAAATTATCCAGAAACCTTTTCCATACCAGAATTCCTACTTTTAAGTGATTCATTCATTCTTGAAGATGCTGTAATACTTGAGACAAGCATTATCTAGGAATCATTGCATTTCTGCATGAGATACAGCCTTGTACAAAAACACACGGTGAAGCTTTTTGCAGAAAGTATGCATTGATCAAAAGCAGAAGCACTGTGAAGGATTTTGAAAATAAATAAATAAAATCACATGCAGGAGATAAGTACTTACCAGTGTTACTGACCTCTTTCCATCCCACTGTCATGGAATAAGACTGAACAAATGCAACCCAGTCTGTGAGCCAGAATGAACAGCTTCTAATTTTCACTTCAACCTCGAAATCAGGAGTACTGAATACAGAAAGGTGACGGATCTGCTGTTTTATATTATGATGAAGTGAAAGCTCTTAGCACAGATCTGAGTAGAACTGCTTTTTTTTATACTACATTAGCCTGCTAATTTGAGGAAAGTGAAAGGCTTTGTTTTACTGTCTTTTATCTGTTCTCTTTGCTACCCCCACAATTTCATTTGCATTTAAAATTATTCTTATGTCTCCAATGCACTCCAAAGTGTGGAGCATTTTCTAATCGTGATGAATGTTCAGTGTGGTTTTTGTGCAATTCCACTTTTATTCTGAGCCAGAAACATGGTGAGTAATTATAATTGCCAGCTATTTTCTAGAATGAAATACAGAGTGGTTGTCTGATGCAGTTTCTGATTTTTCCTCCATTTAGCAGTACATTGCAACAAACTACTCAGTCAAAGCATCAGTAAAAACATAAATCAAATAGCGCAGTGTCATGTCATGATAGCTTAAACATGCATATCCACAGATTGTGAAAGCAGAATAAGATTCTACTGAGATAATTTCAATAATAATATGCCTTTCTCAAGTTTGAAAGTGGGCTTGGACAGTTAATAAACTGAAATGTAACACAGTTATTTTTTTGTTGGCTTCCAGTTGATCTAGCTTAGTATTCCTGGAGTCTCACGTTGTTTGGATTCAGAGCCCTAATGAAGCCAGGCACTGGGGGCTGACAAAGGCGTTGCTATTAAGTTGCATGGGACATCCCTCATGAGAGGGTCAGGACCTGCTTTGCCCAGCAGTTCACAGGATGGGTCCCCAAATCCTGATGTTGGAAGTGGACCAGAATGGGACAAAAGCAGTGATAAAGCAGTCTCAGAAGTTCTGGCCAAAAGAAGCATCAGGCTTAGTATTCAGACTTTTTCAGATGATCTGCTCAAAACATCACTGCCCTCTGAAGTGCATTGCCACCAAACAAAACTGATGCTCAAAACTGGGGGTTCTGAAAGGTCAGATTTTCATTTCAGCATCAGCCAGCTCTTTAAATCAAGTAGCAAAGATTTTCTGGCTTTTAAGAAGAAACCCAAGAAGATAAATAAACGCTCAGAGTAAACTCTCAGTTCTTCGGTGCAGGCTAGAAAGTAAGAATCACCCTGGGCAGGCTATACCATGGATTTCCACTAAAAAATTTCTTTCATGCTTCTGCAAAGCACCAAGGCAGTATCAAGGATAGGGGCAAGCTACGTGATTCTCAGGTAGAATCAGGCATGGTTGTTCCTATACATTGGCACCCTACTAAATGTGATTGGATTGAGTGGGCGTCTCACAGTGCTGCCTCCATGGTGAATCTGGCTTATGCAAACAGTGCTCCTGTTTTCTGAGGTATGACAAACGTTCTCATTCCTCAACACAAATTAAAGCAAAAACAAACAGCAAGAACACTACAGGCTTCTCTCTTGCACGCCTTGTATTTGAGAGAGTTTATGTTTGCCCTGATGACTACTGAACAGTAGATCCTTCCAATCTGTCCTCTGCTAATTAGTAGATTAATTATATTTTGGACCACAGACTATTTGCCCCTTTAGCCCCACTGACTTTCTTTAACAGAAAACCAGGAAAAAAAGAAAGAAAGACAAGGAACAGACACACAGATGGAAAAGAAGAGGACAAAAGAAGATTATTCTTCACGTTCTGCAAGGATATCTGCTCGCTTGCTTTTTAGAGGCAGTGGATCTCTCAGTCAAAACCAGGCTGAGAACAATACAACTTTGCATGCCAGAGAATGTTTTACAACACCTGTCCATTAGCCTTTGGTGTGTTCTTCTGATCCCCTTTGTCATCATCCTTTCAGTCTGCACTGTCACTTCCATCCTGACCGACAAGTGCAGCCATTGAAATCACCAGCAACCTCTGCTGACCATTGCACGACCAACCATCTCAGGGTTTTACAGTTCACTTTAAATTATTGTGCAGCAGTTCTGACAGCTGCCAAAGAGCTCTCTCTGACTAGGGGGTACTTAGCAACGAGAAAGATAACTGCACCTTTTTATTTATATGTTTCTGTGGCATTAATCATAATGAGGGAAATCCTCACCTGCCTGGTTTCAAAGCCTTCAGGATGGCAGCGCACATTTGACCTTTAGTACCTCACACAGGGAAATCCATTACCTCTAGTTCAGCTGAAAAGCCTACATGCCTATAAGAATGTTCAGATGAAACAGAACAGTTCTGAGATGAATATGGTTCCCAGATCAGACTTTACACATCCTTGAAGCTCACTCAGAAAGTGCGGTACTCTTCACGCTCATTCGAGGGCAACCACAGATAGAGCCAGAAACTGTAGCCTCCGTTTCTCTGAAAGCTTCCCTACGCTCCATCACCCCTGAAGCCAAACATGGAAAGACTCTGCTGTTGACCAGACCTCTTATCAGCACAGATCCCTATTCAGGATAGGTTTGCAATGGTTTTGTACCGTAGACAGATACCCACAGAGGAGCAGACTGAGACTGAAGTGTTTGTGA